>NW_027517506.1:0-673607 GCF_048772815.1 Callospermophilus lateralis | reverse complement strand
TGCATTAATGGATGTGTCCTGTCTAGTATAAATCTTCCCATGCCCAATATATGAATGGACTGCAGCTTGTCTTATCGATGTGCAACACCTGCTATCTTTCTAAGTTGTAGTTTTCTTCCTGAATTCTGGCCACTCTCCAGAATAGGCTCATGGATTTGTGTCCAAAATATGTACCACCTCCAAGCTCTGTGACATGGCCATGTACTGGATAGCTGAAGAGAATGGCGAGCATCTCAGAAAACTCAGATATCAGTGTGACCAGGAAAGTCTCAGTGCAGAAACCCTGCTTTGGGCCTTTTGCTTACTTATTGTTGTGTTGCACTGAATGTCAGGAAGGTCTTTGCCTCAGGCCACCCCTTTGTGAAGCCTGAAGAAAACAGTTTTCAAATGGAAATGAATGGGCCTCACCTGTGGCTCTTTGCTTAATTGCTTTGGAAAGGGTTGTGTCTTTATCAGCCTCTTGGGCCTGTGTGTGGCTGTGACTTAGATTCTCAGCACCTGATGGATCTTAAGAATGATCCCATGTGAGCTTCCAAAACCAAAATGGCAAAAAATTTCATTCATTGTGGATGAAGTCTCTTGCCTTCCTCTGTTAGGTTCCTGCACTCCATCAAATGACAATAGGGATTCTTTGGGTCAAATGAGTTCTTCAAAGCCCTGCAGTGGTACTAGTGTTTTCGCATGACTCTAAATCACCTAAAGAATCGATACCTAAAATCAGTAGGCCTCAAATTGGAGAAACACAGAAGTATTAACGGCAGGCTTATTTGTTCACTCCTGGTTCACAGAAACGGTGTCCAGGCTACCCTGACTTTAGACAAATGAGGGGCAAACGAGCTGATTTTGGACACTGTCTTGGGCTGCGCCCCTCATGGAAACCTCCAGCCAGAGGTTAAGATGATTGACTATATGAAATAAGATGAGGGCCATGTGGGAGTGTTTTGGTTTTAATTTTGGTCATTTGTGTGGCATTGGAAAAAATGACTGGGTCCACGTGGGCTTGAACTCTGGTGTGATTCCCCTTAGAGACTGGGTTTTGGAACTGAACTCAGAGAAGCATTGCCATGAATTTTGTTGGGATTTTAAGAGGCCACGCATGAAAGTCGCTCTTGGAAACTGAGACCTAGGCCCCGGGTGGATTTCCACAGAGGCCTGGGAATCTCAGCAAGGATATCACATGATTTTATTCTTAAAGAAATGGCAGCCATATTTGAGAGTCAAAACACACATGGACCTCACATTGTAGACCTCAATGGGCCTGGCCTAATGTGACCTTTTGTCCACTCTTTGGGAAGCCATGCCTGTGAGAGTTCTCCAGAGATTTCATTGAAATGAGCTTCCTCACCATTTAATGTTTGCTGAATGAACTGAAACCCACAGTGCCTCCAACTTCATGCTTGAAAAATGGCTAGATAAATACCATGAAATTTTTGAAATTCCTATGACCAGGTGGCACTGGAGAAACATTGGATGTCCTGTTGCTGATCATGAGTATACCAGACAGTGCCTTGATTTACTGAGTTTCATGAAAATGGTGTAGAACAGAGATGCCAGAAATTTGGAGCCTGCTGAAGAGTGGGTCTAGAGCAGTGGTGGGGAGGTGTTTGATAAAACATCCGTGGTAGGGCCATGTGGATCTACCATTGGATTCCAAATGGCTTGTAACTGACATGGTGCAGCCAACAGACCCTTATATGTAAAGGCATCTTGTTATATGGAGAGTTTTCAGAGGAAAATTAAGAATCAGGTTGATATGGACAAGGGGGCAATGGGGCAAGCTGTGAGAGATAGGAGCCTAGTTGGTGCATTCTCTTGCAGACCCTGACCCACCACACGTGACAGAACTCCCTCCAGCACTGTGTCCCAGTTTAGCTCCTAGTATTTCGTAAAACAAATACCAAACTCACAGTGCAGCAGCAAAAACACCACAAAAAGTGGAAGAGGACCAAATGGCTTCACAGTCCACACGGGGAGACACTTAGTCCCCAGTGGCCTCAGTTTACCTACAAAGAGAGGATTCAGCACTGCTTCATCTTGTTCATTGGAAAATAAGAAACCATGTCCTCCAGGTCATATAGATGCAGACCCAGCTTTGATGTTCTCACTACAGAGGAAGCCAAATCTCCTGAAAACAACATATATTTCAAGTGTGGAAGCTCAGAGGCAGTTTCTCAAAAAGTTTTTAGGCCAGCAGAGCTCCATGTTTGTGGAGTGTTTACCCTGTCCCTTAGTTTAGGAAACTCCTCTACCACCTCCAAGGTTGTGAACTCCTGAGCATTTTCCATTCCAGATATGTATTCACTGATTTTGTAACTCTTCTCCTCTAATTGTGTCTTACTTGGGGTGAAGGTAATGTCAAGGCATTGTTCTGGATGAGAGCGGGAGGATATTTGTGCAGCATATATTTACATACACATTGGATTCATTTTCCAATTTTCCATTCGAAATACTGAATCCCTGACACTAACCCATACCTAGTAGACTCAGACTATTCATCCTAATATAATGGAGAAAATTAACCCAACACAGTAGAAATACAAGTACTTCAGAGGAGACATGTTGTATAGTTGGACTTGACATTTGCATTATATAAGGTAGGAGTTATAAATCTAGTCAAATTTATTTGAAATATTCTCCATGTGTTTTAAACTTAACAAATATGTGAATTCTTGTTTCCTTTTTCTGTAGTCTATTCACACATGTATATTTATATGCATATATAGAATCCTACCAGGTATCACACGTACATTTTTGTGAGGTGGCTGTCTTGGCAGATACAAATTGTGAGAAGAGTTCACTCCTCCTAAATGCTGTTGGAAATGAAAATTCAACTTATAGGAGAGCGTCCTAGTAGAACAACATTATTCATTAGCTCATGTTCAGTAAAATAAATATTTTTGCATTTGTGGATGATACATATTTACTGATGAATTTCGATTGGCATTTATATTGGTACTTTTTAATGTCTGTGAGTTGTGTGTGTGTGTGTGTGTGTGTGTGTGTGTGTGTATAGATATAGATATAGATATACTCTCCAAATTTTTCAAAATATGAAATATATGTGTCTAATATACACTCTCTAAATTCATTCATGTTCATGTATGTGGATTTATAATCCACTTTTCACAAGATGATAGTCAGAAATATTCATCCACCTGAAATACATATTTGTTTCCTAGTACTGAAAACTAACTTCAGTGAATGGTGCATACAAATCCTAATTATTCTACAGTAACTGACCCAGTCTAACATCAATGCAAGTAGACTCCTATGGGACATGATATGTAATTTGTCATTCATTTGTATTCGACACTGGTACATTATTGTTTCTTCAGTTTTTGCACATCACAGAATATACATTTCATCCACAAGTTCACAAATTAATAAGCATTTGTTTCAACTTTCACCACTTCTTGCTTCAGAACACATGTATTGTCAGGGTTTCTTGACTGGTCTTTTCATGAGACTTCTTTCCAAACACATTATTTTGAATTTCCATAATCATTTTGAAGCAAACGTCACACACTCTTCATGATAAACCAAAACACAAATATTTCCATTACATATATACCTGGTTGGAATGAATGATTGTATATCAATATACGATTTCCTTTAATTTTTCAGATATCAGTTCAGTTCATTATTTAAAGTTCAAAAAAGTTATATTATTTATTCACAGTATGGTCTATTCATGCTTTTTCTCTATATTCCTAGAAACAGGGTACACCTCTTTGTAACCCCGATTCTCATTTTACAACTTCAATATATTGCTCCCAGAAATGGTGAAAGAAATACTCATGTCACCTCATTATCACAGTAATATTCTGGACAAAAAATGGAAAGGTCACACTTATGATTGTACCAAAGCCTAAATGGAAAGTGAACATGGATTTCTAAAAACATCCATGTCCAGGTTGCCTAATGCTGTCAATTGTCAATCCTATTGGTGACTACATATTTGTTTTTTTCCTAATTTATATATTCAAACTCAACCCTGTTGAAAATGTCTAATTCTATCACTCACTTTATACTTTGCCTGATTTCCTAATATTTCTATTGATATCTGCTTTTCTACATATTTTCCCCAGTTCAACATAGTGACTGACTCTTCATATGTCCTGACATTTACATTCACTCAACAACCGAAAGTCTATTGCTAAAGAACTTTTGGTCCAAATTCTATACTCACTCTTCTTCCTAAACCTACCGACTATCTTCCTAATCCTATTGAATATCCCTTTTTGACTGGATGTTCTCTCTAAATTCAGTCATCCAATGTACAAGGTCCTATGCCATTGTATATCGAATTATCTGAGGCATCTTTGCAGAACATCATTCAAAGCTAAGTATCCCAATCAAGGGCAAAACCCTTCTGGGCTTCAAATCATACCTAGATTTCTGTTTTCCTACTTATATTTCACCTCTATATTCTTGTAAATATTGCAGGTTCCCAATACCATTATTCATCACACAGAATCACTCGTAACCCAAATCAAACCTGTTTTTATCCCCAAGTATACACTGTTCCTCAATCATTTTACAGAAGAGCTGGGACAGAGTGGTTCTTACAATACAGGAAAGTTGGGGACCTTCCACCTGATGAGAACCTCAAATGTCCATGCACAAATGATACCTGGAGAAGTTGTAGGCAGGTATGAAGCACCTGAGAGAGCAAAAGTCATCTTCCATGGCAAACAACCTGGTCAGGATGAAGGGATGTGTCTGAATCTGCCTCTCTCTCTTCTTATTGTACAGAAGATGGACCGAACCAGGGCTGAGTGGAGAGCTGTTCCCGGGTGCCAATGGTGATATACATTCTACCTTATGAAAGTGTCACAGGAAGTAGGGGCAACCTCCATCTTATGTTACCCTTGGAAGCAACTGTTAGGACAAAGTGGTTGCCAAGGCAGTGACCTCATTCAGTTCCAAAGAATGTGACATACCTCATTTACTTGGTGATGGAACTCTCTGAACTTGGTATCCAAGAAGCCAGGCACCCAGAGGCAGTCCCAGTCCCAGTCCCAGTGGGCTCACTTGTTTGGATTTACCAAGGACAGAGTCAGTTTTCTTGGTACCTAATGATGTGAGGATGGCCAAATGCCAGGAGAGCTCTGAAGATGGACATTTCCTGAGAAAACAGGTAGTGGCTAACCACTTTTTCCTGACATCTTCACAGAGTTGGTCAAGGAAACAAGATCTGAGAGAAGACAGGCCATTTCGGGGGAACATAGTATGGCCCACCAGTCAGAGGACACTCCGGATAGTCACAGACGTACTTGGGGGAAGGAGGTGCCTTTGTGGGAGTGGGTGTGGGTTTGTTGTTTTGTCTCATGTTCTGAGAATAGATAGAAAAGGCGGTTTGTTTGGTTGGAGTGGACAGTTTCTAGTAAGTCATTTGACACGGCGAGTGTTTCTCTTTCTGTGTATCCCACTGTGTCCGTTGTTGTAGACATTAGAAAAGAGAATGCATTAATGGATGTGTCCTGTCTAGTATAAATCTTCCCATGCCCAATATATGAATGGACTGCAGCTTGTCTTATCGATGTGCAACACCTGCTATCTTTCTAAGTTGTAGTTTTCTTCCTGAATTCTGGCCACTCTCCAGAATAGGCTCATGGATTTGTGTCCAAAATATGTACCACCTCCAAGCTCTGTGACATGGCCATGTGCTGGATAGCTGAAGAGAATGGCGAGCATCTCAGAAAACTCAGATATCAGTGTGACCAGGAAAGTCTCAGTGCAGAAACCCTGCTTTGGGCCTTTTGCTTACTTATTGTTGTGTTGCACTGAATGTCAGGAAGGTCTTTGCCTCAGGCCACCCCTTTGTGAAGCCTGATGAAAACAGTTTTCAAATGGAAATGAATGGGCCTCACCTGTGGCTCTTTGCTTAATTGCTTTGGAAAGGGATGTGTCTTTATCAGCCTCTTGGTCCTGTGTGTGGCTGTGACTTAGATTCTCAGCACCTGATGGATCTTAAGAATGATCCCATGTGAGCTTCCAAAACCAAAATGGCAAAAAATTTCATTCATTGTGGATGAAGTCTCTTGCCTTCCTCTGTTAGGTTCCTGCACTCCATCAAATGACAATAGGGATTCTTTGGGTCAAATGAGTTCTTCAAAGCCCTGCAGAGGTACTTGTGTTTTCGCATGACTCTAAATCACCTAAAGAATCGATACCTAAAATCAGTAGGCCTCAAATTGGAGAAACACAGAAGTATTAACGGCAGGCTTATTTGTTCACTCCTGGTTCACAGAAACGGTGTCCAGGCTACCCTGACTTTAGACAAATGAGGGGCAAACGAGCTGATTTTGGACACTGTCTTGGGCTGCGCCCCTCATGGAAACCTCCAGCCAGAGGTTAAGATGATTGACTATATGAAATAAGATGAGGGCCATGTGGGAGTGTTTTGGTTTTAATTTTGGTCATTTGTGTGGCATTGGAAAAAATGACTGGGTCCACGTGAGCTTGAACTCTGGTGTGATTCCCCTTAGAGACTGGGTTTTGGAACTGAACTCAGAGAAGCATTGCCATGAATTTTGTTGGGATTTTAAGAGGCCACGCATGAAAGTCGCTCTTGGAAACTGAGACCTAGGCCCCGGGTGGATTTCCACAGAGGCCTGGGAATCTCAGCAAGGATATCACATGATTTTATTCTTAAAGAAATGGCAGCCATATTTGAGAGTCAAAACACACATGGACCTCACATTGTAGACCTCAATGGGCCTGGCCTAATGTGACCTTTTGTCCACTCTTTGGGAAGCCATGCCTGTGAGAGTTCTCCAGAGATTTCATTGAAATGAGCTTCCTCACCATTTAATGTTTGCTGAATGAACTGAAACCCACAGTGCCTCCAACTTCATGCTTGAAAAATGGCTAGATAAATACCATAAAATTTTTGAAATTCCTATGACCAGGTGGCACTGGAGAAACATTGGATGTCCTGTTGCTGATCATGAGTATACCAGACAGTGCCTTGATTTACTGAGTTTCATGAAAATGGTGTAGAACAGAGATGCCAGAAATTTGGAGCCTGCTGAGTAGTGGGTCTAGAGCAGTGGTGGGGAGGTGTTTGATAAAACATCCGTGGTAGGGCCATGTGGATCTACCATTGGATTCCAAATGGCTTGTAACTGACATGGTGCAGCCAACAGACCCTTATATGTAAAGGCATCTTGTTATATGGAGAGTTTTCAGAGTTAAATTAAGAATCAGGTTGATATGGACAAGGGGGCAATGGGGCAAGCTGTGAGAGATAGGAGCCTAGTTGGTGCATTCTCTTGCAGACCCTGACCCACCACACGTGACAGAACTCCCTCCAGCACTGTGTCCCAGTTTAGCTCCTAGTATTTCGTGAAACAAATACCAAACTCACAGTGCAGCAGCAAAAACACCACAAAAAGTGGAAGAGGACCAAATGGCTTCACAGTCCACACGGGGAGACACTTAGTCCCCAGTGGCCTCAGTTTACCTACAAAGAGAGGATTCAGCACTGCTTCATCTTGTTCATTGGAAAATAAGAAACCATGTCCTCCAGGTCACATAGATGCAGACGCAGCTTTGATGTTCTCACTACAGAGGAAGCCAAATCTCCTGAAAACAACATATATTTCAAGTGTGGAAGCTCAGAGGCAGTTTCTCAAAAAGTTTTTAGGCCAGCAGAGCTCCATGTTTGTGGAGTGTTTACCCTGTCCCTTAGTTTTGGAAACTCCTCTACCACCTCCAAGGTTGTGAACTCCTGAGCATTTTCCATTCCAGATATGTATTCACTGATTTTGTAACTCTTCTCCTCTAATTGTGTCTTACTTGGGGTGAAGGTAATGTCAAGGCATTGTTCTGGATGAGAGCGGGAGGATATTTGTGCAGCATATATTTACATACACATTGGATTCATTTTCCAATTTTCCATTCGAAATACTGAATCCCTGACACTAACCCATACCTAGTAGACTCAGACTATTCATCCTAATATAATGGAGAAAATTAACACAACACATTAGAAATACAAGTACTTCAGGGGAGACATGTTGTATAGTTGGACTTGACATTTGCATTATATAAGGTAGGAGTTATAAATCTAGTCAAATTTATTTGAAATATTCTCCATGTGTTTTAAACTTAACAAATATGTGAATTCTTGTTTCCTTTTTCTGTAGTCTATTCACACATGTATATTTATATGCATATATAGAATCCTACCAGGTTCACACGTACATTTTTGTGAGGTGGCTGTCTTGGCAGATACAAATTGTGAGAAGAGTTCACTCCTCTTAAATGCTGTTGGAAATGAAAATTCAACTTATAGGAGAGCGTCCTAGTAGAACAACATTATTCATTAGCTCATGTTCAGTAAAATAAATATTTTTGCATTTGTGGATGATACATATTTACTGATGAATTTCGATTGGCATTTATATTGGTACTTTTTAATGTCTGTGAGTTGTGTGTGTGTGTGTGTGTGTGTGTGTGTGTGTGTATAGATATAGATATAGATATAGATATACTCTCCAAATTTTTCAAAATATGAAATATATGTGTCTAATATACACTCTCTAAATTCATTCATGTTCATGTATGTGGATTTATAATCCACTTTTCACAAGATGATAGTCAGAAATATTCATCCACCTGAAATACATATTTGTTTCCTAGTACTGAAAACTAACTTCAGTGAATGGTGCATACAAATCCTAATTATTCTACAGTAACTGACCCAGTCTAACATCAATGCAAGTAGACTCCTATGGGACATGATATGTAATTTGTCATTCATTTGTATTCGACACTGGTACATTATTGTTTCTTCAGTTTTTGCACATCACAGGATATACATTTCATCCACAAGTTCACAAATTAATAAGCATTTGTTTCAACTTTCACCACTTCTTGCTTCAGAACACATGTATTGTCAGGGTTTCTTGACTGGTCTTTTCATGAGACTTCTTTCCAAACACATTATTTTGAATTTCCATAATCATTTTGAAGCAAACGTCACACACTCTTCATGATAAAACAAAACACAAATATTTCCATTACATATATACCTGGTTGGAATGAATGATTGTATATCAATATACGATTTCCTTTAATTTTTCAGATATCAGTTCAGTTCATTATTTAAAGTTCAAAAAAGTTATATTATTTATTCACAGTATGGTCTATTCATGCTTTTTCTCTATATTCCTAGAAACAGGGTACACCTCTTTGTAACCCCGATTCTCATTTTACATCTTCAATATATTGCTCCCAGAAATGGTGAAAGAAATACTCATGTCACCTCATTATCACAGTATTATTCTGGACAAAAAATGGAAAGGGCACACTTATGATTGTACCAAAGCCTAAATGGAAAGTGAACATGGATTTCTAAAAACATCCATGTCCAGGTTGCCTAATGCTGTCAATTGTCAATCCTATTGGTGACTACATATTTGTTTTTTTCCTAATTTATATATTCAAACTCAACCCTGTTAAAAATGTCTAATTCTATCACTCACTTTATACTTTGCCTGATTTCCTAATATTTCTATTGATATCTGCTTTTCTACATATTTTCCCCAGTTCAACATAGTGACTGACTCTTCATATGTGCTGACATTTACATTCACTCAACAACCGAAAGTCTATTGCTAAAGAACTTTTGGTCCAAATTCTATACTCACTCTTCTTCCTAAACCTACCGACTATCTTCCTAATCCTATTGAATATCCCTTTTTGACTGGATGTTCTCTCTAAATTCAATCATCCAATGTACAAGGTCCTATGCCATTGTATATCGAATTATCTGAGGCATCTTTGCAGAACATCATTCAAAGCTAAGTATCCCAATCAAGGGCAAAACCCTTCTGGGCTTCAAATCATACCTAGATTTCTGTTTTCCTACTTATATTTCACCTCTATATTCTTGTAAATATTGCAGGTTCCCAATACCATTATTCATCACACAGAATCACTCGTAACCCAAATCAAACCTGTTTTTAACCCCAAGTATACACTGTTCCCTCAATCATTTTACAGAAGAGCAGGGACAGAGTGGTTCTTACAATACAGGAAAGTTGGGGACCTTCCACCTGATGAGAACCTCAAATGTCCATGCACAAATGATACCTGGAGAAGTTGTAGGCAGGTATGAAGCACCTGAGAGAGCAAAAGTCATCTTCCATGGCAAACAACCTGGTCAGGATGAAGGGATGTGTCTGAATCTGCCTCTCTCTCTTCTTATTGTACAGAAGATGGACCAAACCAGGGCTGAGTGGAGAGCTGTTCCCGGGTGCCAATGGTGATATACATTCTACCTTATGAAAGTGTCACAGGAAGTAGGGGCAACCTCCATCTTATGTTACCCTTGGAAGCAACTGTTAGGACAAAGTGGTTGCCAAGGCAGTGACCTCATTCAGTTCCAAAGAATGTGACATACCTCATTTCCTTGGTGATGGAACTCTCTGAACTTGGTATCCAAGAAGCCAGGCACCCAGAGGCAGTCCCAGTCCCAGTCCCAGTGGGCTCACTTGTTTGGATTTACCAAGGACAGAGTCAGTTTTCTTGGTACCTAATGATGTGAGGATGGCCAAATGCCAGGAGAGCTCTGAAGATGGACCTTTCCTGAGAAAACAGGTAGTGGCTAACCACTTTTTCCTGACATCTTCACAGAGTTGGTCAAGGAAACAAGATCTGAGAGAAGACAGGCCATTTCGGGGGAACATAGTATGGCCCACCAGTCAGAGGACACTCCGGATAGTCACAGACGTACTTGGGGGAAGGAGGTGCCTTTGTGGGAGTGGGTGTGGGTTTGTTGTTTTGTCTCATGTTCTGAGAATAGATAGAAAAGGCGGTTTGTTTGGTTTGGAGTGGACAGTTTCTAGTAAGTCATTTGACACGGCGAGTGTTTCTGTATCTGTGTATCCCACTGTGTCCGTTGTTGTAGACATTAGAAAAGAGAATGCATTAATGGATGTGTCCTGTCTAGTATAAATCTTCCCATGCCCAATATATGAATGGACTGCAGCTTGTCTTATCGATGTGCAACACCTGCTATCTTTCTAAGTTGTAGTTTTCTTCCTGAATTCTGGCCACTCTCCAGAATAGGCTCATGGATTTGTGTCCAAAATATGTACCACCTCCAAGCTCTGTGACATGGCCATGTACTGGATAGCTGAAGAGAATGGCGAGCATCTCAGAAAACTCAGATATCAGTGTGACCAGGAAAGTCTCAGTGCAGAAACCCTGCTTTGGGCCTTTTGCTTACTTATTGTTGTGTTGCACTGAATGTCAGGAAGGTCTTTGCCTCAGGCCACCCCTTTGTGAAGCCTGATGAAAACAGTTTTCAAATGGAAATGAATGGGCCTCACCTGTGGCTCTTTGCTTAATTGCTTTGGAAAGGGATGTGTCTTTATCAGCCTCTTGGGCCTGTGTGTGGCTGTGACTTAGATTCTCAGCACCTGATGGATCTTAAGAATGATCCCATGTGAGCTTCGAAAACCAAAATGGCAAAAAATTTCATTCATTGTGGATGAAGTCTCTTGCCTTCCTCTGTTAGGTTCCTGCACTCCATCAAATGACAATAGGGATTCTTTGGGTCAAATGAGTTCTTCAAAGCCCTGCAGAGGTGCTTGTGTTTTCGCATGACTCTAAATCACCTAAAGAATCGATACCTAAAATCAGTAGGCCTCAAATTGGAGAAACACAGAAGTATTAACGGCAGGCTTAT
Organism: Callospermophilus lateralis; assembly: GCF_048772815.1. Lineage (NCBI taxonomy): Eukaryota > Metazoa > Chordata > Mammalia > Rodentia > Sciuridae > Callospermophilus > Callospermophilus lateralis. The sequence continues at coordinate 661,903 of NW_027517506.1, read as the reverse complement.
TTGTTCACTCCTGGTTCACAGAAACGGTGTCCAGGCTACCCTGACTTTAGACAAATGAGGGGCAAACGAGCTGATTTTGGACACTGTCTTGGGCTGCGCCCCTCATGGAAACCTCCAGCCAGAGGTTAAGATGATTGACTATATGAAATAAGATGAGGGCCATGTGGGAGTGTTTTGGTTTTAATTTTGGTCATTTGTGTGGCATTGGAAAAAATGACTGGGTCCACGTGGGCTTGAACTCTGGTGTGATTCCCCTTAGAGACTGGGTTTTGGAACTGAACTCAGAGAAGCATTGCCATGAATTTTGTTGGGATTTTAAGAGGCCACGCATGAAAGTCGCTCGTGGAAACTGAGACCTAGGCCCCGGGTCGATTTCCACAGAGGCCTGGGAATCTCAGCAAGGATATCACATGATTTTATTCTTAAAGAAATGGCAGCCATAGTTGAGAGTCAAAACACACATGGACCTCACATTGTAGACCTCAATGGGCCTGGCCTAATGTGACCTTTTGTCCACTCTTTGGGAAGCCATGCCTGTGAGAGTTCTCCAGAGATTCATTGAAATGAGCTTCCTCACCATTTAATGTTTGCTGAATGAACTGAAACCCACAGTGCCTCCAACTTCATGCTTGAAAAATGGCTAGATAAGTACCATGAAATTTTTGAAATTCCTATGACCAGGTGGCACTGGAGAAACATTGGATGTCCTGTTGCTGATCATGAGTATACCAGACAGTGCCTTGATTTACTGAGTTTCATGAAAATGGTGTAGAACAGAGATGCCAGAAATTTGGAGCCTGCTGAGTATTGGGTCTAGAGCAGTGGTGGGGAGGTGTTTGATAAAACATCCGTGGTAGGGCCATGTGGATCTACCATTGGACTCCAAATGGCTTGTAACTGACATGGTGCAGCCAACAGACCCTTATATGTAAAGGCATCTTGTTATATGGAGAGTTTTCAGAGGAAAATTAAGAATCAGGTTGATATGGACAAGGGGGCAATGGGGCAAGCTGTGAGAGATAGGAGCCTAGTTGGTGCATTCTCTTGCAGACCCTGACCCACCACACGTGACAGAACTCCCTCCAGCACTGTGTCCCAGTTTAGCTCCTAGTATTTCGTGAAACAAATACCAAACTCACAGTGCAGCAGCAAAAACACCACAAAAAGTGGAAGAGGACCAAATGGCTTCACAGTCCACACGGGGAGACACTTAGTCCCCAGTGGCCTCAGTTTACCTACAAAGAGAGGATTCAGCACTGCTTCATCTTGTTCATTGGAAAATAAGAAACCATGTCCTCCAGGTCACATAGATGCAGACCGAGCTTTGATGTTCTCACTACAGAGGAAGCCAAATCTCCTGAAAACAACATATATTTCAAGTGTGGAAGCTCAGAGGCAGTTTCTCAAAAAGTTTTTAGGCCAGCAGAGCTCCATATTTGTGGAGTGTTTACCCTGTCCCTTAGTTTTGGAAACTCCTCTACCACCTCCAAGGTTGTGAACTCCTGAGCATTTTCCATTCCAGATATGTATTCACTGATTTTGTAACTCTTCTCCTCTAATTGTGTCTTACTTGGGGTGAAGGTAATGTCAAGGCATTGTTCTGGATGAGAGCGGGAGGATATTTGTGCAGCATATATTTACATACACATTGGATTCATTTTCCAATTTTCCATTCGAAATACTGAATCCCTGACACTAACCCATACCTAGTAGACTCAGACTATTCATCCTAATATAATGGAGAAAATTAACCCAACACATTAGAAATACAAGTACTTCAGAGGAGACATGTTGTATAGTTGGACTTGACATTTGCATTATATAAGGTAGGAGTTATAAATCTAGTCAAATTTATTTGAAATATTCTCCATGTGTTTTAAACTTAACAAATATGTGAATTCTTGTTTCCTTTTTCTGTAGTCTATTCACACATGTATATTTATATGCATATATAGAATCCTACCAGGTATCACACGTACATTTTTGTGAGGTGGCTGTCTTGGCAGATTCAAATTGTTAGAAGAGTTCACTCCTCCTAAATGCTGTTGGAAATGAAAATTCAACTTATAGGAGAGCGTCCTAGTAGAACAACATTATTCATTAGCTCATGTTCAGTAAAATAAATATTTTTGCATTTGTGGATGATACATATTTACTGATGAATTTCGATTGGCATTTATATTGGTACTTTTTAATGTCTGTGAGTTGTGTGTGTGTGTGTGTGTGTGTGTGTGTGTGTGTGTGTGTATAGATATAGATATAGATATACTCTCCAAATTTTTCAAAATATGAAATATATGTGTCTAATATATATTCATTCATGTTCATGTATGTGGATTTATAATCCACTTTTCACAAGATGATAATCAGAAATATTCATCCACCTGAAATACATATTTGTTTCCTAGTACTGAAAACTAACTTCAGTGAATGGTGCATACAAATCCTAATTATTCTACAGTAACTGACCCAGTCTAACATCAATGCAAGTAGACTCCTATGGGACATGATATGTAATTTGTCATTCATTTGTATTCGACACTGGTACATTATTGTTTCTTCAGTTTTTGCACATCACAGGATATACATTTCATCCACAAGTTCACAAATTAATAAGCATTTGTTTCAACTTTCACCACTTCTTGCTTCAGAACACATGTATTGTCAGGGTTTCTTGACTGGTCTTTTCATGAGACTTCTTTCCAAACACATTATTTTGAATTTCCATAATCATTTTGAAGCAAAACTCACACACTCTTCATGATAAACAAAAACACAAATATTTCCATTACATATATACCTGGTTGGAATGAATGATTGTATATCAATATACGATTTCCTTTAATTTTTCAGATATCAGTTCAATTCATTATTTAAAGTTCAAAAAAGTTATATTATTTATTCACAGTATAGTCTATTCATGCTTTTTTCTCTATATTCCTAGAAATAGGGTACACCTCTTTGTACCCCCGATTCTCATTTTACATCTTCAATATATTGCCCCCAGAAATGGTGAAAGAAATACTCATGTCACCTCATTATCACAGTAATATTCTGGACAAAAAATGGAAAGGTCACACTTATGATTGTACCAAAGCCTAAATGGAAAGTGAACATGGATTTCTAAAAACATCCATGCCCAGGTTGCCTAATGCTGTCAATTGTCAATCCTATTGGTGACTACATATTTGTTTTTTTCCTAATTTATATATTCAAACTCAACCCTGTTAAAAATGTCTAATTGATCACTCACTTTATACTTTGCCTGATTTCGTAATTTTTCTATTGATATCTGCTTTTCCACATATTTTCCCCAGTTCAACATAGTGACTGACTCTTCATATGTGCTGACATTTACATTCACTCAACAACCGAAAGTCTATTGCTAAAGAACTTTTGGTCCAAATCCTATACTCACTCTTCTTCCTAAACCTACCGACTATCTTCCTAATTCTACTGAATATCCCTTTTTGACTGGATGTTCTCTTCTAAATTCAATCATCCAATGTACAAGGTCCTATGCCATTGTATATCGAATTATCTGAGGCATCTTTGCAGAACATCATTCAAAGCTAAGTATCCCAATCAAGGGCAAAACCCTTCTGGGCTTCAAATCATACCTAGATTTCTGTTTTCCTACTTATATTTCACCTCAATATTCTTGTAAATACTGCAGGTTCCCAATACCATTACTCATCACACAGAATCACTCATAACCCAAATCAAACCTGTTTTTGACCCCAAGTATACACTGTTCCCTCAATCATTTTACAGAAGAGCAGGGACAGAGTGGTTCTTACAATACAGGAAAGTTGGGGACCTTCCACCTGATGAGAACCTCAAATGTCCATGCACAAATGATACCTGGAGAAGTTGTAGGCAGGTATGAAGCACCTGGGAGAGCAAAAGTCATCTTCCATGGCAAACAACCTGGTCAGGATGAAGGGATGTGTCTGAATCTGCCTCTCTCTCTTCTTATTGTACAGAAGATGGACCAAACCAGGGCAGAGTGGAGAGCTGTTCCCGGGTGCCAATGGTGATATACATTCTACCTTATGAAAGTGTCACAGGAAGTAGGGGCAACCTCCATCTTATGTTACCCTTGGAAGCAACTGTTAGGACAAAGTGGTTGCCAAGGCAGTGACCTCATTCAGTTCCAAAGAATGTGACATACCTCATTTCCTTGGTGATGGAACTCTCTGAACTTGGTATCCAAGAAGCCAGGCACCCAGAGGCAGTCCCAGTCCCAGTCCCAGTGGGCTCACTTGTTTGGATTTACCAAGGACAGAGTCAGTTTTCTTGGTACCTAATGATGTGAGGATGGCCAAATGCCAGGAGAGCTCTGAAGATGGACCTCTCCTGAGAAAACAGGTAGTGGCTAACCACTTTTTCCTGACATCTTCACAGAGTTGGTCAAGGAAACAAGATCTGAGAGAAGACAGGCCATTTCGGGGGAACATAGTATGGCCCACCAGTCAGAGGACACTCGGATAGTCACAGACCTACTTGGGGCAAGGAGGTGCCTTTGTGGGAGTGGTTGTGGGTTTGTTGTTTTGTCTCATGTTCTGAGAATAGATAGACAAGGCGGTTTGTTTGGTTTGGAGTGGACAGTTTCTAGTAAGTCATTTGGCACGGCGAGTGTTTCTCTTTCTGTGTATCCCACTGTGTCCGTTGTTGTAGACATTAGAAAAGAGAATGCATTAATGGATGTGTCCTGTCTAGTAAAAATCTTCCCATGCCCAATATATGAATGGACTGCAGCTTGTCTTATCGATGTGCAACACCTGCTATCTTTCTAAGTTGTAGTTTTCTTCCTGAATTCTGGCCACTCTCCAGAATAGGCTCATGGATTTGTGTCCAAAATATGTACCACCTCCAAGCTCTGTGACATGGCCATGTACTGGATAGCTGAAGAGAATGGCGAGCATCAAAGAAAACTCAGATATCAGTGTGACCAGGAAAGTCTCAGTGCAGAAACCCTGCTTTGGGCCTTTTGCTTACTTATTGTTGTGTTTCACTGAATGTCAGGAAGGTCTTTGCCTCAGGCCACCCCTTTGTGAAGCCTGAAGAAAACAGTTTTCAAATGGAAATGAATGGGCCTCACCTGTGGCTCTTTTCTTAATTGCTTTGGAAAGGGATGTGTCTTTATCACCCTCTTGGGCCTGTGTGTGGCTGTGACTTAGATTCTCAGCACCTGATGGATCTTAAGAATGAGCCCATGTGAGCTTCCAAAACCAAAATGGCAAAAAATTTCATTCATTGTGGATGAAGTCTCTTGCCTTTCTCTGTTAGGTTCCTGCACTCCATCAAATGACAAAGGGATTCCTTGGGTCAAATGAGTTCTTCAAAGCCCTGTAGAGGTGCTTGTGTTTTCGCATGACTCTAAATCACCTAAAGAATCGATACCTAAAATCAGTAGGCCTCAAATTGGAGAAACACAGAAGTATTAACGGCAGGCTTATTTGTTCACTCCTGGTTCACAGAAACGGTGTCCAGGCTACCCTGACTTTAGACAAATGAGGGGCAAACGAGCTGATTTTGGACACTGTCTTGGGCTGCGCCCCTCATGGAAACCTCCAGCCAGAGGTTAAGATGATTGACTATATGGAATAAGATGAGGGCCATGTGGGAGTGTTTTGGTTTTAATTTTGGTCATTTGTGTGGCATTGGAAAAAATGACTGGGTCCACGTGGGCTTGAACTCTGGTGTGATTCCCCTTAGAGACTGGGTTTTGGAACTGAACTCAGAGAAGCATTGCCATGAATTTTGTTGGGATTTTAAGAGGCCACGCATGAAAGTCGCTCTTGGAAACTGAGACCTAGGCCCCGGGTGGATTTCCACAGAGGCCTGGGAATCTCAGCAAGGATATCACATGATTTTATTCTCAAAGAAATGGCAGCCATAGTTGAGAGTCAAAACACACATGGACCTCACATTGTAGACCTCAATGGGCCTGGCCTAATGTGACCTTTTGTCCACTCTTTGGGAAGCCATGCCTGTGAGAGTTCTCCAGAGATTTCATTGAAATGAGCTTCCTCACCATTTAATGTTTGCTGAATGAACTGAAACCCACAGTGCCTCCAACTTCATGCTTGAAAAATGGCTAGATAAATACCATGAAATTTTTGAAATTCCTATGACCAGGTGGCACTGGAGAAACATTGGATGTCCTGTTGCTGATCATGAGTATACCAGACAGTGCCTTGATTTACTGAGTTTCATGAAAATGGTGTAGAACAGAGAAGCCAGAAATTTGGAGCCTGCTGAGGAGTGGGTCTAGAGCAGTGGTGGGGAGGTGTTTGATAAAACATCCGTGGTAGGGCCATGTGGATCTACCATTGGATTCCAAATGGCTTGTAACTGACATGGTGCAGCCAAAAGACCCTTATATGTAAAGGCATCTTGTTATATGGAGAGTTTTCAGAGGAAAATTAAGAATCAGGTTGATATGGACAAGGGGGCAATGGGGCAAGCTGTGAGAGATAGGAGCCTAGTTGGTGCATTCTCTTGCAGACCCTGACCCACCACACGTGACAGAACTCCCTCCAGCACTGTGTCCCAGTTTAGCTCCTAGTATTTCGTGAAACAAATACCAAACTCACAGTGCAGCAGCAAAAACACCACAAAAAGTGGAAGAGGACCAAATGGCTTCACAGTCCACACGGGGAGACACTTAGTCCCCAGTGGCCTCAGTTTACCTACAAAGAGAGGATTCAGCACTGCTTCATCTTGTTCATTGGAAAATAAGAAACCATGTCCTCCAGGTCACATAGATGCAGACCCAGCTTTGATGTTCTCACTACAGAGGAAGCCAAATCTCCTGAAAACAACATATATTTCAAGTGTGGAAGCTCAGAGGCAGTTTCTCAAAAAGTTTTTAGGCCAGCAGAGCTCCATGTTTGTAGAGTGTTTACCCTGTCCCTTAGTTTTGGAAACTCCTCTACCACCTCCAAGGTTGTGAACTCCTGAGCATTTTCCATTCCAGATATGTATTCACTGATTTTGTAACTCTTCTCCTCTAATTGTGTCTTACTTGGGGTGAAGGTAATGTCAAGGCATTGTTCTGGATGAGAGCGGGAGGATATTTGTGCAGCATATATTTACATACACATTGGATTCATTTTCCAATTTTCCATTCGAAATACTGAATCCCTGACACTAACCCATACCTAGTAGACTCAGACTATTCATCCTAATATAATGGAGAAAATTAACCCAACACAGTAGAAATACAAGTACTTCAGAGGAGACATGTTGTATAGTTGGACTTGACATTTGCATTATATAAGGTAGGAGTTATAAATCTAGTCAAATTTATTTGAAATATTCTCCATGTGTTTTAAACTTAACAAATATGTGAATTCTTGTTTCCTTTTTCTGTAGTCTATTCACACATGTATATTTATATGCATATATAGAATCCTACCAGGTATCACACGTACATTTTTGTGAGGTGGCTGTCTTGGCAGATACAAATTGTGAGAAGAGTTCACTCCTCCTAAATGCTGTTGGAAATGAAAATTCAACTTATAGGAGAGCGTCCTAGTAGAACAACATTATACATTAACTCATGTTCAGTAAAATAAATATTTTTGCATTTGTGGATGATACATATTTACTGATGAATTTCGATTGGCATTTATATTGGTACTTTTTAATGTCTGTGAGTTGTGTGTGTGTGTGTGTGTGTGTGTGTGTGTGTGTATAGATATAGATATAGATATAGATATACTCTCCAAATTTTTCAAAATATGAAATATATGTGTCTAATATACACTCTCTAAATTCATTCATGTTCATGTATGTGGATTTATAATCCACTTTTCACAAGATGATAATCAGAAATATTCATCCACCTGAAATACATATTTGTTTCCTAGTACTGAAAACTAACTTCAGTGAATGGTGCATACAAATCCTAATTATTCTACAGTAACTGACCCAGTCTAACATCAATGCAAGTAGACTCCTATGGGACATGATATGTAATTTGTCATTCATTTGTATTCGACACTGGTACATTATTGTTTCTTCAGTTTTTGCACATCACAGGATATACATTTCATCCACAAGTTCACAAATTAATAAGCATTTGTTTCAACTTTCACCACTTCTTGCTTCAGAACACATGTATTGTCAGGGTATCTTGACTGGTCTTTTCATGAGACTTCTTTAAAAAACACATTATTTTGAATTTCCATAATCATTTTGAAGCAAAACGTCACACACTCTTCATGATAAACCAAAACACAAATATTTCCATTACATATATACCTGGTTGGAATGAATGATTTTATATCAATATACGATTTCCTTTAATTTTTCAGATATCAGTTCAATTCATTATTTAAAGTTCAAAAAAGTTATATTTTTTATTCACTGTATGGTCTATTCATGCTTTTTCTCTATGTTCCTAGAAACAGGGTACACCTCTTTGTACCCCCGATTCTCATTTTACATCTTCAATATATTGCTCCCCGAAATGGTGAAAGAAATACTCATGTCACCTCATTATCACAGTAATATTCTGGACAAAAAATGGAAAGGTCACACTTATGATTGTACCAAAGCCTAAATGGAAAGTGAACATGGATTTCTAAAAACATCCATGTCCAGGTTGCCTAATGCTGTCAATTGTCAATCCTATTGGTGACTACATATATGTTTTTTTCCTAATTTATATATTCAAACTCAACCCTGTTGAAAATGTCTAATTCTATCACTCACTTTATACTTTGCCTGATTTCGTAATGTTTCTATTGATATCTGCTTTTCTACATATTTTCCCCAGTTCAACATAGTGACTGACTCTTCATATGTGCTGACATTTACATTCACTCAACAACCGAAAGTCTATTGCTAAAGAACTTTTGGTCCAAATCCTATACTCACTCTTCTTCCTAAACCTACCGACTATCTTCCTAATCCTACTGAATATCCCTTTTTGACTGGATGTTCTCTTCTAAATTCAATCATCCAATGTACAAGGTCCTATGCCATTGTATATGGAATTATCTGAGGCATCTTTGCAGAACATCATTCAAAGCTAAGTATCCCAATCAAGGGCAAAACCCTTCTGGGCTTCAAATCATACCTAGATTTCTGTTTTCCTACTTATATTTCACCTCTATATTCTTGTAAATATTGCAGGTTCCCAATACCATTATTCATCACACAGAATCACTCGTAATCCAAATCAAACCTGTTTTTAACCCCAAGTATACACTGTTCCCTCAATCATTTTACAGAAGAGCAGAGACAGAGTGGTTCTTAAAATACAGGAAAGTTGGGGACCTTCAACCTGATGAGAACCTCAAATGTCCATGCACAAATGGTACCTGGAGAAGTTGTAGGCAGGTATGAAGCACCTGAGAGAGCAAAAGTCATCTTCCATGGCAAACAACCTGGTCAGGATGAAGGGATGTGTCTGAATCTCCCTCTCTCTCTTCTTATTGTACAGAAGATGGACCAAACCAGGGCTGAGTGGAGAGCTGTTCCCGGGTGCCAATGGTGATATACATTCTACCTTATGAAAGTGTCACAGGAAGTTCTGGCAACCTCCATCTTATGTTACCCTTGGAAGCAACTGTTAGGACAAAGTGGTTGCCAAGGCAGTGACCTCATTCAGTTCCAAAGAATGTGACATACCTCATTTCCTTGGTGATGGAACTCTCTGAACTTGGTATCCAAGAAGCCAGGCACCCAGAGGCAGTCCCAGTCCCAGTCCCAGTGGGCTCACTTGTTTGGATTTACCAAGGACAGAGTCAGTTTTCTTTGTACCTAATGATGTGAGGATGGCCAAATGCCAGGAGAGCTCTGAAGATGGACCTTTCCTGAGAAAACAGGTAGTGGCTAACCACTTTTTCCTGACATCTTCACAGAGTTGGTCAAGGAATCAAGATCTGAGAGAAGACAGGCCATTTCGGGGGAACATAGTATGGCCCACCAGTCAGAGGACACTCCGGATAGTCACAGACGTACTTGGGGGAAGGAGGTGCCTTTGTGGGAGTGGGTGTGGGTTTGTTGTTTTGTCTCATGTTCTGAGAATAGATAGAAAAGGCGGTTTGTTTGGTTTGGAGTGGACAGTTTCTAGTAAGTAATTTGACATGGCGAGTGTTTCTCTTTCTGTGTATCCCACTGTGTCCGTTGTTGTAGACATTAGAAAAGAGAATGCATTAATGGATGTGTCCTGTCTAGTATAAATCTTCCCATAATTCATCCTGCCCAATATATGAATGGACTGCAGCTTGTCTTATCAATGTGCAACACCTGCTATCTTTCTAAGTTGTTGTTTTCTTCCTGAATTCTGGCCACTCTCCAGAATAGGCTCATGGATTTGTGTCCAAAATATGTACCACCTCCAAGCTCTGTGACATGGCCATGTACTGGATAGCTGAAGAGAATGGCGAGCATCTCAAAAAACTCAGATATCAGTGTGACCAGGAAAGTCTCAGTGCAGAAACCCTGCTTTGGGCCTTTTGCTTACTTATTGTTGTGTTGCACTGAATGTCAGGAAGGTCTTTGCCTCAGGCCACCCCTTTGTGAAGCCTGAAGAAAACAGTTTTCAAATGGAAATGAATGGGCCTCACCTGTGGCTCTTTATCAGCCTCTTGGACCTGTGTGTGGCTGTGACTTAGATTCTCAGCACCTGATGGATCTTAAGAATGATCCCATGTGAGCTTCCAAAACCAAAATGGCAAAAAATATCATTCATTGTGGATGAAGTCTCTTGCCTTCCTCTGTTAGGTTCCTGCACTCCATCAAATGACAATAGGGATTCTTTGGGTCAAATGAGTTCTTCAAAGCCCTGCAGAGGTGCTTGTGTTTTCGCAAGACTCTAAATCACCTAAAGAATCGATACCTAAAATCAGTAGGCCTCAAATTGGAGAAACAAAGAAGTATTAACGGCAGGCTTATTTGTTCGCTCCTGTTTCAGAGAAACGGTGTCCAGGCTACCCTGACTTTAGGCAAATGAGGGGCAAACGAGCTGATTTTGGACACTGTCTTGGGCTGCGCCCCTCATGGAAACCTCCAGCCAGAGGTTAAGATGATTGACTATATGGAATATGATGAAGGCCATGTGGAAGTGTTTTGGTTTTAATTTTGGTCATTTGTGTTGCATTGGAAAAAATGACTGGGTCCACTTGAGCTTGAACTCTGGTGTGATTCCCCTTAGAGACTGGGTTTTGGAAGTGAACTCAGAGAAGCATTGCCATGAATTTCGTTGGGATTTTAAGAGGCCACGCATGAAAGTCGCTCTTGGAAACTGAGACCTAGGCCCCGGGTGGATTTCCACAGAGGCCTGGGAATCTCAGAAGGATATCACATGATTTTATTCTTAAAGAAATGGCAGCCATAGTTGAGAGTCAAAACACACATGGACCTCACATTGTAGACCTCAATGGGCCTGGCCTAATGTGACCTTTTGTCCACTCTTTGGGAAGCCGTGCCTGTGAGAGTTCTCCAGAGATTTCATTGAAATGAGCTTCCTCACCATTTAATGTTTCCTGAATGAACTGAAACCCACAGTGCCTCCAACTTCATGCTTGAAAAATGGCTAGATAAATACCATGAAATTTTTGAAATTCCTATGACCAGGTGGCAATGGAGAAACATTGGATGTCCTGTTGCTGATCATGAGTATACCAGACAGTGCCTTGATTTACTGAGTTTCATGAAAATGGTGTAGAACAGAGATGCCAGAAATTTGGAGCCTGCTGAGTAGTGGGTCTAGAGCAGTGGTGGGGAGGTGTTTGATAAAACATCCGTGGTAGGGCCATGTGGATCTACCATTGGATTCCAAATGGCTTGTAACTGACATGGTGCAGCCAACAGACCCTTATATGTAAAGGCATCTTGTTATATGGAGAGTTTTCAGAGGAAAATTAAGAATCAGGTTGATATGGACAAGGGGGCAATGGGGCAAGCTGTGAGAGATAGGAGCCTAGTTGGTGCATTCTCTTGCAGACCCTGACCCACCACACGTGACAGAACTCCCTCCAGCACTGTGTCCCAGTTTAGCTCCTAGTATTTCGTGAAACAAATATCAAACTCACAGTGCAGCAGCAAAAACACCACAAAAAGTGGAAGAGGACCAAATGGCTTCACAGTCCACACGGGGAGACACTTAATCCCCAGTGGCCTCAGTTTACCTACAAAGAGAGGATTCAGCACTTCTTCATCTTGTTCATTGGAAAATAAGAAACCATGTCCTCCAGGTCACATAGATGCAGACCCAGCTTTGATGGTCTCACTACAGAGGAAGCCAAATCTCCAGAAAACTACATATATTTCAAGTGTGGAAGCTCAGAGACAGTTTCTCAAAAAGTTTTTAGGCCAGCAGAGCTCCATGTTTGTGGAGTGTTTACCCTGTCCCTTAGTTTTGGAAACTCCTCTACCACCTCCAAGGTTGTGAACTCCTGAGCATTTTCCATTCCAGATATGTATTCACTGATTTTGTAACTCTTCTCCTCTAATTGTGTCTTACTTGGGGTGAAGGTAATGTCAAGGCATTGTTCTGGATGAGAGCGGGAGGATATTTGTGCAGCATATATTTACATACACATTGGATTCATTTTCCAATTTTCCATTCGAAATACTGAATCCCTGACACTAACCCATACCTAGTAGACTCAGACTATTCATCCTAATATAATGGAGAAAATTAACCCAACACAGTAGAAATACAAGTACTTCAGAGGAGACATGTTGTATAGTTGGACTTGACATTTGCATTATATAAGGTAGGAGTTATAAATCTAGTCAAATTTATTTGAAATATTCTCCATGTGTTTTAAACTTAACAAATATGTGAATTTTTGTTTCCTTTTTCTGTAGTCTATTCACACATGTATATTTATATGCATATATAGAATCCTACCAGGTATCACACGTACATTTTTGTGAGGTGGCTGTCTTGGCAGATACAAATTGTGAGAAGAGTTCACTCCTCCTAAATGCTGTTGGAAATGAAAATTCAACTTATAGGCGAGCGTCCTAGTAGAACAACATTATACATTAACTCATGTTCAGTAAAATAAATATTTTTGTATTTGTGGATGATACATATTTACTGATGAATTTCGATTGGCATTTATATTGGTAATTTTTAATGTCTGTGAGTTGTGTGTGTTTGTGAGTGTGTGTGTGTGTGTGTGTATAGGTATAGATATAGATATAGATAAACTCTCCAAATTTTTCAAAATATGAAATATATGTGTCTAATATACACTCTCTAAATTCATTCATGTTCATATATGTGGATTTATAATCCACTTTTCACAAGATTATAATCAGAAATATTCATCCACTTGAAATACATATTTGTTTCCTAGTACTGAAAACTAACTTCAGTGAATGGTGCATACAAATCCTAATTATTCTACAGTAACTGACCCACTCTAACATCAATGCAAGTAGACTCCTATGGGACATGATATGTAATTTGTCATTCATTTGTATTCGACAATGGTACATTATTGTTTCTTCAGTTTTTGCACATCACAGGATATACATTACATCCACAAGTTCACAAATTAATATGCATTTGTTTCAACTTTCACCACTTCTTGCTTCAGAACACATGTATTGTCAGGGTTTCTTGACTGGTCTTTTCATGAGACTTCTTTCCAAACACATTATTTTGAATTTCCATGATCATTTTGAAGCAAACGTCACACACTCTTCATGATAAACCAAAACACAAATATTTCCATTACATATATACCTGGTTGGAATGAATGATTGTATATCAATATACGATTTCCTTTAATTTTTCAGATATCAGTTCAATTCATTATTTAAAGTTCAAAAAAGTTATATTATTTATTCACAGTATGGTCTATTCATGCTTTTTCTCTATGTTCCTAGAAACAGGGTACACCTCTTTGTACCCCCGATTCTCATTTTACATCTTCAATATATTGCTCCCAAAAATGGTGAAAGAAATACTCATGTCACCTCATTATCACAGTAATATTCTGGACAAAAAATGGAAAGGTCACACTTACGATTGTACCAAAGCCTAAATGGAAAGTGAACATGGATTTCTAAAAACATCCATGTCCAGGTTGCCTAATGCTGTCAATTATCAATACTATTGGTGACTACATATTTGTTTTTTTCCTAATTTATATATTCAAACTCAACCCTGTTGAAAATGTCTAATTCTATCACTCACTTTATACTTTGCCTGATTTCATAATGTTTCTATTGATATCTGCTTTTCTACATATTTTCCCCAGTTCAACATAGTGACTGACTCTTCATATGTGCTGACATTTACATTCACTCAACAACCGAAAGTCTATTGCTAAAGAACTTTTGGTCCAAATCCTATACTCACTCTTCTTCCTAAACCTACCGACTATCTTCCTAATCCTACTGAATATCCTTTTTTGACTGGATGTTCTCTTCTAAATTCAATCATCCAATGTACAAGATCTTATGCCATTGTATATGGAATTATCTGAGGCATCTTTGCAGAACATCATTCAAAGCTAAGTATCCCAATCAAGGGCAAAACCCTTCTGGGCTTCAAATCATACCTAGATTTCTGTTTTCCTACTTATATTTCACCTCTATATTCTTGTAAATATTGCAGGTTCCCAATAACATTATTCATCACACAGAATCACTCGTAACCCAAATCAAACCTGTTTTTAACCCCAAGTATACACTGTTCCCTCAATCATTTTACAGAAGAGCAGGGACAGAGTGGTTCTTACAATGCAGGAAAGTTGGGGACCTTCCACCTGATGAGAACCTCAAATGTCCATGCACAAATGATACCTGGAGAAGTTGTAGGCAGGTATGAAGCACCTGAGAGAGCAAAAGTCATCTTCCATGGCAAACAACCTGGTCAGGATGAAGGGATGTGTCTGAATCTGCCTCTCTCTCTTCTTATTGTACAGAAGATGGACCAAACCAGGGCTGAGTGGAGAGCTGTTCCCGGGTGCCAATGATGATATACATTCTACCTTATGAAAGTGTCACAGGAAGTAGGGGCAACCTCCATCTTATGTTACCCTTGGAAGCAACTGTTAGGACAAAGTGGTTGCCAAGGTAGTGACCTCATTCAGTTCCAAAGATTGTGAAATACCTCATTTCCTTGGTGATGGAACTCTCTGAACTTGGTATCCAAGAAGCCAGACACCCAGAGGCAGTCCCAGTCCCAGTCCCAGTGGGCTCACTTGTTTGGATTTACCAAGGACAGAGTCAGTTTTCTTGGTACCTAATGATATGAGGATGGCCAAATGCCAGGAGAGCTCTGAAGATGGACCTTTCCTGAGAAAACAGGTAGTGGCTAACCACTTTTTCCTGACATCTTCACAGAGTTGGTCAAGGAATCAAGATCTGAGAGAAGACAGGACATTTCGGGGGAACATAGTATGGCCCACCAGTCAGAGGACACTCCGGATAGTCACAGACGTACTTGGGGGAAGGAGGTGCCTTTGTGGGAGTGGGTGTGGGTTTGTTGTTTTGTCTCATGTTCTGAGAATAGATAGAAAAGGTGGTTTGTTTGGTTTGGAGTGGACAGTTTATAGTAAGTCATTTGACATGGCGAGTGTTTCTCTTTCTGTGTATCCCACTGTGTCCGTTGTTGTAGACATTAGAAAAGAGAATGCATTAATGGATGTGTCCTGTCTAGTATAAATCTTCCCATAATTCATCCTGCCCAATATATGAATGGACTGCAGCTTGTCTTATCAATGTGCAACACCTGCTATCTTTCTAAGTTGTTGTTTTCTTCCTGAATTCTGGCCACTCTCCAGAATAGGCTCATGGATTTGTGTCCAAAATATGTACCACCTCCAAGCTCTGTGACATGGCCATGTACTGGATAGCTGAAGAGAATGGCGAGCATCTCAAAAAACTCAGATATCAGTGTGACCAGGAAAGTCTCAGTGCAGAAACCCTGCTTTGGGCCTTTTGCTTACTTATTGTTGTGTTGCACTGAATGTCAGGAAGGTCTTTGCCTCAGGCCACCCCTTTGTGAAGCCTGAAGAAAACAGTTTTCAAATGGAAATGAATGGGCCTCACCTGTGGCTCTTTATCAGCCTCTTGGACCTGTGTGTGGCTGTGACTTAGATTCTCAGCACCTGATGGATCTTAAGAATGATCCCACGTGAGCTTCCAAAACCAAAATACAAAAAATATCATTCATTGTGGATGAAGTCTCTTGCCTTCCTCTGTTAGGTTCCTGCACTCCATCAAATGACAATAGGGATTCTTTGGGTCAAATGAGTTCTTCAAAGCCCTGCAGAGGTGCTTGTGTTTTCGCAGGACTCTAAATCACCTAAAGAATCGATACCTAAAATCAGTAGGCCTCAAATTGGAGAAACAAAGAAGTATTAACGGCAGGCTTATTTGTTCGCTCCTGTTTCAGAGAAACGGTGTCCAGGCTACCCTGACTTTAGGCAAATGAGGGGCAAACGAGCTGATTTTGGACACTGTCTTGGGCTGCGCCCCTCATGGAAACCTCCAGCCAGAGGTTAAGATGATTGACTACATGGGATAAGATGAAGGCCATGTGGGAGTGTTTTGGTTTTAATTTTGGTCATTTGTGTTGCATTGGAAAAAATGACTGGGTCCACGTGAGCTTGAACTCTGGTGTGATTCCCCTTAGAGACTGGGTTTTGGAACTGAACTCAGAGAAGCATTGCCATGAATTTTGTTGGGATTTTAAGAGGCCACGCATGAAAGTCGCTCTTGGAAACTGAGACCTAGGCCCCGGGTGGATTTCCACAGAGGCCTGGGAATCTCAGCAAGGATATCACATGATTTTATTCTTAAAGAAATGGCAGCCATAGTTGAGAGTCAAAACACACATGGACCTCACATTGTAGACCTCAATGGGCCTGGCCTAATGTGACCTTTTGTCCACTCTTTGGGAAGCCGTGCCTGTGAGAGTTCTCCAGAGATTTCATTGAAATGAGCTTCCTCACCATTTAATGTTTGCTGAATGAACTGAAACCCACAGTGATTCCAACTTCATGCTTGAAAAATGGCTAGATAAATACCATGAAATTTTTGAAATTCCTATGACCAGGTGGCACTGGAGAAACATTGGATGTCCTGTTGCTGATCATGAGTATACCAGACAGTGCCTTGATTTACTGAGTTTCATGAAAATGGTGTAGAACAGAGATGCCAGAAATTTGGAGCCTGCTGAGTAGTGGGTCTAGAGCAGTGGTGGGGAGGTGTTTGATAAAACATCCATGGTAGGGCCATGTGGATCTACCATTGGATTCCAAATGGCTTGTAACTGACATGGTGCAGCCAACAGACCCTTATATGTAAAGGCATCTTGTTATATGGAGAGTTTTCAGAGGAAAATTAAGAATCAGGTTGATATGGACAAGGGGGCAATGGGGCAAGCTGTGAGAGATAGGAGCCTAGTTGGTGCATTCTCTTGCAGACCCTGACCCACCACACGTGACAGAACTCCCTCCAGCACTGTGTCCCAGTTTAGCTCCTAGTATTTCGTGAAACAAATACCAAACTCACAGTGCAGCAGCAAAAACACCACAAAAACTGGAAGAGGACCAAATGGCTTCACAGTCCACACGGGGAGACACTTAGTCCCCAGTGGCCTCAGTTTACCTACAAAGAGAGGATTCAGCACTGCTTCATCTTGTTCATTGGAAAATAATAAACCATGTCCTCCAGGTCACATAGATGCAGACCCAGCTTTGATGGTCTCACTACAGAGGAAGCCAAATCTCCTGAAAACTACATATATTTCAAGTGTGGAAGCTCAGAGGCAGTTTCTCAAAAAGTTTTTAGGCCAGCAGAGCTCCATGTTTGTGGAGTGTTTACCCTGTCCCTTAGTTTTGGAAACTCCTCTACCACCTCCAAGGTTGTGAACTCCTGAGCATTTTCCATTCCAGATATGTATTCACTGATTTTGTAACTCTTCTCCTCTAATTGTGTCTTACTTGGGGTGAAGGTAATGTCAAGGCATTGTTCTGGATGAGAGCGGGAGGATATTTGTGCAGCATATTTTTGCATACACATTGGATTCATTTTCCAAATTTCCATTCGAAGTACTGAATCCCTGACACTAACCCATACCTAGTAGACTCAGACTATTCATCCTAATATAATGGAGAAAATTAGCCCAACACATTAGAAATACAAGTACTTCAGAGGAGACATGTTGTATAGTTGGACTTGACATTTGCATTATATAAGGTAGGAGTTATAAATCTAGTCAAATTTATTTGAATTATTCTCCATGTGTTTTTAAGCTTAACAAATATGTGAATTCTTATTTCCCTTTTCTGTAGCCTATTCACACATGTATATTTATATGCATATATAGAATCCTACCAGGTATCACACGTACATTTTTGTGAGGTGGCTGTCTTGGCAGATACAAATTGTGAGAAGAGTTCACTCCTCCTAAATGCTGTTGGAAATGAAAATTCAACTTATAGGAGAGCGTCCTAGTAGAACAACATTATACATTAACTCATGTTCAGTAAAATAAATATTTTTGCATTTGTGGATGATACATATTTACTGATGAATTTCGATTGGCATTTATATTGGTACTTTTTAATGTCTGTGAGTGTTGTGTGTGTGTGTGTGTGTGTGTGTGTATACAGATATAGATATAGATATACTCTGCAAATTTTTCAAAATATGAAATATATGTGTCTAATATACACTCTCTAAATTCATTCATGTTCATGTATGTGGATTTATAATCCACTTTTCACAAGATTATAATCAGAAATATTCATCCACCTGAAATACATATTTGTTTCCTAGTACTGAAAACTAACTTCAGTGAATGGTGCATACAAATCCTAATTATTCTACAGTAACTGACCCAGTCTAACATCAATGCAAGTAGACTCCTATGGGACATGATATGTAATTTGTCATTCATTTGTATTCGACACTGGTACATTATTGTTTCTTCAGTTTTTGCACATCACAGGATATACATTACATCCACAAGTTCACAAATTAATAAGCATTTGTTTCAACTTTCACCACTTCTTGCTTCAGAACACATGTATTGTCAGGGTATTCTTGACTGGTCTTTTCATGAGACTTCTTTCCAAACACATTTTTTTGAATTTCCATAATCATTTTGAAGCAAAACTCACACACTCTTTATGATAAACCTAAACACAAATATTTCTATTACATATATACCTGGTTGGAATGAATGATTGTATATCAATATACGATTTCCTTTAATTTTTCAGATATCAGTTCAATTCATTATTTAAAGTTCAAAAAAGTTATATTATTTATTCACAGTATGGTCTATTCATGCTTTTTCTCTATGTTCCTAGAAACAGGGTACACCTCTTTGTACCCCCGATTCTCATTTTACATCTTCAATATATTGCTCCCAGAAATGGTGAAAGAAATACTCATGTCACCTCATTATCACAGTAATATTCTGGACAAAAAATGGAAAGGTCACACTTATGATTGTACCAAAGCCTAAATGGAAAGTGAACATGGATTTCTAAAAACATCCATGTCCAGGTTGCCTAATGCTGTCAATTGTCAATCCTATTGGTGACTACATATTTGTTTTTTTCCTAATTTATATATTCAATCTCAACCCTGTTGAAAATGTCTAATTCTATCACTCACTTTATACTTTGCCTGATTTCGTAATGTTTCTATTGATATCTGCTTTTCTACATATTTTCCCCAGTTCAACATAGTGACTGACTCTTCATATGTGCTGACATTTACATTCACTCAACAACCGAAAGTCTATTGCTAAAGAACTTTTGGTCCAAATCCTATACTCACTCTTCTTCCTAAACCTACCGACTATCTTCCTAATCCTACTGAATATCCCTTTTTGACTGGATGTTCTTTTCTAAATTCAATCATCCAATGTACAAGGTCCTATGCCATTGTATATGGAATTATCTGAGGCATCTTTGCAGAACATCATTCAAAGCTAAGTATCCCAATCAAGGGCAAAACCCTTCTGGGCTTCAAATCATACCTAGATTTCTGTTTTCCTACTTATATTTCACCTCTATATTCTTGTAAATATTGCAGGTTCCCAATACCATTATTCATCACACAGAATCACTCGTAATCCAAATCAAACCTGTTTTTAACCCCAAGTATACACTGTTCCCTCAGTCATTTTACAGAAGAGCAGGGACAGAGTGGTTCTTACAATACAGGAAAGTTGGGGACCTTCAACCTGATGAGAACCTCAAATGTCCATGCACAAATGGTACCTGGAGAAGTGTAGGCAGGAATGAAGCACCTGAGAGAGCAAAAGTCATCTTCCATGGCAAACAACCTGGTCAGGATGAAGGGATGTGTCTGAATCTGCCTCTCTCTCTTCTTATTGTACAGAAGATGGACCAAACCAGGGCTGAGTGGAGAGCTGTTCCCGGGTGCCAATGGTGATATACATTCTACCTTATGAAAGTGTCACAGGAAGTTCTGGCAACCTCCATCTTATGTTACCCTTGGAAGCAACTGTTAGGACAAAGTGGTTGCCAAGGCAGTGACCTCATTCAGTTCCAAAGAATGTGAAATACCTCATTTCCTTGGTGATGGAACTCTCTGAACTTGGTATCCAAGAAGCCAGACACCCAGAGGCAGTCCCAGTCCCAGTCCCAGTGGGCTCACTTGTTTGGATTTACCAAGGACAGAGTCAGTTTTCTTGGTACCTAATGATGTGAGGATGGCCAAATGCCAGGAGAGCTCTGAAGATGGACCTTTCCTGAGAAAACAGGTAGTGGCTAACCACTTTTTCCTGACATCTTCACAGAGTTGGTCAAGGAATCAAGATCTGAGAGAAGACAGGACATTTCGGGGGAACATAGTATGGCCCACCAGTCAGAGGACACTCCGGATAGTCACAGACGTACTTGGGGGAAGGAGGTGCCTTTGTGGGAGTGGGTGTGGGTTTGTTGTTTTGTCTCATGTTCTGAGAATAGATAGAAAAGGCGGTTTGTTTGGTTTGGAGTGGACAGTTTCTAGTAAGTCATTTGACATGGCGAGTGTTTCTCTTTCTGTGTATCCCACTGTGTCCGTTGTTGTAGACATTAGAAAAGAGAATGCATTAATGGATGTGTCCTGTCTAGTATAAATCTTCCCATAATTCATCCTGCCCAATATATGAATGGACTGCAGCTTGTCTTATCAATGTGCAACACCTGCTATCTTTCTAAGTTGTTGTTTTCTTCCTGAATTCTGGCCACTCTCCAGAATAGGCTCATGGATTTGTGTCCAAAATATGTACCACCTCCAAGCTCTGTGACATGGCCATGTACTGGATAGCTGAAGAGAATGGCGAGCATCTCAAAGAACTCAGATATCAGTGTGACCAGGAAAGTCTCAGTGCAGAAACCCTGCTTTGGGCCTTTTGCTTACTTATTGTTGTGTTGCACTGAATGTCAGGAAGGTCTTTGCCTCAGGCCACCCCTTTGTGAAGCCTGAAGAAAACAGTTTTCAAATGGAAATGAATGGGCCTCACCTGTGGCTCTTTATCAGCCTCTTGGGCCTGTGTGTGGCTGTGACTTAGA
Organism: Callospermophilus lateralis; assembly: GCF_048772815.1. Lineage (NCBI taxonomy): Eukaryota > Metazoa > Chordata > Mammalia > Rodentia > Sciuridae > Callospermophilus > Callospermophilus lateralis. The sequence goes on along the minus strand of NW_027517506.1, from coordinate 640,370 downwards.
TTCTCAGCACCTGATGGATCTTAAGAATGATCCCACGTGAGCTTCCAAAACCAAAATGGCAAAAAATATCATTCATTGTGGATGAAGTCTCTTGCCTTCCTCTGTTAGGTTCCTGCACTCCATCAAATGACAATAGGGATTCTTTGGGTCAAATGAGTTCTTCAAAGCCCTGCAGAGGTGCTTGTGTTTTCGCAGGACTCTAAATCACCTAAAGAATCGATACCTAAAATCAGTAGGCCTCAAATTGGAGAAACAAAGAAGTATTAACGGCAGGCTTATTTGTTCGCTCCTGTTTCAGAGAAACGGTGTCCAGGCTACCCTGACTTTAGGCAAATGAGGGGCAAACGAGCTGATTTTGGACACTGTCTTGGGCTGCGCCCCTCATGGAAACCTCCAGCCAGAGGTTAAGATGATTGACTATATGGAATAAGATGAAGGCCATGTGGGAGTGTTTTGGTTTTAATTTTGGTCATTTGTGTTGCATTGGAAAAAATGACTGGGTCCACGTGAGCTTGAACTCTGGTGTGATTCCCCTTAGAGACTGGGTTTTGGAACTGAACTCAGAGAAGCAACTGGGAATCTCAGCAAGGATATCACATGATTTTATTCTTAAAGAATTGGCAGCCATAGTTCAGAGTCAAAACACACATGGACCTCACATTGTAGACCTCAATGGGCCTGGCCTAATGTGACCTTTTGTCCACTCTTTGGGAAGCCGTGCCTGTGAGAGTTCTCCAGAGATTTCATTGAAATGAGCTTCCTCACCATTTAATGTTTGCTGAATGAACTGAAACCCACAGTGCCTCCAACTTCATGGTTGAAAAATGGCTAGATAAATACCATGAAATTTTTGAAATTCCTATGACCAGGTGGCACTGGAGAAACATTGGATATCCTGTTGCTGATCATGAGTATACCAGACAGTGCCTTGATTTACTGAGTTTCATGAAAATGGTGTAGAACAGAGATGCCAGAAATTTGGAGCCTGCTGAGTAGTGGGTCTAGAGCAGTGGTGGGGAGGTGTTTGATAAAACATCCGTGGTAGGGCCATGTGGATCTACCATTGGATTCCAAATGGCTTGTAACTGACATGGTGCAGCCAACAGACCCTTATATGTAAAGGCATCTTGTTATATGGAGAGTTTTCAGAGGAAAATTAAGAATCAGGTTGATATGGACAAGGGGGCAATGGGGCAAGCTGTGAGAGATAGGAGCCTAGTTGGTGCATTCTCTTGCAGACCCTGACCCACCACACGTGACAGAACTCCCTCCAGCACTGTGTCCCAGTTTAGCTCCTAGTATTTCGTGAAACAAATACCAAACTCACAGTGCAGCAGCAAAAACACCACAAAAAGTGGAAGAGGACCAAATGGCTTCACAGTCCACACGGGGAGACACTTAGTCCCCAGTGGCCTCAGTTTACCTACAAAGAGAGGATTCAGCACTGCTTCATCTTGTTCATTGGAAAATAATAAACCATGTCCTCCAGGTCACATAGATGCAGACCCAGCTTTGATGGTCTCACTACAGAGGAAGCCAAATCTCCTGAAAACTACATATATTTCAAGTGTGGAAGCTCAGAGGCAGTTTCTCAAAAAGTTTTTAGGCCAGCAGAGCTCCATGTTTGTGGAGTGTTTACCCTGTCCCTTAGTTTTGGAAACTCCTCTACCACCTCCAAGGTTGTGAACTCCTGAGCATTTTCCATTCCAGATATGTATTCACTGATTGTGTAACTCTTCTCCTCTAATTGTGTCTTACTTGGGGTGAAGGTAATGTCAAGGCATTGTTCTGGATGAGAGCGGGAGGATATTTGTGCAGCATATTTTTGCATACACATTGGATTCATTTTCCAAATTTCCATTCGAAGTACTGAATCCCTGACACTAACCCATACCTAGTAGACTCAGACTATTCATCCTAATATAATGGAGAAAATTAGCCCAACACATTAGAAATACAAGTACTTCAGAGGAGACATGTTGTATAGTTGGACTTGACATTTGCATTATATAAGGTAGGAGTTATAAATCTAGTCAAATTTATTTGAATTATTCTCCATGTGTTTTTAAGCTTAACAAATATGTGAATTCTTATTTCCCTTTTCTGTAGCCTATTCACACATGTATATTTATATGCATATATAGAATCCTACCAGGTATCACACGTACATTTTTGTGAGGTGGCTGTCTTGGCAGATACAAATTGTGAGAAGAGTTCACTCCTCCTAAATGCTGTTGGAAATGAAAATTCAACCTATAGGAGAGCGTCCTAGTAGAACAACATTATACATTAACTCATGTTCAGTAAAATAAATATTTTTGCATTTGTGGATGATACATATTTACTGATGAATTTCGATTGGCATTTATATTGGTACTTTTTAATGTCTGTGAGTTGTGTGTGTGTGTGTGTGTGTGTGTGTGTGTGTATAGATATAGATATAGATATAGATATACTCTCCAAATTTTTCAAAATATGAAATATATGTGTCTAATATACACTCTCTAAATTCATTCATGTTCATGTATGTGGATTTATAATCCACTTTTCACAAGATGATAATCAGAAATATTCATCCACCTGAAATACATATTTGTTTCCTAGTACTGAAAACTAACTTCAGTGAATGGTGCATACAAATCCTAATTATTCTACAGTAACTGACCCAGTCTAACATCAATGCAAGTAGACTCCTATGGGACATGATATGTAATTTGTCATTCATTTGTATTCGACACTGGTACATTATTATTTCTTCAGTTTTTGCACATCATAAGATATACCTTTGCCAAGGCAGTGACCTCATTCAGTTCCAAAGAATGTGACATACCTCATTTCCTTGGTGATGGAACTCTCTGAACTTTGTATCCAAGGAGCTAGGCACCCAGAGGCAGTTTCAGTCCCAGTCCCAGTGGGCTCACTTGTTTGGATTTAGCAAGGATAACGTCAGTCATTCTTGGTTCCTACTGAAGTGAGGATTACCAAATGCCTGGAGAGCTCTGAAGAGGGAACTTTCCTGAGAAAGCAGGTAGTGGCTCTCCACTTTTTCCTTACAACTTTACAGAGTTGGCCAAGGAAAACAGATCTGAGAGAGGACAGGCCATTTCGGAAGAACAGAGTATGGCCACCAGTCAGAGGACACTCTGGTTAGTCATACACCTATGGGGAAGGAGGTGCCTTTTTGGGAGTGGGTGTGGGTTTGTGGTTTCTCTCATGTTCTGAAAATAGGTAGGAATGGCGGTTTGTTTGTTTTGGAGTGAACTGTTTCCGGTAAGTCGTTTGAAGAGGTGAGTGTTTCCATGTCTGTGTATCCCACTGTGCCTGTGGTAGTAGACATGAGAAAAGAGAATGCAGCAATGGATGTGTCATGTCTAGTATAAAGCTTCCCAGCATTCATCCTGCCCAATTTATGAATGGAGTGTGGCTTGCCTTATGCACGGGCAACACCTAATACCTTCCTAAGTCCCTGTTTTCTTCCTGAATTCTGGCCACTCTCTAGAATAGGCTCATGGTTATGTGTCCAAGATATGTACCAAATCCAAGGTCTTTGACATGGCCATGTACTTGATACCTGAATGGAATGGCCAGCATCTCAGAAAACTCAGATATCAGTGTGACCAGGAAAGTCTCAGTGGAGATACCCTGCTTTGGGCCTTTTGTTACCTATTGTTCTGTTGCCCTGAATATCAGGAAGGTCTTTGTCTCATGCAACCCCTTTGTTAAGCCTGAAGAAAACAGTTTTCAAATGGAAATGAATGTGCATCACCTCTGGCTCTTTGCTTAATTTCATTGGAAAAGGATGTGTCTGATTCAGGCCCTTTGCCCTGTTTTAGGCTGTGACTTAGATTCTCAGCACCTGATGGAAGTAAAGAAAGATCCCATATGTGCATCTAAACCAAAATGGAAAAACGTTCAATCAATGTGCATGAATTATATTGCCTTCCTTTGTTAGGTTTCTGAAATCAATCATGTCAGAATAGGGATTCTTTGGGTGAAATGAGTTCTTCAAATCTCTGCAGAGGGGCTTGGCTTTTCTCATGACTCCAATTCACAAAAAGAATCTAGACCCCACAGTCAGAGAGCCTCAAATTGGAGAAGCGAAGCAGTATTAAGGGCAGGCCTATTTGATCACTCCTGGTTCACAGGAAGGGTGTCCAAGCCACCCTGTCATTCAGCAAATGAGGGGCAAGGGAGCATATTTTGGACACTGTCTTGGGATGTGCCTCTCATGAAAACCTCCATCCAGATGTTATGATGAGTATCTTTATGGTAGAAGATGAGGGCCATGTAGGAGTGTTTTGGTTATAATTGTGGTCATTTGTGTGGCAGTTGGAAGAGATGACTGGGTCCACCTGGGCATGAATTCTGCTGTGATTCCCCTTAGAGACTGAGTTCTGGAACTGACCTCAGAGAAGTATTGACATGAATTGTGTGGGGATTTTAGGAGGCCAGGAATGAGAGTTGCCATTGGGAACCTGGGATCAAGGCCCAGAGTGGCTTTCCACAGAACACTGGGAATCACAGCCAGGATATTACATGATTTTATTCTGAAAGACTTGGCAGGCATAATTGAGATTCAAAACACACTTGGACCTCGCTTTGTAGACCTCAATGGGCCTGGCTTCATGTGACTTTTTGGCCACTCTTTGGGTAGACTTGCCTGTGAGAGTGCTCCAGAGATTTCCCTGAAATTAGCTTCCTCACCATTTAATGGTTCCTGAATGAATTGAAACCAACATTGCCTCCAAATGCATCTGTGAAAAAATGCTAGATAATTACCATGAAATTTTAGAAATTCCGATGACCAGCTGGCACTGGAGGACCTTTGATGTCCTGTTGATGATCATGAGTATAACAGACAGGGCCTTGATTGACTGGGTTTCATGAAAATGGTGTAGAACAGAGATGCCAGTAAGTTGGGGCCTGGTAAGTAGTGGGCCTAGAGCTGTGTTATGCAAATGTGTGATAAAACATCTGTGGTGGGGCCATGTGGATCTTCCATTGGCTTCCAAATGGCTGTGACTCACATGGTGCAACCATCACACCCATATATGTAAAGGCATATTTTTATATGGAGAGGTTTCAGAGCAATGTTCAGTATCATGTTGTAATTGTCAAGGGGGCAAGCTACTTGAGATAGAACCCTGGTTGGTGCATTCTCCTGGAGACCCTGCCAACCACACCTGACAGAACTCCCTTCAGCACTGTGTCCCATTTGAACTCGTTGTATTTCATGAAGCAAATACCAAACTCCCAGTGCAGCAGCAAGAAACACCACGAAAATTGGAGGATGACCATTGGTTTCACAGTCCACACGGGAAGACCCTTAGCCCTCAGTGGCCAAAGTTTACCTACAAAAAGAGAATTCATCACTGCTGCCTCATTTTTATTTGAAAATAAGTAACCATTTCCTCCAGGTCACATAGATGCAGATCCAGCTTTGATGGTTTTACTACAAATAAAGCTAAAGCTCCTGACAACAACATATATTTCAAGTGCCCAACCTCAGCGGCAGATTCTCAAAAAGTCTTTTGGCCAGCAGAGCTCCATGTTTGTGGAGTGTTTACCCTGTCTCTTACTTTTGGAAACTCCTCTACCACCTCCAAAGATGTGAAATCTGGAGCATTTTCCATTCTAGATATGTATTCACAGATTTTCTAACTCTTCTCCTCTAATTGTGTCTTACTTGGGGCGAAGGTAATGTCAAGGCATTGTTCTGGAGGAGAGTGGGAAGATTTTTCCGTAGCATATATTTGCATACACATTGGATTCAGTGTCCTATTTTCAATGCAAAATACTGAATACCTGACTCTAACCCATACCCTACCAGACTCTGACTACTAATCCTAATATGATGGAGAAAAATAACCCATAAAGAATAGAAATACAAGCAGTTCAGAGTAGGCATGGTGTATAGATGGACTTGCCTTTTGCATGATACAGAGTTGGAGTTATAAATCTAGTCAATTGTTTGTTGAAATAGTTGTCCTAGTATTTTTAAGGTTAACAAATATGTGAATTCCTGTCTCCCTTTCTCTGTATTCTTATATGCACATATAGATTCCTATCTGGTACCACACGTACATTCTTGTGAGGTGGCTGACTTGGCAGATACAAATTGTTAGAAGAGATCACTCCTACTAAACCCTGTTGGAACTGAATATTCAACCTATGGGTGAGCTTGCTAGTTGAACAGCATTATACATAAATCCATGTTCAGTAAAATGAATATTTTTAGATCTGTGGATGGTATATATTTTATAATGAATTTTGATTGACATATATATTGTTACTTTTTTTGTCTGTGTGTGTGTTTTATGTATATGTATATATATGTATATATATATATATATATATATATATATATACACTCTCCAGATTTTTCAAAATATGAAATATATGTGTCTTATATTCACTCCCTAAATTCATTCATGTTCATGTATGTGGATTTATAATCAACTATTCACAAGATTATTCTCAGAAATATTCATCCACCTGAAATTTGCCCAGTGCTCTCAAATGTCAATCCTATTTGTGACTACATATTTGTTTCTTCCTAAGATTATATATTTAAACTCAACCCTGTTCAAAATGTCTAATCCTATCACTCACTTTATACTCTGCCTGATTTTGTAATGTCTATATTGATATATGCTTTCCTACATATTTTCCCCAGTTCATCATTGTGACTGACTCTTCACCTGTGCTGACATTTACATTCACTCTCTAATCGAAATCCTATTGCTAAGAAACTTTTGTTCCAAATCTTATACTCACCCTTCTTCCTAAACTTATTGACTATCTTCGTAATGCTACAGACTATCTTTTTTTGACTGGATGTTCTCTTCTACATTTAATCATCTAAGTAAATGTGGTGCGAGCTTCAGAGGAGGAGACTACCAACAGACTATCTCATGCAACATCAAACGGTTTATTGGGTGTCCAGCAGGCTGGGGTTCAGAGCTCACCTGAATAGAGCAGATAGCCCTGAGAATAGCTGAAGTAGAGCTTATATACTTTCCCTGGAGAGGGAAGGGACGGAATTGTATTGATGGGTCAGGGCGAGTGGGCGGTTTGCATGCAACTGGGAGAGGGAGTACATTCTGCAATTTGGCAGCTGGGGATAGAACATTCTGGGAACAAGATTTGCAAACATTTCTCAAGATTTCAACAGTGTTCTGTTAAGCATACAGAAAAACAAGATGTGACAAGTACCTATTTTATTAATATTTCATTCCCCACTTCTTCTTCTGGCTAATTTTAATCATAAAAATGATCATTGGAGGGTGTCACATTCAATGTCTGCTAGTGGGGTATTACCATAAGTTTAACTCGTCCAATTTGAGCCTGGAGAAAAGACATTACACGGTTGAGCAAACAGGGTTTTATAGTTAGCAATAATATGAGGATTATTATTGGACCGGCCAGGGTTGATAAAAACGTAGTTAACCAGGGGGACTGTGTGAACCAAGACTCAAGCCACCCTTTTTGGGCCTCTCTCACTTGTTGATGCTCTTCAAGGTGTCTTTTAAATTTACTCATAGATTTTATTACGACTCCAGTATAGTCAGCATTAAAACAACATTCTTCCCTCAATGCAGCACAAAGGCCCCCTTCTCTAATGAAGAGGAGGTCCAACCCTCAACTGTTCTGTAAAACAACTTCAGAGAGAGAGGTTAAAGTTTCATACAAAGCCCTGAAGGAGGTTTCTAATATCTTACTTTTGCTCTATTGCTGCTTCTAATTGGGTCATCTTTTGTGTCCCATGGACAATGCCACTGGTTCCTCTGCCCACCCGTGCAGCAACTCCTATTCCTAATAGGATGGCTAAAGTGAGGGATATATGTTCCCAGTGGAACCGGTTGTATGCCCCCCCTATTTGATCTTCAAATGAACCTGCGTCATGATAGAGCACTCTGGGAAACATCTGCACCATTACACAATTTATCACATATCTTGATCATTTCATGAAAACATAAACGATGTTTAAGTATATAGAATTATGCTGTTGTAGGCACTGACAAAGCAAGGCACCTAAGATAGCACTCAAGAGAGGGAAACAGTCCTATTTGGTTGAAACCGGATTCAGAGGGCATTGCTTCTATTGTAATCAATTAATCCCCTGAAACTCAAGTTTAGGTAGTTTCAGAATTTTGTACCCAACATATAAGGGATGGGGCTCAGAAGTTCACAGTCTTCAGAAGTTTAAAAAAGCAGTATTTGTTTCTGTTTTTCCTTCTGTTCTGGGCAAGTTAACTTTTCAAGGACACCTGGGAGGAGGAGAGCTTTTTCTTCCATTTCTTATTTTCCCCCTGCCAGCTGTTACCATGGAGCCTGGTTGGTAATTTCTTTATCTTAGAAATGTAGCCATCTCTGTGAAGCCCCAGCTGAAGGCCAGAGGACTTGTTCACATATTTTGTGAAAAACTAGTTAGGGGTTGTCTAGCTTAGAAGTACTGAGATTTTTAGCCAGTGGCCAAGTAGAACAGGGCAATACGAAAGAGAAAGTTTATCTACATTAAAGTCTTTATTGGGACTGTTTTGCTGAAAGTTCAAAACTCAGCCATGGTGAAGACTTCTGAAGAAGGTCATTTAAGACTTTTCTGTGGGCCTGGTACAGAGGGGGAAAGACGGGGAAGGTGGGGCTGAGAGCACCTCCGAGGATCTGAGAATGAGTGAAAAGAGAGATGCAAAAGAATAATGCGAAAGGGTATTGGGAATTTCCTAGCAGCAAACTTGAGCAGTAGATCAGGTAGAGCAGAGTGAAAGACGGGAGTGAGGATCCCAAAATCCTGTGAGGGACTTTAAATTTTAGTAACCTGTTTTCAGTGATGACAAAGCAACTTTAAAGGCCAATTATATTACATCTTGGATAAGGGTCTCAGGGCTCTCCTCAGCTCGTTTGAGCATTGGGTTAGCTGGTAAGAGGACCTGGTGGGACCCGGTGAGGGCACTGACAGGAGATGAGAGGAATGAGTCGGTGTAGCGGTACCTATGTAACTGCTACCTCAGCAAGGGGCCGATGGTCTGAGAACTGGTGGAGCTTTGGGTTTCTGATCTAGTTATTGGAGGGGAGAAATCAAGTTGCTGAGATGGGAGTGACATCAGAGGGTCTGGAGCAGAAGGCTGAGGATAATGATCTATTGGAGAAGCATAGTTCAGGATGTGAGTGAGGGAGGGAAAAGGCTTCCACATAGGGGAATTTCCTTTCACTCTTTTGAGCACTTGCAGAAGTTAAAAAGGTCACGCAAAATTTGAGGATCTAGAGACCCATCTGGGTGCCATAGTTTTTGGTTGTCTAATTGGTAATGTGGCCAATGCTGTGTACTGAATTTGATGAAGAATTGGGGTTTCATCAGGCAGCCCCTGTATGCACACATTTCCATGACATACAGAAAAAGTCGGCTTTTCCCCCACACAGCCATTACTCTTTGTGGCTTTGATAGTCTGCCAGGCAAACTTAGTAATCTAGACTAGCCAATCTGCATCTGGCTCGCGTGTCCCTACATCCATAATGTTTGTTTCCATTATCTATGGTACAGAAGGGATTTAATGGTATTTTAGTGGGATCCTCTTCATCAGGGATATCACAATAGGAAATACCTATAGCCAGCTAACAAATGTCTGGGTGGAGAGATGGCCACCAGGTCCCTCAGGGGGCTGCATGCGAGATAGACCATACTTCTTTTCCAGTAGGATCTGTGATCAGCCATCACTGCTTAATGGGCTGATGAGGGTTAGGACTACTTGTAGCCAAGGGGAGAGTATATAACCTTATTCACATTGCCAATACACAATTTGAAACTGTTACCAGTCTTTTTCAGTTTCCAGAAAGATTCTGTATAGGCAGCAGGCTTGAGATGAGAGGTATGGATCCAGGAAGTGATTCTGTTTACATTTACCACTGTAGGTGTTATAATAGCACCTGGTATGGTCCTTTTCAGCGGGGTACCAGGGATGACACCTGATATCATCTTACATAGATGAAATCTCTTACTTGATATGGATGTGGAATCCCCTGGTTCCCAGTTGGGTAGGCAGTGGCCAGCTGTTTTCACAGGTATTACTGAGTTCTTTCAAGATCTTTAAGTCTGTCAAGCAAGGGGGTGTGGAAAGGATCTTTAGGTCTTACAGTTGGGCTTAGGTCCCCTACTGGAGGAGGGCCACCATAAAGAATTTCACATGTGGTAAGGTTACTCAAAGAAACAAAGGGATTTTTTCTTGCATGAAACATTGCATAAGGCAGGAGCATAGTCCAATCTTATGCTGGTCTCTAAGCTTAATTTCGTTAAGGTCTCTTTAATGGTTCTATTCATTCTTTCTACTTGTCTTGAACTCTGTGGTCTATAAGCACAATTTAACTTCCAATTAATCCCCAGGTTCCTGGCTAACTCCTGACTTACCTGGGTCATGAACATCGGTCCATTGTCAGATCCTATTACCGGCTTAGCTTCCTCCAATGGTAGAGAGGCTTAGTCAGCAGCAGCGGAATCACTTAGAGTGTGTTGTGTGTTAGGGGACGAGGGCAGGGGATAAGGAGGGGGAGAAGAGTCCAGTAGAGTCAAATCTGTGACTCAGGGAGAACAGAGGGTGGAGGAGGAGGAGGTTGAGAGGGTTTGAGAGATCATGGGGGAAGGAGTAGGAGCAGAGGTGGGGGCAAGGAAAGGCTTCACCCATGGAGGAGGAGATTTGCAGAGGTCCTGCCAAGTTAAGATATATGGCTGTTGATCTGGATGGCTATGTGGCGCTGGCTGAAAGACAATACCTCTGACTTTTTAAATTAGTGGGAAGTAGAAAGATCCGTCTAGGGGCCATACGACTCCAAAGATGGGCCATTCTGAGGCACAGAGATTCTGCCAGGTCCAGCGTTTTACTAAAAAAAGAAAGATTCTGAGCCCTTAAGCGGACTTTGGTCCAGTGATCAAGGGTCAGGGACAGAGGCATTGACGTGCTCTGTTCCATAATGAAAGTTCCACAAACAGTAAAAGCAAGGACACACGACACAGATAAGACAAGACCATAAAGACAGGCAATGAACGTCCAACACTGAGACCAGGAATGAGTAGCCGGCAAAACCCAATGGTATGGCAATAACGAATCTAAAAGAAAATATCACTGAGTCGAGAAGACTATTGTTCCTTGATTTCCCGAGTTCTCTGCGGGGTCCTCCAGAGAGGTGCCCTTTGTCTCTGTGACATGTCTCTCAGCCACCGTCGGAGAGAGCCCAGGCTCTTCATCGCCAGCAATTTTGCCAAGCCCTAACAAGAAACCTGAAACCAGAAAGAGGCGCCTTACTTGCTCTGAGAGGAGCCCGTTGGGGTCTCTCATCCGCCACTGCTGGAACTCAGTGGAACCTCAATATGTAAAGGTCAGGCGAGTGTCAGAGGAAGATACTACCAAGAGACTGTCTCATGCAACAGCAAAGGGTTTATTTGTGGTCCAGCATGCTGGAGCTCAGAGCTAAATTAAATAGAGCAGAGACCTCTGAGAACAGCTTAAGCAGAGCTTATGTACTTTCCTTGGAGAGGGAAGAGAGGGAAGTTCAGTGATGGGTAAGGGCAGTGGGCGGTTTGCATGACACCGAGTGAGGGAGTACATTCTGCAGTTCGGCTGTTGGGAACAGTACATTCTAGAACAAGATTAGCAAACATTTCTCAAGATTTCAACAGTGTTTTGTTAAGCATACAGAAAAACAGGAAGTGACAAGTACCTATTTTATTAATTTTATTAACCTTTCACTACCGACTATGCCTTTTTGACTTGATGTTCCTTCTACATTAATTCATGCAACGTACAAGGTGCTATGCCATTGTATATCGATTTATCTGAGACAACTCTGCAGAACGTAATTCAACACCACGTATCACAATCAAGGGCCCAATGCCCTTCTGGGCTTCAAATCAGACTTAAATTTCTTTTTTCATACATATATTTCACCTATATATTCTTCTACACATAGCAAGTTCCCAATACGATCATTCATCCAGGAAAATGATTTCTAACCCAAATCGAGCATGTTTTTAACCATAACCGGACACTGTTCCCTCAATCTAACTTTACAGAAGAGCAGGGAAGGAGTTGATATTACAATACAGAAATGTAGAAAAACTTCCACCTGCTGAGAACCTCAAAGGTCCATGCAGAAATGATCCCTGGAGAAGATGTAGGAAGCAATAAAGGACCTGAGAGACCAAAAGTCATCTTCCATGGCAAACAACCCGGTCAGGATAAAAGGTTGTGTCTGAATCAGATTTTTTTTAATGTAGAGATCATGGACCAAACCAGGCCTGTGTGGAGATCTATTCCTGGGTGCCTTTGGTTGATATACCTTTCTAACTTGTGAAAATGTCACAGGAAGTAGGGGCAGCCTCAATCTCTTGGGACCCTTGGAAGCAACAGTTAGGACAAAGTGGCTGCCAAGACAGTGCCCTCATTCAGTTCAGGAAGGAAGTGACCTCACCTCACTTTCTTGGTGATGGAACTCTCTGAACGTGGGATCCAGGAAGCCAGGCACACAGAGCCAGTCCCAGTCCCAGTCCCAGTGGTCTCACTTGTTTGGATTTACCAAGGACAGGGTCAGTATTTTTTGGTACCTACAGATGTGAGGAAGGCCAAATGCCAGGAAAGCTCGGATGCAGGGCTTTTCATGAGAAAGCAGGTAGTAGCTCACCGTTGGCTCCTAAAAAGTTCACAGAGTTGGCCAAGGAGACAAGATCTGAGACAGGAAAGGCCATTTTGGGGGAACATATTATGGCCCACAAGTCAGAGGACACTCTGGATAGTCACAGACCTACTTAGGGGAAGGAGGTGCCTTTGTGGGTGTGGTTGTGGGTTTGTGGTTTTGTCTCATTTTCTGAGAATAGGTAGGACAGTCGGTTTGTTTCATTTGAAGTGGACTGTTTCTAGTAAGTCTTTTCACAGGGCGAGTGTTTCTATGTCTGTGTATTCCACTGTTTCCGTGGTTGTAGACATTAGAAAAGAGAATCCATCAATGGATGTGTCGTGTCTAGTAGAAATCTTCTCAGCATTCATATTGCCCCATTTATGAATGGACTGTAGCTTGCCTTATCGATGAGCAACACCTGCTACCTTCCTAAGTTTCTATTTTCGTCCTGAATTCCGGCCAATCTCAAGAATAGGCCCATGGTTTTGTGTCCAAGATATGTACCACCTACAAGCTCTGTGACATGGCCATGTACTGGATAGCTGTAGGGGATGGCGAGCATCTCAGAAAACTCAGATATCAGTGTGACCAGAAAAATCTCAGAGGAGAAACCCTGCTTTCGGCCTTTTGCTTACCTATTGTTCTGTTGCCCTGAATGTCAGGAAGGTCTTTGCCTCAGGCCACCCCTTTGTGAAGCCTGAAGAAAACAGTTTTCAAATGGAAATGAATGGGCATACCTGTGGCACTTTCCTTAATTGCTTTGGAAAGGGATGTGTCTGAATCAGGCCCTTGGCCCTGTGTGTGGCTGTGGCTTAGATTCTCAGCACCTGATGGATCTAAAGAAAGTTACCATGTGTGCATCCAAAAGAAAATTCGCCAAAAGAACAATTATTGGGATGAAGTCTCTCGACTTCCTCTGTAAGGTTCCTGACCTCCATCAAGTGAGAATGGGATCCTTTGGGTCAAAAGAGTTCTACAAAACCTGCAGAGGCTAGCCCATTGTGCTTGGGTTTTCTCATGACTAAAATTCACATAAAGAATCTAAACCCCACAGACAGTAGTCCTCAAATTGGAGCAGTATTAATGGCAGGCCTATTTGATCACTTTTGGTTCACAGGATGGGTGTCCAGGCCACCTTGACTTTAGGCAAATGAGGGGCAAAGGAGCTTATTTGGGACACTGTCTTGGTCTGCGCCCCTCATGGAAACCTCCAGCCAGATTATGATGAGTGTCTATATGAAAGAAGATGAGGGCCATATGGGAGGGTTCTTGTTTTAATTGTGGTAATTTGTGTGGTAGTTGGAAGAGATGACTGGGTCCACCAGGGCTTGAACTCTGGTGTGATTCCCCTTAGAGACTGAGTTCTGGAACTGACCTCAGAGAAGTATTGCCATGAATAGTGTTGGGATTTTAGGAGACCACGCATGAGAATCGGTTTTGGAAACTGAGATCTAGGCCCATTATGGCTTTCCACAGAGCTCAGGGATTCTGAGCCAGGATATCACATGATTTAATTCTTAAAGACTTGGTAGCCATAGTTGAGAGTCCAAACACACATGGACCTCACATTGTATACCTCAATGGGCCTGGATTCATGTGTCCTTTTGGCCACTCTTTGGGAAGGCTTGCCTGTGAGTGTTCTCCAGAGCTTTCATTGAAATGAGCTTCCTCACCATTTAATGGTTCCTGAATTAAATGAAACACACAGTGCCTCCAACTTCATCCTTGAAAAATGACTAGATTAATACCATGAAATTTTTGAAATCCCCATGACCAGGTGGCACTGGATAACCTTTAGATATCCTGCTGCTGATCATGAGTATAACAAACAGTGCCTTGATTGACTGAGTTTCGTGAAAATGGTGTAGAACAGAAATGCCAGTAAGTTGGAGCCTGCTGGGTAGTGGGTGTAGAGCAGTGGACTGTAGGTGTGTAAATAAATATTTTTGGTAGGACCACCTGGATCTTCCATTGGCTTCCAAAACTTGCGACTGACATGGTGCAGGCAGCAGACCTTTATATGTAAAGGCATCTTGTTATATGTAGAGGTTTCAGGGCAATGTTCAGAATCAGGTTGCTATAGTCAAGGGGAAAGCTATGTGGGATAGAAGCCTGGTTCGTACATTCTCTTTCCGACCCTGACCAACCACACATGACAGAACTCCCTCCAGCATTGTGTCCCAGTTGAACATATTGTATTTCGTGAAGCAAATACCAAATTCCCAGTGCAGCAGTAAGAAACACCCTGAAAAGTGGAGGATGACCAAATGGCTTCACAGACCACACGGGAAGACACTTAGCTCCCAGTGGCAACAGTTTACCTACAAAGGGAGAATTCAGACCTGCTGCCTCATGTTCATTACAAAATAAACAACCATGTCCTCCAGGTTACATAGATGCAGACCCAGATTTTTGGTGTCACTATAAACGAAGCTAAATCTCCTGACAATTACATATATTTCTTTTTCTTTTTTTAATTAATTTTCATTGTAGGTTGTTCAAAACATTACATACTTCTTGATATATCATATTTCACACTTTGATTCAAGTGGGATATGAGCTCCCATTTTTATTCCATATACAGATTGCAGAATCACATCAGTTGCAGAACCATTGATTTACATATTGCCATACATATATTTCTTGTGCCTAACCTCAGAGGAAGTTTCTCAATAAGTCTTTAGGTCAGCACAGCTCCATGTTTCTGGAGTGTTTACCCTCTCCCATACTTTTGTAAACTCTTTTACCACCTCCAGTGTTGTGAACTCCTGAGCATTTTTTATTCCACATATGTATTCACAGGTTTTCTAACTCCTCTCCTCTAATTGTGTCTTACTTTTAGCGATGGTTATGTCAAGGCATTGTTCTGGATAAGAGAGGGATGATTTTTGTGTATCACATGTTTGCATACACATTAGATTCATTTTCCTATTTTCCATTTGAAATACTGAATCCCTGACACTAACCCATACCCTACTAGACTCTGACTACTAATCCTAATATCATGGAGAAAAAAAAACCTAACTGAATAGAAGTACAGTCCTTTCATAGGAAGCATGGTGTATATTTGTATTTGTCTTCCTCTTTATCAAGAGTATGTGTTTTAAATTTAGTAAACTTTTCATTTTAATATTTCTCCATGATTTTTTAAAGTTATCACATATGTAAATTCCTGTCTCCCTTTCTCTGTATCCTATTCAGCACATGTAATTTTTTTATGCATATACAATATCCTACCTGGTATCACACGTACATTCTTGAAAGATCACTGGCTTTGGAATATAAAAATTGTGAGAAGAGATGACTTTCCCTAAATAATGATGGAACTGAAAATTCCACCTATGGGTGAGCTTCCTAGTGAAAAACACTATACATAAATCCATGTTCAGTAAAATGAATATTTTTGGATTTGTGAATGAATTATATTTCATGATGAATATCGATTGGCATATATATTGCTAAATATTAATGTGTGTGTGTGTGCGTGTGTGTGTGTGTGTGTATATTCTCCAGATTTTAAAAAAATATGAAAAATATGTGTCTTATTATACACTCCCTAAATTCATTCATATTCATTTATGTTCAATTAAATTCAAATTTTCACAAGATTATTCTCAGTAATATACATACACCTGAAATATATTTTGGTTTCCTACTACTGAAAACTAAGTTCAGTGGATGGTGCTTAAAAATCCTAATATTTCTACAGTAACTGACCCAGTTTAACATTAATGCAAGTAGATTGCTATGGGACATGATGTGTAATTTGAAGTTCATTTTTACTCAACACTGGTACATTACTATTTCTTCAGTTTATGGACATCATAGGATGTATTTTTTCATCCACAACTTCACAAATTTTTTTGGCATTTGGTTCACTTTCAATTACTTACTACTTCAGAACACATGTATTCCTCCATGTTTCTTTACTGGTCTTTTCACTAGACTTCTTTCTAAACACATTATTTTCGATTCCATAATCATTTTTGAAGCAAAACTCACTCTTCACGATAAACCGTAACCCTAATAATACCATTGCATATATAACTCGTTGGAATGATGGTATATATATCAATATAAGATTTCCAATATATTTTCAGATGCAAACTCAAACCATTATTTAATGTTGGATCCAGTTACATACTTTATTCACAATATGGTCTATTCATGCATCATCTCAATAATCATCAACACAAGGTACACCTATTTTTATCCCCAGTACTAATTTATAAGTTTCCAGAATATTACTCCCCTTTATAGTGCAAGAAATACTCATGTCACTTGATCTACATATACATTTTACCACAGTAGTATTCTGTACACAAAATGCAAAGGTCACACATATGATTGTACCAAAGCCTAAATGGGAAGTGACCATGGATTACTAAAAGCATCTATGTCCAGGGTGCCTACTGCTCTCAAATGTGAATCCTATTGGTTACTACATATTTGTTTCTTCCTAAGATTATATATTTAACCTCAAGCCTTTTGAAAATATCTAATCCTATCACTCACTTTATACGTTTCCTGATTTCCTAATGCCCCTATTGATATCTGCTTTCCTACATATTTTTCCCAGTTCATCATTGTGACTGTCTCTTCACATGTGCTGACATTTACATTCACCCTCTAACTGAAAACCAATTGCTAAAGAACTTTTGGTCCAACTCCGAGACTCACTCTTCTTCCTAAACCTACTTACTATCTTCCTAATCCTACAGACTATCCCTTTTGACTGGATGTTCTCTTCTACTTTCAATCATCCGAGGTATAGGGTCCTATGCCATTGTATATCGATTTATCTGAGACCTCGGTGCAGAACATGATTCAATCTAAGTATACCAATCAAGGGCCCAATGCCTTTCTGGGCTTCAAATCTTTCCTAGATCTCTGTTCTCATACATATATTTCACATTTATATTGTTATAAATATCACAGGTTCCCAATACCATAATTCATCCAGCAGAATGACTCCTAACCCAAATCGAACATGCTATTAACACTAACCATCCACTGTTCCCTCAATCTCACTTTACAGAAGAGCAGGGACAGAGTTGGTCTTAAAATCCAGGAAGGTAGGGTATCATCCCCCAGCTGAGAACCTCAAAAGTCCCTGCAGAAATAATCCCTGGAGAAGGTGTAGGCAGGTATGAAGGATTTGAGAGAGCAAAAGTCATCTTCCATGGCAAACAACCTGGTCAGGTTGAAGGGATGTGTCTGAATTAGCCTCTCTCTTCCTAATGTAGAGAAGATGGACCAAACCATGGCTGTGTGGAGAGCTGTTCCCCGGTGCCTATGGTTGATATACCATTCTAACTTATGAATGAGTCACAGCAAGTAGAGGCAGACTTCATCTTTTGAGAACCTCGGAAGCAACTGTTAAAACAAAGTGGTTTCCAAGGCAGTGACTTCATTCAGTTCTTGAAGAAAGTGACCTCACCTTACATTATTGGTGATGAAAGTCTGTGATCTTGGGATCCAGGAAACCAGGCACACAGAGTCAAACCCACTCCATGTCCCAGTGGGCTCACTTGTTTGGATTTAACAAGACAGAGTCACTCTTTCTTGGTACCTACTGATGTGAGGACAGTCAAATGCCTGGAAACTATGAAGACTGGCCTTTCCAGAGAAAGCAGGTAGTTTCTCACCACGGGCTCCTGACAACTTCACAGAGTTGGCTAAAGAGACCAGATTGAAGACAGGACACGCCATTTTTGGGGAACATAGTATGGCCCACAAGTCAGAGGACACTCCGGATAGACACAGACCTACTTTGGGGAAAGAGGTACCATTTTGGGTGTGAGTGTGAGTTTGTGGTTTTGTCTCATGTTCTGAGAATAGTTAGGAAAGCTGGTTTGTTTGTTTTGGAGTGAACTGTTTCTAGTAAGTCCTTTGACAACGTGAGTGTTTCTGTGTCTATATATCATACTGTGTCCGTGATTGTAGACAGTAGAAAAGAGAATGCATCAATGGATGTGCCCTGTCTACGAGAAAGCTTCAAAGCATTCATCCTGTGCAATTTATGAATGGACTGCAGCTTGCCGTATGGATGGGCAATTCCTGCCATCTTTCTAAATTCCTGTTTTCTTCCTGAATTCTGGACACTCTCCAGAATACGCTCATGATTTTGTGTCCCAGATATGTACCACCTCCATCTCTGTGACATGGCCATGTACTGGATAGCTGATGGGAATGGTGAGTATCTCAGAAAACTCAGATATCAGTATGCCCAAGAAAGTCTCAGTGGAGAAACCCTGCTTTGGGCCTTTTGCTTACCTATTCTGTTGCCCTGAATGTCAGGAAGGTCTTTGCCTTAGGCCACACTTTGTGAAGCCTGAAGAAAATAGTTTTCAAATGGAATTGAATGGTCATTACCTGTGCCTCTTCGGTTAATTGCTTTGGAAATGGATGTGTCTGAATCAGCCTCTTGGCCCTATGTGAGGCTGTGGCTTAGATTCACAGTACATGATGGGTCTAAAGAAAAATCCCATGTGTGCATCCAAAACCAAAATGGACAAAAGAACTGTCATGGTGGATAGAGTCTCTCGCCTTCGTCTGTAAGGTTCCTGACCTCCATTAAGTGAGAATAGGGATCATTTGGGTCAAGTGAATTCTTTAAAGCCCTGCAGAGGCTATCCCATAGGTTCGTGGGTTTTCTCATGACTCCAATTCACATCTATGTTTACTGAAGAGCAGGGACAGTGTTGGTCTTACAATACAGGAATGCAGTGGATCTTCCATCTGTTGAGAACCTCAAAGCTCCATGCAGAAATGATCTCTGGAGAAGATGTAGGCAGCTATGTAAGACCTGAGAGAGCAAAAATCATCTTCCATGGCAAACAACCTGGTCAGGATTAAGGGTTGCGTCAGAATGAGCCTATCTCTTCTTAATGTAGAGAAGATGTACCAAACCCGGCCTGTGTGGAGAGCTGTTCCCTTTTGCCTACGGGTGATATACCATTTTAACTTGTGAAAGTGTCACAGGAAGTAGGGGCAGCCCTCATCTCATGGGACCGTTTGGAGCAATTGTTATGACAAAGTGGTTGCCAAGGCAGTGATCTCATTCAGTTCCTGAAGGAAGTGATCTCATCTCACTTCCTTGGTGATGGAACTCTCTGAACTTGGTATACAGAAAGCCAGGCACCCAGAGCCAGTCCCAGTCCTAGTCCCAGTGGTCTCACTTTTTTGGATTTACAAAGGACAGAGTCAGTATTTCTTGATACCTACTGATGTGAGGATGGCCAAATGCCAGGAAAGCTCGGAAGAGGGGCTCTTCCTGAGAAAGCAGATAGTGGCTCACTCCTGCCTTCTAACAACTTCACATTGTTGGCCAAGAAGATCAGATCTGAGACAGGTCAGGCCATTTCGGAGCATCATAGTATGGCCCATCAGTCAGAGCACACTCCGGAGAGTCACAGACCTATTTGGGGGAAGGAGGTGCCATTGCGGGTGTGGGTTTGTGGTTTTGTCTCATGTTCTGAGAATAGGTAGAAAAGGCAGTTTGTTTGGTTTGGAGTGAACTGTTTCTAGTAAGTCGTTTGACAATGCAAGTGTTTCTATGTCTGTGTATCCCACTGTGTCCGTGCTTGTAGACATTAGAAAAGAGAATGCATCAATGGATGTGTCCTGTCTCATAGAAAGCTTCCCAGCATTCATCCAGCACAATTTATGAATTGACTGTGGCTTGCCTTATTGATGGGCGATACCTGCTACCTTCCTAAGTTGCTGTTTTCTTCCTGAATTATGGCCAATCTCCAGAATAGGCTCATGGTTTTGTGTCCAAAATATGTACTACCTCCAAGCTCTGTGACATGGCCATGTACTGGATAGATGAATGGAATGTCAAGCATCTCAGAAAACTCAGATATCAGTGTGACCAGTAAAGTCTCTGTGGAGAATCCCTGCTTTGGGCCATTTGCTTACCTATTGTTCTGTTGCCCTGAGAGTCAGGAAGGTCTTTGTCTCAGGCCAACCTTTTGTGAATCCTGAAAGAAAGATTTTTCAAATGGAAATGAATATGCTTTACCTTTGGCTCTTTCCTTAATTGATTTGGAAAGAGATGTGTGTGAATCAGCCTCTTGGCCCAGTGTGATTCTTTGACTTAGATTCTCAGCACCTGATGGATCTAAAGAAAGATCCCATGGGTGCATAAAATCCAAAATGGCACAAAGAGCAGTCATTGTTGATGAAGTATTTTGCCTTCCTCTGTAAGGTTCCTGAATTCCATCAAGTGAGAATAGGGATCTTTTGGGTCAAATGAGTTCTTCAAATCTATTCAGAGGCTATCCAATAGGTGCTTGAGTTTTCTCATCTTTCCAATTCACATAAAGAATCTGTACCAGACACTCAGTAGGACTCAAATTGGAGAAGCAGAGCAGTATTAAGGGCAGGCCTATTTGATCACTCCTGGTACACAGGAAGGGTGTACAGGCCACTGGGAATTTAGGCAAATGAGGGGCAACAGAGCTTATTTTGGACACTGTCTTGGGCTACGCTAATGCTATCAAATGTCAATCCTATTGTTGACTTCATATTTGTTTTATCCTAAGCTCACATATTCATCCTCAACCCTGTTGAAAATATCTAATCCCATCACTCACTTTATTCTTTTCCTGATTTCCTAATGTCTCTATTGATATCTGCTTTCCTACATATTTTGCCCTGTGCATCATTGTGACTGACTCTTCACTTGTGTTGACATTTACATTGACTCTCTAACCAAAACCCTATTGCTAAAGAACTTTTGTTCCAAATCCTATACTCACTTTTCTTCCTAAACTTACCGACTATCTTTCTAATCCAACTGACTATAACTTTTTGAATGGATGTTCTCTTCTACATTCAATGATCCAAGTACAGTTCAGGTTTCTATTCAACCGGGTGAGGGAGTAGATTCTGCAGTGGCAATTGGGGACAGCACATTCTGGCAACAAGATTAGCAAAGAGTTCTCAAGATTTCAACAGTGTTTTGTTAAGCGTACAGAAAAGCAGGAAGTGACAAGTACATATTTTATTAACCTTTCATTCCCCACTTCTTTTTCTGGCTACTTTTAATCATAAAAGTGATCATTGTGGGGTGTCACATTCTATGTCTGCTAGTGGGGTATTACCATAATTTTAATTTGTCCAATTTGAGCTTGGAGAAAAGAAATTACATGATTGAGGAAACAGGGTTTTATAGTTAGTAATACTATGAGGATTATTATTGGACCAGCCAGGGTTGATAAAAACGTAATTAACCAGGGGGACTGTGTAAAAAAAGACTCAAACTACCGTTTTTGTGCCTCTCTCTCTCGTTGTTGCTCTTCAAGGCATCTTTTTAATTTACTCATAGATTTTTTTACAACTCCAGTATTGTCAACATAAAAACAACATTCTTCCCTCAATGAAGCACAAAGGCCCCTTCTGTCATGAAAAGGAGGTCCAACCCTCGCCTTTTCTGTAAAACAACTTCAGAGAGAGAGGTTAAAGATTCCTGCAAAGCTGTGATGGAGGTTTCTAAAATCTTTAAGTTTTGATCTATTGCTTCTTCTAATTAGGTCACTTGTTGTGTCCCATGGACCAGAGCAGTGGTTCTTGTGCCCAACCCTGCAGCAACTCCTATTCGTAATAGAATGGCTAAGGTGAGGGACATATGTTCCCAGCGGAACCGGGTTGTATGTCCCCCTCTTTGATCTTCAGATGAACCTGCGTCATGATAGAGCACTCTGGGAAACATCTGCTCCATTTCACAATTAATCACATCTGTTGACCATTTCATGAAAACATAAACAATGTTTAAGTATATAGAATTATACTGTTGTAGGGATGGACAAGGCAAGGCACCTAAGATAGCACCAAAGACACGGAAACAGTCTTTTTTGGTTTCAACCAGATTCAGAGGGCATTGCTTCTGTTGTAATCAATTAATCCCCTGAAACCCAAGTTACGTAGTTTCAGAATTTTGTACCCAACACGTAAGGGAAGGGGCTCAGAAGTTCACAGTCTGCAGAAGTTCACAAAAAGCAGTTTTTGTTTCTCTTTTTTCCTCAGTTTGGGCAAGTTAACTTTTCAAGGACACCTGGGTGTGGGTGTCTTCCCTTTCTTTTTTTTCCCCTTCCAGCTCTTTCCATACAGCCCAGTTTGTAACTTCTTTATCTTAGAAATGTAGCCATCTCTGTGAAGCCCCAGCTCAAGGCCAGAGGACTTTTTTTCAAATATTTTGTGAAAAACTAGTAAGGGTGTGTCTAGATCAGGAGTGCTTAATTTTTTAGCCAGTTGCCAAGGAGACCAGGGCAACACAAAAATAGGAAGTTTATCTACAGTGAACTCTTTTATAGGGACTCTTTTGCTGAAAGTCCTAAATCAGCCATGGTGAAGACTTCTGGAGAAGGTCAGTTAAGACTTTTCTGTGGGCCTGGTACAGAGGGGGACAATTTGGAAGGCAGAAATAAGAGCAGCTCTGTGGATCTGGGAATGAGGAAGGAGAGATGTAAAAGAATATTGGGAGAGGGCTTTGGGATCTTAATAGCAACAAAAACTTGAGCAGTAGAACAGATAGAACAGAGGGGAAGACGGGAGTGAGATTCCAAAAAGCCTGTGAGGGACTTTAAATTCTTAGTAACCTGTTTTTAGTGATGACAAAGCAACATTAAAGGCCATTTTCATTACATCTTGTATTAGGGTCTGAGGATTCTTCTCAGCGGGTTTGAGCTTTGCATTAGGTGGTAAGAGGACTGGGTGGGACCCGGTGCGGGCACTGACAGGAGAGGAGAGGAGTGAGTGAATGGAGTGGTACCTCAGTACCTGCAACCTCAGCAAGGGAGCAATGGTCTGAGAACCAGTCGAGATTTGGGTTTTTGATCTAGATATTGGAGGGGAGAAATCAAGTTGCTGAGGTGGGAGTGACAGCAGAGAGTCTAGAGCACAAGGCTGAGGGTGAGCATCTATTGTAGAAGCATAGTTCAGGATGTGAGCAAAGGAGAGAGAAGGCCTCCACATAGCGGAATCTCCTTTTACCCTTTTGAGCACTTGCAGAAGTTAAAAAGGTCACACAGAATTTGAGGATCTAGAGACCCCTCTGGGGGCCATCGGTTTTGGTTATCTAATTCGTAATATGGCCAATGCTGTGTACAGAATTTGATGAGGAGTTTGGGTTCCATCTGACAGTCCCTGTATGCTCACATCCCCATGACTTACAATAGAAGTCTGCTCTCCCCCCCCACAGCCGTGACTGTTTGTGGCTTTGATAGTCTGCCGGGCAAACATAGTAATCTAGGCTAGCCAACCTGCATCTGGCTCACGTGTCCCTACATCTATAATGTTTGTTTCCATTATCTATGGTACGGAAGGGATTTAATGGAATTTTAGTGGGATCCTGTTAATCAGGGATATCCCAATAGGAAAGACCTATAGCCAGCTGACAAATGACTGGGTGGAGAGATGGCCACCAGGTTCGTAAGGGGGCTGTATTCGAGATAGGCCATACTTCGTGTCCAGTAGGATTTGTGATCAGCCATCGCAGCTTAAGGGGCTGATGAGGGTTAAGACTACTGGTCGTCAAGGGGAGAATAAATATCTTCCAGGATCTTCTTTACAACCATTTGCGATGTTTCTTTTTTCTTCCTTTTTATTTCTTTTTTGTGTGTGTGTGGGGAAGGCTTCAATACATCCTGAAAATGTATGTTCAAAGACTAGGAGTTATTTAAGTCCATACCTTACTGGCTTAATTTCAGTAAAGTCCACTTCCCAGAATTGTCCTCGTCTGGTTCCTCATAGGTGCTTTCCTGCAGGAAGCTTGGAAGTGTAAGCTTTAACCAATTAATGGACCTGACAGGCTTTTGTTACCCATTCAGTTATTTCCTTTTGCTGTGAGTAGGTTAGTGGAAAACTGTGTTCTTGATCCTTCACGAATGAATGCAGTTTCTTTGAACAAAGGTGAGTGAGTTGATGAACATTTGCTACTGACATAGTTAGAGCCATGATTATAGGAGTAGTTACTGAAGGATTAAAAAATTCCACTTGGGGGCCTTCAGGGTTAAAAGTTATTTTGGCCCAGAGCTTGGTGAACAGAACTCTGCCCATCAATGGGGCCAGGCATTCTGGGATTACTAGGAAGGAGTGATGGATTTTTCCTTTTCCCTGGTCCATGGTCCTCTTAGTTGTCAAAGCCCGATATTTACTTCTGTTAGACTCTTGAATTAGAGACCTTTTATTCGGTAGAGGGCCCAATGGGCCTTATGGGCTGAGTATATTGCCCCTGTATCTACTTCAAAGTTTATTGTGTTCCCCTCCATTTCAAAAGTTACCTTGAGGTCAGGGAGAGGATCTGAGCCCGGACTTTCTTAGTATTCCTCCAGAGTCAGAATATCTGGCTGGCATGGCTGTCTCTTTCTAGGGCACTCTTTGGCCAAGTGTCCTTTTTCTTTAGAGTAGGCACATTGATCTGAGGCCAGGGGTGGCCTCTAGTGTGTGCCCAGGTATCCCTTCCTGTCTCTCTGTTTCTTAGTTTCTGGCCTATTTGTTGTTGTGACCAGGACCTTAGTCAATGCCTTAGTCTGTCTTTTGTTTCTTTTATCCTCACTCAGCTCCCTTCTCTTCCTCAGTTTCTCTCTTAAAGTATACCTTCTCGGGTTCTCTGACTAAATCCCTCAAAGTCATATCTTGTAATCCATCTAAGCATTGTAACTTTCTTTTAATATCCAGGGCAGCTTTCCCAATAAAGGCCATTGTGACAGATGCCTTTTGGTCCTCTGCCTGAGGATCGAAAAGAGTATGTCTCTTATATGCCTACATAATTATCTCTAGGAACATACAGGGAGATTCATCAGGCCCTTAAATAATCTCTCTTACCTTGGCCAAATTAGTTGGTCACCTAGCGGCCACTAAGATACCCACTATTAGAGCCCGGCGATAAGTGGACAGATGCTCCCTACCTTCAAAGGTGTTGGGGTCCCAGTTGGGTCGTTTCAAGAGAAAGCTGGCTTTGAATATGTTGGGAAGTTGTGTCGGTCACGCATTTGGTCCGAGGATACTTTTTTCTAGCCTCCAGGAGGATTCTCTTTTGTTCCTCTGTCATGAAGAGAGTGCCTAGGAGTTGTTGGCAGTCATCCCAAGTAGGTTGGTGTGAAAACATCAATGACTTCACCAGACCTGAGAGCCAGGTTGGGTCCTCGGTAAAAGGGGGATTGTTATTTTTCCATTTATATAGGTCTGAAGAGGAGAAGGCCAATACTGGTAGGCTTCCATTTTTTCCCCCATGGCCATCGTCAATCATTGGCCCTTAGGGATGGAGGGAAGCAACACGGGAGTTCCAGGGTTTTCAATCATTTGCCACCAGCGAGTTCCTTTAGCAAGTCCAGCTTCCTCCAGGGGAGGAGGGGCTTTGTGTGACGCAGGGGAGTTATCTGGAGGGCCCTGGGCTGGCTTAGCATCCTCCAATTGCGGAGAGGCTGAGTCAGCAGCTGGAGAATCACTTAGAGGGTGTTGGGGGTTGTGGGACAAGGGTAGAAGATAAGGAAGGGGAGGAGAGTCCAGTAGAGTCAAATCTTGTGACTCAGGGAGAACAGAGGGTGGAGGAGGAGGAGGAGCAGAGGGGTTGAGAGATCGTGGGGGAAGGAGTAGGAACGGGGACACAGCAAGGAAAGGCTTCACCCACGGAAGAGGAGATTTGCAGAGGTCCTGCCAAGTTAAGGTATATTCCTGTTTATCAGTATGGCTATGTGGCCCAGGCTGTAAGACAATATCTCTGTCTTTTTAAATTAGTGGTAAGTAGAAAGATCCTTCTAGGGGCCATCCGAATCCAAAGGTGGGCCATTCTGAGGCACACAGAGTCTGCCAGGTCCAGCGTTTTACTGAAAAAGAAACATTCTGAGCCCTTAAGCGGACTTTGGTCCATAGATCAAGGGTCAGGGACAGAGGCATTGAAGTGATCTGTCCCATAATGAAAGATACACAAACAGTAAAAGCAACGACACAGGACACAGACAAGAGAAAACAATAAAGACAGGCAATGGACGTCCAACACTGAGACCAAGACTGAGCAGGCGGCAAAACCCGATGGGCTGGCAATACCGAATCTGAAACAAAGTATCACTGAGTCAAGGGGACTATTATTCCTCGATTCCCGAGTCCTCTGTGGCCTCCCCCAGGGACTTGGCTTGTGGCTCTGTGACACGTCTGCAAGCCACCATCAAAGAGAGCTCACACACTTCATCGACAGCCATTTTGCCAAGCCCTAACCTGAAACCTGAAACCAGAAAGAGGCGCCTTACTTACCCTGAGAGTAGCCCATTGGGGTCTCTCGTTCACCGCTGCTGGATTTCGGTGGAACCTCCATATATAAAGATCGGAAGAGCATTGGGGGAAGAGACCACTAAGAGAGTCTCTCATGCAAAAACAAAGGGTTTATTGGGGGTCCAGCATGCTGGGGCTCAGAGCTCATTTGAATAGAGCAGAGAACCCTGAGAACAGCTTAAGCAGAGCTTATATACTTTCCTTGAAGAGGGCAGGGAGGAAAGTTTATTGATGGGCCTGGGCGGGTGAGCAGTTTGCGTGCAACTGGGTGAGGGAGTACATTCTGAAGTTTGGCTGTTGGGGACAGCACATTCTGGGAAAAAGTTTAGAAAACACTTCTCAAGATTTCAACAGTGTTTTATTAAGCATACAGAAAAACAGGAAGTGACAAGAATCTATTTTATTAACATTTCACTACCGACTATACTTTGCCAGATTTCCTAAAGTCTCTATTGATATCTGCATTCCTACATATTTTCCCCAGTTCATCATTGTGATTAATTCTTCACATGTGCTGACATTTACATTCACTCAATACCCGAAACCCTATAGCTAAAGAACTTTTGGTCCAAATCCTATACTCACTCTCCTTTATAAACATACCGACTATCTTCCTAATACTCCTGACTATCCATTTTGACTGGAAGTTCTCTTTGAAAATCAATCATCCAAGTTACAAGGTCCTATGCTTAATACCGCAATCAAGGGCCCAATGCCCTTCTGGGCTTCAAATCTTACCTAGATTTCTGTTTTCAGATTCCTATATTTTACCTATATATTCTTGAAAATATCGCAGGTTCCCAATACCATTATTCATCCAGCAGAATGATTTCTATTCCAAATCAAACCTGTTATTAACCCTAACCATACACTGTTCCTTCAATCTAACTTTAGAGAAGAGCAAGGACAGAGTTGGTCTTAAAATACAGGAATGTAGGGGATCTTCCAACTGCTGAGAAACTCAAAGGTCTATGGACAAATGATCCCTAGAGAAGTTGTAGGCACCTATGAAGGAACTGAGAGAGCAAAAGTCATCTTTCATTGCAAACAACCTGGTCAGCATGAAGGGATGTGTCTGAATCAGCCTCTCTCTTCTTTATGTAGAGAAGAAGGACAAAACGAGGCCTCTGTGGAGAGCTGTTCCTGGTTACCAATATTTGATATACCATTCTAACTTGTGAAAGTGTCAAAAAAATTAGGGACAGCCTCCATTTCATGGGACCTTTGGAAGCAAATGTTAGGACAATGTGCTTGCCAAGGCATTGACCTCATTCAGTTCCTGAAGGAAGTGACCTCACCTCACATTCTTGGTGATGGAACTCTCTGAACTTGGGATCCAGGCATCCAGGCACACAAATCTAGTCCCAGGCCCAGTCCCAGTGGTCTCCCTTCTTTTGATTTACCAAGGACAGAGTCAGTCTTTCTTGGTATCTACTGATGTGAGGATGGCCAAATGCCAGGAAAGCTCTGAAGAGTGGCCTTTCCTGAGTAAGCAGGAAGTGGCTCACCGCTGTCTCCTGACAACTTCACAGAGTTGGCCAAGGAAACCAGATCTGAGACAGAACAGGCCATTTGATGGGAACATAGTACGGCCCACCAGTCAGAGGTCACACCCGATAGTCAGAGACCTACTTTGGGAAAGGAGGTGACTTTGTGGGTGTGAGTGTGTGTTTGTGATTTTGTCTCATGTTTTGAGAATAGGTAGGAAAGGCAGTTTGTTTGGTTTGGAGTGGACGATTACTAACAAGTGATTTGACAAGGCGAGTGTTTTTAAGTCTGTGTATCCCACTGTGTCCATGGTTGTAGACATTAGAAAAGAGAATGCATCAAAGGATGTGTCCAGGCTAGTAGAAAGCTTACCAGAATTCTTTCTGCCCAATGTATGAAAGGAATGCGGCTTGCCTTATGGATGGGTAACACCTGCTATCTTCCTAAGTTCCTGTTTTCTTCCTGAATTCTGGCCACTCTCCAGAATAGGCTCATGATTTTGTGACCAAGATAAGTACCGCCTCTAAGCTCTGTGACATGGCCATGTACTGGATAGCTGAAGGGAATGGTGAGCATCTCAGAAAATTCAGATATCAGTGTGACCAGGAAAGTCTCAGTGGAGAAACACTGCTTTGGGCCATTTGCTAACCTATTGTTCTGTTCCCCTGAATGTCAGGAAGGTCTTTGCCTCAGGCCACCTCTTTGTGAAGCCTAAAGAAAACAGTTTTCAAATGGAAATGAATGGGCATCACCTGTGGCTCTTTGCTTAATTGCTTTGGAAAGGGATGTGTCTGAATCAGCCTCTTGGCCCTGTGTGAGGTTGTGGCTTAGATTCTCAGCACCTGGTGGATGTAAAGAGAGATCCCATGTGTGCATCCAAAACCAAAACGGCCAAAAAGCAGTCCTTGTGGATGAAGTCTGTCGCCTTCCTCTTTAAAGTTCTTGAACTCCATCAAGTGAGAATAGGGATCCTTTGGGTCAAATGGGTTTTTCAAAGACCTGCAGAGGTGCTTGTGATTTCTCATGACTGCAAATCACATAAAAATATATACCTGACACTCAGTTTTCCACAAATTGGAGAAGCATAGAAGTATTAACGTCTAGCATATTTGATCACTCCTGTTTCACATGAAGGGTGTCCAGACCACCCTGAATTTACGCCAATGAGGGGCAAGGGAGTTATTTTGGACACTCTCTTGGACTCCGCCACTCATGGAAACCTTCCGCCAGAGGTTGTGATTAGTGTCTATATGGAAGAAGATGAGGGCCATATGGGAGGGTTTTGGTTTTAAATTTGGTCATTTGTGTCCAGTATGAAGACATGACCTGGACCACCTGGGCTTGAACTCTGGTGTGATTCCCCTTAGAGACTGAATTCAGAGAAGTATTGCCATGAATTTTGTTGGGATTTTAGGAGTCCACCCATGAGAATCACCCTTGGAAACTGAGATCTAGGCCCAGGTTGGCTTTCCACAGAGCCCTGGGTATCTCAGCCAGGATATCACATGATTTAATTCTGAAAGACTTGGCAGCCATAGTTGAGAGTCACAACACCCATGGACGTCACATTGTAGACCTCAATGGGCCTGGCTTCATGTGACATTTTGGGCACTCTTTGGGAAGCCTTGCCTGTGAGAGTTCTACAGAGCATTCATTGAAATGAGCTTCCTCACCATTTAATGGTTCCTGAATGAATTGAAACCCACAGTGCCTGCAACGTCATCCTTGAAAAATGCCTAGATAAATACCATGAAATTTTTGAAATTCCCATGACCAGGTGGCACTGGAGAAACTTTGGATGTCCTGTTGCTGATCGTAAATATGCAAGACAGTGCCTTGATTGAGTGGGTTTCATGAAAATGGTGTAGAACAGAGATGCCAGTATGTTGGAACCTGCTGAGTAGTGGGCCTAGAGCAGTGGTAGGCAGATGTGTGATAAAAAATTTGTGGTGGGGCCATGTGGATCTGCCATTGGCTTCCAAATGGCTTGTGACTGACATGGTGCAGCCAGCAGACCCTTCCATGTAAAGGCTTCTTGTTATATGGAGATGTTTCCGGGCAATGTTCAGAATCAGGTTGCTATAGACATGTGGCCAAGCTATGTGGGATAGAAGCCTGGTTGGTGCATTCTCCTGCAGACCCTGACCAACCACACATGAAAGAATTGCCTCCAGAACTGTGTCCCAGTTGAACTTCTTTTATTTCATGAAGCAAATGCCAAAGTCCCAGTGCAGCAGCAAGAAACACCACGAAAAGTGGAGGATGACCAAATGGCTTCCCAGTCCACATGGGAATACCCTTAGCCCCCAGTGGCCACAGTTTACTTACAAAGAGAGAATTCAGCACTGCTGCCTCATGTTCATTGGAAAATAAGAAATCATGTCCTCCAGGTCACATAGATGCAGACACAGCTTTGATGGTCTCACTAGAAAGAAGCTAAAGCTCCTGACAAAAACATATATTTCAAGTGCCCAAACTCAGAGACAGTTTCTCAAGAAGTATTTAGGCCAGCAGAGCTCCATATATATGGAGTTTTTATCCTGTCCCATACTAGGAAAACTCCTGTACCACTTCCAAGGTTGTAAACTCCTGAGCATATTATTCACAGATTTTATTACTCTACTCCTCTAATTGTGTCTTACTTTGGGGGAAGGAAATGTCAAGGAATTGTTCTGGATGAGAGTGGGAAGATTTTGTTTAGCACATATTTGCATACACATTGGTTTCATTTTTCTATTTTACATTTGATATACTGAATCCCTGACACTAACACATACCCTACTAGATTCTGAATACTAATCCTAATATGATGGAGAAAAATAACCGAAACAGAATAGAAATACAAGCAGTTCAGAGGAGGCACGTTGTATACTTGGACTTGCCTTTTGCATTATATAGGGTAGGAGTTATAAATCTAGTAAATTTTTTGTTGAAATAGTTTTCCATGTGCTTTTACAGTTAACAAATATGTGAATTCCTGTCTCCCTTTCTCTGTATTCTATTCAGCACATGTATTTTTATATGCACATTTAGAATCCTACCTGGTATCACACGTACATTCTTGTGAGTTACATAACTTGGCAGATACAAAGTGTGAGAAGAGATCACTCCTCCTAAACGCTGTTTGAACTGAAAATTCAAACTATGGGTGAGCTTCCTAGTTGAAAAAAGTTATACATAAATCCATATCCAGTAAAATGAATATTTTTGGATCTGTGGATGATATGTATTTCACGGTGTAATTTGATTGGCATATATATTGCTAATTTTTAAAATCTGTGTGTGGTTATATATATATATATATATATATATATATATATATATATATATATATATATTCTCTCCAGATATTTCAAAATATTTAATATATGTGTCTTATTATACACTCCCTAAATTCATTCATGAATATGTATGTGGATTTATAAAACACTTTTCACAAGATTTTTCTCAGAAATATTCATTCACCTGATATACATATTTTTTTCCTAGTATTGAAAACTAACTTCAGTGAATGGTGCATATGAATCCTAATATTTCTACAGTAACTGATCCAGTTTCACATCAATGCAAGTAGATTCCTATGGGACATGATAAGTATTTTGAAGGTCATTTTTATTTCAACACTGGTACATTACTATTTCTTCAGTTTATGCACATTATAGGATATATATTTCATCCACAAGTTCACAAATTTATAGGCATATATTTCACTTTCAATCACTTTCTGCTTCAGAAAACACATGTTCCGCCATGTTTCAAACTGGTCTTTTCATGAGACTTCTTTCAAAACACATTATTTTTGATTTCCATAATCACTTTTGAAGCAAAACTCACACACTCTTCATGATAAACCATAAGCCTAGGATTACAATTAGATGTATAACTAGTTGTTATGAATGATTCTATATCAATATATGATTTCTTGAGAGGCAAGATGGCCGCAAAGGGAGTGCAGTAACTCCGTGTACTGCGTCACTGTGAGGGAAAATGACGAGTTAGAACGGCTAAAAGCTATCTTGTTAGGAATTTCCAGCAAAATTGGGGTGCTCCAAAACCTAGTGGAAGGATTTTCATCGCACGAGGATCAGCTTCAGGGGCTCAAATGCGAGCGATCTGTCCGTCTGTATGGAGCGCTGCTTGTTCGGCAGATCACCCCATGGCTGGAGTCTGCGGCGCGCGCTGGGAAATGACAGGCTGGTGGCGCAGAGATACAGCAATGCTGATTCTGTGGGCTCCTGCCAGCTAGACATTTGCTGAGCTCGGAGCTGAATTCTGGGTTGGAGACAGGGAAAGGAAACGGTCCAGTTTGGTTCTCCACACCGGTCAGACCACGGAGGAAGCCAGCGGCCACCATCTTGGAGAGCTGACGTCACCATCCTTGTTTTCGACTGATTGCAGCTCTTTCAGCTATAGAACAGGTAATTTCAGGCTGACAATTGTCTGCATCTCGCAAACAAATTGCTCAGACTTAGTGCTAAATAACCCGCGGAAACTGCTTCTTGGAGCCTGCTCCTATCAGAACACGCACCGAGCCCGGAGTGTCGGAGTTCCGGCTCCCGGAGCTGCTCTGGCCCAGGGCTATAGAACCCGCTGAAACTGCTTCTTGGAGCCTGCTCCTGTCGGAGCATGCACCAAGTCCGGAGAGGCCGAATTCTGGCTACCGGAACTGTTTTGGCCCGGTGATAAAGAACCCGCAGAAACTGTTTCTCAGTCCGGGTCCTGCTGAATACTGTGGAGGCCAGAGGGGCCGAACAGAGCCGCCGCCCGGGCCCGTAACAGGTCCAGCGACCTGCCGGCGTGGTAGTCAAGAAAACCCGGAGGCAGCACTGGCACAGGAGCCGGTGGTAGCTGCGCGGCGCGGGTCTCCCAGCTACCGCTCCCACCAGTGCTGACAACTGAGGTCTCTTGCACCGACTCGCCTCGGCGTGGGACTCACGGCTACCGCTCCCACCAGTGCTGACAACTGAGGTCTCTTGCACCAGATATGGGGGCGTGGCTACCAGAAGGTAAGCAAATTGGCTGGGGTTTCTCAGCCCCAAGCTCTACAAACTTAGGGCCTGAGGGAGGCCAACAAGAAGAGTGTGCCCAGGCACTAATGAAACAGCTGCTCCACGCGTGTGCAAGGTAGGCGGAACTGTGAACACCGACAAAACAGGCCCAGTGAACCGCCAGACACATCCCTCCGGTTGGGGGAGGGGCAGAGCCACCGGGCGCCTGCAAGGTAGGCGGACCCGCGACCCACCAGCAGAAAATGCACAGCAATCCACAAAGCGGCATAGCCACCCCCCGAGCCTACAAGGTAGGCAGACCTGTGACCTACCGGCAGGTCATGCCCAAAAACCTGCGGAGGGGCACAGCTGAACAACGTGCCTAATAGGTAGGCTGAACCGTGACCACCAACAGAACAGGCCCAGCGGCCGGCCAGACACATCGCCCCGCCCAGGTTGGGGGAGGGGCAGAGCCGCCGGGCGCCTGCAAGTTAGGCATACCTGCGAATCACCAGCAGATCAGGCCCAGCAACCGCGGAGCGGCAGAGCCACCCCCGGGCCTGCAAGGTAGGCACACTTGCCACCCACCGGCAGGTCAGGCCCAACAAACTGCGGAGGGGCACAGCTGCTCCACGAGCCTGCTAGGTAGGCAGAACCCTGACCACCGACAGAACAGGCCCAGAGGCCGGCCAGATACATCGCCCCGCCCCGGTTGGGGGAGGGGCAGAGTAGCCGGGCGCCTGCAAGGTAGGCAGACCTGCGACTCACCAGCAGATCAGGCCCAGCAACTGTGGAGCGGCAGAGCCACCCCCGGGCCTGCAAGATAGGCGCACTTGCCACCCACCGGCAGGTCAGGCCCAAGAAACTGCAGAGGGGCACAGCTGCCCCACGAGCCTGCTAGGTAGGCAGAACGCTGACCACCAACAGAACAGGCTCAGAGGCCGGCCAGACACATTGCCCCACCCCGGTTGGGGGAGGGGCAGAGCCGCCGGGCGCCTGCAAGTTAGGCAGACCTGCATCTCACCAGCATATCAGGCCCAGCAACCCGCGGAGCGGCAGAGCCACCCCTGGGCCTGCAAGGTAGGCGCACTTGCCACCCACCGACAGGTCAGGCCCAGCAACTCTCAGAGAGACCCAGCTGCTCCACGCGCGTGCAGGGTAGGCGGAACCGTGACCACCGACAAAAGAGGCCCAGTGGACCGCCAGACACATAGCTCCGGTTGGGGGAGGGGCAGAGGCGCCGGGTGCCTGCAAGGTAGGCGGACCCGCGACCCACCAGCAGAACAGGCACAGCAATCCACAGAGCGGCAGAGCCACCCCCCGAGCCTACAAGGTAGGCAGACCTGCAACCCACCGACAGGTCAGGCCCAAAAAACTGCGGAGGGACACAGCTGCCCCACGTGCCTGCTAGGTAGGCTGAACCATGACCACCAACGGAACAGGCCCAGCGGCCGGCCAGACACATCGCCCCGCCCCGGTTGGGGGAGGGGCAGAGCCGCCGGGCGCCTGCAAGTTAGGCAGACCTGCAACTCACCAGCAGATCAGGCCCAGTGACCCGCGGAGCGGCAGAGCCACCCCTGCGCCTGCAAGGTAGGCAGACTTGCCATCCACCGGCAGGTGAGGCTAAGCAACTCTCAGAGGGACACAGCTGCTCCACGCACGTGCAATGTAGGCGGAACCGTGACCACCGACAAAACAGGCCCAGTGGCCCGCCAGATACATCACCCCGGTTGGGGGAGGGGCAGAGCCGCCACCAGCGCCTTTTAGGTAGACATACCTGCAACCGACAGACAGAACAGGCCTAGTGGCCAGCGGAGGTGCAAAACCGCTGCTCACTCCTGCAAGGTAGGCGGACCTGTGACCACCGAAAGAACAGGCCCATCGAAAGTAGAGGCACAGCGGCCTCCCGGCGTGGTAGGCACATTGCCTCAATTGAAGGAGGGGCAGAACCACCGCCAAAGCCTGCAAGGGAGACGATGCAGCTATACAAAAGCAATATAAATATATAGGGGGAAAAATCAATAACACAACAGTTTCACCAAGCAGAAAGAAACGCGATCAATATGAAAAGACAAGGAAAAAAAGGACCACAAGCAATGCAGGTCAATTCAACTTTAGAAGAGGTAATATCTGCAGCAGATGGAATGTCAGATAAAGAATTCAGGATATACATGGTTCAGATGATCTGGAGTCTCAAGGAAGACATTAGACAGCAAAATCAGACAATGAAAGACCACTTCGACCACTTCGACAATGAATTACATAAACAAATCCAAGAAGCAAAAGATCAATTATTCAGGGAGATAGAGGTTATAAAAAACAAACAAACAGAAATCCTGGAAATTCAGGAAACAATAAACCAACATAAAAACTCAATTGAGAATACTACCAGCAGAGTAGAACACTTAGAAGATAGAACATCAGACAATGAAGACAAAGTATTTCAACTGGAGAAGAACATAGACAGCTCAGCAAAGCTGTTAAGAAACCATGAGCAGAACATTCAAGAAATATGGGATAACATAAAGAGACCAAACTTAAGAGTCATTGGGATACAGGAAGGTATTGAGGTCCAAACCAAAGGAATGAGCAATCTATTCAACGAAATAATACGAGAAAACTTCCCAGACTTGAAGAATGAGACAGAATCCCAAATCCTAGAAGCCTACAGGACGCCGAATGTGCAAAATCATAAGAGATCCACACCTAGACACATTATAATGAAGATGCCCAACATACAGAATAAGGAGAGAATTTTAAAAGCTACAAGAGAAAGGAAGCAGATTACATTTAGGGGTAAACCAATCAGGATAACAGCTGATCTTTTAACACAGACTCTGAAAGCTAGAAGATCCTGGAATAACATATTTCATACACTAAAAGAAAATGGGTTACAACCAAGAATTGTGTATCCCGTGAAATTAAGCTTCAGGATGGAAGATGAAATTAAAACCTTTCATGATAAACAAAAGTTAAAAGAATTTGCAGCTAGAAAACCATCTCTTCAAAACATCCTCGGCAAAATATTACAGGAAGAGAAAATGGAAAATGTCAATGAAAACCAACAGCGGGAGGTAGTACAGTGAAGGGGGGGGAATAATCAAAGAGGAAAACAAACCATGTTTAGTAACATAAATAAACCAATATGGCTGGAAGAACACCCATATCTCAATAATAACCCTAAATGTTAATGGCTTAAACTCACCAATTAAGAGACACAGGCTAGTAGAATGGATCACAAAACAAGACCCAACAATATGCTGCCTTCAGGAGACGCATTTGATAGGAAAAGACATACTTAGACTGAAGGTGAAAGGTTGGGAAAAATCATATCACTCATATGGACTTCGGAAACAAGCAGGAGTGTCCATATTCATATCAAATAAAATAGATTTCAAGCCAAAGTTAATCAAAAGGGATGAAGATGGACACTACATACTTCTCAAGGGAACCATACACCAACAAGACATAACAATCATAAATATATATGCCCCAAACAATGGTGCAGCTATGTTCATCAAACAAACACTTCTCAAGTTCAAGAGTCTAATAGACCACCATACAATAATCATGGGAGACTTCAACACACCTCTCTCACCACTGGACAGATCTTCCAAACAAAAGTTGAATAAGGAAACTATAGAGCTCAATAACACAATTAATAACCTAGACTTAATTGACATATATAGAATATACCACCCAACATCAAGCAGTTACACTTTTTTCTCAGCAGCACATGGATCCTTCTCAAAAATAGATCATATATTATGTCACAGGGCAACTCTTAGACAATATAAAGGAGTAGAGATAATACTATGCATCTTAACTGATCATAATGGAATGAAATTGAAAATTAACGATAAAAGAAATAAGGAAAAATCATGCATCACTTGGAGAATGAACAATAGGTTACTGAATGATCAATGGGTTATAGAAGACATCAAGGAGGAAATTAAAAAATTCTTAAAGATAAATGAAAACACAGACACAACATATTGGAATCTATGGGACACATTGAAAGCAGTTCTAAGAGGAAAATTTATTGCTTGGAGTTCATTCCTTAAAAAAAGAAAAAACCAACAAATAAATGATCTAATACTTCAACTCAAAATCCTAGAAAAAGAAGATAAAAACAACAGCAAAAGAAGTAGAAGACAAGAAATAATTAAAATCAGAGCTGAAATTAATGAAATCGAAACGAAAGAAACAATAGAAAAAATTGACAAAACTAAAAGTTGGTTCTTTGAAAAAATAAAAAAAATCGACAGACCCTTAGCCACGCTAACGAAGAGAAGAAGAGAGAGAACTCATATTACCAGCATACGGGATGAAAAAGGCAATATCACAACAGACACTTCAGAAATACAGAAGATTATCAGAAATTATTTTGAATCCTTATACTCCAACAAAATAGAAGATAGTGAAGGCATCGATAAATTTCTTAAGTTATATGATTTGCCCAGATTGAGTCAGGAGGATATTGACAACCTTAACAGACCAATATCAATTGAGGAAATAGAAGATACCATCAAAAGACTACCAACTAAGAAAAGCCCAGGACCGGATGGGTATACAGCAGAGTTTTACAAAACCTTTAAAGAGGAACTAATACCAATACTTTTCAAGCTATTTCAGAAAATAGAAAAAGAGGGAGAACTTCCAAATTCATTCTATGAGGCCAACATCACCCTGATTCCTAAATCAGACAAAGACACTTCAAAGAAAGAAAACTACAGACCAATATCTCTAATGAACCTAGATGCAAAAATCCTCAATAAACTTCTGGCGAACCGGATACAAAAACATATCAAAAAAATTGTGCAACATGATCTGGTAGGATTTATCCCTGGGATGCAAGGTTGGTTCAATATATGGAAATCAATAAATGTTATTCACCACATCAATAGGCTTAAAAATAAGAACCATATGATCATCTCGATAGATGTGGAAAAAGCATTCGACAAAGTAGAGCATCCCTTTATATTCAAAACTCTAGAAAAACTAGGGATAACAGGAACATACCTCAATATTGTAAAAGCAATCTATGCTAAGCCTCAGGCTAGCATCATTCTGAATGGAGAAAAACTGAAGGCATTCCCTCTAAAATCTGGAACAAGAGAGGGATGCCCTCTCTCACCACTTCTGTTCAACATAGTTCTCGAATCACTGGCCAGAGCAATTAGACAGACGAAAAAAAATAAAGGCATAATAATAGAAAAGAAGAACTCAAATTATCACTATTTGCAGATGACATGATTCGATACCTAGCAGACCCAAAAGGGTCTACAAAGAAACTATTAGAGCTAATAAATGAATTCAGCAAAGTGGCAGGCTATAAAATCAACACGCATAAATCAAAGGCATTCCTGTATATCAGCGACAAATCGTCTGAAATGGAAATGAGGACAACCACCCCATTCACAATATCCTCAATAAAAGTAAAATACTTGGGAATCAACCTAATAAAAGAGGTGAAAGACTTATACAATGAAAACTACAGAACCCTAAAGAAAGAAATAGAAGAAGATCTTAGAAGATGGAAAAATATACCCTGTTCATGGATAGGTAGAAGTAACAACATCAAAATGGCGATAATACCAAAAGTTCTCTATAGGTTTAATCCAATGCCAATCAAAATCCCAACGGCATTTCTTGTAGAAATAGAGAAAGCAATCATGAAATTCATATGGAAAAATAAAAGACCCAGAATAGCAAAAACAATGCTAAGCAGGAAGTGTGAATCAGGCGGGATAGCTATACCAGACTTCAAACTATACTACAGAGCAATAGTAACAAAAACACCATGGTACTGGTAACAAAACCGGCGGGTGGACCAATGGTACAGAATAGAGGACACAGAAGCCAATCCACAAAACTACAACTATCTTATATTCGATAAAGGGGCTAAAAGCATGCAATGGAAGAAGGATAGCATCTTCAACAAATGGTGTTGGGAAAACTGGAAATCCATTTGCAACAAAATGAAACTGAATCCCTTTCTCTCGCCATGCACAAAATTAACTCAAAGTGGATCAAGGAACTTGATATCAAATCAGAGACATGGCATTTGATAGAAGAAAAAGTTGGCTATGATCTACATACTGTGGGGTCGGGCTCCAAATTCCTCAATAGGACACCCATAGCACAACATTTAATAACTAGAATCAACAAATGGGACTTACTCAAACTAAAAAGTTTTTTCTCAGCAAAAGAAACAATAAGAGAGGTAAATAGGGAGCCTACGTCCTGGGAACAAATCTTTACTCCTCACACTTCAGACAGAGCCATAATATCCAGAATATACAAAGAACTAAAAAAATTAGACAATGAGATAACGAATAACCCAATCAACAAATGGGCCTAGGACCTGAACAGAAATTTCTCAGAGGAGGACATACAATCAATCAACAAGTATATGAAAAAATGCTCACCATCTCTAGCAGTCAGAGAAATGCAAATCAAAACCACCCTAAGATACCATCTCACTCCAGTAAGATTGGCAGCCATTAGGAAGTCAAACAGCATCAAGTGCTGGCGAGGATGTGGGGAAAAGGGTACTCTTGTACATTGCTGGTGGGACTGCAAATTGGTGCGGCCAATTTGGAAAGCAGTATGGAGATTTCTTGGAAAGCTCGGAATGGAACCACCATTTGATCCAGCTATTCCCCTACTCGGTCTATTCCCTAAAGACCTAAAAAGAGCACACTATAGGGACACTGCTACATCCATGTTCATAGCAGCACAATTCACAATAGCAAGACTGTGGAACCAACCTAGATGCCCTTCAATAGACGAATGGATAAAAAAAATGTGGCATTTATACACAATGGAGTATTACTCTGCATTAAGAAATGACAAAATCATAGAATTTGGAGGGAAATGGATGGCATTAGAGCAGATTATGCTAAGTGAAGCTAGCCAATCCCTTAAAAACAAATGCCAAATGTCTTCTTTGATATAAGGAGAGTAACTAAGAACAGAGTAGGGACGAAGAGCATGAGAAGAAGATTAACATTAAAGAGGGATGAGAGGTGGGAGGGAAAGGGAGAGAGAAGGGAAATTGCATGTAAATGGAAGGAGACCCTTAGGGGTATACAAAATTACATACAAGAGGATGTGAGGGGAAAGGTGGAAAATATAAGGGGGAGAAATGAACTACAGTAGAGGGGGTAGAGAGAGAAGAGGGGAGGGGAGGGGGCAGGGGGGATAGTAGAGGATAGAAAAGGCAGCAGAATACAACAGACACCAGAATGGCAATATGTAAATCAATGGTTCTGCAACTGATGTGATTCTGCAATCTGTATATGGGGTAAAAATGGGAGCTCATATCCCACTTGAATCAAAGTGTGAAATATGATATATCAAGAACTATGTAATGTTTTGAACAACCTACAATAAAAATTAATTAAAAAAAATATATGATTTCTTATATATTTTCAGATATCAATTCAATACATTATTTAAAGGGGAACCAGTTATATTATTTATTAACTGTATGATCTATTCATGCATTATCTCTATATTCATAGACACAGGGTACACCTATTTTTACCCTCAATACTAATTTATACGTTTTCAAAATATTCCTCAAAAAATGGTGGAAGAAATACTCATGTCACCTGATCTATATATACATTTTATCACAGTAATATTCTGTACAAAAAAATCAAAGGTCACCCTTAAGTTTGTACCAAAGCCTAAATGGAAAGTGAGCATGGATTACTAAAACCTTCCATGTCCAGGTGGCCTAATGCTCTCAAATGTCAATCTTATTGGTGACTACATTTTTGTTTCTTCCTAAGATTATATATTCAACCTCAAGCCTGTTGAAAATGTCTAATCCTATCACTCACTTTATACTTTGCCTGATTTAGTAATGTCTCTATTTATATCTATTTTCCTACATATTTTCCCCTGTTCATCATTGTGACTGACTCTTCACTTGTGCTGACATTTACATTCACTGTCTACCTGAAACCCTATTGCTTAAGAACTTTTGGTCTAAATCCTATTCTCACTGTTCTTTGTAAACCTACTGACTATCTTCCTAATCCTACCGACTATCCCTTTTTGAGTGGATGTTCTCTTCGACATTCAATCGTCCAAGGTACAAGCTCCTATGCCATTGTATATAGATTTATCTGAGGGTCTGCTTTCATTTCCAAGCAATTTCCCTTAAATAATTCAAAGCTAAGTGTACCAATTAAGGGCCCAAGGCCCTTCAGGACTTCATATCTTCCATAGATTTCTGTTTTTATACTTATATTTCACCTATATATTCTTGTAAATATCATAGTTTCCCAATACCATTATTCGTCATGCAGAAGGATTCCTAACCCCAAATTGAACATGTTACTAACCCAAAACCATACATTGTTCTCTCAATCGAACTTTACAGAACAGCAGGGACAGGGTTGCTCTTAAAATACAGGAATGTAGGGCATGTTCCAGCTGTTGAGAACATCAAAGGTCCATGCAGAAATGATCCCTTGAGAAGATGTAGGCAGCTACGAAAGACCTGAGAGAGAAAAGTCATCTTCTATGGCAAACAACCTTGTCAGCATGAAGGGATGTGTATGAATCAGCCTCTCTCTTCTTAATTTAGAGAAGATGGACCAAAACAGTGCTAGGTGGAGAGCTGTTCCCGGGTGCCCATGGTTTATATACCATTCTAACTTGTGAAAGTGTCACAGGAAGTAGGGGCAGCCTCCATCTTATGGGACTCTTGAAAGCAACTGTTAGGACAAAGTGGTTGTCAAGGCAATGACCTCATTCAGTTCCTGAAGAAGTGATCTACCTCACTTCCTTGGTGATGGAACTCTCTTAACTTGGGATCCAGGAAGCCAGGCACCCGGAGCCAGTCCAGTCCCAGACCCAGTAGGCTCACTTGTTTGAATTTACCAAGGAGAGTGTCAGTCTTTCTTGGTACCTACAGATGTGAGGATGGCCAAATACCAGGAGAGCTCTGCATAGGGGCCTTTCCTGAGAAAGTAGGTAGTGGTTCACCGCAGGCTCCTGACAACTTCACAGAGTTGGCCAAGGAGACCAGATCTGAGATAGGACAGGCCATTTTGGGGGAACATAGTATGGCCCACCACTCAGAGAAAACTCCGGATAGTCACAGAGTTACATGGGGGAAGGAGGTGTCTTTGTGGGTGTGGGTGTGATTTTGTGGTTTTGTCTCATGATCTGAGAATAGGTAGGAAAGACTGTTTGTTTGATTTGGAGTGGTCTTCTTCTAGTAAGTCGTTGGACAAGGCAAGTGTTTCTATGTCTGTGTATCCCACTGTGTCCGTGGTTGTAGACATTAGAAAATAGAATGCAACAATTGATATGTCCTGTATAGTAGAAAGATTCCCGGCATTCATCCTGCCCAATTTATGAATGGACTGCAGCTTGCCTTATCCATGGGCAACACCTGCTACCTTCCTAAGTTCCTGTTTCTTCCAGAATTCTCACCACTCTCCAGAATATTCTCATGGTTTTGTGTCCAAAATATGTACCACCTCCAAGCTCTGTGACATTGCCATGTCCTGGATAGCTGAAGGGAATGGCGAGCATCTCAGAAAACACAGATATCAGTGTGACCAAGAAAGTCTCAGTTGAGAAACCATGCTTTCGGCCTTTTGCTTATCAATTGTTCTGTTTCCCTGAATGTCAGGAAGGTCTTTGCCTCAGGCCACCCCTTTGTGAAGCCTGAAGAAAACAGTTTTCAAATGAAAATGAATGGGCACCACCTGTGGCTCTTTGCTTAATTGCTTTGGAAAGGGATGTGTCTAAATCAGCCTCTTGGCCCTGTGTGAGGTTGTGGCTTAGATTCTCAGCACCTGATGGATATAAAGAGAGATCCCATGTGTGCATCCAAAACCAAAATGGCCAAAAGAGCAATTATTGTGAATGAAGTCTCTCGCATTCATTTGTAAGGTTCCTGACCACCATCAAGTGAGAATACGGATCCTTTGGGTCAAATGAGTTATGCACAGCCCTGCAGAGGCTAGCCCATAGGTTTTTGGGTTTTCTCATGGCTCCAAATCATATAAAGAATCTATACCTGACAGTCAGTAGGCCTCAAAT
This sequence comes from Callospermophilus lateralis, assembly GCF_048772815.1. Taxonomy (NCBI): domain Eukaryota; kingdom Metazoa; phylum Chordata; class Mammalia; order Rodentia; family Sciuridae; genus Callospermophilus; species Callospermophilus lateralis. Next base: position 596,883 of record NW_027517506.1, on the reverse strand, counting down.
TGGAGATGCAGAGCAGTATTAACAGCTAGCCTATCTGATCACTCCTGGTTCACCGGATGGGTGTCCAGGCCACCTTGACTTTAGGCAAATGAGGGGCAAGGGAGCTTATTTTTGACACTGTCTTGGGCTGCACCCCTCATGAAAAACTCCAGCCAGAGGTTATGATAAGTGTCTATATGGAAGAAGATGAGGGCCATGTGGGAGTGTTTGGTTTTAATTGTGGTCATTTGTTTGGCGGTTGGAAGAGATAACTGGATCCACCTGGGCTTGAACTCTGGCATGATTCCTCTTAGAGACTGAGTTCTGGAATTTACCTCAAAGAAGTATTGCCATGAAATGTGTTGGGATTTTAGGAGGCCACGCATGAGAAGCCTCCCTTGAAAACTGAGATCGAGTGCCAGGGTGTCTTTCCACAGTGCAGTGAGAATCTCAGCCAGGATATCACATGATTTTATTCTGAAAGACTTGGCAGCCATAGTTGAGAATCTAAACACATATGGAACTCATATTGTAGACCTCAATGATCCTGGCTTCATGTGACCTTTTGGCCACTCTTTGGGAAGCCTTGCCTGTGAGATTTCTCCAGAGTTTTAATTTAAATGAGCTTCCTCACCACATAATGGTTCCTGCATTAATTGAAACGTACAGTGACTCCAACTTCATCCTTCAAAAATGGCTAAATAAATACCATTAAATTTCTGAAATTCCCATGACCAGGTGGCACTGGAGAACCTTTGGATATCCTGTTGCTGATCATGAGTGAAATAATTCCCCACGCAATGACACTTCACTGGGAGAATTCCAATTTTATTGCTCAAAGCTGTGTGCTTATATAGAACTAAGGGGGAGATGGTAGGGCTTAGATAAATGGCAGCAACCCGTTTATTGGCAAGTTCTTTCAGATATCAGCTCCAGAGCCCAGGAATTAGTTCTCATTGGGGCTAAGGTTCCCCACAAGTGAGATTTGAAATTGGCGCTGACGTGAGAGTTCACAAGGGTGGGAACTTTTTGCGCCACTGCAGAAATGAAGAAGGTAGGAAGAAGAAGTCCTTAGGCGCCATGTTGAGGTTTTTCTCTGGGGTATGGCTGCCATTTATTCTTTTCCCAACATTCCACCCTTTTTGTTTTCTTAGGAAGTGGGGCGTCATTTGTCAGATCCGGCTGCTTCCTGCTGTGTGGGGGTGGTGTGGGGCCTAGAAAGAGAAGTGGAGGAATGCTCATGGAGCAGGTTTGGGATTATCATGGCAGCCAGAAATAAAACCCAGTGGCTATAGACAGCTACTTTCGTAGGGGTGAAGTCAATGAATGTTCCCTGAAGCCAAAGTTGTCGATGGCATGGAACTAGTCCTGGATGGAAGAGATTGTTGGTATCAGCCACTGGTCCTGTAACAGAGACTCTAGGAAATACTGGAAGCGTTGCCTGGACATGGCGTCACCAGCACCTGAAGAAGATCAGAGCAAATAAAAACAGAATGAAGATAAAAATTAAAGGAAATGTCATTTTTTGGCAGAAGTTCCATGTTGGGGGACTGACATAGAAGAGGCCAAGGGCCATGAGAAATCTTAGAAGGTGGTAAAGACTCATGAATCCAGGATGGCAGATTAAGAGGTTCTCAGAGCTCGTTGTCTCCCGCTGTCTGATACCCATTGCATTCCATCATGCCTGGTAGTGAGCTTCATCACTGAGTTACTGTTCTCTTGGAGATGTTGGGGGTTCATCGGTCATCAGAGGCTGGTAGTGCCTAAGCAAAAGCTGGTTGAAAGTTTGATTAGGAATTTTTTGCAGTTGGGTTTGAAGGCACTTCATTTTGCAGGGCAAGAGAGCACAAAAAGGAGCATCCCAATAAGGGGCCCCAAGATATGTAGTAAGTACATGGCAAGATAGGATTGGAAGAACCCTATGATGGGATTGGAGGAGGTATGTTTGAGAAATTCGGTCGATAATTCCTGCAATTTAACAACATTTTTTTTTATTAGCCCAGATTCATTAACATAATAGCAAAATTCCTCTCTGAGGAATAGGCATGTAACCCCTTTTTCTGCAGTGAGAAGATCAATTGCCCTTTGGTTCTGTAAAGCCACTTGTGCCAATGATGTAACCTGCCGCTGCAAGGAACCCAGAGACTCAGCCATGGTATTGAGTGTTTCCTGCAGTTTTTGTTGAAGGTCATTGGATGCCCATAGAGCATGACCTATAGCTCCACCAGAGAGTCCGAGACTCGTCACTGAGGTTGTTAAAATGAGGCCTACCAGAACCGGCAGAAAGACTACCTTACGGGTGCGGGAAGGTAGGGCCAACTGTCGGAATTCGGTGGGAGTATACAAAGATAGCTGAGGAACTACAGTAACCAAGAAACAGGTGCCAGAGACATTGATCGTTGAGGTACTTAAAGACCCATTACACCAGAGGAAATGTTCAGGTTGCCTAAACACAGGGCTCTATGGGGTGTTGTAGCTCAAGGAACAAACAGGTAAAGGATTCATTATTGGCAGGTGGAAACAGATGAAAGGAAATAAAGTATTGGTGGAATAACTTTCCCACAGTGGGTTACGTGTCACATGTAGGGTTTGTCCTTTTTAGAGAAATTGTAGGGTTTTGCTGGAATATTTTCTGCTGCTAATGGGACTGCTGCTAGAAGTGGACGACTAAGTGAAGCACAGAGAAAGCACTGAGAAGTAGGCAAAGAAAGACGGGTGGAGTTTAATAATCAAAACGTTTGGTGTAGCAAATTGAGCCATGTGGGAGAGGGACCTGAGGGGGTTGAAGGCTCTGAATCCTCTTTGGATGAGCTATGGATACGATCTCGAAGTTTTGATTCTGAGTACTTAATGTGTTCGACTACCTGGATGGTTGCCTTAGGTGGCGTAATCAGGGTGCGGCCAATAGTCATCCACCCTGTGGGTCTGACTGAGGTTGTCTGAGCATAGACAGCAAACTCAACATAGCCCCAACGTTTGGCCTTGGGGTCAGGTTTATCTAAAGTATACCATCCATTGTTATTGGATGAAGAGCCTTTATGCCACTTTATGTAACTAGAAGTCCACCCTTCAGGGTAACGGAGTGAGTGATAAGAATAGCTACCACGTTCATCATGGAACCTGCATGACCAATAGGGGCACCCATTATATATCTCAGGCCACCAATGACAATAATCTTTTGTTTGATCAAAAAGGAAGCAAATGAAAGGCCAGTTCCAGCTACCAGGGACGAAGGTCCTTGAAGGTGACAATTTTAGGGAAATAGAGGTGCAGTTGTGGATGAAGCAAGTAGTTGCATCCACTCCGTGGACCGTCTGCATGCCATGTTCTGAGTATCCTTCCCGAAGAGTGAATAAATGCATGGTAGGTGAGGAGGGTAAAGACCAGTCCTGACAGAGCACAGAAAATAAGCAGAGCACAAAAAACAAGCAGTTAGAGAAGACTAGGGTGTTGGGAGAGCTCATTGTGCATTCTTTAAGAGGAATTGGGCTGCAAGGAAAACCGTGTGAGCCGCAACTTAAATGGGTGAGATGGGTGTGGAGAGCAGGAGTAAAGGGGAGGTTCAGGAGGTGATTCTTGGAGTTCCTCTGGGGTGGCCCTGTCGTCAGCAGGTGGGGCCTCCTGGTGATGTGGCTTCAACCTAGACATGTGATTCCAGGGAGTGAGACGGTTGTCTGGTAAGGAGAGTTTGGCGGCGGTGGGGGTACAGAGAATGACAGGATAGGGGCCTTCCCATTTTGGGGCAAGAGTCCCTTTCTCCTCTGGGGTATTATAATTGACTAGACTAACAGGTGTTAAGGGAGGAGTGTTTGGAGAGGAGACTGGGTCCGGAAGAAGCCAGTCCTGATATTTCCAGAGTTCCGAGCGGAGATGAAGCAAGAGAGGCAAAGACAAATCTCGGGTGAGAGGTCCTTGTAAAATGACCAACGCAGGGGTTATAAGATGTCTTTCATACATTATCTCAAAAGGAGACAGTAAAGATGGTTTCTTAGGGAGAGCTCTGATTCGAAGCAAAGCCAAGGGAAGGAGTTTGACCCAGTCTATGTTTAATTCCATTGTCAATTTGGTAAGGACTTCCTTTAGAGTACGATTTACCCTTTCCACATTCCCTGAAGCCTGGGGGAAATATGGACAGTTGAAATGCCACTTGAAGGAGAGGGCTTGAGAGACCTTTTGTGTGATCCTAGAAGTAAACTCAGGGCCATTGTCATATTGTAGGGAAGTGGGCATACCAAACCTGGGGATGATGTCTGTCAGTAAGATTGAAGCTAAATTGGAAGCCTTTTTATTGGAAGTGGGAAATGCCTCAACCAAACCAGAGAAAGTGTCCACTAAGACAAGGAGGTATTTCGTGTGCCATACTGTGGGCATGTTGGTGAAGTCTACCTGCCAGTCAGCAGAGGGAATGTGTCCCCGGGCTTGTTGGGAAGGGAAACGTTTGGGCCTTAAAGGAGTATGAGGGTTGGTCCGCTGACAGATCTGACAATTAGAGGCTATATTCTGTAGCATGGCTTGTCAGAGGGAGTGAGGAAGAAGAAAATCTGTAAAAAGAGGGTCAAAGGCTGAGAATTGGAAAGGAATAGAGTATGAAGGAACTTGAAAAGATGCTTGTTCTTACTGAAAGAAGTAGGGGCTTCAGATGAGCTGTCTAAAGTGGCCATTATATGTCCACCATGGGGGCCATGATTGGAAGTGGTAGCAGCCATTCGTGCCACCTGGTCAGCTTTGGCATTGCCCTCAGTGATAAGAGAGCCGTCCTTCTGATGGGACCTACAATGGACATCTCCCAACTGGGTGGGTAAGTGGGAGGCCTCTATCAGATTGGTTATAAGAGCTGAATTAGTGATCGCATTACCTTTGGTGGTAAGTAGGCCTCGCTTCTTTCAAATTGCAGCATGGGATAATAAGATATGGAAGACATATTTTGAATCATTTTAGAGGGTGAGGGATTTGCCTTGTGCTAGAAGGCAGGCACGAGTGGATGCTATAAAATCAGCCTGCTGGTCTGTAGTTCCTGAAGGCAAAACTTTGGCCTCTATAATCTCAGTGGCTGAAAATACAGCGTATCCAGAGTAATGAGTTCCATTCTGCCTAAAGGAACTGCTGTCAGTAAACCAGATAAGGTCAGGCTTGGTGAGTGGTCTCTCAAAAATGGAAGAATGACAGGGGAGGAAATCATCTAAGTTTTCCAAGCAATTTTGAGTTGGTGTGTGAGACATGGGAGTTATTGGGAGCAGTGAGGCAGGGTTCAGTGCAGAGCAGGGGAGGAAAATAATATTAGGGTTTTCCAGAAAGGAAGTGAGGAGCGACAGAACTCTGGATGTAGGGAGGGTTTGAAGACCCTTTTAAGGTAAAAGATCTTTCAAGTGATGTGGGGAGTAGATAGTTCAAGGGGCCCCAAAAGTCAGATTAGAGGCTTCTTTGTGTAAAATTTGTCCAGTAGCCAGAGCTCTTAAGCAAGGGGCCCACCCACGGATGGAAAATAAGAAACCATGTCCTCCAGGTCACATAGATGCAGACCCAGGTTGATGATTTCACTAGAAAGGAAGCTAAAGCACGTGACAACAACATATATTTCAAGTGCCCAACCTCACAGGCAGTATCTCAAGAAGTCTCTAGGACAACAGACCTCCATGTTTTTGAAGTGTTTACCCTGTCCCTTACTTTTGGAAACTCCTCTAACACTTCCAAGGTTGTGAACTTCTGATCGCATTCCATTCCAGATATGTATTCATGGATTTTCTAACTCTTCTCCTCTAATTGTGTCTTACATGGGGTGAAGGTGTTGTCAAGGTATTGTTCTGGATGAGAGTGGGAAGATTTTTGTGTAGCACATATTTACATACACATTGGATTCATTTTCCAATTTTCCATTCGAAATACTGAATCCCTGTCAGTAACCCATACCCTAATAGACTCTGACTACTAATCCTAATATGATGGAGACAAATAACCCAAACATAATATTAATACAAGCAGTTCAGAGGAGGCATGGTGTATAGTTGGTCTTGCCTTTTGCATGATATAGTGTAGGAGTTATAAATCTTGTCAATTGTTTGTTGAAATAGTACTCCATGTGTTTTTAAAGTTAACACATATGTGAATTTCTGTCTCCTTTTTTTGTAGCCAATTCAGCACATGTATTTTTATATGCACATATAAAATCATACCTGGCATCACACGTACATTTTTGTGAGGTGGCTAACTTGGCAGAAACAAAGTATGAGAAGAGATCACCCCTCCTAAACGCTTTTGGAACTGAAAATTCAAACTGTGAGTGAGATTTTTAGTTGAACAACATTATACATAAATCCATGTTCAGTAAAATTAATATTTTTGGATTGGTGGATGATATATATTTCACGATGAATTTTGATTGGCATATATATTGCTACTTTCTAATGTTTCTCTGTGAGATATATATATATATATATTCTCTAGATTTTTCCAAATATAAAATATATGTGTCCTATTATACACTCCCTAAATAATTCACTCATGCTCATGTATGTGGTTTTATAATCAAATTTTCATACGATTATTTTCAGAAATATTCATCCACCTGAAATACATATTTGTTTTCTAGTACTGAAAACTCACTTCACTGAATGGTGCAAACAAATCCTTATATTTCTACTGTAACTGACCCAATTTAACATCAATGCAAGTAGATTCCAAAGGGGCATGATGTGTATTTTGACGTTCATTTTTATTTAACACTTGTACATTACTATTTCTTCAGTTTTTGTACATCATAGTATATACATTTCATCCACAAGTTCACAAATTTAAAGACATTTGAAACACATTCAATCACTTCCTGCTTCAGGACACATGTATTCCTCCTTGCTTTTGACTGGTTATTTATTGAGACTTCTTTCCAAACACATTATTTTCGATTTCCATAATCAATTTTGAAGCAAAACTCACACACACTTTATGATAAACCACAACCCTAATATTACCATTAGATGTATAACTGGTTGGAATGAATGTATGTATGTCAATATGACATTTCCTGTGTATTTCCAGATATCAATTTATTCCAATTTCTAAAGTTGGAATCTGTTATATTATATATTCACACATGGTACACCTATTTGTGCCCCCAATACTAATTTATATCTCTTCTAAATATTGCTCCCAGAAATGGTGCAAGAAAGACTCATGTCACCTGATCTACATATACATTTTATCACAGTAATATTCTGGCCACAAAATGCAAAGTCACACTTACAATTGTACCAAAGCCTAAATGGAATGTGAGTATGGATTATGAAAATCACCCATGTCCATGTTGCCTAATGCTCTCAAATGTCAATCCTATTGGTGACTACATATTTGTTTCTTCCTAAGATTATGTATTCAACCTCAAGCCTGTTGAAAATGTCTAATCCTATCAATCACTTCATCATTTGCCTGATTTCCTAATGTCTCTAATGATATCTGCTTTCCTACATATTTTCCCCAGTTCATCATTGTGACTGACTCTTCAAATGTGCTGACATTTACATTTTCTGTCTACCTGAAACCCTATTGCTAAAAAAGTTTTTGTCCAAATCCTATACTGACTCTTTTTTCTAATCCTATCAAGTATCTTCCTAATCCTACCAACTATCCTTTTTTGACTGGATGTTCTCTTCAACATTCAATTATCCAAGGTACAAGGTCCTATGCCATTATGTATAGATTTATCTGAGACACATGTGCACAACATAATTCATAGTAAAGTATCCCAATCAAGGATCCAATGCCCTTTTGGGCTTCAAATCTTACCTAGATTTGTGTTTTCATACATATATTTCACCTCTATATATCCTTATAAATATTGCAGGTTCCCAATACCATTATTCATGCAGCAGAATGATTCCTAACCCAAATCAATCATGTTATTAATCCTAACCATACTTTGTTTCCTCAATCTAACTTTACAGAAAAGCAAGGACAAAGTTGTTCTTATATAGAAATGTAAGAGATCTTCCACCTGCTGAGAACCTCAAAGGTCCATGCAGAAGTGAACCCTGGGGAAGATATAGAAAGCTATGAAGGACCTGAGAGAGCGAAAGTCATCTTTCATGACAAAAAAAAAAAAAAAAACAGGTCAGGATGAAGGGGTGTGTCTGAAGCAGTCTCTCTCTTCTTAATGTAGAGAAGATGGACCAAACCAGGCTTGTGTGGAGAGCTGTTTACGGGTGCCTATGTTTGATATACCATTCTTACTTGTGAAAGTGTCACAGGAAGTAGGGGCAGCCTCCATCTATTGGGACACTTGGAAGCAACTGTTAGGACAAAGATGTTGCCAAGGCAGTGACCTCATTCAGTTCCTGAAGGAAGTGACCTATATAACTTTCTTGGTGATGGAACTCTCTGAACTTGGGATCCAGGAAGCCAGGTACCCAGAGTCATTCCCAGTCCCAGTCCCAGTGGCCACACATGTTTGGATTTACCAAGGACAGAATCGGTCTTTCGGTGTAACTACTGATGTGAGGATAGCCAAATTCCAGGAGAGCTCTGAAGAGGGGCCTTTCCTGAGAAAGCAGGTAGTGTCTCACTACTGGCACCTGACAACTTCACAGTGTTGGCCAAGGAGACCAGATGTGACATAGGACAGCCCATTTCGGGGAAATGTAGTATGTCCCATCAGTCAGAGGACACTCCGGATAGTCACAGACCTACTTGGGGGAAGGAGTTGACTTTGTGGGTGTGCGTGTGAGTTTGTGGTTTTGTCTCATGATCTTAGAATATATAGGAAAGTCGGTTTGTTTGATTTGGAGTGGACTGTTTCTAGTAAGTCTTTTGACAATGCGAGTGTTTCTATGTCTGTTTATCCCACTGTGTCCGTGGTTGTAGACATTAGAAAAGAGAATGCATCAATGGATGTGTCCTGTCTAGTAGAAAACTTCACAGCATTCATCCTGCCCAATTTATGAATGGACTGTGGCTTTCCTAATGGATGGGCAACAACTACTATCTTCCTAAGTTTCTGTATGTCTTCTTGAATTCTGGCCACTCTCCAGAATAGGTTCAGGGTTTTGTGTCCACGATATGTACCACCTCCAAGCTCTGTGACATGGCCATGTACTGGATAGCTGAAGGGAATGGGATCATCTCAGAAAACTCAGATATCATTCCAGAAACCCTGCAATGGGCCATTTGCTCATCTATTGTTCTGTTGCCCTGAATGTCAGAAAGGTCTTTGCCTCAGGCCACTCCTTTGTGAAGCCTGAAGGAAACGGTTTTCAAGGGGAATTAATGGGCATCATCTGTTGCTCTTTGCTTAATTGCTTTGGAAAGGAATGTGTCTGCATCAGACTCTTGGCCATGTGTGAGGCTGTTGCATAGATTCTCAGCACCTGATGGATCTAAAGAAAGTTCCCACGTGTGCTTCCAAAACCAAAATGGCCAAAAAAGCAGTCATTGTGGACGAAGTCTCTCGCCTTCCTCTGTAACGTTCCTAACCTCCATCAAGTGAAAATAGGGATCCTTTGTGTCAAATGAGTTCTCAAAACACTGCAGATGATAGCCCATATGTGCTTGGGTTTTCTCATGATTCCAATTCACATAAAGAGTCTATACCCGAGAGTCAGTAGGCCTCAAATTGGAGAAGCAGAGCAGTATTTATGGCAGGCTTATTTGATCACTCCTGGTTCTCAGGAAGGGTATCCAGGCAACCCTGACTTTAGGCAAATTATGGGCAAGGGAGTTTATTTTGTACACTGTCTTGGGCTGAGCCCCTCATGGAAACCTCCAGCCACAGGTTATGATGAGTGTCTATATGAAAGAAGATGAGGGCCTTGTGGGAGTGTTTTGGTTTTAATTGTGGTCATTTGTGTAGTGCTTGGAAGTGATGACAGGGTCTACCTGGGCTTGAACTCTGGTGTGATTCCCCTTAGAGTCTGAGTTCTGGAACTGATCTCAGAGAAATATTGCCATGAACTGTGTTCAGATTTTAGGAGGCCACACATTGGATTTCCCCTTGGAAACTGAGATCAAAAAAGAAGGGTGACTTTCCACAGAGCCTTGGAATCTCAGCTAAGATATCACATGATTTTATTCTGAAAGATGTGGCAGCCATAGTTGACAGTCAGAACACCCATGGACGTCACATTGAAGACCTCAATGGGCCTGGCTTCATGTGACCTTTTGACCACTCTATGGGATGACTTGCCTGTGAGATTTCTCCAGAGATTTCATTGAAATGAGTTTCCTCACCATTTAATGGTTCCTGAATGAACTGAAACCCACAATGCCTCCAACTTCATCCATGAAAAATGGCTAAATAAATACAATAAAATTTTTGAAATTCCCTTAACCAGGTGGCACTAGAGAACCTTTGGATGTCTTTTTCCTGATCATGAGTGTACAAGAGAATGCCATGATTGACGGGGTTTCATGAAAATGGTGTAGAACAAAGATGCCAGTAAGTTGGACCCTGCTGAGTAGTGGGCCTATTGCAGTGGTGGGCAGGTGTGTGATAATACATCTGTGGTGTGGCCAGGAGGATTTTCCATTGCCTTCAAAATGGCTTGTGACTGATATGGTGCAGCCAGCAGACCCTTCTTGTTACATGGAGAGGTTTCTGGGCAAAGTTCAGAGTCAGATTTCTATGGACAAATGGGCAAGCTTTGTGAGATAGAAGCCTGGTTGGTGCATTCTCTGTCACCACAAGTGACAGAACTCCCTCCAATACTGGGTCCCAGTTGAACTCGTTGTATTTCATGAAGCAAATACCAAACTCCCAGTGCAGCAGCAAGAAACACCACGAAAAGTGGAGGATGACCAAATGGCTTCACAGTTCACACGGGGAGACACTGAGCACCAAGTGGCCACAGTTTACCTATAAATACAAAATTCAGCACTGCTGCCTCATGTTCATTAGAATACAAAAAACCATGTCCTCCAGGTCACGTAGATGCAGACCCAGCTTTTATGGTGTCACTAGAAAGGAAGCTAAATCTCCTTACAACAACATATATTTCAAGTGCCCAACCTCAGAGGAAGTTTCTCAAGAAGTCTTTAGGCCGGCAGAACTCCACGTCTTTGGAGTGTTTACCTGTTAGACCAGGACGCTAGAAAAGACCACTGACTCAAATTAAAATCAAATAAAATTAAGCTTATTATTTCCACCGGCCGTGCTGCCTCTCCCTCCCAAAATGGTGGGAACAAGACAGCATCCCCAGCTTTCCTACAGCCCAGTTTTATAGCCCAGAAAGTTACACAAAAGGGGGGTTACAGATAACAGAACTCTGATAAACATCACATTAAAGGTAGTTTACAATTTTTTTGCTGTCCCTACATCAGAATTCATGAGGACCATTAGAGCCTCAGAGAGGGTTGTTGTCTGGCCAGAGAAGGCAAATATTTATGATGTGTCACTAAAGTTTCAGAGAGGGCTGCTATCTGGTCAGAGAGCTGGGCATGCGTGAGTTCAAGACGTGGGCAGGCATTCCACGCAGGTTCAGAATTTGAAGTAATTTATGGTAAAGCCAAAATTATCTTTTCATGGCTTTGTGGCATGATGGCTCCCAATTTTAATAAAAGATCAGGTTGGGTCTACAATTTCCCCCTTTTCTCTGTGTCCCTTTCAAATCTTTGATAGATTATGGGAAGAACACTGAGGAAATTTTTATCCCTCAGATAAGAGTCTCCAAAATTTTACAACTCACCCAAAACCGATCTCCCTGATTTTACCTGACTTAATTAATTATTTATATTGATAGTCTATTTATCTTTCTCTCCATTGTTGTAAAAAGAGTGGCATCACTAATTTTTTCTTCTTCTCTCCTGAGACAGGGTGACGTGAGTGGGCTCGTCGTGAGGGACATGAGTTGACTATTAGAAGTCAGTTGAGAGACATGAGTTGCCCTTTAGAAGTCAGTTCGGTTTGAAGTCAGGTTGGGGAAGAACAGGTTGTAAAGTCATCTGTGAATGGATTCTTCTATGAGTGAAACAAAAACCATGAGTACTGAATAAATGTTGCAGCAGCTGGAACATGTCACTGTATAGAAATTCCCTCACCAGTCTTTAATATCCCCAATTATCAGGACTGTCAACTTAATATTTAACTTTAAGTGTTACAGTTGGCCCTCCCAATAAGACACAGTTTAATAATTTAATGTCATCTGATCTTGTAAAAATCCTTTTACTAGTATGACCTCTGCGTCTAATAGAGAAACCTTTAATTCTGTTACTCAGGGCTGGATAATCGTACTAGCAAACACCAAGCCTACCTGTGTAGGTTAGGAATATCTGTAGGTCTTAAACTGAAAACTTCTGCCTGTGGCAGCTCTTCTTGATAGTCTCTTTTTATAAGTATTAGGCATTCCTGTGTGAGAATCCTTCTTTGTAGCCTCCAGTCTTACTTATTTTGGGAGGATAAGATAAAGTGCATACCTTAAAATTTTATTATTATTATTATTATTATTATTATTATTATTATTATTATTATTATTTAAAATGCCCAGGAGTGGCTGTATTTTGGTCTTAACTGTCTTTGCTAAGTGTTTAAGATGAAGCAGTCAAACTGACTTTTGTTTCTATCTATTGTTAACAGTCAGTTGAGCTTTTGTGGGAATCAATTCTGGGGAAACTTGAGAGGAGATTCTCCGTTCTGCTAGTGCCATTTGCGCTAGGTGGGTCCAGGTCTTGCTTGACCATTTGGCTTCCCTCAGAAGCATCAGGGATGTCTCCTTTCTCTGATGACTCTCCTCTTTGTAACAAATGCACTGATTGGCTTTCTGTTCTCCAGTGGTCTCATTAATCTCCCTGATCAGGAGGTTATGTGGCCCAGAGTTGCAAAGCTCTTTAGAGAAGTCCCCTGTTCCCTGGATTCAGACTGACTCAGAGGGCAAGAGCCAAATATTGGTTTTCTTGGCCCTTTTCATTTAACATTCATTTTAAATCCTAATCTTAAAAATCCAGCAAATAAATTTTAACAGCCTTACATTAAGAGTACTGGGCTTTAATGTCTATAACTTTATAATTACCTTTTTATTAATTGGGATCTGTATTATTCTGTCTGTATTGTAGTTGATGACTTATTATCTTGAATAAACCCATGTTGTGTTCTTATAGCAACGCATTTGTAAAACACTAACAGGGAATCTTTAGATCACTTATAAGAAAATTTCAAACTAAAATTAACAAAAGTAAAAATACTTAGTTCGTGTAATATCTTCCCTGAATTTTTTGGCTGAGTTATACATTATATCCCCTGTTTGAGATCCTAGGAATATTGACAATAAAAAAAAACTTTTTAACATAACTTTAAAGAAATATTATCTGACCTAATCGTTTCATAGTCATTCTCACATGTAGTAAGATGGGACACACAGCCTTATCTCAGGAAAGGCAGGGCTCTTTATAAATCTTAACTATTTTAGTTCTAAAGCTGATCTTTATTTTTAAATATCATTTGACAATGTTTAAATAAATTGTTTGAGGTCACATGAACATTAGCTAACACCATATGATATCACATTTAAAACATGAATTAAAGAAAGGCTGAAAGTTTTTAACCTTTACAAAGATTAGGCTCTAATTAACTTAAAAATTCATTTAAATTGTTCCCCAATGTAAAAAGTAACATAAAAATTTACATATCTTATTGATAACAGGTAAATAAATCCACAATATATTTTTTACCACACAACTTCAGAGCACCAGCTTGATATAATACTCTTTAAACGTTTCTACCTTACAGACTTCCATACCTGTAAGATATGAAAACATTAATAGCATAACAATTACATTTATGTTTCTACATTAATCAAGTTTGGCTTTTAAAGAAATAGCAGTACAGTGCTCTAAAATAACAGTTTTTATTTAATCAGTTGTTTAATTTTTATGGTTGCTTGCTCTAGAAAACATAAATCTTAATAAACTCAATGTTATGGGTAAACTTATGTTTTAAGAAATTTTTGTCTCATTAACACATGACTGATTTTTACAATCTTATACAGAGTTTACTAAAAAAAATACAGATCTTAGTAAATCAATCAGATATCTAACAAAAGTACTCATGAATGAGTAATCCCATATCAAATTTACTTTACTTATTTATCAAAAAGTTAGAGAAATGTATTGAACAGTGTAAACCATTTTTATGTTGAAGGAAAGGTACTAGAGCCAAGGCATATTAGACATTTTGTAGATGTTAATATTTTGTTAGATGTTTGAACACCTAGAAAACTTTGTAAGCTTAAATTTAAAGACATTTGTTTTTATCTCTTTATCCAATTTAAATTGAAACATTGAAATCACGTGAATTAAAGATCTTTGGATCCACGTTTTTAAAATTTGTTTTTACGAGCGCTATTTTTTTATGAGCGCTCCTTATATATGTTAATTTGTGTATCATATATATGATATACGGATATATGTATATATAGACATACAACACATAACAATTTGTGCACACATAATAATAGTAAAGGCCTTGTAGCTTTTCGTAGTTGAAATCTTTATTGCAATGTTTCAAAAAGTCCACAGTTGGTCAAAGATAGAACTGATCAGAAAAACATTAACCTAGGTCTGTATGCTCAAAATCATGAGGTCAAAAAACATAAAGTATCTAAGAAAAAAAATAAGAGTCCTAGAAAAAATGACTTGCCAGTAATTAGTAAATAACATACAATTTACCTTTTTTTCCCTTAGACCTCAAATCACTCTCCTACAAAGCTTGCAGGCTTCTTTCATTTGCATTTCAACATAAGTCATGGCTGAGGTCTGGAAGGAGCAGCAAAAAAACTGCTATTCTGAACAGACATCTCAGGACTAAGGCATTTTAACCATAATTTTCAGGTTCAGATGTTGAAAATTATGATACAAGTTTAAGATACAATTCACAAAATTTTATATCTTTACATCTTGTTTTGTCAACAGACACCATACTATGATTTACTATTTATGTCCAAATTAATGCACTGGTACACACAGTGACATTTTCCCAGGCTACCCAATTCAAAATTGGTGAAAAAAAAAAAAAAGACCGTATGATTGGGAAGTTTCTTGCCAACTTGGAAGTAGAGTTCTTCAGTTATCCATCCTAAGTATTTAAGTTCTCTGGCATGAATTATCTGAAATCATAAACTAAACAATTACCTAAACCCGACTTTTTACTCCAAGATTGTGCAATGCTTCAAAAACCCATTCAGTTACCAGATTGTTAAAATAAAACATCATCATTTAGACACACATTCAGCTAAGATCATTCCCCAAAAACAATTTATAATATCAACACATTATTGCAGATGTCTTAAAGGGCCAGAAACTAAGACACAATACAGACAGAAAGGAGGTCCAGACTATGGCTGTCAGACAGAACCCTTTAAACCAGAGCAGATAAGAGAAAAATCTCCTACAGCAGTGGCACCATAGATGTCCCCACAAGGGGACCAGATGTTTTCACAGAAGGGCAACCTGAAATGTAAAATAAAGTGTCTCCATGGTGACTTTACTGCATTTAGTGTCACCTTTTTCTTTTTCTCTTTTTTTAACAAGACAGAGGTGGCATAATCCTTACAGTGCAGGGAAGGAAGGAGGTAATTCCCTGAATCAACAGGGCTTTGGCAGCTGCTGGGAGTCCCTCAGTTTCCCCTTTTACATACAGGATTAGCTCCTCTGATTCAGTTCCACATCAAGCATGCTCTGTCTCCTAACATTTCAGTAGATAGCTCTCACAAAGTTCCGGGGCGGAGGGGGGGTACAAGATTTGTAACTTAAAGTTTGGTTCCTGACCTTGAAGCCAATTAATACAAATTTAATAATGAGGACTGGGTTTTGAGAAAAAGAAAAAAGGAGTTTTATTGCTTGGCTAACAAAGGAGAAACACAGGGGACTCTGCCAAAGTTGTGACTCTCTTTATCTGGAGGGACAAGGGGTTTTAAAGGAGTTTCACTTGTTAACCTGGGAGATACTCAGTTCTTAGGTCCCCAGCAGGCATAGCCCTCTGCAATGGGTGTGCTCCAGGCAGCCAGCTAGGGGCTTCTATCATCCTGCTTTACAATGGGGGATAAAGTTCATTGCAGTTCCTTAAAACACAGTCCAAAGGGGTGTCAGGCTTAATCTCTTTATTTCTGATTTTCATGTCCAATATACTTAAGTTTTTACCACCAATATCACACAACAAAACGAACAAAAACAAACAAACAAAAAACCAAAAAATAGAACACAGAACACAAAAAAAAACAGAAACCCAGCGCCTAAACACAGAAACAGGGCAAGAGTGCAACATCTTGCTAAAGCTCCAGGGTAGGAGCGCATGCGTGCCCGTCGGCACCTCTCTACAGTTACAGAGGAATTCCCTACAGAACAGAACAGAGGACAGAAAGATTCTCGTTACTGTCCTGGACAGAAGTATATGTGAGCCTCCCCGTGCCACATCTCTGTCATCAGAAGAGATCTCCCTTAACCAGATATCAGATGTTATAAAGGAGCCACTTACCTATGGAGGCGTCCTCCATCAGGTGCTTGCTAACAGTTTTAGTGCAGAGGTTCACTGCAGTGCTCCCTGGACTAAAGGCTCTCTTCCAAATATAAAGAAGATGGACCAAATCAGGCCTGTGTGGAGAGCGGTTCCTTGGTGCCTATGGTTGATATACCATTCTAATTTGTGAAAGTGCTACAGAAAATAGGGTAAGCCTCCTTCTCATGGTACGCTTGAAAGCAACTGTTTGGACAAAGTGGTTGCCAAGGCAGTGACCTCATTCAGTTCCTGAAGGATGTGACCTCACTTCAATCCCTTGGTAATGGAACTCTCTGAACTTGGGATCCAGGAAGCCACGCACACAGAGTCAGTCTCAGTCCCAGTCCCAGTGTCTCACTTGCTTCGATTTAGCAAGGACAGAGTCAGTCTTTCTTGGTACCTACTGATGTGAGGATGGCCAAATGCCAGGAGTTCTCTGAAGAGGGGCCTTTCCTGAAAAAGTAGGTAGTGGCTCACAGCTGGCTCCTGACCACTTCACAGAGTTGGACAAGGAGACCAGATCTGAGACAGGAAACACCATATCGGGGGAACATAGTATGGCCCAGCAGTAAGAGGATACTCTGGAGAGTGAGAGACCTACTTGGGGAAGGAGGTGCCTTTGTGGGTGTGGATGTGTGTTTGTGGTTTTGTCTCATGTTCTGAGAATAGGCAGGAAAGTCGGTTTGTTTGGTTTGGAGTGAACTGTTTCTAGTAAGTTGTTTCACAAGGCGAGTGTTTCTATGTCTGTGTATCCCACTGTGTCCGTGCTTGTAGACATTAGAAAAGAGAATGCATCAATGGATGTTTCCTGTCAAGTAGAAAGCTTCCCAGCATTCATCCTGCCCAATTTATGAATGCACTAGGGCTTGCCTTATCGATGGGCAACACCTGCTATTTTCCTAAGTTCCTGTTTTCTTCCTGAAATCTAGCCACTCTCCAGAATAGGTTCATGCATTTGCATCCACGATATGTACCACCTCCAAGCACTGTGACATGGACATGTACTGGATAGCTGAAGAGAATGGCAAGCATCTCAGAAAAGTCAGATATCACTGTGACCCAGAAAGTCTCAGTAGAGAAACCCTGCGAAGGGCCTTTTGATTACCTATTGTTCTGTTGCCCTGAATGTCAGGAAGGTCTTTGCCTCAGGCCACACTTTTGTGAAGCCTGAAGAAAACAGTTTTCAAACGGAAATGAATGGGCATCACCTGTGGTTCTTTGCTTAAATGCATTGTAAAGGGATGTGTCTGAATCAGCCTCTTGGCTCTGTGTGAGCCTGTGGCTTAGATTATCAGCACCTGATGGATCTAAAGAAAGATCCCATGTGTGGATCCAAAATCAAAATGGCCAAAAAATCAGTCATTGTTGATGAAGTCTCTCGCATTCCTCTGTAAGGTTCCTGACCTCAATCAAGTGAGAAAAGGGATCCATTGGGTCAAGTGAGTTCTTCAAAGCCCTGCAGATGCTAGCCCATAGGTTCTTGGGTTTTCTTATGAATCCAATTCAAATAAAGAATCTAAACCCCACCGTCAGTAGGCCTCAAATTGAAGAACAGAGCTGTATTAATGGCAGGCATATTTGATCACTCCTGGTTCACAGGAAGGGTGTCCAGGCCACTCTGACTTTTGGCAAATGAGGGGAAAGGGAGATTATTTGGGACACTGTCTTGTGCTGCGCCTCTCATGGAATCCTCCTGCCAGAAGTTATGATGAGTGTCTATTTGGAAGAAGATGAGTGCCATTTGGGAGTGTTTTGGTTTTAATTGTGGTCATTTGTGTGGTGGTTGGTAGAGATAATTGAGTCCATCTTGTCTTGAACTTTGGTGTGATTCCCCTTAGAGACTGTGTTTTGGAACTGACCTCTGAGAAGGTACAAGGTCCTGTGTCATTGTATATCCATATTTCTGGGACATCTCTACGGAACGTAATTCAAAGCTAAGTATACCAATCAAGGGCCAAATGAACTTCTGGGCTTCAAATCTAACCTAGATTTCTGTTTTCATACTTATATTGAAAGGTTAATAAAATAGGTACTTGTCACTTCCTGTTTTTCTGTATGCTTAATAAAACACTGTTGAAATCTTGAGAACTGTTTGCTCTTCTTGTTCCCAGAATGTGCTGCCCCCAACTGCCAAACTGCAGAATGTACTCCATCAACCATTTGCACGCAAACCGCCCACTCGCCCTTACCCATCAATAAACTTCCCTCCCTGCCCTCTCCAAGGAAAATATATAAGCACTTCTTAAGCTCTTCTCAGGGCTCTCTGCTCTGTTCAAGCGAGCTCTGAGCCCTTGCATGCCGGACTCCCAATAAACCCTTTGCTGTTGCATTAGACAGTCTCTTGGTGGTCTCTTTCATCGATGCTCACCCGACCTTTACTTCTGGTGGCCCCAGCGAGATCCGGCAGCTGCAGATGAAAGACCCCCAACGGGATGCTCTGGGGGTCAATAAGGCCCCTCTTTCTGGTTTCAGGATTCAGGTTAGGGTTTGACAAAATGGCTATTGGTAAAGAGCGTGAGCTCTCTCCCACGGTGGCTGACACACATGTCACAGAGCCACAGGCCATGTCCCTGGGGGATGGACTCGGGAAATCAAGGAACCATAGTCTCCTCGACTCAGTGATATTTTCTTTCAGATTCAGAATTGCCAGCCCATCAGGTTTTGCCGGCTACTCAGTCCTGGTCTCAGTATTGGACGTCCATTGCCTGTCTTTATTGTCTTGTCTTGTCTGTGTCATGTGTTGTTGCTTTCACTGTCTGTGCATATTTCATTATGGGACAGAGCACTTCAATGCCTCTGTCCCTGACCCTTAATCACTGGACCAAAGTCTGCTTAAGGGCTCACAATCTTTCTTTTTCATTAAAACACCAGACCTGGCAGATTCTGTGTCTCAGAATAACCCACCTTTGTAGTCGGATGGCCTCTAGAAGGATGTTTCTACTTCGCACTAATTTGAAAAGTCTGAGATATTGTCTTTCAGCCGGGGCCACATAAACATCCAGATCAATAGCCATATATCTTAACTTGTCAGGACCTCTGCAAATCTCCTCCTCCATGGGTGAAGCCTTTCCTTGTCCCTGCACCCACTCCTACTCCTTCCCCTATGATTCTATCTCTCAAACTCTCTGTTCCTCAACCTCCACCCTCTGTTCTACCTGAGTCTCAAGACTCTACTCGTCCTTATCCTCTGCCCTTGTCCCCCAACCCCCAAAACCCTGTAAGTAATTCCCCTGCTGCTGACTCAGCCTCTCCACCATTCGAGGAAGCCAGAATGGCCCAGCGCCCTCCAGATGACTGTCCCATGACACACACAGCGCCTCCTTCCCTGGAGGAAGCTGGCCCGGCTAAAAAAACTCAGAGAACTCGCCAACGTTTTCACACCTGCCTACTTGGAATGACTGCCAACAACTCCTAGGGACTCTCTTCATGACAGAGGAATGAGAGAAAAACCTCCTGGAAGCTAGAAAAAAATATCCTCGGACCTGATGGGCGACCAACACAACTTCCCAACATAATAAAAGCTGCCTTCCCCTTTAACCAACCCAACTGGGACCCCAACACCTTTCAAGATAGGGAGCATCTGTCCAATTATTGCCAGGCTCTAATTGCGGGTATCCAAGGGGCCGCTAGGTGACCAACTAATTTGGCCATGGTAAGAGAAATTATTTAAAGGCCTGATGAATCTTCCTCTATGTTTCTAGAGAGAATTATGGAGGCATATAAGAGATATACTCCTTTCGATCCTCAGGCAGCAGATCAAAAGTCATCTGTCACGATGGCCTTAATTGTTGAAGCTGCCATGGATATTAAAAAAAAAAAAAAAGTTAAAAGAGAGATTTAGTCAGAGAAGCCGAAAAAGTATACTATAAGAGAGAAACATTGAAAAAGAAAGGGAGCAGAGGGAGGATGAGAAAAGCAAAAGAAAGACTAAGGCATTGACTAAGATCCTGGTCACAACAAGAAAGAGGCCAGAAATTAAGACATAAGGTGACAGGAAGCGAGACCTGGGCCCGTGCCACAGGCCACCCTGGCCTCAGATCAATGTGCCTACTGTAAAAAAAAAGGACACTGGGCCAAAGAGTGCCCTATAAAGAGACAGACATGCCAGCCAGCCATTCTGACTCTGGGGGATGACTAAGAAAGTTGGGACTCAGATTCTTTCCCATAGCTCAGGGTAAGATTTGAAGTGTAGGGGACCCCAGTAAACTTTGAAGTGAATACAGGAGCAGTATACTCAGCCCTTAAGGCCCCATTGGGCCGTCTATCAAATAAAAGGTCTGTAGTTCAAAGGGCTAACGGCAGTAAATATCGGGCTTAGATTTCTAAGAGGACCATGGAACTGGGGAAAGGAAAAATCCATCACTCCTTCCTAGTAATCCCAGAATGCCCGCACCCATTGATGGGCAGAGATCTGCTCACCAAGCTCTGGGCCAAAATAACTTTTAACCCTGAAGGCCCCCAAATGAAATTTCTAAATCCTTCAGTAAAAACTCCTATAGTCACGGCTTTCACTATATTAGTAGAAGATGAACGTCCACTCTTCACACCCCCCAAGACTG
Source organism: Callospermophilus lateralis (assembly GCF_048772815.1). Lineage (NCBI taxonomy): Eukaryota > Metazoa > Chordata > Mammalia > Rodentia > Sciuridae > Callospermophilus > Callospermophilus lateralis. The sequence continues at coordinate 575,880 of NW_027517506.1, read as the reverse complement.
ATCAAACAGGCAAGCTACCCCAGAAATGGATAACAGATTACCGAGATGCATGGGCAAAAACTGCTGTGTTAGGCCTGGCCGTGAAACAACCTCCAATAACAGTGGATTTAAAAACCTCAGCCTCCCCAATCAATGTCAAATAATATCTTCTAAGCATAAAAAGCTAAAGATGGGATAAGGCCCTATATTCAGAAATATCTGGCCTTAGGGGTCCTAAGGCCCTGTCAATTGGCCTGGAACACTCCCCTGCTATTAGAAGAAAAAGCCAGGAACCAGGGACTATCACCCTGTTAAAGACCTAAGAGAGATCAACAACAGAGTGCAGGACATTTACCCCAGGGTACCTAATCTGTTCAATCTGCTTTGCACTCTGAACCCTGAGCAGAAATGGTATACTGTTCTGGACTTAAAACAAGCTTTCTTTTGCTTGCCTCTGCATAAAGATAGTCAGTTGCTGTTTGCTTTTGGGTGGGTAGACCCAGAAACCGGAAAGTCTAGTCAACTAACTTGGACTAGACTCGCAGAGGGGTTCAAAAACTCCCCCACTCTCTTTGATGAAGCCCTTCACAGAGATCTCAACAATTTCAGAACTACACACCCCGAATTCACCCAGCTTCAATATGTGGATCACCTGCTACTGGCATCCAACACCAAGGAAAACTGAACTGGGACCCAAGCACTATTATCCGAGCTTGCTCAACTCGGGTAAAGAGCTTCGGCCAAAATTGCCCAATTTGCCAGCAAGAAGTAATCTTCCTCGACTATTTCCTTAGGGGCGGTAAACGATGGCTCACTGAGCCCAGAAAACAAACCATTGAGCAGATACCAAGCCCATCTTACAGCAGACAACTAAGAGTTTCTTGGGATTGCTGGGTTTTGCAGGTTATGGATAAATGGGTTTGAGTCCTTAGCTGCTCCTTTATACCCGCTGTTAAAGGGAGATGCCCAATTCCAATGGACCCCTAAGTACCAGGAAGTTTTAGATAACATCTAAGGACACTGACATTGAATGCCTCAACTTTACTGAGCTCAGCCTGCAATTACAGAAAGCCCTACACTACGTTAAAAATGTACATCAACTCACTCACCTTGGTTCAAAGAAACTGCAGGCATTCCTGTAGGATTAAGAACAGAGTTTTCCACTAACTGACGCACAGCGAAAGGAAATAATTGAACTGGTAACAAAAGCCTGTCGGGTCAGTCAATTGTTTAATGCTTACCCTTCCAAGTTTCTTAGACGAAAGCACCTACGAGGAACCAGACCAGGACAATTCTGGGAAGTGGACATTACTGAAATTAAGCCAGCAAGGTATGGACTTAAATATCTCCTAGTCTTTGTGGATACATTCTCAGGATGGATTGAAGCCTTACACACACACACACACACACACACACACACACACACACAGAGAAAAAAAAAAAAAAAACGGCGCAAATGGTTCTCAAGAAGATCCTGGAAGATATTTTTCCAAGATACGGTCTGTCTAAGATAATAGGGTCTAATAATGGACTTGTGTTCATGGCCCAGGTAAGTCAGGTGTGGATTAATTGTAAGTTACATTATGCTTATATACCCCAGAGCTCAGGAGAGGTAGAAAAAATAAATAGAACCATTAAACAGACCTTAACAAAATTAAGCTTAGAGACCGGCATAAAAGATTGGACTATGCTCCTGCCTTATGCACTGTTTCATGCGAGAAATACTCCCTCAGTTTCTTTGTGTAACCTCACCCCCTATGAAATTCTCTATGATGCCCATCATCCAGTAAGGGACCTAATCCCCAACTCTAAGGCCTAACAATCCCTTCCACACCCCTTGCTTGACAGACTTAAAGCCATTGAAAGAACTCAGTGATAACTGTGGAAACAGCTGGCCACTGCCTACCAACCTGGGGACGAGGGGATTCCACATCAATATCAAGTAAGAGACTTCGTCAACATAAGACAACATCAGGTGTTATCCCTAGAACCCCGCTGGAAAGGAACATACCAGGTGCTACTTATAACACCTACAGGCATAAAAGTAGACAGAATCACTTTTTGGATCCATGCCTCTCATCTCAAGCCTTCGCTGTGTCCAGACTCTGGTTGGAAACTGGAAAAAACTGGTAACCATTTCAAATTGCGTATTCGCTATGTGGACAAGACTATAGACTCTCCCCTTGGCCACCAGTACTCCTAACCCTCATCAGCCTGTTCAGCAGTGAAGGCTGATCTGAAATCCTACTAGACAAGAAGTATGGTCTATCTCGCATACAGCCCCCTTAGGGACCTGGTGGCTATCTCTCCACCCAGACATTTTTCAGCTTGGTATAGGTCTTTCCTATTGAGATAACCCCAATGAAGAGGATCCCACTAAAGTTCCATTAAATCCCTTCCATACCATAGATAATTGAAACAAACATTATGGATGCACGGAAACGCGAGCCAGATTCAGGTTGCTTAGCCTAGATTACTATATATGCCCGACGGACTATCAAAGCCACAAACAGCCATGGCTGTGTGGGGGGAAAGCCAACTTCTTGTGTAATTCATGGGGATGTGAGCATACCGGGGCTGCCTGGTGGAACCCAAACTCCTCATCAAATTCAGTACACAGCATTGGCCATATAACCAATTAGACAACCAAAAACTATGGCCCCCAGAGGGTTCTCTAGATCCTCAAATTCTGCGTGACATTTTTAACTTCGGCAAGTGCTCAAACGGGGAAAATTCCCCTATGTGGAATCCTTTTCCCTCCTTCACTCACATCCTGTACTATGCTTCTCCAATAGTTCCTCACCCTCAGCCTTCTGCTCTAGACTCTCTGCTGTCACTCCCACCTCAGCAACCTGATTTCTTCCCTCCAATTACTACATCAAAAACCCAAACCTCCGCCAGTTCTCAGACCATTGCCCCCTTGCTGAGGTAGCAGGTACCGAGGTACCTCTCCACTCACTCACTCCTCTCTTTTTCTGTCTGTGCCTGCACTAGGTCCCACCAAGTCCTCTAAGAAGCTAAACCAAAGCTCAAACCAGCTGAGAAGAGCCCTCAGACCCCTATCCAAGATGTAATAAAAATAGCCTTTAAAGTTGCTTTGTCATCACTGAAAACAGGTTACTAAGAATTTAAAGTCCCTCACAGGCTTTTTGGAATACTCACTCCCATCTTCACCTCTGCTCTACCCGTTCTACTGCTCAAGTTTTGTTCTAGGAAAATCCCAAACCCCTTTTCCATTATTCTTTTACATCTCATCTTCCTCATTCTCAGATCCACGGAGCTGCTCTCAGCCTCGCCTTCCCCGTCTTCCCCCTCTGTACCAGGTCCATAGATATGTCTTAAATAACCTTCTCCAGAAGTCTTCACCGAGGCTTACATTAGGTCTTTCAGCAAAAGAGTCCCTCTGAAAGAGTTCAATGTAGATGAACTTCCACTTTTTGTGTTGCCCTGTTCTACTTGGCCACTCGCTGAAAAAATCACCACCCCTAAGCTTGACACCGCCTTACTAGATTTTCACAAAATATGTGAACAAGGCCTCTGGCCTTGAGCTGGGGATTCACAGAGATGGCTAGATTTCTAAGATAAAAAAGTTACCAATTGGGCTTCATGGTGACAGCTGGCAGGGAGAAAAAAAGAGACAAAAAAGCTCTCCCTTTCCAAGGTGTCTTTGAAAAGTTAACTTGCCCAGAACAGAGGAACAAAAACAAAAACAAAAACTGATTTCTGTGAATTTCTACAGACTGTGAACTTCTGAGCCACTTCCCTTACATGTTGGGTACAAATTCTAAAACTACCGAAACTTGGGCTTCAGGGGATTAATTGATTACAACAGAAGCAATGCCCTCTAAATCCGGATGCAACCAAATAAGACTTTTTTCCTGTGTTTGGTGCTATCTTAGGTCCCTTTCCTTGTCCGTCCCTACAACAGTATAATTCTATACACTTTAACATTATTTATGTTTTCATAAAATGGTCAATATATGTGATTAATTATGTAATGATGCAGATGTTTTCCAGAGTTCTCTATCATGACTTAGGTTCATTTAAAGATCAACTAGGGGGGCATACAACCCGGTTCCACTGGGAACCTGTATCCCTCACTTTAGCCATCCTATTAGAAATAATAGTTGCTGAAGGGGTGGGCTAGTCCATGAGACACAACAAAGACACAATTAGAAGCAGAAATATGCCAAAGTTTAAAGACATTAAAAACCGACATCACAGCTTTACAGGAATTTTAACCTCTCTCTTTCTGAAGTTGTTTTACAAAGCAGGCGAGTGTTGGACCTCCTCTTTATGAGAGAAAGGTGCCTTTTTGCTTGCATTGAGGGAAGAATGTTGTTTTTATGCCGACAATACTGGAGTTGTAAAAGAATCTATGAGTAAATTAAGAAAACGACTTGAAGAGCGTCAAAGAGAGACAGAGGCCCCAAAAGGGAGCTTTGAGTCTTGGTTCACATAGTGACCTGATTAACTACGCTTTTATCTGCCATGGCCGGTCCATTAAAAATCCTCATATTATTGCTAACGTTGGGACCCTGTTTGCTCAACCGTGTAGTTTCCTTTCTAAACCAAATCGAACCTGTTATTAATCCTAACCATACACTGTTCTCTCAATCTAATTTTACAGAAGAGCAGGGACAGAATTGGTATTAAAATACAGAATTATAGAGGATCTTCCACCTGCTGAAAACCTCAAAGGTCCACGCAGAAATGATCCCTGGAGAAGATGTAGGCAAGTACGAAGGACATGAGAGAGCAAAAGTCTTCCATGGCAAACAACCTGCACAGGATGAAGGGATGTGTCTGAATCAGCCACTCTCTTCTTAATGTAGAGAAGGTGTACCAAAGCAGGCATGTGTTGAGAGCTGCTCCTGCATGCCTATGGTTGACATACCACTCTGACCTGTGAAAGTGTCACAGGAAGTAGGAGCAGCATCCTTCTCATGGTGACCTTGGAAGCAACTGTTAAGACAAAGTTGTTGCCAAGGCAGTGACCTCATTCAGTTCCAAAAGGAAGTGACCACACCTAACTTCCTTGGTGATGGAACTCTCTGAACTTGGAATCCAGGAAGCCAGGCACCCAGAGCCAGTCCCAGTCCCAGTCCCAGTGGTCAAACTTATTTTGATTTACCAAGGACAGACTCAGTCTTTCTTGGGACCTACTGATGTAAGGATGGCCAAATGCAAGGAAAGCTATGAAGAGGGGCCTTTCCTGAGAAAGCAGGCAGTGGCTCACCGCTGGCTCCTGACAACTTCACAGAGTTGGCCAAAAAGACCAGATCTGAGACAGAACAGGCTATTTCCAGGGAACATAGTAAGGCCCACCAGTCAGAGGACACTCCGGATAGTCACAGACCTACTTGGGGAAAGGAGCTGCCTTTGTTGTGTGGGTGTGGGTTTGTGGTTTTGTCTCATGTTCTGAGAGTAGGTATGAAAGGCAGTTTGTTTTGTTTGGAGTGAACTGTTTCTTGTAAGTCGTTTGACAAGGCGAGAATTTCTATGTCTGTGTATCCCACTGTGTCCGTGGTTGTAGACATTAGAAAAGAGAATGCATCAATGAATATGTCCTGTCTAGTAGAAAGCTTCACAGCATTCATCCTGCCCTATTTATGAATGGACTGCAGCTTGCCTTATTGATGTGCAACACCTGCTATCTTCCTTAGTTCCTGTTTTATTCCTGAATTCTGGCCACTCTCCAGAATAGGTTCATGGTTTTCTGTTTAAGATATGTACAACCTCGAAGCTCTGTGACATGACCATGTACTGAAGGGAATGGTGAGCATCTCAGAAAACTCAGATATCAGTGTGACCAGGAAAGTCTCAGTGGAGAAACCCTGCTTGGGGCCTTTTGTTTACCTATTCTTCTGTTGCCCTGAATGTCAGGAAGGTCTTTTCCTCAGTCCACCACTTTTTGAAGCCTGAAGAAAACAGTTTTCAAATGGAAATGAATGGGCATTACCTGTGGCTCTTTGCTTAATTGCTTTGGAAAGGATGTGTCTGAATCAGCCTATTTACCCTGTGTGAGGCTGTGACTTAGATTCTCAGCTCCTGATGGATCTAAAGAAAGATCCCATGTTTACATCCAAAAACAAAATGGCCAAAAGAGCAGTCCTTGTGGATGAAGTCTCTCGCCTTCCTCTGTAACTTTCCTGACCTCCATCAAGTCAGATTAGGGATCCTTTGGGTCAAATGAGTTCTTCAAAGCCCTGCAGAGGCTATCCCATATTTGCTTGGGTTTTCTCAAGACTCCAATTCACATAAAGAATCCAAACCCCACAGTCATTTGGCCTCAAATTGAAGAAGCGGAGCAGTATTAACGGGAGGCCTACTTAATCTCTCCTGGTTCACAAAAGGGTGTCCAGGCCACCCTGAATTTAGGCAAATTAGGTGTAAGAGAGCTTATTTTGGACACGGTCTTGGGGTGTGCCCCTCATGGAAAACTCCAGCCATAGGTTATTGTGAGTGTCTATATGGAAGAAGATGAGCGCCACGTTGGAGTGTTTTGGTTTAAATTGAGGTCATTTGGGTGGCGGTTGGAAGAGATGACTTGGTCCACATGTTCTTGAACTCTGGTGTGATTCCCTTAGAGTCTGAGTTCTGGAACTGACCTCAGAGAAGTATTGCCATAAATAGTGTTGAGATTTTAGGAAGCCAGGCATGAGCGTTGCCCTTGGAAACTGAGTTCTAGGCCCAGGGTGGCTTTCCACAGAGCACTGAGCCTCTCAGCCAGGATACCACAAATTTTATTCTGAAAGACTTGGCACCCATAGTTGAGAGTCAAAACTCATATGGACCTCACATTGTAGACCTAAATGGGCATAACATTATATGATCTTTTGGCCACTCTTTGGGAAGCCTTACCTGTGAGTGTTCTCCAGAGATTTCATTGAAATGAGCTTCCTAACCATTTAATGGTTCCTGAAAGAATTGAAACTCACAGTGCCTCCAACTTCATCCTTGAAAAATGGCTAGATAAATACCATGAAATTTTTGAATTTCCCATCGCCAGGTGGCACTGGAAAACCTTTTGATGTCCTGTTGCTGATCATGAATATACCAGACAGTGCCTTGATTGACTGGGTTTCATGTAAATGGTGTAGAACAGAGATGCCAGTAAGTTGGACTCTGTTGAGTAGTAGGTTAGAGCAGTGGTGGGCAGGTATGTGATAAAACATCTGTGGTGGGGCCATGTGTATCTTCCATTGGTTTCAAATGCCTTGTGACTGACATGGTGCAGCCAGCAGAACCTTCCATGTAAAGGCAAGTTGTTATTTGGAGAGGTTTCAGGACATTGTTCAGAATCAGGGTGCTATGGTCAAGGGGGCAAGATATGTAGGATAGGATCCTAGTTCTTGGATCCTCCTGCAAAACCTGACCAACCATACATGACAGAACTTCCTCTTGCACTGTGACCCAGTTGAACTCTTTGTATTTCGTGAAGCAAATACCAAACACCCAGTGCAGCAGGAAGAAACACCACGAAAATGGAAGATGACCATATGGCTTCACAGTGCACACTGGCACACATTTATTCCCCAGTGGCCACAGTTTACCTAAAAAGAGAATTCAGCACTGCTGCCTCATGTACATTGGGAAATAAGAAACCATGTCTTCCAGGTCTCATAGATCCAGACCAAGCTTTTATGGTCTCCCTAGAAAGGAAGCTAAAGCTCCTGACAACAACATAATTTTCAAGTGCCCAAACTCACAGGCAGTTTCTCTAGAAATCTCTAGGCCAGCAGACCTCCATGTTTGTGAAGTTTTTACCCTGTCCCATACTTTTGGAAACTACTCTACCACTTCCAAGGTTGTGAGCTCCTGAGCATATTGCATTCCACAAATTTATTCACAGATTTTCTAAATCTTCTCCTCTAATTGTGTCTTACTTGGGGTGAAGGAATTGTCAAGGCATTGTTCTGGATGAGAGTGGGAATAATTTTGTGTAGCACATATTTACATACACATTGGATTCATTGTTCAATTTTCCATTCGAAATGCTGAATCTTTGACACTAACCCATACCCTACTAGACTCTGACTACTAATTCTAATATGATGGAGAAAAGTAACCCAAACAGAATAGAAATACTAGCACTTCAGAGGAGGCATGGTGGATAGTTGGTTTGCCTTTTGCATGATATAGGGTAGGAGTTATAAATCTTGTCAATTTTTTGTTGAAATAGTTCTGCATGTGTTTTTAAAGTTAACACATATGTGAATTCCTGTCTCCATTTTTCTGTAGCCTATTCAGCACATGTATTTTTATATGCACATATAGAATCCTACCTGGTATCACACGTATATTCTTGAGAGGTGGCTAACTTGGCAGATACAAAGTGTGAGAAGAGATCACTCCTCATTAATGCTTTTGGAACTGAAAATTCAGACTATGAGTGAGCTTCTTAGTTGAAAAACATTATACATAAATCCATGTTCAGTAAAATTAATATTTTGGATCTGTGGATGATATATATTTCACAATGAATTTTAATTGGCATATATATTGCTACTATTTAATGTCTCTGTGTGTGTTTTTTTTTTTTTGTGTGTATATATATATATATATATATATATATATATATATATATACTCTCTAGATTTTTCAAAATATAAAATATATGTGTCCTATTATACACTCCCTAAATTCATTCTTGTTCATGTATGTGGTTTTATATTAAACTTTTCATAAGATTATTTTAAAAATATTCATCCACCTGAAATACATATTTGTTTTCTAGTACTAAAAAGTTACTTCAATGAATGGTGCAAACAAATCCTTATATTTTTACAGTAGCTGACCCACTTTAACATCAATGCAAGTAGATTCCTATGGAACATGATGTGTATTTTGACGTTCATTTTTATTAAACACTGGTACATTACTATTTCTGCAGTTTTTATACATTATAGAATATACATTTCATCCACAAGTTCACAAATTTAAAGATATTTGTAACATATTCAATCACTTCCTGCTTCAGAACATATGTATTCCTCCTTGTTTTTGAGTGGTCATTTCATGAGATTTCTTTCCAAACACATTATTTTCGATTTCCATAATCAAATTTGAAGCAAAATTCACACACTCTTGGTGATAAACCACAACCGTAATATTACCATTAGATGTATTACTGGTTGGAATGAATGTATGTATATCAATATATGATTCCTGTGTATTTTCAGATATCAATGCAATCCATTATTTAAAGTTGGAACAAGTTATATTATTTATTCGCAGTATGGTCTATTCATGCATTATCTCTATATTCATACATACATGGTACACCTATATGTACCCCCAATACTAATTTATACCCCTTCAAAATGTTGCTCCAAGAAATGGTGCAAGAAATACTCATGTCACCTGATCTACATATACGTTTTATCACAGTAATATTCTGGCCACAAAATGCAAAGTCACACTTACGATTGTACCAAAGCCTAAATGGAATGTGAGTATGGATTATGAAAATAACCCATGTCCAGGTTGCCTAATGCTCTCAAATGTCAATCCTATTGGTGACTACATATTTGTTACTTCCTAAGATTATATATTCAATCTCAAGCCTGTTGAAAATGTCTTTTGCTATCACTCACTTTATACTTTGCCTGATTTCCTAATGTCTCTATTGATATCTGCTTTCCTACATATTTTCCCCAGTTCATCACTGTGACTGACTCTTCACATATGCTGACATTTACATTTTCTGTCTACCTGAAAACCTATTGCTAAAGAACTATTTGTCCAAATGCTATACTCACACTTTTTTATAATCCTACCAACTATCTTCCTAATCCTACCGACTCTCCCTCTTTGAATGGTTGTTCTCCTCAACATTCAATCATCCAAGGTATCAGATCTTATGCCATTGTGTATAGATTTATCTGAGACATCTGTGCAGAACATAATTAAAAGCTAAGTATTCCAATCAAGGACCCAATGCCCTTCTGGGCTTCAAATGTTACCGAGATTTCTGTTTTCATTCATATATTTCACCTATATAATCTTATAAATATTGCAGGTTCCCAATACCATTATTCATCCAGCAGAATGATCCTAACCCAAATCAAACATGTTATTAACTGTAACCAAACACTGTTCCCTCAATCTAACTTTACAGAAGAGCAGGGACAGAGTTGGTCTTACAATACAGGAATGTAGGAGATCTTCAACTTCCGGAGAACTTCAAAGGTCCATGCAGAAATGATCCCTAAAGAAGATGTAGGCAGCTATGATGGACCTGAGAGTGCGAAAGTCATCTTTCATGACAAAAAAAAACAAACAGGTCAGGATGAAGGGGTGTGTCTGAAGCAGTCTCTCTCTTGTTAATGTAGAGAAGATGGACCAAACCAGGCTTGTGTGGAGAGCTGTTCCCGGGTGCCTATGGTTGATATTCCATTCTAACTTGTGAAAGTGTCATAGGAAGTAGGGGCAGGATCCATCTCATGGACCCTTGAAGCAACTGTTAGGACAAAGTGGTTGCCAAGGCAGTGACCTCATTCAGTTCTAGACGAAGTGACCCATGTCACTTTCTTGTTGATGGAACACTCTGAACTTGGAATCCAGGAAGCCAGGCACCCTGAAGCAGTCCCAGTCTAAGTCCCAGTGGTCTCAAATTTTTGGATTTAAGAAGGATAGAGTAAGTCTTTCTTGGCAACTACTAAATTGAAGATGGACAAATGCCAGGAAAGCTCTGAATAGGGGCTTTACCTGAGAAAACAGGCAGTGGCTCACCGCTGGCTCCTGATAACTTCACAGTTTTGGCCAAGAAGACCAGATCTGACATAGGACAGCCCATTTCGGGGAAACATAGTATGGCCCACCAGTCAGAGGATGCTCCGGATAGTCACAGACCTATTTGGGGAAAGAAGGTGCCTTTGTGGGTGTGTGTGTGTGTGTTTGTGTGTTTGTGATTTTTGTCTCAAGTTTTGAGAAAATGTAGGAAAGTCGGTTTGTTTGGTTTGGAGTGGACTGTTTCTAGTAAGTCCTTTGAGAAGGTGAGTGTTTCTATGTCTGGGTATCCCACTGTATTTGTGGTTGTAGACAATAGAAAAGAGAATGCATCAATAGATGTGTCCTGTCTAGTAGAATTCTTCGCAGAATTCATCCTGTCCAATTTATGAATGGACTGCAGGTTACCTTATGGATGGGCAACACCTATTACCTTCCTACATTCCTGATATCTTCCTGAATCTGGTCACTCTCCCATAGGCTCATGGTTTTGTGTTCAAGATATGTATCTCCTCCACAATCTGGGACATGGCCATGTACTGGATAGCTGAAGAGAATGGTGAATATCTCAGAAAACTCAGATATCAGTGTGACCAGGAAAGTCTCAGTGGAGAAAATCTGCTTTGGTATTTTGCTTACCTATTGTTCTGTTGCCCTGAATGAAAGGAAGGACTTTGCCTAAAGCCACACATTTCCAAAGCCTGAAAAAAACAGTTTTCAAATGGAAATAAATGGGCATCACCTGTGGCTCCTGGCTTAATTGCTTTGCAAAGGGATATGTCTGAATCAGCCTCTTAGTGCAGTGTGAGATTATCACTTAGATTCTCAGCACATGATGGATCTAAAGAAAGATCCCATGTGTGCATCCAAATCCAAAATGGCCAAAAGAGAAGTCATTGTGATGAAGTCTCTTGCCTTCCTCTATAAGGTTCCTGATCTCCATCAAGTGATAACAGGGATCTTTGGGTCAACTGAGTTCTTCAAGCCATGCAGATGCTAGCCCATAGGTGCTTGGGTTTTCTCATGACTGCAAATCACATAAAGAAACTATACCCGACAGTCTGTATGCCTCAAATTGGAAAAGCAGAACAGTATTAATGGCAGACCTCTTTGATCAGTCCTGGTTCACAGGAACGTTGTCGAGGAAACACTGACTTTAGACAAATGAAGGGCAAGGGAACTTATTTTGACTTTGTCTTGGGCTGTGTGCCTCATAAAAACTTCCAGCCAAGGTTATGATGAGTGTCTATATGGAAGAAAATGAGGGCCATGTGGGAGTGTTTTGGTTTTAATTCTGGTCATTGGTGTGGCGGTTGGAAGAGATGACTGGGTCAACTGGGCTTGAACTCTGGTGTGTTTCCACTTAGAGACTGAGATCTGAAACTGATCTCAGAGAAGAATTTCCATGAATTGTGTTGGGATTTTAGGAGGCCACACATGAGAGTCGCCCTTGGAACCTGAGATCTAGGACCAGGGTGGCTTTCCACAAAGAACTGGGAATCTCAGCCTGGATATCACATGATTTTATTCTGAAAGACTTGGCAGCCATAGTTGAGAGTCAAAAGACATAGGACCTCACATTGTAGATCTCAATGGTCCTGGCTTCAAGTGACCTTTTGTCCACTCTTTGGAAAGCCTTGCCTGTGAGAGTTCTCTAGAATTTTCTTTGAAATGAACTTTCTCAACATTTAATGGTTCCTGAATAATTGTGCATCCAAAGTCATCCTTGAAAAATGGCTAGATAAATACCACGAAATTTTTGAATTTTCCATGACCAGGTGGAACTGCAGAAACTTTCGATGTCCTGTTGCTTACCATGAGTGTACCAGACAGTGCCTTGATTGACAGGGTTTCATGAAAATTGTTTAGAACAGAGATGCCAGTATTTTGGAGCCTGCTGAGTAGTGGGCCTAGAGCAGTGGTGGACAGGTGTGTGATAAAACATCATGGTGGGGCCATTTGGATCTGCCATTGGCTTCCAAATGGCTTGTAACTGACAGAGTGCAGACATCAGACCCTTATATGTAAAGGCATCTTGTTATATGGCGTAGTTTCAGGGCAATGTTCAGAATCAGGTTGCTATGGACAAGGGGGCAATCTTTGAGAGATAGAAGCCTGGTTGGTGAATTTTCTTGCAGACCCTGACCCACCACACGTGACAGAAATACCTCAAGCACTGTTTCCCAGTTGAACTCCTTGTATTTTGTGAAGCATGAACCAAACTCCAAGTGCAGCAGCAAGAAACACCACGAAAAGTGGAGGATGACCAAATTGTTTCACAGTCCACACAGGGAGACACAGTTTACCTACAAAGAGAAAATTGAGCACTGCTGCCTCGTGTTCATTGGAAAATAGGAAACGATGTCCTCCAGGTCACATAGATGAAGACCCAGCTTTGAGGGTCTCACTACAAAGGAAGCTTAACTCCTGACAACAACCTATATTTCAGTGCCCAACTTCACTGGCAGTTTCTCAAAAAGTTTTAGGCAAGCAGAGCTTCATGTTTGTGGAGTGTGTACCCTGTCCTTACTTTTGAAAACTCCTATACCACCTCCAAGTTTGTGCACTCCTGAGCATTTTCGATTCCAGAAATGTAATCACAGATTTTGTAACTCTTCTACTCTAATTGTGTCTTCCTTGGGGCGAAGGTAATGACAAGGCATTGTTCTGGATGAGAGTTGGAAGATTAATTTTCCTTTTTTCCATTTGAAATTCTGAATCCCTGACACTAACCCATATTCTACTAGACTCTGACGACTAATCCTAATATGATGGAAGAAAGTAACCCAAACAGTACATAAATACTTGCAGTTCAGAGTTGTACTTGCCTTTTGCATGATAAAGGGTAGGTGTTATAAATCTATTCAATATTTAATTGAAATAGTTCTCAATGTGTTTTAAAGTTAACAAATATGTGAATTACGGTCTCCCATTCTCTGGAGCCTATTCAGCACATGTATTTTTATATGCACAAATAGAATCCTACAAGGTATCACACGTACATCCTTGTAAGATATATGACTTAGCAGATACAAACTGTGAGAAGTGATCACTCCTCCTAAACGCTGTTGGAACTGAAAATTCAACCTATGGGTGAGCTTCCCAGTGGAACAACATTATACATAAACCCATGTTCACTAAAATGAATGTTTTTGCATCTTTATGATATATATTTCATGATGAATTTTGATTGGCATATATATTGCTACTTTTTAATGTCTGTGTTTGTGTGTGTGTGTGTGTGTATATATATATATATATATATATATATATATATATATATATATATATACTCTCCATATTTTTAAAAATATGAAATATATGTGTCTTATATACACTCCCTAAATTCATTCATGTTCATGTATGTGGATTAATAATCAACTTTTCACAAGATTATTCTTAGAAATATTCATCCACCCGAAATACATATTTGTTTCCTAGTACTGAAAACTAACTTCAGTAAAAGGTGCATACAAATCCTAATATGTGTACATTAACTGACCCAGTTTAACATTAATGCATGTAGGTTCCTATGGGACATGATGTGTATTTTGACGTTAATTTTTATTCCACACTGGTACATTACTATTTCATCAGTTTATGCACATCATAGTATATATATTTTATTCACTAGTTAGCAAATTTATAGGCATTTGTTTCACTTTCAATCACTTCCTGCTCCAGAACACATGTATTCCTCTATGTCTCTTGACTGCTCTATTCATGAGACTTTTTTCCAAATATATTATTTTCTATTTCCATAATCAATTTTGAACCAAAACTCACACACCCTTCATGATAAACCGTAACCCTAAGATGATCGTTAGATATATAACTGGTTGGAATGAATGATTGCATATCAATATAAAATTTCTTATAAATTTTCAGATATTTATTCAATTCATTATTTAAAGTGGATCCAGTTATATTATTTATTCACAGTATGGTCTATTCATGCATTATGTCTATATTCATAGAAACAGGGTACACCTATTTGTACCCCCATACTAATTTGTAAGTCTTCAAAATATTGCTCCCAGAATTGGTGGAAGAAATACGATTGTCACCTGATCTACATACACATTTTATTACAGAAATATTCTGGACACAAAAAGCATAGGTCACACTTACAATTGTACCAAAGCGTAAATGGAAAGTGAGCATGGATTACTAAAAACATCCATGTCCAGGTTGCCTAATGCTCTCAAATATCAATTCTATTTTTGACTACATATTTGTTTCTTCCTAAGATTATATATTCAACTTCAAACCTGTTGAAAATGTCTAACCCTATCACACAATTTATACTTTGCTTGATTTCCTAATGTCTCTATTGATATCTGATTTCCTATATTTTTCCCCAGTTCATCATTGTGACTGACTCTTCACATGTGCTTACATTTACATACACTCTCTACACTAAATTCTATTGCTAAAAAACTTTTGGTCCAAATCCTATACTCACTCTTTTTTCTAAACCTACCAACT
Organism: Callospermophilus lateralis; assembly: GCF_048772815.1. Classification (NCBI taxonomy): domain Eukaryota; kingdom Metazoa; phylum Chordata; class Mammalia; order Rodentia; family Sciuridae; genus Callospermophilus; species Callospermophilus lateralis. The sequence goes on along the minus strand of NW_027517506.1, from coordinate 560,679 downwards.
ACCTTCCTAATCCTGCCGACTATCAGTTTTTGACTGGATGTTCTCTTCAACATTCAATATCCAAGGTACAAGGTACGATGCCAGTGTATATTGATTTATCTGAGACATCTGTGCTGCACATTACTCAAACCTAAGTATCCCACTCAAGTCCCCAATGCCCTTCTGGGCTTCAAATCTTACCTAGATTTCTGCTTTCATACTTATGTTTCACATATATACTCTTGTAAACATCGCATTTTGCCAATACCATTATTCATCCCACAGAATTATTTGTAACCCAAATTGAACAAGTTATTAACCCTAACCATACACTGTTCCCTCAGTATAACTTACTTAAGAGCAGGGACAGTGTGGGTCTTACAATATAGGAATGTAGATGATCTTCCACCTGCTGAGAACATCAAAGATCCATGGAGAAATGATCCTTGCAGAAGATATAGGCAGCTATGTAGGACCTGAGAGAGCAATAGTCATCTTCCATGGCAAACAACCTGGTCAGGATTAATTGATGGTATGAATCAGCCTCTCTCTTCTTAATAAAGAGAAGATGGACTGAACCAGGCCTCTGTGGAGAGCTGTTCCCTGGTGCCTATGGTTGATATACCATTCTAACTTCTGAATGTGTCACAGGATGTTGGGGCAGCCTCCATCTCATGGGAACCCTGGAAGCAACTGTTAGCACAAAGTGGTTACCAAGGCAGGGAGCATATTCTGTTCCTGAAAGAAGTGACCTCACTTCACTTCCTTGGTGATGGAATTCTCTGAACCTGGGATCCAGGAAGGAAGGCACGCAGAGCCAGTCCCACTCCCAGTTCCAGTGGGCTAACTTGTTTGCTTTTCCCAAAGACATAGTCAGTCTTTCTTGGTACCCACTGATGTGAGGATGGCCAAATGCCAGCAGAGCTCTGAAGAGGGGCCTTTCCTGAGTAAGCAGGTAGTGGCTCACCATTGGCTCCTGACAACTTCACAGAGTTGGCCAAGGAGACCAGATCTGAAACAGGACAGGCCATTTTGGGGGAACATAATATGGCCCACCAGTCAGAAGACACTCCGGATAGTCACAGACCTATTTGGGGGAAGGAAGTGCCTTTGCCGTTGTAGGTGTGAGTTTGTGGTTTTTTCTCATGTTCTGAGAATAGGTAGGAAAGGTGGTTTGTTTGGTTTGGAGTGGACTGTTTCTAGTAAGTCGTTTGACATGGTGAGTGTTTCTAAGTCTGTGTATCCCACTGTATCCGTGGTTGTAGACATTAGAAAAGAGAATGCATCAATGGATGTGTTGTCTCTAGTTGAAAGCTTCCCCGCATTCATACTGCCCAATTAATGAATGGACTGCAGCTTGCCTTATGGATGGGCAACATCTATTATCTTCTAAAGTTCCTGTTTTCTTCGTGAATTCTGGCCACTCTCCAGAATAGACTCATGGTTTTGTTTCCCAAATATGTAACACCACAAGGTTCTGTGACATGGTCATGTACTGGATAGCTGAAGGGAATGGGAGCATCTAAGAAAACTCAGATTTCAGTGTGACCAGTAAAGTCTCAGTGGAGAAACCCTTCTTTGGGCCATTTGCTTACTTCTATTTCTATTACCCTGAATGTCAGGAAGGTCTTTGCCTCAGGCCACCCCTTTGTGTAGCCTGAAGAAAACTGTTTTCATATGGAAATGTATGGACATCACCAGTGGCTCTTTGCTTAATTGATTTGGATTGGGATGTGTCTGAATCAGCCTCTTGTCCTTGTATGAGGTTGTGGCTTAGATTCTCAGCACCTGATGGATCTAAAGAAAGATCCCATGTGTTTCCAAAACTAAAATGGCCAAAAGAGCAGTCATTGTGGGTGAATATTTTTGCCCTCTTGTTTTAGGTTCCTGACCTCCATCAAGTGAGAATAGGGATCCTTTGGGTCAAATGAGTTCTTGAAATCCCTGCAGAGGCTAGCCCATATTTGCTTGGGTTTTCTCATGACTCCAAATCACATAAAGAATCTATACCCTACAGCCAGTAGGCCTCAAATTGGAGAAGTGGAACACTTTAACAGCAGGAATATTTGATCATTCCTGGTTCACAGGAAGAGTGTCCAGGCCATCATGATTTTAGGCAAATGAGGGGCAAGTGAGCTTATTCGGACACTACCTTGGGCTCATAGAAACCTCCAGCTAGAGGTTATGATGAGTGTCTACATGGAAGAAGATGATGGCCCTGTGGGAGTGTTTTGATTTTAATTGTGGTCATTTTTTGGCGGATGGAAGGGATGATGGGGCCACCTGGGCTTGAACTCTGGTGTGATTCCCCTTAGAGACTGAGTTCTGAAACTGACCTCAGAGAAGTATTGCCATGAATTGTGTTGGGATTTTAGGAGGCCACGCATGAGACTCACTCTTGGAAACTGAGATCTAGGCCCAGGGTGGTTTCCACAGAGGCCTGAGAATCTCAGCCAGGATATCACATGATTTTATTCTGAAAGACTTAGCAGCCATATTTGAGAGTCAAAACACACATGGACCTCACATTGTAGATGTCAATTGGCCTGGCTTTAGGAGACCTTTTGGCAACTGTTTGAGAAGCATTGACTGTGAGAGTTCTCCAGAGCTTTCATTGAAATGAACTTTCTCAACTCTTAATGGTTCCTGAATGAATTGAAACCCACAGTGCCTCTAACTTCACCCTTGAAAAATTGCTAGATAAATACCATGAAATTTTTGAAATTCCCATGACCAGGTGGCACTGCAGAAACTTTTGATGTCCTGTTGCTGATCATGTGTATACCAGACAGTGCCTTGTTTTTGACTGGGTTTCATTAAAATGGTGTAGAACAAGAGAAGCCAGTAATTTGGAGCCTGCTGAGTAGGGGGGCTAGAGCAGTGGTGGGCAGGTGTGTGATAAAACATCATGTTGGGGCCATGTGAATCTGCCATTGGCTTCCAAATTTTTTGTGACTGATATAGTGCAGACATCAGACCCTTATATGTAAAGGCATCTTGTTAAATGGAGAGTTTTCAGGGCAATATTCAGAATCAGGTTGCTATGGTTATTGGTGCAAGCTATGTGGGATAGAAGCCTGGTTGGTGCATTCTCCTGCAGACCCTGACCCACCACACGTGACAGAACTCCCTCCAGCACTGTATCCCAGATGAACTTTTTATGTTTTGTGAAGCAAATACCAAATTCCCAGTGCAGAAGCAAGAAATACCACGAAAAGTGGAGGATGACCAAATGTCTTCACAGTCCCCACCGGGAGACACTTAGCTTCCAATGGACACAGTTTAGCTACAAAGAGAGAATTGAGCACTGCTGCCTCATGTTCATTGGAATATAAGAAACCATGTCTTTCGGTCACATAGATGCAGACCCAGCTTTGATGGTCTCACTACAAAGTAAGCTAAAGCTCATGACAACAACATATATTTCAAGTGCCCAACCTCAGAAGCCGTTTCCCAAGAATTCTTAGGCCAGCAGAGTTCCTTGTTTGTGGAGTGTTTACCCTGTCCTTTACTTTTGGAAACTCCTCTACCACCTCCAAGGTTGTGAACTCCCGAGCATATTCCATTCCATATTTGTATTCATAGATTTTCACACTTTTCTACTCTAATTGTGTTTTACTTGGGGCGTAGGTAATGTCAAGGCATTGTTCTGGATGTGAGTGGGAAGATTTTTGTGTAGCACATATTTACATACACATTGGATTCATTTTTCAATTTCCATTTGAAATACTGAATCCCTGACACTATAACCCATACCCTACTAGTCTCTGACTAATAATCCTAATATGATGGTGAAAAATAAGCCAAAAAGAGAAGAAACACAAGCAGTTCAAAGGACGCATGGTGTATAGTTGGAATTGCCTTTTGCATTATATAATGTAGGAGTTATAAGTCTAGTCAATTTTTTGTTGAAATAGTTCTACATGTGTTTTTAAAATTAGCAAATATGTGAATCCCTATCTCCCTTTCTCTGTAGCCTATTCAGCACATGTATGTTTATATGCACATATAGAATTCTACCTGATATCACTCGTATACACTTGTGAGGTGGCTGAATTGGTAGATGCAAATTGAGAGAAGAGATCACTCCTCCTAAACGCTGTTGGAACTGAAAATTCAACCTATGGGTGAGCTTCCTAGTTGAAAAACATTATACATGAATCCATGTTCAGTAAAATGAATATTTTTCGATCTGTGGATTATATACATTTCATGATGAATTTCTATTGGCATATATATTGCTACTTTTTTTTTCTTTTATTGGTTGCTCAAAACATTACAAAGCTCTTGACATATCATATTTCATACATTAGATTCAAGTGGGTTATGAACTCCCATTTTTACTCCAAATACAGATTGCAGAATCACATTAGTTACACATCCATATTTTTACATAATGCCCTATTAGTTACTGTTGTATTCTGCTACCTTTCCTATACTCTACTATCCCCACTCCCCTATCTTCCCATCTTCTCTCTCTACCATACCTACTCTAAATCATTTCTCTCCTTGTTTATTTTCCCACAACCTCTTATATGTAATTTTGTGTAACAATAAGTGTCTCTCTCCATTACCATGCAATTTCCCTCTTCTCTCCCTTTCCCTCCCACCTCATGTTTCTGCTTAATGTTAATCTTTTCTTCATGCTCTTCCTCCCTGCTCTGTTCTTAGGTGCTCTCATTATATCAAACAAGACATTTGGCATTTGTTTTTTAGGGATTGGCTAGCTTCACTAACCATAATCTGCTCAGTGCCATGCATTTCCCTGCAAATTCCAAGATTTGGTCATTTTTTAGTGCTGCGTAATTCTCCATAGTATATAAAAGTCACATTTTTTTATCCATTCATCTATTGAAGGGCATCTGGGTTGGTTCCACAGTGTAGCAATTGTGAATTGTGCTGCTATGAAAATCGATGTGGCAGTATCCCTGTAGTACGCTCTTTTAAGGTCTTCAGGGAATAGTCCGAGAAGGGCAATAGCTGGATCAAATGGTGCTTCCATTCCCAGATTTCCCAGGAATCTCCATACTGCTTTCCAAATTGGCCGCACCAGTTTTCAGTCCCACCAGCAATGTACAAGAGTACCCTTTTCCCCACATCCTCGCCAGCACTTGTTGTTGTTTGACTTCATTATGGCTGCCAATCTCACTGGATTGAGATGGTATTTTAGGGTGGTTTTTATTTGCATTTCTCTTACTGCTAGAAATGGAGAGCATTTTTTCATGTACTTGTTAATTGATTCTATGTCCTCCTCTGAGAAGTTTCTCTTCAGGTCCTTGGCCCATTGGGTTATTGGTTATCTTATTGTCTAATTTTCTGAGTTCTTTGTATACTTTGTATACTCTGGATATTAGGGCTCCATGTGAAGGGTGAGGACTAAAAATTTGTTCCCATGATGTAGGCTCCATATTTACCTCTCTTATTGTTTCTCTCTTTAAGAAAAAAAAATCAGTTTAAGTAAGTCCCATTTGTTGATTCTTATTATTAACTCTTATTCTATGGGTGTCCTATTAAGGAATTTGGAGCCTGACCACACAATATGTAGATAGGAGCCAACTTTTTATTCTATCAGACGCAGAGACTCTGATTTGAATCTAGCTCCTTGATCCACATTGAGTTAATTTTGTGCATGGCGAGAGGAGGGGATTCAGTTTCATTTTGTTGCATATGGATTTCCAGTTTACCCAACTCTATTTGATGAAGATGCTATCCTTCCTCCATTGCAGGCCATTAGCTCCTTTATCAAATATAAGACAGTTGTAGATTTTTGGATTAGTCTCTGTGTCCTCCATTCTGTACCATTGGTCCACCCGCCTGTTTTGGTACCAGTACCATGCTGTTTTTGTTATGAATGCTCTGTAATATAGTTTGAAATCTGGTATCACTATACTGCCTGATTCACACTTCCTGCTTAGAATTGCTTTTGCTATTCTGGGTCTTTTATTTTTCCATTTGAATTTCATGATTGCTTTATCTATTTCTACAAAAAAAAATCCTTTGGGATTTTGATTGGCATTGTATTAAACCTATAGAGAACTTTTGGTAATATAGCAATTTTGATTATGTTAGTTCTGCCTATCCATGAACAGGGTATATTTTTCCATCTTCTAAGATCTTATTCTATTTCTCTTTTTAGGGTTCTGTAGTTTTTATTATATAAATCTTTCACCTCCTTTGTTAGGTTGATTCCCAAGTATTTAATTATTTTGAGGAAATTGGGAATGCAGTGTTTTGACTCATTTTTGTTTCAGAAGTTTTGTCGCTGATATACAGAAATGCCTTTGATTTATGCATGTTGATTTTATATCCTGCCACATTGCTGCATTCATTTATTAGTTCTAGTAGTTTTTTCTGTAGACCCTTTTGGGTCTTCTATGTATAGAATCATGTCATCTACAAATAGTGATAATTTAAGTTCTTCTTTTCCTATTTTTATGCTTTTAATGTCTTTCATCTCTCTAATTGCTCTGGCCAGTTTTTCGAGAACTATATTGAATAGAAGTGGTGATAGAGGATATCTCTGCCTTGTTCCAGATTTTAAAGTGAATGCCTTCAATTTTTCTCCATTCAGAATGATGCTAGCCTGAGGCTTAACATAGTTATCTTTTACAATGTCGAGGTAAGTTCCTGTTATCCCTAGTTTTTAAAATGTTTTGAACATAAAGGAATGCTCTACTTTGTTGAATGGTTTTTCTGCATCTATCAAGATGATCATATGGTTCTTATCTTTAAGTCTATTGATGTTGTGAATAACATTTATTGATTTCCATATATTGAAGCCTCCTTGCATCCCAGGGATGAATTCAAGTTGATCATGGTGCACAATTTTTTTGATGTGCCTTTGTATCCAATTCGCCAGAATTTTAATGAGGATTTTTGCATCTAGGTTCATCAGAGATATTGGTCTGTAGTTTTCTTTCTTTGAGGTGTCTTTGTCTGGTTTCAGAATCTGGGTGGTGTTGGCCTCATAGAATGAATTTGGCAGAGCTTCCAGTTTTTCTATTTCCTGAATAACTTGAAAAGTATTGGTATTAATTCTTCTTTAAAGGTTTAGTAAAACTCTGCTGTATACCCATCCGTTCCTGGGCTTTTCTTGGTTGGTAGTCTTTTGATTGCTTCTTCTACTTCATCCATTGATATTGGTCAGTTTAAATTGTGTGTTTCCTCCTGACTCAGTCTGGTCAAATCATATGACTTAAGAAATTTATCGATGTCTTCACTATTTTCTATTTTATTGGAATACAGTTTTTCAAAATAATTTCTAATTTTCTTCTGTATTTATGTAGCATCTGTTGTGATATTGCCTTTTTCATCCCGTATGTTAGTAATTTGAGTTCTCTCTCTTCTTCTCTTCGTTAGCATGGCTAAGGGTCTGTCGATCTTATTTATCTTTTTGAAGAAGCACCTTTTAGTTTTGTTAATTTTTTCAATAGTTTCTTTTGTTTCAATTTCGCTATGATTTTAATTATTTCTTTCCTTCTGCTACATTTTCTGTTGTTTTGCTCTTCTTCTTCTAGGGCTTTGAGATGAAGTGTGAGCTCATTTGTTTGTTTGTTTGTTTTTCTATTTTGAGGAATGACCTCCAGGCGATGAATTTACCTCTTAAAACTTCTTTTCATTGTGTCCTATAGAATCTGATATGTTGTGTCTGTATTTTCATTTATCTCTAAGAATTTTTTGATTTCCTCCTTTATGTCTTCTGTAACCCATTGATCATTCAGTAACATATTCTTCATTTTGCATGTGATGTATGATTTTTTCTTCCTTCTTTATCATTGGTTTCCAGGTTCATTCCATTATGATCACAAAAAATTCATGGTATTATCTCCACCCCTTTATATTTACTGAGGGTTGCCCTATGGCATAACATATGGTCTATTTTTGAGAAGGATCCATGTGCTGGTGAGAAAAAAGTATATCCACTTGATGATGGTTGATATATTCTATATATGTCAGTTAAGTATATGGTATTGATTGTGATATTGAGTTCTATAGTTTCTTTATTCAACTTTTGTTTGGAGGATCTGTCCAATGGTGAGAGAGGTGAGTTGAAGTCACCCATAATTATTGTATTGTGGTCTATTTGATTCTTGAACTTGAGGATAAATTGTTTTATGAACGTCGCAGCACCATTATTTGCTGCGTGAATATTGATAATTGTTATGTCTTGTCGGTGAATGGTTTCTTTTAACAGTATATAAAGTCCTTCCTTATCCCTTTGATTAAATTAGTCTTGAGGTCGATTTTATTCGATAGGAGGATGGCCACCCCTGCTTGCTTTCGAGGACCGTGTGCATGGTATAAATTTTCCCAATCTTTCACCTTCAGCCTGTGTATGTCTTTTCCATTCAGATGTGTTCCTTGGAGGCAACATATTGTTGGATTTTTTTTTTTTATTTCAAGTTACAAGCCAATGTCACTTTATTCGAGAGTTTAAGCCATTATCATTTAGAGTTACTCTTGATATATGGTTTGTACTGCCACCCATGTTTTTATATATATATTTTTTAATTAGTTTGATTCTCCATGATTTGCTTTTCCCCTTCCCTCTGTCATTACTGAGGCACTTCTCACTGATGGTTTTCGTTGTTGATTTTCATTTCTTCCTCGTGTAGTGTTTTGCTCAAGATGCTTTGCAATGCTGGTTATCTGGCTGAAATTCTTTTAGCTTTTGTTTATCATGAAATATTTTTATCTCATTGTCTTATCTTAAGCTTAATTTTGCTGGATACATAATTCTTGGTTGGCATCCATTGTCTTTCAGTGTTTGAAGTACGTTGTTCCAGGATCTTCTCACTTCCAGCGTCTATGATGAAAAATCCATTGTTAAACTTTTTGGTTTACCCCTGATTGTAATGATTGTAATCTGCCTCCTTTCTCTGGTAGCTTTTAATATTTTCTCTTTGTTCTGTATATTGGATATCTTTATAACAATGTGTCTTGGCATTGGTCTACTGTGATTTTGTGTGCTCGGTGTCCTGTAAGCATCTACAATTTGTTTATCCGTTTCCATTTTTATTTCTGGAAAGTTTTCTGTAATTATTTCATTCACCAGGTTTCTCATTACCTTGGTTTTAATCTCTGTACCTTCCTCTATCCATATGACTCATTAGTTTGTTTTTTTTTATGTTATCCCATATCTCTTGAATGTTTTCTCATAATTTTTTACAGCATTTCTTTGTTGGCTATACTTTTTTCAAGATGATATATTTTGTCTTCATTATCTGACATTCTGTCTTCTACTTGCTCTACTCTGTTAGTGATACTCTCAATTGAGTTTTTAATTTGGTTTATCATTTCCTTGATTTCTAGAATTATTGTTTGATTTTTCTAATAATCTCTATCTCCTGATAAAGATGCTTAATTTCTCATTTTATCTGTTTATGTAATTCATTTTCAATGCGTTTTATCACTGTTTGTTTTTGCTGTCTCGTATCCTCTTTAAGGTTCCATTCCATCTGTCTAAGGTATTACTTGAGTTCTTTATATAACCATTTTTCTGATGACTCTAGGTGCTCTTGAATATTTAGGCTGTCCTTCATTGTTCGTAATCCTTTTCTTCTTTGTTTTTATATGCTGCTCATGTTACTTCTTCTTCTGTTTGACTACTGAGTTACTGCTTACTCTTATAAATTCATTTGATGCTTGGGAGGAAAGATATTAGAAGGGAAGGGAGAAGTCACTAAAGAGAATGAGAGTAGGCAGGTAGAATTCAAGGAAGGGGGAATAAGAAAAATGAAAAGAAATGAAAAGACAAAAGAAAAAAATAGATAATAAAGAAAGAAAGTTTTAAGTAATGATGATGATTAAAAAATTGAAAATTAAAATTTAAAATAATAATAATAATAATAAAATAAAAAAATTAAAAAATAAAAACATTTAAAAAAGTTAAAGAACAACAATAACAAAAATGAAAATGAAAGAAAAAAAAACAAATAAAAAAACAATAATAATACATGCAGTCCTAGAGTTCAAATAACTTCTCTTCCAGTAGGTGGAGCTGTGTGCACTGGGCCAAGCTTCTCCTCTCAAAAAGTGAGAACCAATCACTGTGCAGCAGCTCTTCCTCCCAGACTGGGCGGGTCTCCAATTCTGAGTGCCTAGGGCTTTCTCTTGTGCTTCCTCAAGCCAGGCCCCACTCACCTGTGATGCTCACCACAATACTGGTTACAAACCAGGCCTCTGCTCCTGGTAGCCCTGTTTCCATGAATGCCTGGGCACACTCTCCTTGTTTGCCTTCCTCAGACAATAAGTTTGTAGACCTTGGGGCTGAGAACCTCCAGCGAATTTGCTTGCCCTTCAGGAGCCATGGCCCCGGTAGGTGGTGTAAGAGACCTCAATTGTCAGCACTGGTGGGAGCGGTAGCAGGGAATTCCACGCCGCGAGTCCCGAGCCAATCTTGATTCCCTAGGTCTGGGTATCGCGCTCCTTGGAGAGCTTGGAGGGGCCATTACGGCAGAGGTGGGAAGGGCCCTTGAGGTTTCCCTGCGTTGTTGAGAGATATGGCAATGGGATTACACACTTGTCGCGCTGGTTTCAATGAAGTTATCTCCTCCGCCTGTGACGTCAGTTCTCTGCCATGGTGGTATCCCATTCAAATGGTGACCGTTTGTTCCCTTTGCTGGGTGACCAATGCAACAGGTGGGTCCTGACTATCTCTCCCAAGCCCCATTTCAATCCTGTGGCCACTGCCTATGAAGGCTCAGTTGGCTTTTAACTCTCAATTCAGAAAGCCCGACCAGTTATTTCAGCGGGAATGTTAGTGCTGAGTCACAAAAACCAGACGAATCTAAGCTTGAATGCAGCCAATCCGGGCTTTGTGTGTGTTCTGAGGGGCCCAGACTGTTCACCCCAGATTCACAACAGGTCAATATTGCCTAGTGATTCTGAGCAAACAGCATTTAGACAGTTTACGACTCCCTATGCCCGCGCAGCTGAAGAGATCAGAGACTTGATTTCTCCATGCCTGCCTTCATAATGGATCTCCTGTATTGCTACTTTTTAATATCTGTGCTTTTGCGTGTGTGTGTATATATATATGTATATGTATATATATATATATATATATATATATATATATATATATATATATATATATACTCTTTAGATTTTTCAAAATATTAAATATATGTGTCTTATTATGCACTCCCTAAATTCATTCATATTCATATCTGTGGATTTATAATCAACTTTCCACAAGATTATTTTCAGAAATAATCATCCACCTGAAATACATATTGTTTCCTAGTACTGAAAACTAAATTCAGTGAATGGTGCATACAAACCCTAATATTTCTACAGTTACTTAGCCAGTTTAAAATCAATGCAAGTTGATTTCTAGGGGACATGATGTGTATTTTGACTTTCATTTTTATTCAACACTTGTACGTTACTATGTCTTCAGTTTATGCAAATCATGGGATATATATTTCTGTCACAAATTAGAAAATTTATAGGCATTTGTTTCACGATCAATCACTTCCTGATTCAGAACACATGTATCCCTCCATGTTTCTTGACTGGTCTTTTCATGAGACTTCTTTCCAAACACATTATGTTTGTTTAACATCATCACGTATAAAGCAAAACTCAAACACCATTCTTCATAAACCATAATCCTAATATTACCATTAGATATATAACTGGTTGGAATGAATGATTGTATATAAATATAAGATTTCTTATATATTTTCACATATCAATTCAATCCATTATTTAAAGTGGAATCAGTTTCGTTATTTATTCATAGTATGGTCTATTCATGCATTATCTCTATATTAATAGACACAGGGTACACCTCTTTGTACCCCTAATACTAATGTATACGTCTTCAAAATATTGCCCCCAAAAATGGTGAAAGAAATACTCATGTCACCTGATCTACATATACATTTTATCACAGTAATATTCTGAACAAAAAAAAAAAACATAAAAATGTAACACTTATGATTGTACAAAAGCCTAAAAGGAAAGTGAACGTGGATAACTAATAACATCCATGTCCAGGTTGCCTAATGCTCTCAAATGTCATTCCCATTCGTGACGACATATTTGTTTTTTCCTATGATTATGTATTCAAACTCAACCCTGTTGAAAATGTCTAATCCTATGACTCACTTTATACTTTGCCTGATTTCGTAATGTCTCTATTGACACCTGCTTTCCTACACATTTTCCCCAGTTCATCATTGTGACTAACTCTTCACATGTGCTGACATTTACATTCACTCTCCCAATGAAACCCTATTGCTAAAGAAGCTTTTTATTCCAAATCATATACTCACTCTTCTTCCTAAACCTACTGACTATCTTCCTAATCCTACTGACTATTCCTTTTTGACTGGATGTTCTCTTCTACATTCAATCATCCAAGGTACAAGGTCCTATGCCACTGTATTTCGATTTAACTGAGACAATTGTACAGAACATAATTCAACACTAAGTATCCAAATCAAGGGCTCAATGCCCTTCTGGGCTTCAAATCCTTCTTAGATTCCCGTTTTCATACATATATTTCACCTATATATTCTTATAAATATCACAGGTTCCCAATCTCATTATTCATCCTGCAGAATGATTCCTAACCCAAATCGAACATATTATTAACCCTAACCATACACTAACTTTGCAGGAGAGCAGGAACAGTGTGTGTGTTAAACTACAGGAATCTAGGGGATGTTCACCTGCTGAGAAACTCAAATGTTCATGCAGAAGTGATCCCTGGTGAAGATGAAGGCAGCTATGAATTACCTCAGAAAGCAAAAGTCATCTTCCATGGCAATCATCCTGGTCAGGATGAAGGGTTGTGTCTGAATCAATCTCTCTCTTCTTAATGTATAGAACATGGACCAAACCAGTCCTGTGTGGAAGCTGTTCCCGGGTGCTTACGGTTGATATAACATTCTAACTAGAGAAAGTGTCCCATGAAAATCAGGGCAGCCTCCACCTCATAGTATTTTGGAAGCAACTGTTAGGACAAAGTGGTTGCCAAGGCAGTGACATAATTCAGATCCTGAAGGAAGTGATCTCACCTCACTTCCTTGGTGATGGAACTCTCTGAACTTGAAATCCAGGAATCCAGGCACCCAGAGACAGTCTCTGTCCTAGTCCCAGTGGTCTGACATGTTTGGATTTACCAAGGACAGAGTCAGTCTTTCTTGGTACCTACAGATGTGAGGAAGGCCAAATGCCAGGAAACCTCTGAAGAGGGGCTTTTCCTGAGAAGGCAGGTAGTGCCTCACCGCTGGCTCTTGAGAACTTCACAGAGTTGGCCAAGCAGACATGATCTGAGACAGGAGAGGTCATTTTGGAGGAACATAGTATGGCTCACTAGTCAGAGGATACTCCGGGGAGTCACAGACCTACTAGGGGGAAGGATGTGCCTTTGTGGGTGTGGGTGTGAGTTTGTGGTTTTGTCTCATGTTCTGAGGATAGGTAGGAAAGGCGGTTTGTTTGGTATGGAGTGGAATATTTGTATTAAGTCCTTTGACAAGGCGAGTGTTCCTATGTGTGTGTGTATCCCACTGAGTCCATTGTTGTAGACATTAGAAAAGACAATGCATCAATGGATGTGTTCTGTCTAGTAGAAAGCTTCCCAGAATTCATCCTGCCCAATTCATGAGTGGACTCTGGCTTGCCTTATGGATGGGCAACACCTACAAGCTTCCTAATTTCCTGTTTTCTCTCTCAATTCTGGCGACTCTCCAGAATAGTATCGTGGTTTTGTGTCCAAGATTTGTACCTCCAAGATCTGTGACATGGCTATGTACTGGATAGCTGAAAGAAATGGCTAGCATCTCAGAAATCTCAAATATCTGTTGACCAGGAAAGTCTCAGTGGAGAAACCCCTCTTTGTTCCTTTTGCTTACCTATTGTTCTGTTGAATGTCAGGAAGTTTTTTGCCTCAAGCCACCACTTTGTGAACCCTGAAGAAAACAGTTTTCAAATGGAAATGAATGGGAATCACCTGTGACTCTTTGCTTAATTGCTTAGGATTGGGATATGTCTGAATCAGCCTGTTGGCCCTGTGTGAGGCTGTGGCTTAGATTCTCAGCACCTGATGGATCTAAAGATAGATCCCATGCGTGCATCCAAAACCAAAATGGCAAAAAGATCAGATATTGTTGATGAACTCTCTTGCCTTCCTCTGGTAGGTTCCTGATATTCATCAAGTGAGAATAGGGATCCTTTGGGTCAAATGAGTTCTTCAAAGCCCTGCAGAGGCTAGGCCATAGGTGCTTGATTTTTATGACTCCAATTCACTTAAAGAATCTAAACCCCAAAGCTAGAAGGCCTCAAGTTGGAGAAGCCAAGCAATATTAAAGGCAGGCCTATTTGATCACTACTGGTTCACAGGAAGAGAGTCCAGGCCACCCTGACTTTAGGCAAATGAGGGGCAGGGAGCTTATTTTAGACACTGTCATGGGCTGCGTCCCTTATGGAAACCTCCAGCCAGAGGATATGATGAGTGTCTATATGGAAGAAGATGAGGGCCATGTGAGAGTGTTTGGTTTTAATTGTGGACATATGTCTGGCGGTTGGAAGAGATCACTGGGTCCACCTAGGCTTGCACTCTGGTGTGATTCCCCTTAGAGACTGAGTTCTTTTACTGATCTCAGAGAATTATTGCCAGGAATTGTGTTGGAATTTTAGATGGCCATGCATGAGAGTTGTCCTTGGAAAGTGACATCTAGGCCCAAGGTGACTTTCCACAGAGCACAGGGAATCTCAGCAAGGATATCACATGATATTATTCTTAAAGACTTGGCAGCCATATTTGAGAGTCAAAACACACATGGAACATACATTGTAGACCTCAATGGGCCTGGCTTAATCTGACTTTTGGGCACTTTTGGAAGCCTTGCCTGTAAGAATTCTCCAGAGTTTTCATTGAAATGAGCTTCCTCACCATTTAATGGTTTCTGAGTGAATTGAAATCCACAGTGCCTCCAACTTCATCCTTGAAAATTGGCTAGATCAATACCATGAAATTTTTGAAATTCCCATCACCGGGTAGCTCTGGAGAACATTTGAATGTCCTGTTGCTGATCATGAGTATACAAGACAGTGCCTTGATTGACTGGGTTTTTTGAAAATGGTGTTTAACAGAGATGCCAGTAAGTTGGATCCTGCTGAGTAGTTGTACTAGAGTAGTGGATGGCAGGTGTGTAATAAAACATCTGTGGTGGGGGCATGTGAATCTGCCATTGGCTTCCAAATGGATTGTGACTGACATTTTGCAGCCAGTAGACCCTTATATGTAAAAGCATATTGTTATATGGAGAGGTTTTAGGGCAATGTTCAGAATCAGGTTGCTATGGAAAATGGGGCAAGCTATGTGGGATAGAAGCCTGGTTGGTGCATTCTCCTGACGAACCTGACCCACCACACTTGACAGAACTCACTTCAGCACTGTGTCCCAGTTGAACTCCTTGTATTTCATGAAGCAAATACCAAACTCCCAGTGCAGCAGCAAGAAATACCACGAATAGTGGAGGATGACCAAATGGAATTACAGTCCACAAGGGGAGACATTTAGACCCCAGTGGCCACAGGTTACCTACAAATAGAAAATTCAGCACTGCTGCCTCATGTTCATTGGAAAATAAGAATCCATGTCATCCAGATCACATAGATGAAGACTCAGCTATGATGGTCTCACAACAAATGAAACTAATGCTCCTGACAACAGCATATATTTCATTGCCCAACCTCAGAGGCAGTTTCTCCAGATGTTAGGCTGGCAGAACTTCATGTTTGTGGAGTTTTTACCCTGTCCCTTACTTTTGGAAACTCTTCTACCACCTGCAAATTTGTGAACTCCTGAGCATTTTTCATTCCACATATGTATTCACAGATTTTCTAACTCTTCTCCTCTAATTGTGTCTTATGTGGGGCGAAGGTAATGTCAAGGCATTGTGCTGAATGAGAGTGGGAATTTTTTGTGTAGCACATATTTGCATACACATTGGATACATTTTCCAATTTTCTATTCAAAATACTGAATCCCTGACACTAACACATACCCTACTAGACTTTGACTTTTAATCCTAATATGGTGGAGAAAAATAACCCAAACAGAATAGAAATACAAGAGGTTCAAAGGAGGCATGGTGTATAGTTGGACTTGCCTTTCGTATGATAAATGGTAGGTGTTATAAATCTAGCGAATTTTAATTGAAATAGTTCTCCATGTGTTTTAAAAGTTAACAAATATGTGAATAACTGTCTCCCTTTCTCTGTAGCCTATTCATCACATGTATTTTCATATGCACATTTAGAATTCTACCTGGTATCACTCATACATTTTGTGAGGTGGCTGGCTTGGCAGCTGCAAATTGTGAGAAGAGATCACTCCTACTAAACGCTGTTGGAACTGAAAATACAACATATGAGTGAGCTTCTTAGTTGAACAACATAAATCCATGTTCATTAAAATGAATATTTTTGGATCTGTGGATGATATATTATTTCATGTGAATTTCGATTGGCATACATAATGCTACTTTTTAATGTCTGTGAGTGTATATGTATATATATATATATATATATATATATATTCACTCTCCAGATTTTTCAAAATATGAAGTATATTTTTCTTATTATACACTCCCTAAATTCATTCATATTCATGTATGTGCATTTATAATCATGTTTTCACAAGAATATTCTCAGAAATATTCATCCACCTGAAATACATATTTGCTTCTTAGTACTGAAAACTAACTTCGGGGGATCATATGATGGTGGTGAAGGGAGTGCATCACCCCCATGTACCGCATCACTGTGCGGGAGAATGACGAGTTATAACGGCTAAAATATATCTTGTTAGAAATTTCCAGCAAAATTGGGGTGCTCCAAAACCTAGTGGACATATTTCCATCTCACGAGGATCAGCTACGCGAGCTCAAACACGAGTGATTTGTCCGCATGGAGCATCATGCTGCTTATTCAGGAAATCGGTCTGTGGCTAGAGTCTGCGGCGCGCACTGGGAAACGAAGAGATAGCAATGCAAATATACAGCGGTGTGGATTCTGTGGGCTCCTGCCAGGTATGCAATCACTGTGCTAAGTGCTGAATTCTTTGTTTGAGATGGGTAAGGATGCGGTCCAATTCGGTTCTCCACACCGGTCAGACCACAGAGGAAGCCAGCGGCCACTATCTTGGAGAGCTGATGTCACCATCCCTGTTTTTGACTGATCAAAGCTCATTCAGCTATAGAACAGGTAATTTCAGGATGCCATTCACCTTTGTGTTGCAGACAAATTACTCAGGCTATTTCAGAAAATTGAAAAAGAGGGAGATCTTCCAAATTCATTCTACGAGGCCAATATCACCCTGATTCCTACACCAGATAGACACTTCAAAGAAAGAAGACTAAAGACCGATATCTCTAATGAACCTAAATGCAAAAATCTTAAATTAAATTCTGGCAAATCAGATACAAAAACATATCAAAAAAATGTGCACCATGATCAAGTAGGGTTCATCCCTGGGATGCAAGGAGGGTTCAATATACGAAAATCAATAAGTGTTATTCACCACATCAATAGACTTAAAAATAAAAACCATATTATCATCTAGATAGATGCAGAAAAAGCATTCGACAAAGTACAGCATCCCTTTATGTTCAAAACTCTCGAAAAACTAGGAATAACAGGAACATTCCTCAATATTGTAAAAACAATCTATGCTAAACCGCAGGCTAGCGTCATTCTGAATGGAGAAAAATTGAAGACATTCCCTCTAAAATCTGGAACAAGACAGGGATGCCTGCTCTCACCACTTTTGTTCAATATAGTTATCAAAAGACTGGCCAGAGCAATTAGACAGATGAAAGAAATTAAAGGCATATAAATAGGAAAAGAATAACTTAAATTATCACTATTGCAGATGACATGATTCTATACCTAGCAGACCCAAAAGGTTCTACAAAGAAACTAATAGAGCTAATAAATGAATTCAGCAAAGTGGCAGGAAATAAAATCAACACGCATAAATCAAAGGCATTCCTGTATATCAGTGACAAATCCTCTGAAATGGAAATGAGGACAACCACTCCATTCACAATATCCTAAAAAAAAAAAAAATGGGAATCAACCTAACAAAAGAGGTGAAAGTCTTATACAATGAAAACTACAGAACCCTAAAGAGAGAAATAGAAGATCTTAGAAGATGTAAAAATATACCCTGTTCATGGATAGGCAGAACTAACATCATCAAAATGGCGATATTACCAAAAGTTCTCTATAGGTTTAATCCAATGCCAATCAAAATCCCAAAGGCATTTCTTGTAGAAATAGAGAAAGCAATCATGAAATTCATATGAAAAAATAAAAGACCCAGAATTGCAAAACAATGCTAAGCAGGAAGTGTGAATCAGGCGGTATAGCGATACCAGACTTCAAACTATACTACAGAGCAATAGTAACAAAAATAGCATGGTACTGGTACCAAAACAGGCAGGTGGACCAATGGTACAGAATAGAGGACACAGAAACCAATCAACAAAACTACAACTATCTTATATTTGATAAAGGAGCTAAAAGCATGCAATGGAGGAAGGATAGCATCTTCAACAAATGGTGTTGATAAAACTGAAAATCCATATTTAACAAAATGAAACTGAATCCCTTTTTCTCACCATGCACAAAAGTTAACTCAAAATGAATCAAGGACCTTGATATCAAATCAGAGACACACTGTCTGATAGAAGAAAAATTTGGTTACGATGTACATACTGTGGGGTTGGGCTCCAAATTCCTCAATAGGACACCTATAGTACAAGAGTTAATAACTAGAATCAACAAATGGGACTTACTCAACTAAAAAAGTTTTTTCTCAGCAAACGAAACAATAAGAGGTAAATAGCGAGCCTACATACTGGAAAGAAATCTTTACTACTCACACTTCAGATAGAGTCCTAATATCCAGAGTATACAAAGAACTCAAAAAATTAGACAATAAGATAACAAATAACCCAATCAACAAATGGGCCAAGGACCTCAACAGACACTTCTCAGATGAGGACATACAATCAATCAACAAGTACATGAAAAAATGCTCACCATCTCCAGCAGTCAGAGAAATGCAAATCAAAACCACCCTAAGATACCATCTCACTCCAGTAAGATTAGCAGCCATTATGAAGTCAAACAACAAGAAGTGCTGGCAAGGATGTGGGAAAAGAGGTACACTTGTACATTGCTGGTGGGACTGCAAATTGGTGCAGCCAATTTGGAAAGCAGTATGGAGATTTCTTGGAAAGCTGGGAATGGAACCACCATTTGACCCAGCTATTGCCCTTCTTGGTCTATTCACTAAAGACCTAAAAAGAGCATGCTACAGGGACACTGCTACATCGATGTTCATAGCAGCACAATTCACAACAGCAAGACTGTGGAACCAACTTAGATGCCCTTCAGTAGAAAAATGGATAAAAGAAATGTGGCATTTATACACAATGGATTATTACTTTGCATTGAAAAATAAAAAATCATAGAATTTGCAGGGAAATGGATTGCATTAGACTAGATTATGCTAAGTGAAGCTACACAATTCCTATAAAACAAATGCCAAATGTCATCTTTGATATAAGGAGAGTAACTAAGAACAGATAGGGATGAAGAGCATGACAAGATGATTAACATTAAACAGGGATGAGAGGAGGAAGGGAGGGAGAAGGGAAATTGCATGGAATTGGAAGGAGACCCTCTGGGTTATACAAAATTACATACAAGAGGAATTGAGGGGAAAGGAAAAAATAATACAAGGGGGAGAAATTTATTACAGTAGAGGGAGTAGAGAGAGAAGTGGGGAGGGGCAGGGAGGCCAGGGGGAATAGTAGAGGATACGAAAGGCAGCAGAATACAACAGACACTAGTATGGCAATATGTGAATCAATGGATGTGTAACTGATGTGATTCTGCAATCTGTATACAGGGTAAAAATGGGAGTTCATAACCCACTTGAATCAAAGTGTAAAATATGATATATCAAGAACTATGTAATGTTTTGAACAACCATAAATAAAAATAAAAAAAAAACTCTCTTTGGTGAATAATGCATGCAATTCTAATATTTCTACAGTAACTGACCCAGTTTAACATCAATGCAAGTAGATTCCTATTGGACATGATGTGTATTTTGACGTTCACTTTTATTCAACACTGGTACATTACTATTTCATCAGTTTATGCACATAACAGGATATATATTTCATTCACAATTTAGAAAATTTATAGGCACTTGTTTCACTTTCAATCACTTCCTGCTTCAGAACACATGAATTCCTCCATATTTCTTGATTGATCTTTTTATGAGACTTTTTTCCAAACATATTATTTTCGATTTCCATAATCACTTTTGAAACAAAACTCACACACACTTCATGATAAACAATAACCCTAAGATTACCATTAGATATATAACTGGTTGGAGTGAATGATTGTATGTCAATATATGATTTCCTATATATTTTCAGATATCAATTCAATCCATTATTTAAAGTGGAACCAGTTATAATATTTATTCACAGTATGGTCTATTCATGCATTATCTCTATATTCAAAGACACAGGGTACACCACTTTGTACCCCCAATACTAATTTATATGTCTTCAAATATTGCTCCCAGTAATGGTGGAAGAAATACTCATGTCATATGATCTACATACACATTTGATCACAATATTTTTCTGGGCACAAAATTCAAAGATCACACTTATGATTGTACCAAATCCTAAATGGAAAGTGAACATGGATTACTAAAACGATAAATGTCCAGGTTGCCTAATGCTTTCAAATGTCATTCCTATTGGTGATGACATATTTGTTTCTTCCTAAGATTATGTATTCAATCTCAACCCTATTGAAAATGTCTAATCCTATCACTCACTGTATAATTGCCTCATTTCATAATGTTTGTATTGATATTTTCCTTTTTACATATTTTCCCCAGTTCATCATGTGACTGACTCTTCACATGTGCTGAAATTTACATTCACTCTATAACAAAAACCCTATTGCTACAGAACTTTTGCCCCAAATCCTATACTCACTCTATTTCCTAAAGATACTGACTACCTTCCTAATCCCACCGACTATCTCAATTTGAGTGGATGTTCTCTTCTAAAATCAATCATCCAAGGTGTAAGGTCCTATGCCATTGATTATCGATTTATCTGAGACATCTGTGCAGAACGTAATTATAAGCTAAGTATCCCAATCAAGGGCCTAATGCCCTTCTGGGCTTCAAATCTTACCTAGATTTCTGTTTCCATACTTATATTTCACCTCTATAATCTTATAAATATCGCAGGTTCCCAATACTATTAATCATCCTTCGCAATGATTCGTAACCCAAATCAAACATGTTATTAACCCTAACCATACACTCTTCCCTCAATCTAACTTTGCAGAAGAGCAGGGACAGAGCAGTCAGTGTGGATGAAGTCTCTCGCATTCCTCTGTAAGGTTCCTGTCATCCATCATGTGAGAATAGTGATAATTTGGTTCAAATGTGTTCCTCAAAACCCTGCAGAGGCTAGCCCATAAGTGCTTGGTTTTTCTCAAGACTCCAATTCACATAAAGAATCTAAAACACACAGTCAGTCGGCCTCAAATTGGAGAAGCAGTGCCATATTAATGGCAGGCCTATTTGATCACTCTTGGTTCACTGGAAGGATGTCCTGGCCACCCTTATTTTAGGCAAATGAGGGGCAAGGGAGGTTATATTGGACACTGTCTTGGGCTGCACCCCTCATGGAAACCTCCAGCCAGAGATTATGATGATTGTGTAAATGGAAGAAGATGAGTGCCATGTGGAAGTGTTTTGGATTTAATTGTGGATATTTGTGTGACACTTGGAAGACATAACAAGGTCTACCTGGGCTTGAACTCTGGTGTGATTCCCCTTATAGACTGAGTTCAGGAACTGATCTCAGAGAAGTATTGCCATGTATTGTGTTGTGATTTAAGAGGCGATGTATGAGAGTCACCCTTGGAAACTGAGATCTAGCCCCAGAGTGGCTTTCCACAGAGCACTGGGAATTTCAGCCAAGATATCACATGATTTCATTCGAAAGACTTGGCAGCCATAGTTGAGAGTGAAAACACACATGGACCTCATATTGTAGACCTCAATGGGCCTGGCTTAATGTGACCTTTTGGCCATTCTTTGGGAAGCCTTGCCTGTGAGGGTTCTCCAGAGCTTTCATTGAAATAATCTTGCTCACCATTTACTGGTTCCTGAATGAATTGAAACCCACAGTGCCTCCAACTTCATCCTTGAAAAATGTCTAAATAAATACCATGAAATTTTTGAAATTCCCATGACCAGGTGGCACTGGAGAACCTTTGGATGTCCTGTTGCTGATCATGGATGTACCAGACAGTGCCTTGCTTGACTGGGTTTCATGAAAATGGTGTAGAACAGAGGTGCCAGAAAGTTGCAGCCTGCTGAGAAGTGGGCCTAGAGCTTTGGTGGGCAGGAGTGTGATAAAACATCTCTGTTGGAGCAATGTGGATCTCCCATTGGCTTCCAAATGGCTTGTGGATTACATGAAGCAGCCAGCAGACCCTTGTAATTAAAGGCATCTTGTTATATGAAGAGGATTCAGGGCAATGTTCAGAATCAGGTTGCTATGGACAAGGATGCAATGTGGCAAGCTTTGAGGGATAGAAGCGTGGTTGGTGCGTTCCTCTGCAGACTCTTAACCACCGCACATGGCAGAACTCCCTCCAGCACTGTGTCTCAGTTGAACTCCTTGAATTTCATGAAGCAAATACCAAACTCCCAGTTCAGCAGCAAAACCCCCACAAAAAGTGGAGGAGGACCAAATGGCTTCACAGTCCAACGGGGAGACACTTAGTCCCCAGAGGCCACAGTTTACCTAAAAAGAAGAAAATCAACACTGCTACCTCATGTTCATTGGAAAATAAGATACCATGTCCTCCACGTCACATAGAGGCAGACCCAGCTTTGATGGTCTCACTACAAAGGAAGCCAATTCTCCTGACAACAACATAATTTTCACGTTCCCAAACTCAGAGGCAGTTGCTCTAAAAGTATTTAGGCCAGCAGAGCTCCATGTTTGTGGAGTGTTTACCCTGTCCCTTACTTTTGGAAACTCCTCTACAACCTCCAAGGTTGTGAACTCCTGAGCATTTTCCATTCCAGATATGTATTCACTGATTTTCTATCTATTCTCCTCTAACTGTGTCTTACTTGGGGTGAAGGTAATTTCAAGGCATTGTTCTGGATGAGAGTGGGAGGATATTTGTGCAGCATATATTTGCATACAAATTGGATTCAATTTCCAATTTTCCTTTTGAAATACTGAATCCCTGACACTAACCCATACCTACTAGACTCAGACAACTCATCCTAATATGATAGAGAAAAATAACACAAACCTATAGAAATACAAGCAGTTCATTGGAGGCATGTTGTATAGTTGGACTTGCATTTTGCATTATACAAGGTAGGAGTTATAAATCTGGTCAATGTTTAATAGAAAAAGATCTCCATGTGTTTTTAAAGTTAACAAATATGAGAATTCATGTTTCCCTTTCTCTTTAGCCTATTCACACTTATATATTTATATGCATATATAGAATCCTACCAGGTATCACACGTACATCTTTGTGAGGTGGCTGACTTGGCAGATACAAATTGTGAGAAGAGATCACTCCTCCTAAACGCTGTTGGAACTGAAAATTCAACCTATAGGGAGCGTCCTAGTAGAACAACATTATACATAAACTCATGTTCAGTAAAATAAACATTTTTGCATCTGTGGATGATATATATTTACTGATGAATTTCGATTAGCATTTATATTGCTACTTTTTAATGTCTGTGAGTGTTTTTTATTTGTGTGTGTGTGTGTGTATACACTCTCCAGATTTTTCAAAATATGAAATATATGTGTCTAATATACACTCTCTAAATTCATTCATGTTCATGTATGTAGATTTTTAATCAACATTTCATGAGATTATTCTCAGAAATATTCATCCACCTGAAATACATATTTGTTTCCTAGTACTGAAAACTAACTTCAGGGAATGATGCATACAAATCCTAATTATTCTACAGTAACTGACCCAGTCTAACATCAATGCAAGTAGATTCCTATGGGACATGATATGTAATTCTTTATTCATTTGTATTCGACACTGGTACATTATTATTTCTTCAGTTTTTGCACATCATAGGATATACATTTCATCCACAAGTTCACAAATTAATATGCATTTGTTTCAACTTTCACCACTTCTTGCTTCAGAACACATGTATTGTCAGGGTTTCTTGACTGGTCTTTTCATGAGACTTCTTTCCAAACACATTATTTTGAATTTCCATAATCATTTTGAAGCAAAACTCACACACTCTTCATGATAAACCAAAACACAAATATTTCCATTACATATATACCTGGTTGGAATGAATGATTGTATATCAATATACGATTTCCTTTAATTCTTCAGATATTAGATCAATTCATTTTTTAAAGTTGAAAAAAGTTATATTATTTATTCACATTAGGGTCTATTCATGCTTTATCTCTATATTCATAGACACAGGGTACACTTCTTTGTACCCCCGATTCTAATTTTACATCTTCAATATATTGCTCGCAGAAATGGTGGAAGACATACTCATGTCACCTGATGTACATATACATTTAATCAAAGTAATATTCTGGACAAAAAAATGTAAAGATCACATTTATGATTGTACCAAGCCTAAATGTAAAGTGTACATGGATTACTAAAAACATCCATGTCCAGGTTGCCTAATGCTGTCAATTGTCAATCCTATTGGTGACTACATATTTGTTTCTTCCTAATTTATATATTCAAACTCAACCCTGTTGAAAATGTCTAATCCTATCACTCACTTTATACTTTGCCTGATTTCATAATGTTTCTATTGATATCTGCTTTTTTACATATTTTCCCAAGTTGATCCTAGTGACTGACACTTCATATGTGCTGACATTTACATTCACTCTATAATCGAAACCCTATTGCTAAAGAACTTTTGGTCCAAATCCTTTAATCACTCTTCTTTCTAAACCTACCGACTATCTTCCTAATCCTACCGACTATCCCTTTTTGATTGGATGTTCTCTTCTACATTCAATCATCCAATGTACAAGGTCCTATGCCATTGTATATCGAATTATCTGAGACAACTTTGCAGAGCATAATTCAAAGCTAAGTATGCCAATCAAGGGAAAAACCCTTCTGGGCTTCAAATCATACCTAGATTTCTGTTTTCATACTTATATTTCACCAGATCTTAGAGAAGACGGACCATTTCAGGGGAACATAGTATGGCCCACCTGTCAGAGGACAATCTGGATAGTCACAGACCTAATTGGGGGAAGGAGGTGCCTTTGTGGGAGTGGGTATGGGTTTATTGTTTTGTCTCATGTTCTGAGAATAGATGGGAAAGGCGGTTAGTTTGGTTTGGAGTGGACAGTTTCTAGTAAGTCATTTGACAAGGCAAGTGTTTCTATGTCTGTGTATCCCACTGTGTCCGTTGTTGTAGATATTGGAAAAGAGAATGCATTAATGGATGTGTACTGTCTAGTGTAAATCTTCCCATAATTCAACCTGCCCAATATATGAATGGAGTGCAGCTTGTCTTTTTGATGTGCAACACCTGCTATCTTTCTAAGTTGCTGTTTTCTTCCTGAATTCTGGCCACTCTCCAGAATAGGCTCATGGATTTGTGTCCAAAATATGTACCACCTCCAAACTCTGTGACATGGCCATGTACTGGATAGCTGAAGAGAATGGCGAGCATCTCAGAAAATGCAGATATCAGTGTGACCAGGAAAGTCTCAGTGGAGAAACCCTGCTTTGGGCCTTTTGCTTACTTATTGTTGTTTTGCACTGAATGTCAGGAAGTTCTTTGCCTCAATCCACCACTTTGTGAAGCCTGAAGTAAACAGTTTTCAAATGGAAATGAATGTCATCACCTGTGGCTCTTTGCTTAATTGCTTTGGGAAGGTAATTGTCTGAATTAGTCTCTTGGCCATGTTTGTGTCTATGACTTAGATTCTCAGCACCTGATGGATCTAAAGAATGGTCCCATGTGTGCGTCCAAAGCCATAATGGCAAAAAAAAAAAAAATCATTCATTATGGATGAAGTCTCTTGCCTTCCTCTGTTAATTTCCTGAACTCCATCAAGTGAGAATAGGGATTCTTTGGGTCAAATGAGTTCTTCAATTCCCTGCAGAGGTGCTTGGGTTTTCGCATAACTCCAAATCACATAAAGAATTGATACCTGAAATCAGTAGGCGTCAAATTGGAGAAACACAGAAGTATTAACGGCAGGCTTATTTGATCACTCCTCGTTCACAGAAACGGTGTCCAGGCCACCCTGACTTTAGGCAAATGAGGGGCAAGCGAGCTGATTTTGGACACTGTCTTGGCTTTTCTCATGACTCCAATTCACATAAAGAATCTAGACCCCACAGTCAGAGAGCCTCAAATTGGATAAGCGGAGCAGTATTAAGGGCAGGCCTATTTGATCACTCCTGATTCACAGGAAGGGTGCCCAGGCCACCCTGAAGTTAGGCAAAAGAGGTGCAAGAAGCTTATTTTGGACATTCTCTTGGGCTGCACAACTCATGGAAAACTCCAGGAAGAGGTTATGATTAGTGTCTATATGGAAGAAGAATAGGGCCATGAGGGAGTATTTTGGTTTTAATTGTTTTCATTTGAGTCGCGTTTGGAAGAGTTGTCTGGGTCCACCTGGACTTGAACTCTGGTGTGATTCTCCTTATAGACTGAGTTCTGCAACTGACCTGAGAGAAGTATTGCCATGAATTGTGTTGGGATTTTAGGAGGCCAGGCATGAAGTTGCCATTGGAACCTGAGATCTAGGCACAGGTTGGCTTTCCACAGAACACTGGGAATCTCAGCCAGGATATTACATGATTTTATTCTGAAAGACTTGGCATGCATTATTGAGATTCAAAACACACATGGACCTCGCTTTATAGACCTCAATTGGCCTCGCTTCATGTGACTTTTTGGCCACTCTTTGGGTAGCCTTGCCTGTGAGAGTGCTCCAGAGCTTTCCCTGAAATTAGCTTCCTAACCCTTTAATGGTTCCTGAATGAATTGCAAACCACAGTGCCTCCAACTTCATCCGTGAAAAATTGCTAGATAATTACCATGAAATTTTTAAAATTCCCATGACCAGATGTCACTGGAGGACCTTTGATGTCCTGTTGATGATCATGAATATACCAGACAGGGCCTTGATTGACTGGGTTTCAGGAAAATGGTGTAGAACAGAGATGCTGGTAAGTAGAAGCCTAGTGAGTAGTGGGCCTAGAGAAGTGTTACGCAAGTGAGTGATAAAACATCTGTGGTGGGGCCATGTGGATCTTCCACTGGCTTCCAAATGGCTTGAGACTGACATGGTGCAGCCATCAGACCCATATACGTAAAGGCATATTTTTATATGGAGAGGTTTTAGGGCAATGTTCAGAATCATGTTGCTATTGTCAAGGGGGCAAGCTACGTGGGATAGAACCCTGGTTGGTGCATTCTCCTGGAGACCCTGCACACCACAGCTGACAGAACTCCCTTCAGCACTGTTTCCCATTTGAACTCGTTGTATTTAATGAAGCAAATTCCAAACTCCCAGTGCAGCAGCAAGAAACACCACGATAATTGGAGGATGACCAAGTTGTTTCACAGTCCACACGGGGAGACACTTAGCCCTCAGTGGCCACAGTTTACCTACAAAGAGAGAATTCAGCACTGCTGCCTCATTTTTATTGAAAAATAAATAACCATGTCCTCCAGGTCACATAGATGCAGATCGAGCTTTGATTGTCTCACTACAAATAAAGCTAAAGCTCCTGAAAACAACATATATTTTAAGTGCCCAACCTTAAAGGCAGATTCTCAAAAAGTCTTTAGGCCAGCAGAGCTCCATATTTGTGGAGTGTTTACCCTGTCCCTTACTTTTGGAAACTCCTCTACCGCCTCCAAAGATGTGAAATCTGGAGCATTTTCCATTTCTGATAGGTATTCACAGATTTTCTAACTCTTCTCTTCTAATTGTGTCTTACTTGGGGCGAAGGTAATGTCAAGGCATTGTTCTGGAGGAGAGTGGGAAGAATTTTCTGTAGCATATATTTGCATAAACATTGGATTCAGTTTTCTATTTTCCATTCAAAATACTGAATCCCTGACTCTAACCCATACCCGACCAGACTCTGACTACTAATTCTAATATGATGGAGAAAAATAACCCAAACAGAATCGAAATACAAGCAGTTCAGAGTAGGCCTGGTGTATTGTTGTACTTTTCTTTTGCATGATACAGAGTTGGAGTTATGAATCTAGTCAATTTATTGTTGAAATAGTTGTCCATGTATTTTTAAGGTTAACAAATATGTGAATTCCTGTCTCCCTTTCTCTGTATTCTTATATGCACATATAGATTCCTCCCTGGTACCACACGTACATTCTTGTGAGGTGGCTGACTTGGCAGATACAAATTGTTAGAAGAGATCACTCCTACTAAACTTGTTGGAATTGGATATTCAACCTACGGTTGAGCTTGCTAGTTGAACAGCATTATACATAAATCCATGTTCAGTAAAATTAATATTTTTAGATCTGTGGATGATATATATTTTATAATGAATTTTGATTGACATATATTTTGCTACTTTTTTGTCTGTGTGTGTGTTTTGTATATATATATATATATATATATATATATATATATATATATATATATATACACTCTCCAGATTTTTCAAAATATGAAATATATGTGTCTTATATACACTCCCTAAATTCATTCATGTTTATTATGTGGATTTATAATCAACTATTCACAAGATTATTCTGAGAAATATTCATCCACCTGAAATTTGCCTAATGCTCTCAAATGTCAATCCTAATTGTGACTACATATTTGTTTCTTCCTAAGATTATATATTTAAACTCAACCCTGTTCAAAATATCTAATCCTATCACTCACTTTATACTTTGCCTGATTTTGTAATGTCACTATTGATATCTGCTTTCCTACATATTTTCCCCAGTTCATCATTGTGACTGACTCTTCACCTGTGCTGACATTTACATTCACTCTCTAATCGAAACCCTATTGCTAAAGAAATTTTTTTCCAATTCCTATACTCACCCTTCTTCATAAAAGTACTGACTATCTTCCTAATGCTACAGACTATCGTTTTTGACTGAATGTTCTCTTCTACATTCAATCATCCAAGTAAATTTGGGGCGAGCTTCAGAGGAGGAGACCACCAACAGACTATCTCTTGCAACATCAAAGGGTTTTTTGGGTGTCCAGCATGCTGGGGCTCAGAGATCACTTGAATAGAGCAGATAGCCCTGAGAATAGCTTAAATAGAGCTTATATACTTTCCCTGGAGAGGGCAGGGATGGAATTTTATTGATGGGTCAGGGTGAGAGGGTGGTTTGCATTCACCTGGGTGAGGGAGTACATTCTGCAGTTGGGCAGTTGGGGACAGAACATTCTGGGAACAAGATTTGCAAGCATTTCTCAAGATTTCAATAGTGTTTTGTTAAGCATACAGAAAAACAAGAAGTGACAAGTACCTATTTTATTAACCTTTAATTCCCCACTTCTTCTTCTGGCTACTTTTAATCATAAAAATGATCATTGGAGGGTGTCACATTCTATGTCTGCTAGTGGGGTATTACCATAAGTTTAACTCGTCCAATTTGAGCCTGGAGAAAAGAAATTACACGGTTGAGCAAACAGGATTTTATAGTTAGCAATAATATGAGGATTATTATTGGACCGGCCAGGGTTGATAAAAACGTAGTTAACCAGGAGGAGTGTGTGAACCAAGACTCAAGCCACCCTTTTTGGGCCTCTCTCTCTTGTTGATGCTCTTCAAGGTGTCTTTTAAATTTACTCATAGATTTTATTACAACTCCAGTATGGTCAGCATAAAAACAACATCCTTCCCTCAATGCAGCACAAAGGCCCCCTTCTCTAATGAAGAGGAGGTCCAACCCTCAACTGTTCTTTAAAACAACTTCAGAGAGAGAGGTTAAAGATTCATGCAAAGCTCTGATGGAGGTTTCTAATATCTTAGTTTTGCTCTATTGCTTCTTCTAATTGGGTCATTTGTTGTGTCCCATGGACAATGGCAGTGGTTCCTGTGCCCACCCGTGCAGCAACTCCTATTCCTAATAGGATGGCTAAAGTGAGGGATACAAGTTCCCAGTGGAACCGGTTGTATGCCCCCCCTATTTGATCTTCAAACGAACCTGCGTCATGATAGAGCTTTCTGGGAAACATCTGCAACATTTCAAAATAATCACATCTGTTGACCATTTCATGAAAACATAAACAATGTTTAAGTATATAGAATTATGCTGTTGTAGGGACAGACAAGGCAAGGCACCTAAGATAGCACTGAAGACAGGGAAACAGTCCTATATTGTTGCAACTGGATTCAGAGGGCATTGCTTCTGTTGTAATCAATTAGTCCCCTGAAACTCAAGTTTAGGTAGTTTCAGAATTGTGTACCCAACATATAAGGGATGGGGCTCAGAAGTTTACAGTCTGCAGAAGTTCAAAAAAGCAGTATATGTTTCTGATTTTTCCTCTGTTCTGGGCAAGTTAAATTTTCAAGGACACCTGGGAGGAGGAGAGCTTTTTATTCCCTTTCTTATTTTCCCCCTGCCAGCTGTTACAACGGAGCCCAGTTGGTAATTTCTTTATCTTAGAAATGTGGCCATTTCTGTGAAGCCCCAGCTGAAGGCCAGAGGACTTGTTCACATATTTTGTGAAAAACTAGTTAGGGGTTGTCTAGCTTAGAAGTACTGAGTTTTTTAGCCAGTGGCCAAGTATAACAGGGCAATACAAAAAGAGAAAGTTTATCTACATTGAACTCTTTATAGAAACTCTATGCTGAAAGTTCTAAAGTCAGCCATGGTGAAGACTTCTGGAGAAGGACATTTAAGACTTTTCTGTGGGCCTGGTACAGAGGGGGAATACGGGGAAGGTGGGACTGAGAGAAGCACCGAGGATCTGAGAATGAGGAAAAAGAGAGATGTAAAAGAATAATTGGAAAGGTGTTTGGGAATTTCCTAGCAAAAAACTTGAGCAGTAGAACAGGTAGAGAAGAGCAGAAAACGGGAGTGAGTATCCCAAAATCCTGTGAGGGACTTTAAATTTTAGTAACCTGTTTTCAGTGATGACAAAGCAACTTTAATGGCCATTTATATTACATCTTGGATAAGGGTCTGAGAGCTCTCCTCAGCTCGTTTGAGCTTTGGGTTAGCTGGAAAGAGGACCTGGTGGGACCCGGTGTGGGCACTGACAGGAAGAGAGAGGAGTGAGTGGGTGGAGGGGTACCTCAGTACCTGCTACCTCACAAGCGGGCAATTGTCTGAGAACTGGTGGAGGTTTGGGATTCTGATCTAGTAATTGGAGGGGAGAAATCACGTTGCTGAGGTGGGAGTGACAGCAGAGAGTCTGGAGCAGAAGGCTGAGGATAAAAATCTATTGGAGAAGCATAGTTCAGGATGTGAGTGAAGGAGGGAAAGGGCTTCCACATAGGGGAATCTCCTTTCACCCTTTTGAGCACTTGCAGAAGTTAAAAAGGTCACGCAAAATTTGAGGATCTAGAGACCCCTCTGGGTGCCATCCTTTTTCTGTTGTCTACTTGGTAATATGGCCAATGCTGTGTACTGAATTTGATGAAGTATTGGGTTCCATCAGGCAGCCTCTGTATGCTCACATCTCCATGACATACTGAAGAAGTCGGTTTTTCCCCCACACAGCCGTTACTGTTTGTGGCTTTGATAGTTTCCCGGGCAAACAAGTAATCTAGGATAGCCAACCTGCATCTGGCTCGCGTGTCCCTACATCCATAATGTTTGTTTCCATTATCTATGGTACACAAGGGATTTAATGGTATTTTAGTGGGATTTTCTTCATCAGGGATATCCCAATAGAAAAAACCTATGGCCAGCTGACAAATGTCTGGGTGGAGAGATGGCCACCAGGTCCCTAAGGGGGATGTATGTGAGATCGATTATACACTTTTCCAGTAGGATTTGTGATCAGCCATCGCTGCTTAAAAGGCTGATGAGGGTTAGGACTACTTGTGGCCAAGGGGAGAGTATATAACCTTATCCACATGGCGAATACACAATTTGAAACTGTTACCAGTCTTTTCCAGTTTCCAGAAAGATTCTGGACAAGGAGCAGGCTTGAGATGAGAGGCATGGATCCAAGAAGTGATTCTGTATACCTTTACCACTGTAGGTGTTATAAGTAGCACCTGGTATGGTCCTTTACAGCTGGGTTCCAGGGATGACACCTGATGTCATCTTACATGCATGAAGTCTCTTATTTGATATGGATGTGGAATCCCCTGGTACACAGTTTGTTACGCAGTGGGCAGCTATTTTCACAGGTATCACTGAGTTCTTTCAAGAGCTTTAAGTCTGTCAAGCAAGAGGGTGTGGAAAGGATCCTTAGGTCTTACAGTTGGGCTTAGGACCCTTACTGGACGAGGGCCACCATAGAGAACTTCTCAGGGGGTAAGGCTACTCAAAGAACCAGAAGGATTTTTTCTTGCATGAAACATTGCATAAGTCAGTAGCACAGTCCAATCTTTTATGCTGGTCTCTAAGCTTAATTTCGTTAAGGTCTCTTCAATGGTTCTATTCATTCTTTCTACTTGTCCTGAACTCTGGGGTCTATAAGCACAATATAACTTCCAATTAATCCCCAGGTTCCTGGCTAACCCCTGACTTACCTGGGCCATGAACATCGGTCCATTATCAGATCCTATTATCAGCTTAGCTTCCTCCAATGGTAGAGAGGCTTAGTCAGCAGCAGGGGAATCACTTAGAGTGTGTTGTGTGTTAGGGGACGAGGGCAGGGGATAAGGAGAGGAGGAAGAGTCCAGTAGAGTCAAATCTTGTGACTCAGGGAAAACAGAGGGTGGAGGAGGAGGAAGAGGTGAGGGTTTGAGAGATCATGTGGGAAGGAGTATGAGCAGAGGCATGGGCAAGGAAAGGCTTCACCCATGGAGGAGGAGATTTGCAGAGGTCCTGAAAAGTTAAGATATATGGCTGTTGATCAGGATGGCTATGTGGCCCTGGCTGAAAGACAATATCTCTGACTTTATAAATTAGTGGGAAGTAGAAAGATCTTTCTTGGGGCCATACGACTCCAAAGATGGGCCATTCTGAGGCACAGAGAGTCTGCCAGGTCCAGCGTTTTACTAAAAAAAGAAAGATTCTGAGCCCTTAAGCGGACTTTGGTTCAGTGATCAAGGGTCAGGTACAGAGGTATTGAAGTGCTCTGTCCCATAATGAAAGGTACACAAACAGTAAAAGCAAAGACACATGACACAGATAAGACAAGACCATAAAGACAGGCAATGGACATCCAACACTGAGACCAGGAATGCGTAGCCAGCAAAACCCGATAGGATGGCAATACCGAATCTAAAACAAAATATCACTGAGTCGATGAAGCAATTGTTCCTTGATTCTCCGAGTCCTCTTTGGGGTCCCCCAGGGAGGTGCCCTATGTCTCTGTGACACGTCTCTCAGCCACCGTCGGAGAGACCCCAGGCTCTTCATCGCCAGCAATTTTGCCAAGCCCTAACATGACACCTGAAACCAGAAAGAGGCGCCTTACTTGCTCCGAGAGGAGCCCGTTGGGGTCTCTCATCCGCCACTGCCGGAACTCGGTGGAACCTCAATATGTAAAGGTCAGGTGAGTGTTGGAGGAAGAGACTACCAAGAGACTGTCTCATGCAACAGCAAAGGGTTATTTTGCGTCCAGCTTGCTGGGGCTCACAGCTAACTTAAATAGATCAGAGAGCTCTGAGAACAGCTTATGCAGAGCTTACATACATTCCTTGGAGATGGAAGGGAGGGAAGTTTACTGATGTGTAAGGGTGAGTGGGCGGTTCGTGTGACACCGAGTGAGGCAGTACATTCTGCAGTTTGGCAGTTGGGAACAGTACATTCTAGAACAAGATTAGCAAACATTTCTCAAGATTTCAACAGTGTTTTTTTAAGCATACAGAAAAACAGGAAATAGCAAGTACCTATTTTATTAACCTTTCACTACCGACTATCCTTTTTTGACTGGATGTTCCTTCTACATTAATTCATGCAAAGTACAAGGTCCTATGCCATTGTATATCAATTTATCTGAGACATCTCTGCAGAACGTAATTCAATGCTGCGTATCCCAATCAAGGGCCCAATGCCCTTCTGGCCTTCAAATCATACTTAGATTTCTTTTTTCATACATATATTACACCTATATATTCTTATACACATAGCAGGTTCCCAATACCATTATTCATCCAGCACAATGATTTCTAACCCAAATCAAACATGTTTTTAACCATAATCATACACTATTCCCTCAATCTAACTTTATAGAACAGCAGGGAAAGAGTTGATTTTACAATACAGAAATGTAGGGAAACTTCCACCTGCTGATAACCTCAAAGGCCCATGCAGAAATGATCCCTGGAGAAGATGTAGGCAGCTATGAAGGACCTGAGAGACCAAAAGTCATCTTCCATGGCAAACAACCCAGTCAGGATAAAAGGTTGTGTCTGAATCAGATTCTCTTCTTAATGTAGAGAACATGGACCAAAACAGGCCTGTGTGGAGATCTATTCCTGGGTGCCTATGGTTGATATACCATTCTAACTTGTGAAAGTGTCACAGGAAGTAGGGGCAGCCTCAATCTCATGGGACCCTTGGAAGTAACAGTTAAGACAAAGTGGTTGCCAAGACAGGGACCTCATTCAGTTCAGGAAGGAAGTGACCTCACCTCACTTCCATGGTGATGGAACTCTCTGAACTTTGGATCCAGGAAGCCAGGCACCCATAGCCAGTCCAAGTCCCAGTCCCTATGGTCTCACTTGTTTGGATTTACTAAATGCAGTCAGTCTTTCTTGGTACCTTCAGACGTGAGAAGGCCAAATGCCAGGAAAGCTCGGAAGCGGGGCTTTTCTTGAGAAAGTCGTTAGTGGCTCACCGTTGGCTCCTGAGAAGTTCACAGAGTTTGCCAAGGAGACCAGATCTGAGACAGGACAGGCCATTTCGGGGGAACGTATTATGGCCTACAAGTCAGAGGACACTCCTGATAGTCAAAGACCTACTTAGGGGAAGGAGGTGCCTTTGTGGGTGTGGTTGTGGGTTTGTGGTTTTGTCTCATTTTCTGAGAATAGGTAGGACAGTCGGTTTGTTTCATTTGAAGTGGACTGTTTCTAGTAAGTCTTTTCACAGGGCGAGTGTTTCTATGTCTGTGTATTCCACTGTTTCCGTGGTTGTAGACATTAGAAAAGAGAATTCATCAATGGATGTGTCGTGTCTAGTAGAAAGCTTCTCAGCATTCATATTGCCCCGATTATGAATGGACTGTAGCTTGCCTTATCGATGAGCAACACCTGCTACCTTCCTAAGTTTCTATTTTTGTCCTGAATTCCGGCCAATTTCAAGAATAGGCCCATGGTTTTGTGTCCAAGATATGTACCACCTCCAAGCTCTGTGACATAGCCATGTACTGGATAGCTGTAGGTGATGGCGAGCATCTCAGAAAACTCAGATATCAGTGTGACGAGGACAGTCTCAGAGGAGAAACCCTGCTTTGGGCCTTTTGCTTACCTATTGTTCTGTTGCCCTGAATGTCAGGAAGTTCTTTGCATCTGGCCACCCCTTTGTGAAGCCTGAAGAAAACAGTTTTCAAATGGAAATGATTGGGCATACCTGTGGCTCTTTTCTTAAGTGCTTTGAAAAGGGATGTGACTGAATCAGCCCCCTGGCCCTGTGTGTGGCTGAGGCTTAGATTCTCAGCACCTGTGGATCTAAAGAAAGTTCCCATGTTTGCATCCAAAGGAAAAATGGCAGAAAGAGCAGCCATTGGGATGAAGTCTCTCGACTTCCTCTGTAAGGTTCCTGAACTCCATCAAGTGAAAATAGGGATCCTTTGGGTCAAATGAGTTCTTCAAAACCTGCAGAGGCTAGCCCATAGGTGCTTGGTTATTTCATGACTAAAATTCACATAAAGAATCTAAACCAAACAGTCAGTAGGCCTCAAATTGGAGAATTGGAGCGGTATTAATGGCAGGCCTATTTGATCACTCCTGGTTCACAGGATGGGTGTCCAGGCCACCTTTACTATAGGCAAATGAGGGTCAAAGGAGCTTATTTTGAACACTGTCTTGGTCTGCTCCCCTCATGGAAACCTCCAGCAAAATTATGATGAGTGTCAATATGAAAGAAGATGAGGGCCATATGGGAGTGTTCTTGTTTTAATTGTGGTAATTTGTGTGGTAGTTGGAAAAGATGACTGGGATCACCTGGGCTTGAACTCTGGTGTGATTCCCCTTAAAGAATGAGTTCTGGATCTGACCTCAGAGAAGTATTGTCGTGAGTTCTCTTGGGATTTTACTAGGCCACACGTGAGAATCGCCTTTGGAAATTGAGATCTAGGCCCAGGATGGCTTTCCACAGAGCTCGGGGATTCTGAGCCAGGATATCACATGATTTAATTCTTAAAGACTTGGCAGCCCTAGTTGAGAGTCCAAACACATATGGACCTCACATTGTACACCTCAATGTGTCTGGATTCATGTGACCTTTTGGCCAGTCTTTTGGAAGGCTTTTCTGTGAGTGTTCTCCAGAGCTTTCATTGAAATGAGCTTCCTCACCATTTAATGGTTCCTGAATTAATTGAAACCCACAGTGCCTCTAACTTCATTTTTGAAAAATGACTAGATTCATACAATAAAATTTTTGAAATTCCCATGACCAGGTGGCACTGGATAAACTTTGGATTTCCTGTTGCTGATCATGAGTGTACCAAAGAGTGCCTTGATTGACTGGTTTTCGTGAAAATGGTGTAGAACAGAGATGCCAGTAATTTGGAGCCTAATGAGTAGTGGGCCTAGAGAAGTGGACTGTAGGTGTGTAAATAAATATTTTTGGTAGGACCACCTGGATCTTCCATTGGCTTCGAAAGACTTGCGACTGACATGGTGCAGGCAGGAGACCTTTATATGTAAAGGCATCTTGTCATATGGAGAGGTTTCAGGGCAATGTTCAGAATCAGGTTGCTATAGTCAAGGTGAAAGCTATGTAGGATAGAAGCCTGGTTCGTACATTCTCTTTGCGTCCCTGACCAACCACACATGACAGAACTCCCTCCAGCATTTTGTCCCAGTTGAACTCCTTGTATTTCTTGAAGCAAATACCAAACTCCCAGTGCAGCAGTAAGAAACACCCTGGAAAGTGGAGGATCACCAAATGGCTTCACAGTCCACACGGAAAGACACTTAGCTCCCAGTGGCCACAGTTTACCTACAAAGAGAGAATTCAGAACTGCTCCCTCATGTTCATTAGAAAATAAGGACCATGTGCTCCAGGTCATAGAGATGCAGACCCAGATTTTATGGTGTCACTACAAACGAAGCTAAATCTCCTAACAATTACATATTTTTCTTGTTCCCAACCTCAGAGGAAGTTTCTCAAGAAGTCTCAAGGCCAGCACTGCTCCATGTTTCTGGATTGTTTACCCTCTCCCTTACTTTTGGAAACTGTTCTACCACCTCCAGTGTTGTGAACTCCTGAGCACTTTCCATTCCACATATATATTCAGATTTTCTAACTCCTCTCCTCTAATTGTGTCTTACTTTTAGCGATGGTTATGTCAAGGCATTGTTCTGGATGAGAGAGGGAAGATTTTTGTGTATCACATTTTTGCATACACATTAGATTCATTTTCCTTTTTTCCATTTGAAATACTGAATCCCTGACACTAACCCATACCCTACTAGACTCTGACTACTAATCCTAATATCATGGAGAGAAAGAAACCTAACCGAATAGAAATACAGGCCTTTCATAGGAAGCATGGTGTATACTTCTATTTGCCTTCTGCATTATCAAGAGTATGTTTTTTAAATCTAGTCAACTTTTCATTGTAATATTCCTCCATGATATTTTAAAATTATCACATATATAAATTCCTGTCTCCCTTTCTCTGTATCCTATTCAGCACATGTATTTTTTTATACATATATATATAATATCCTACCTGGTATCACACGGACAATCTTGTGAGCTCCCTGATTTTGGAATATAAAATTGTGAGAACAGATGACTCTCCCTAAATAATGATGGGACTGAAAATTCAACCTATGGGTGAGCTTCCTAGTGAAAAACACTATACATAAATCCATGTTCAGTAAAATGAATATTTTTGGATATGTGGATGAATTATATTTCATGATGAATTTCGATTGGCATATATATTGCTAAATATTAATGTGTGTGTGTGTATGTGTGTGTGAGTGTATGTATTTTTTTTAAATCTGGAAAAAAAATATATATGTGTATATATATACATATATATATATATATATATTATATATGTATATATTATATATAATATATATATATTATATATATATATGTATATATATTCTCCAGATTTTAAAAAAATATGAAAAATATGTGTCTTATTATACACTCCCTAAATTCATTTATATTCATGTATGTGGGTTCAAAATCCACTTTTTACAAGATTATTTTCAGCAATATTTATACACCTGTAATACATATTGGTTTCCTACTACTGAATACTAAGTTCAGTAGGTGGTGCATACAAATCCTAATATTTCTACAGTACCTGACCCAGTTTAACATCAATGCAAGTAGATTGCTATGGGACATGATGTGTATTTTGAAGTTCATTTTTACTCAACACTGGTACATTACTATTTTTTCAGTATATGGACATCATAGGATATATTTTTTCACCCACAACTTCACAAAATTATAGGCATTTGGTTCACTCTCATTTA
Organism: Callospermophilus lateralis; assembly: GCF_048772815.1. NCBI lineage: Eukaryota > Metazoa > Chordata > Mammalia > Rodentia > Sciuridae > Callospermophilus > Callospermophilus lateralis. The sequence continues at coordinate 521,796 of NW_027517506.1, read as the reverse complement.
CTTACTACTTCAGAACACATGTATTCCTCCATGTTTCTTTACTGGTCTTTTCACTAGACTTCTTTCTAAACACATTATTTTTGATTCCATAATCATTTTTGAAGCAATACTCACTCTTCACGATAAACCGTAACCCTAATATTACCATTACATATATAACTGGTTGGAATGATTGTATATATATCAATATAAGATTTCCAATACATTTTCAGATGCAAACTCAATCCATTATTTAAAGTTGGAACCAGTTATATACTTTATTCACAATCTGGTCTATTCATGCAACATCTCAATAATGATCAACACAAGGTACACCTATTTGTATCACCAGTACTAATTTATAAGTTTCCAGAATATTACTCCCCATAATGGTGGAAGAAATACTCATGTCACCTTATCAACATATAAATTTTATCACGGTAGTATTCTGGACACAAAATGCAAAGGTCACACATATGATTGTACCAAAGCCTAAATGGAAAGTGACCATGGATTACTAAAAACATCCATGTCCAGGGTGCCTAATGCTCTCAAATGTCAATCCTATTGATTACTACATATTTGTTTTTTCCTAAGATTATATATTCAACCTCAAGCCTGTTGAAAATGTCTAATCCTATCACTCACTTTATACTTTGCCTGATTTCCTAATCTTTCTATTGATATCTGCTTTCCTACATATTTTTCCCTGTTCATCATTGTGACTTTCTCTTCAGATGTGCTGACATTTACATTCACTCTCTAACTGAAACCCTATTGCTAAAGAACTTTTGGTCCAACTCCTAGTCTCACTCTTCTTCCTAAACCTACTGACTATCTTCCTAATCCTACAGACTATCCCTTTTTGACTGGATGTTCTCTTCTACATTCAATCATCCGAGGTACACGGTCCTATGCCATTGTATATCGATTTATCTGAGACCTCGGTGCAGAACATAATTCAAGCTCAGTATACCAATCAAGGTTCTGTTGCCCTGAATGTCAGGAAGGTCTTTGCCTCAGGCCACCCCTTTGTGAAGCCTGAAGAAAAAAATTTCAAATGGAAATAAATGGGCATCACCTGTGGCTCTTTGCTTAATTGCTTTGGAAAGTGATTTGTCTGAATCTGCCTCTTGGCCCTGTGTGAGGCTGTGACTTCGATTCTCTGCACCTGATGGATCTAAAGAAAGATCCCATGTGTGCATTCAAAACCAAAATGGCAAAAAGAGCAGTCATTGTGGATGAGGATTCTTGCCTTTCTCTGTTAGGTTCCTGACCCCCTTCAAGTGAGATTAGGGATCCTCTTTGTCAAATGAATTCTTGAATGCTCTCCAGATGTGCTTGGATTTTCTCATGACTCCAAATCACATAAAAAATCTATACCTGACATTCAGTAAGCCTCAAATTATAGAAACAAAGCGGAATTAATGGCAGGCCTTTTTGATCACTCCTGGTTCACAGGAAGGGTGTCCAGGCCACCCTGACTTTAGGGAAATTAGAGGCAAGGGAGCTTATTCTGAAAACTGTCTTTAGTTGCAACCCTCATGGAAACTTCCATCCAGAACTTTTGATGAGGGTCTTTATGGACGAAGATGAGGGCCATGTGGTAGTTTTTTTGTTTTAATTGTGGTCATTTGTGTGGGGGTTGGAAGACATGACTTGGTCCACCTGGGCTTGAACTCTGGTGTGATTCCCCTTAGAGCCTGAGTTCTGGAACGTACCTCATAGAAGTATTGATATGAATTGTGTTGGTTTTTAGGAGGCCACGCATGATTGTCACCCTTTCAAACTGAGATCTAGGCCCAAGGTGGCTTTCCACAGAGCAATGGGAATCTCAGCCAGGAAATCACATGATTTTATTCTGAAAGACTTCGCAGCCATTGTTGGCCCTCGGAAGCAAGAAGGAGTGGCCATACTCATATCGAATAAAATCAACTTAAAACCTAAGTTAATCAAAAGTGATAAAGAAGGACACTATATACTGTTAAGAGGCAACATTCACCAACAAGACATAACAATTATCAATTTGTATGCACCAAACAATGGTGGTGCCAAGTCATAAAACAAACTCTCCTCAAGTTCAAGAGTCATATAGGCTATAGCACAATAATTACGGGTGACTTCAGCACACAACCCTCGCCATTGGACAGATCCTCTAGAGAAAATCTGAATTAAGAAACTATAGAATTCAATAGCACAATCAATAACCTAGACTTAACCAACATATATAGAATATATCAAACATCATAAAGTGGATACATGTTCTTCTCAGCAGCACATTGGTCCTACTCAAATATAGACCATATATTATGCCATATGGAAACTCTTAGTAAATATAAAAGTATGGAGATAATACCATGCACCATATCTGATCATAATGGAATGAAACTTGAAATTAATGATTGAAGAAGGAAGGAAAATTCTACATCACATGGAAAATGAACAATATGTTACTGAATAATCAATGGGTTACAGAAGACATAAAGGAGGAGATAAAAAAATCTCTTAGATACAAATGAAAATACAGACAAAACATTCCGGATTCTGTGGGAAACAATGAAAGCAGTTTTAAGAGGGAAATTCATTTCTTGGAATTCTTTCCTCAAAAAAAGAAAAAAACAACAAATAAATGATCTCACACTACATCTCAAAAACCTAGAAAAAAAAGAGCAAAACAACAAATGTAGTAGAAGACAAAAAATAATTAAAATTAGAGGAGAAATCAACAAAATTGAAACAAAAAAATTGAACAAATAAAAGTTGGTTCTTTGAAAATAAATTAAATCGACAGGCCCTTAGCCATGCTAATGAAGAGAAGCAGAGAGAGAACTCAAATTACTAACATATGGGATAAAAAAGGCAATATCACAACAGACACTACAGAAATACAGAAGATAATTCGAAAGTATTTTGAAACCCTATATTCCAATAAAACAGAAGATAATGAAGATATCGATAAATTTCTTATGTCATATGATCTGCCCAGATTGAGTCCGGAAGACACACAAAATTTAAATAGACCAATAACAAAGGAAGAAATAGAAGAAACCTTCAAAAGACTACCTACCAAAAAAAACCCTGGACCAGATGGTTATACAGCAGAGTTCTACAAAACGTTCAAAGATGAATTAATACCAATACTTTTCAAGCTATTTCAAAAAATAGAAAAAGAAGGAGTTCTTCCAAATTCATTCTATGAGGCCAACATCACCCTGATCCCAAAACCAGACAAAGACACTTCAAAGAAAGAAAACTACAGACCAATATCTCTAATAAACTTGGATGCAAAAATTCTCAATAAAATCCTGGCAAATCAAATACAAAAGCACATAAAAAAATTGTGCATCATGATCAAGAGGGATTCATCCCAGGGATGCAAGGCTGGTTCAATATACGGAAATCAATAAATACTATTCACCACATCAATAGACTTAAAGAGAAGAACCATATGATCATCTCGATAGATGCAGAAAAAGCATTCTACAAAGTACAGCATCCCTTTATGTTTAAAAATCTATAAAAACTAGGAATAACAGGAACTTACCTCAACATTGTAAAAGCTATATATGCTAAACCTCAGACTAGCATCATTGTAAATGGAGAAAAACTGAAGGCATTCCCTTTAAAATCTGGAACAAGACAGGGATGCCATCTATCACCACTTCTATTCGATTTAGTTCTTGAAATACTAGCCAGAGCAATTAGACAGACAAAAGAAATTAAAGACTTAAAAATAGGAAAATAAGAACTTAAATTATCGCTATTTTTGGATGACATGATAATATATTTAACAGACCCAAAAGGGTCTGCTAGAGTTAGTAAATGAATTCAGCAAAGTGGCAGGATATAAAATCAACACGCATAAATCTAAGGCATTCCTGTATATCAGCAACAAAACTTCTGAAATTTAAATGAGGAAAACCACTCCTTTTACAGTATACTCAAAGAAAATAAAAAACTTGGGAATCAACCTAACCAAAGAGGTGAAAGATTTATGCAATGAAATCTACAGAACCCTAAAGAGAGAGATAGAAGAAGATGTTAGAGGATGGAAAAGTATGCCCTGTACATGGATAGGCAGAAATAACATCATCAAAATGGCGATATTACCCAAAGTTCTCTACAGGTTTAATGCGATGCCAATCAAAAACCCAATGGCATTTCTTGTAGAAATAAATAAAGTAATCATGAATTTCATATGGAAAAACAAAAGACCCAGAATAGCGAAAGCAATTCTAAGCAGGAAGTGTGAATCCAGAGTTCAAACTGTACTACAAAGCAATAGTAACAAAAACAGTGTGGTACTGGTATCAAAACAGGCAGATGGACCAATGGTACAGAATAGAGGACACAGAGACAAATCCACAAAATTACAACTTTCTTATATTTGAAAAAGGGCCTAAAAGCATGCAATGGAAGAAGGATAGCATATTCAACAAATGGTGCAGGGACAACTGGAAATTCATATGCAACAAAATGAAACTGAATCCCTTTCTCTCACAATGCACAAAAGTTAACTCAAAATGGATCAAGGAGCCAGATATAAAATCAGAGACACTGCGTCTGATAGAAGAAAAAGTTGGCTACGATGTACATACTGTGGGGTTGGGCTCCAAATTCCTTAATAGGAAACCCATAGCCCAAGAGTTAATAAAAAGAATAAACAAATGGGACTTACTTAATCTAAAGAGATCTTTCTCAGCAAGAGAAAAAATAAGAGAGGTAAATAGAGAGCCTACATCCTGGGAACAAATTTTTACCCCTTACACTTCAGATAGAGCCCTAATATCTAGAATATACAAAGAACTCAAAAAAATTAAACAATGAGATAACAAATAACCCAATCAACAAATGGGCCAAGGATCTTAACAGACACTTCACAGAGGAGGACATACAATCAATCAACAAGTACATGAAAAAATGCTCACCATCTCTAGCAGTCAGAGAAATGCAATCAAAACCACCCTAAGATACCATCTCACTCCAGTAAGATTGGCAGCCATTATGACGTCGAACAACAATAAGTGTTGGTGAGGATGTGGGGTAAAGGGTACACTTGTACACTGCTTGTGGGACTGCAAATTGGTGAGTACAATATGGAAAGCAGTATGGAGATTCATGGGAAAGCTGGGAATGGAACCACCATTTGACCGAGATATCGCCCTTCTCAGACTCTCCCCTGAGGATGTTAATAGAGAGCAGTATAAGGATACTGCCACATCGATGATCATAGCGGCACAATTCACAATAGCTAGACTTTGGAACCAACCTAGATGCCCTTCAATAGACGAATGGATAATAAAAATGTGGCATCTATACACAATTGAGTATTACACAGCACTGAAAAATGACAAAATCATAGAATTTGCAGGGAAATGAATGGCATTAGAATAGATTATGCTAAGCGAATCTATCCAATCCTTAAAAAACAAATGCCAAATGTTTCCTTTTATATAGAGAGAGCAAATAAGAAGAGAACAGGGAGGAAGAACATGAGAAAAATATTAAAACTAAACAGAGATGAGTGGGGGGAGAGAAAGGGAGAGAGAAGGAAAAGCATATGGAAATGGTAGGAGACTACTCAATGTTACACAAAATTACATATAAGAGGTTGTGAGGCTAAAGAGGGGAAAACAAGGGAGAGAATTAAACAACAGCAGATGAGGTAGAGAGGGAAGATGGGAGGGGAGGGGGAATAGTAGGGGATAGGAAAGGTAGCAGAATACAACAATAACTAGTATGCTATTATGTAAAAACGTGAGTGTGTAACTGATGTGATTCTGCGATTTGTATTTGGGGTAAAAATGGGAGTTCATAACCCAATTGAGTCAAATGTATGAAAGATGATATATCATGAGTTTTATAATGTTTTGAACAACCAAAAATAAAAAGAATTGAATTTCCAATATTTGAGTCATTTAACAACTTTATTTTTTAATAAAATTGTCTTTTATTTGTTATCTTACTTGCTGGTATCTTCCTTTCAGTTTTAAAAAACTATGAGCTGTAGCCATTCATCCATGTAGTATGTAAAAGAAAATTTTGAGTGTCTCCATGTTACCAGATTGGCAAGGCATCAAGGTTTCCTTCACAAACAAGGTGAAGGCTTTGCCATTAGAAATTTAACATTCTGCAAAACAATTATTTTAACTTTCCAATTAAATTTCCAAAAAAATTTAGAAAAAGAAGAATATAATCCCCACAGTAAGAAGGCCTCAAAGTGGAGAAGTGGAGCATTTACGGCAGGCCTATTTGATCACTCCTGGTTCACAGGAAGCATGTCCAATCCACCCTGACGTTAGGCAAATGAGGGGCAAGGGAGCTTATTTTGGGCACTGGTTTGGCTGTGCCCCTCATGGAAAACTCCATCCACAGGTTATGATGTGTGTCTATATGGAAGAAGATGAGAACCATGTGGGAGTGTTTTGGTTTTAATTGTGGTCATTTGTGTGGTAGTTGGAAGAGATGACTGGGTCCACCTGGGCTTGAACTCTGATGTGATTCCCCTTAGAGAATGAGATTTGGAACTAACTTCAGAGAAGTATTGCCATGAATGTTGTTGGGATTTCAGGAGGCCACACATGAGAGTCGCCCTTGGAAACTGAGGTCTAGGCCCAGGGAGGCTTTCCAGAGAGCACTGGGAATCTCAGCTAGGATATCACAGGTTTTATTCTGAAAGACTTGGCAGCCATCGTTGAGAGTCAAAACACACATGACCTCACATTGTAGACCTCAATGGGCCTGGCTTCATGTGACAATTTGGCCACTCTTTGGGAAGCCTTGCCTCTGAGAGATCTCCAGATCCTTCATTAAAATGAGCTTCCTCAACATTTAATGGATCCTGAATGAATTGAAACCCACAGTACCAACAATTTCATCTGTGAAAAATAGTTAGATAAATACCATAAAATTTTAGAAATTCTCATGACCAGGTGGCACTGGAGAACCATTGGATGTCCTGTTGCTGATCATGAGTATACCAGACAGTGCCTTGATTGACTAGGTATCATGAAAATCGTGTAGAACAGAGATGCCAGTAAGTTGGAGCCTGCTGAGTAGTGGGCCTAGAGCAGTGGTGTGCAGGTGTGTGATAAAACATCTCTGGTGGGGCCATGTGGATCTGCCATTGACTTTCAAATGCCTTGAGACAGACACGGTGCAGCCAGCAGACCCTTCTATATAAAGGCATCTTGTTATATGGAGACTTTTCACGGCAATGTTTAGAATCAGGTTGCTATGGTCAAGGGGCAAGCTATGTGGGATAGAAGCCTAGTTGGTGCATTCTCATGCAGACACTGACCCACCACACGTGACAGAACTCCCTCCAGCACTGTGTCCCACTTGAACTCCTTGTATTTTGTGAAGCAAATACCAAACTCCCAGTGCAGCAGCAAGAAACAAAACGAAAAGTCGAGGATGACCAAATGGCTTCACAGTCCACATGGGGAGACACTTAGCCCCAGTGGCCACAATTTAGCTACAAAGAGAGAATTTAGCACTGCTGCCTCATGGTCATTGGAAAATAAGAAACCATGTCCTCCTGGTCACATAGATGCAGACCTAGCTTTGATGGTCTCACTACATCGGAAGTTAAAGCTCCTGAAAACAACATATATTTCAAGTGCCCAAGCTCAGAGGCAATTTCTCAAGAAGTGTTTAGGCCAGCAGATCTCCATGTTTGTGGAGTGTTTACCATGTCACTTACTTTTGGAAACTGCTCTATCAACTCCAAGGTTGTGAATTCCTGAGCATTTTCCATTCTAAATATATATTCACAGATTTTCTAACTCTTCTCCTCTAATTCTGACTTACTTGTGGCGAAGGGAATGTCAAGTCATTGTTCTGGATGAGAGAGAGAAGATTTTGTTTAGCACATATTTGCATAAACATTGGATTCATTTTACAATTTTCTGTTTGAGATACTGAATCCCTGACACTAACCCATACCCTACTAAACTCTGACTACTAATCCTAATATAATGGAGAAAAATAACCCAAACAGAATAGAAATACAAGCATTTCAGAGGAAGCATGGTGTATAGTTGGACTTACCTTTTGCATGATATAAGGTAGGAGTTATAAATCTAGTCAATTATTTGTTGAAATAATTTTCCATGTGTTTTTAAAGTTAAGAAAAATGTGAATTCCTGTCTCCCTTTCTCTGTAGCCTATTAAGCAAATGTATTTTTATATGCACAAATAGAATCCTACCTGGTTTCACATGTACATTCTTGTGAGGTGGCTGAATTGGCAGATACAAATTGTGAGAAGAGATCACTCCTCCTAAACGCTGTTTTAACAGAAAATTCAACCCATGAGTGAGCTTCCTAGATGAACAACACTATACATATATTACTGTTCAGTAAAATGAATATTTTGGGATATGCGGATGAGTTATTTTTCATGATGAATTTCAGTTGGCATATATATTGCTACATTATAATGTGTGTGTGTTTGTGTGTCTATATATATATATATATTCTCCAGATTTACCAAAATATGAAATATATGTGTCTTCTTATACACCGCCTGAATTCATTCATGTTCATATATGTGGATTTATAATCAACTTTTAACAAGTTTATTCTCAGAAATATACATCCACTGAAATACATATTTGTTTCCTAGTACTGAAAACTAACTTCAGGGAAGGGTGCTTACAAATCGTAATATTTCTACAGTAACTGACCAAGTTTAACATCAATGCAAGTAGATTCCTATTGGATGTGATGTGTTTATTAAAGTTCATTTTTATTCAAACCTTGTACGTTATTATTTCTTCAGTTTATAGACATCATAAAATATATCCTTTCATTCACAAATTCACAAATTTATAAACATTTGGTTCACTTTCAATCACTTCCTCCTTCAGAACACTTATATTTCTCCATGTTTCTTGACTCGTCTTTTCACTAGACTTCTTTCTAAACACATTATTTTCGATTCCATAATCATTTTTGAAGCAAAACTCATTCACTATTCATGATAAACGGTAACCCTAAGATAACCATTAGATATGTAAGTGGTTGGAATGAATGTATGTATATCAATAAATGATTTCTTCTATTTTTTCAGATATCAATACAATCCATTATTTAAATTTGGAACCAGTCATATAATTTATTCACATTATGGTCTATTAATGCATCATCTCTATATTCATGAACACAGGGTAAGCCTATTAGTATCCCCAGTACTAATTTATATCTTTTCAAAATATTTCCCCCAGAAATGGTGGAAGAAATACTCATGTCACCTGATCTTCATATACATATTATCACAGTAATATTTTGGACACAAAATGCGAAGGTCACCCTTATGATTGTACCAAAGCCTCAATGGAATGTGAACATGGATTACTAAATATATCCATGTCCAGGTTGCCTAATGCTCTCAAATGTCAATCTTATTGGTGACTACAAATTTGTTTCTTCTTAAGATTATGTATTCAACCTCAACCCTGTTGAAAATCTCTAATCCTATCATGTTATACTTTGCCAGATTTCCTAATGTCTCTATTGATGTCTGCTTTCCTACATATTTTCCCCAGTTCATCATTGTGCCTGACTCTTCACATATGGTGTCATTTATATTCACTCTCTAACCAAAACCGTATTGCTAAAGAACATTGGGTCCCAATCCTAGACTCACTCTTCCTCCTAAACCTACTGACTATCTTCCTAATCCTACACACAATCCCTTTTTGACTGGATGTTCTCTTCTACATTTAATCATCTGAGGTACAGAGTCTTATGCCATTGTATATCAATTTAACTGAGACCTCGGTGCAAAACATAACTCAAGCTAAGGATCCCAATCAAGGGTCCAAATCCTTCTGGGCTTCAAATATTACCTAGATTTCTGTTTTCATACTTATGTTTTCCCTCTATATTCTTATAAATATCGCTGGTTCCCAATACAATTATTCATCCAGCAGAATGATTTCCAACCCAAATCGAACATGCTATTAACCCTGACCATACAATATTCCCTCAATCTCACTTTACAGAAGAGCAGGGACAAAGTTGGTATTACAATACAGGAAGTTACGAGATCTTCCACCTGCTGAGTACCTCAAAATCCATGCAGAAATTATCCCTGGAGAAGATGCAGGCAGCTATGAAGGACCTGAGAGAACAAAAGTCATATTCCATGGCAAACAACATGGTCAGGATGAAAGGATGTGTCTGAGTCAGCCTCTCTATTCTTAATGTAGGGAAGATGGACCAAACTAGGCCTGTGTGGAGAGCTGTTCCCAGGTGACTATGGTTTCTATACCATTCTAACATGTGAAAGTATCACAGGAAGTAGGGCAGCCTCCATGTCAGGAGACAATAGGAAGAAACTGTTAGGACAAAGTGGTGGCCAAGACAGTGACCTCATTCATTTTCTGAAGGTAGTGACCTCACCTCACTTCCTTGGTGATGGAGGTCTCTGAATTTTGTGATCCAGGAAGCCAGGCACCCTGAGCCAGTCCCAGTCGCAGTCACAGTGGGCTCATTTCTTTGGATTTACCAAGGACAGAGTCAGTCTTTCTTGGTACCTACTGATGTAAGGGTTGCCAAATACCAAGAAAGCTGTGAAGAGGGGTCTTTCCTGAGAGCATAGGAATTGGCTCACCACTGCCTCCTTACAAATTCACAGATTTGATGAAGGAGACCAGATCTGAGACAGAAAGGCCATTTCTGGGTTACATCGTATGTCCTACCAGTCAGAGGACACTCCAGATAGTCACAGACCTACTTGGAAGAAGGAGGTGCATTTGTGGGTGTTGGTTTGTGTTTGTGGTTTTTTCTCATGATGTGAGAATAGGTAAAAAAGGAGGTTTGTTTGGTATGGAGTGGACTGTTTCTAGTAAGTCATTTGACAAGGAGACTGTTTCTGTGTCTGTGTATCCCACTGTGTTTTTCTTTGTAGATATTAGAAAAGAAAATAGCTCATTGGGTGTGTCCTGTCTAGTAGAAAACTTCCCAGTATGCATCCTTCCCAATTAATGAATGGACTGAGGCTTGCCTTATCCATGGGCAACACCTGCTATCTACCTATGTTCTCATTTTTTTTCCTGAATTCTGGCCACTCTAAAGATTAGTATCATGTATTTTTGTACAAGATACGTACCACCTCCAAGCTCTGTGACATAGCCATGTACTGGATAGCTGAAGGGAATGGCGAGCATCTCAGAAAACTCACATATCAGAGTAACCAGGAAAGTCTCCTAGGAGAAACCCTGCTTGGGGGCTTTTGATTACCTATTGTTCTGTTGCTCTGAATGTCAGAAAGGTCTTTGCCTCAGGCCAAACCTTAGTGAAGCCTGAAGAAAAGAGTTTTCAAATGGAAATGAATGGGAATCACCTGTGGCTTTTTACTTCATTGCTTTGGATAGGGATTTGTCTGAATCAGCCTCTTGGCCCTGTGTGAGCCTGTGGTTTAGATTTTCAGCACCTGATGTATCTAGAGAAAGATCCCATGTGGGCATCCAAAACCAAAATGGAAAAATAGATCAGTCATTGTACATGAAGCCTCTCGCCTTCCTCTGTAATATTAATGACCTCCATCAAGTGAGAATAGGGATCATTTGTGTCAAATGAGTTCTTCAAAGCCCTGCAGAGGCTGGACAATAGGTGCTTGCGTTTTCTCATGACTCCAATTCACACAAAGAATCTATACCCCACAGTCAGTAGGCCTCAAATTTGAGAAGTGGAGCAGTATTAACAGCAGTCCTATATGATCACTTCTGTTTCACAGGAATGTTGTCCAGGCCACCCTGACTTTAGGCAAATGAGGGGCAAATGAGATTATTTTTGACACTGTCTTGGGCTGTGCCCCTCATGGAAACCTCCAGCTAGAGGTTATGATTAGTGTCTATATAAAAGAAGAAGAGGGCCCTGTGGGAGTGTTTTGGTTTTAATTGTCGTCATTTGTGTGGCAATTGGAAGAGATGCCTGGGTCCACCTGGGCTTGAACTCTGTTGTGATTCCCCTTAGAGACTGAGTTGTGGAACTGAGCTCAGAGAAGTATTGCCATGAATTGTGTTGAGATTTTTGGAGGCCAAGCATGAGATTCGCCATTGGAAACTGAGATCTAGGCCCAGGGTGACTTTCCACAGAGCACTGAGAATCTCAGCCAGGATATCACAAGATTTTATTTTGAAAGATTGTCAGCCATAGTTGAGAGTCAAAACACACATGGAATTCACATTGTAGACCTCAATGGGCCTGGCTTCATGTGACCTTTTGCCCACTCTTTGGGAAGCCTTGCCTGTGAGAGTTCTCCAGACCTTTCATTGAAATGAGATTCCTCACCTTTTAATGGTTCCTGTATAAATTGAATCCCACAGTGCCTCCAACTTCATTATTGAAAAATATCTAGATAAATACCATGAATTTTTTGAAATTACCATGACCAGGTTGCACTGGAGAACCTCTGGATGTCCTGTTGCTGATCATGACTGTACCAGACAGTGCCTTGATTGACTGGGTTTCATGGAAAAAGTGTAGAACATAGATGCCAGAAAGTTGGAGCCTGAAGACTAGTGGGCCTAGAGCAGTGGAGTGTAGGTTTGTGAAAAAAACATTTCTGGTGGGGCCACGTGGATCTGCCATTGGCTTAGAAATCACTTGTGACTGACATGGTACAGCCAGCAGACTGTATGTAAAGGCATCTTATTATATGGAGAGGATTCCTGCCAATGTCCAGAATCAGGTTGCTATTGTCAAGTTGAAAAGCTATGTGGGATTGAAGCCCCACTGGTGCATTTTAGTAACCCACCACACGTGAGAGTACATCCTCCAGCACTGGGTCCCAGTAGAACTCCTTGTATTTCGTGAAGCCAATACCAAACTCACAGTGCAGCAGTAAAAAACACCACGAAAGTGGATAATGACCAAATGGCTTTTCAGACAACACAGTTAGATACTTAGACCCCAGTGGCCAAAGTTTACCTACAAAGAGAGAATTCAGCACTGCTGCCTCATGTTCACTAGAAAATAAAAAACGATGTCATCCAGGTCACATAGATGGAGACCCAGAATTGATGGTCTCACTACAAAGGAAGCTAAAGCTCCTGACAACAACATATATTTTAACTGCCCAAGCTCAGAGGCAGTTTCTCAAAAAGGCTAGCAGAGCTCCATGTTTGTGGAGTGTTTACCCTCTCTCTTTTTGTAACCCGTTCTACCTCCTACAAGTTTGTGAACTCCTGAGCATTTTCCTTTCCACATATGTATTCACAGATATTCTAACTTTTCTCCACTAATTGTTTCTTATTTGGGGCGAAGGTAATGTCAAAGCATTGTTCTGGATGAGAGTGGGAAGATTTTTGTGTAGCACATATTTGCATACACATTAGATTCATTTTCGTATTTTCCATTTGAAATACTGAATCCCTGACCCTACCCCATACCCTACTAGACTCTGACTACTAATCAAAATATGATGGAGAAAAAGAAACTTAACAGAATAGAAATACAGGCCTTTCATAGGAGTCATGGTGTGTACTTGGACTTGCCTTCGGCTTTATCAATGGTATGTGTTATAAATCTAGTCAACTTTTCATTGTAATACTTCTCCATGAGTTTTTAAAATTAACACATATGTAAATTTCTGTCTCACTTTCTCTGTAGCCTATTCATCACATGTATTTTTTAATGCATATTTAGAAGTCTACCTGGTATCACATGTACATTCTTGTGAGCTTGCTTATTTTGGAAGATACAAATTGTGAGAAGAGATCGCTCCCTCTAAATACTGATGGAACTGGAAATTCTACCTATGGGTGAATTTCCTAGATGAACAGTATTATGCATAAATAAATGTTCAGTAAAATGAATATTTTTGGATACGTGGATGATATCTATTTTATTATGATTTTCGAATGGCATATATATTGCTACATTTTAATGTCTGTGTATGTGAGTATCTAATTATCTATCTATCTATCTATCTATCTATCTATCTATATAGATATAGATATCTACTCTTTAGATTTTCCAAAATATGAAATATATGTGTCTTATTATACACTTTCTAAATTCACTCATGTGTGTGTATGTGGATTTATAATCAAATTTTTACAAAATAATTCTTAGAAATATTCATCCACCTTAAATACATATTTATTTCCTAGTACTGAAAACTAAATTCAGTGAATGGTGCATACAAATCGTAATATTTCCACAGTGACTGACCCAGTTTCACATCAATGCAAGTAGACACCTATGGGACCATGATGTGTATTTTGAAGTTCATTTTTATTCCACACTGATACATTACTATTTCTGCAGTTTATGGACATTATAGGATATATCCTTTCATCCACAATTTCACAAATTTATAGGCATTTGGTTCACTTTCAATCACTTCCTACTTCAGAACACATATATTCCTCCATGTTTCTTGACTGTTCTTTTCATAAGATTCTTTCCAAACACATTATTTTTGATTTCCATAATCATTTTTGAAGCAAAACTCAGACACTCTTCATGATAAACCATAATGCTAATATTACCATTAGATGTATAACTGGTTAGAATGAATTTATGTATATCAATATAAAATTTCCTATATATTTTCAGATATTAATTCAATCCATTATTTAAAGTTTGAACCAGTTATATTATTTATTCACAGTATGGTCTATTAAGGCATCATCTCTATATTCATAGACCGATGGTATACCTATTTGTATCCCAAATACTAATTTATAAGTCTTTAAAATATTGCTTTAAGAATTGGTGGAAGAAATACTCTAGTCACCTGATATACATACACATTTTATCACAGTAATATTCCTGACACAAAATGCAACGGACACACTTATGATTGTACCAAAGCCTATATTGAAAGTGAGCATGTATTACTAACAACATCCAAGTCCTGATTAACTAATGATCTCAAATATCATTCCTATTGGTGACTACATATTTGTTTTTTCCTAAGATTAAATATTGAATCTGAACCCTGTTAAAAATGTCTTATCCTATCACTCACTTTGTACTTTGCCTGATTTCCTAATGTCTCTATTGATATCTGATTTCCTACACATTTTCCCCAGTTCATCACTGTGACTGACTCTTCAAATATGCTGACATTTACTTTCACTCTTTAACAAAAACCCTATATCTAAAGAACATTTGGTCCAATTCCTCGACTCACTGAAATAGGTTCTTCAAAGCCCTGCAGAGGGTAGCCCATAGGTGCTTGATTTTCTCATGACCCCAATTCACATAAAGAATCTATGCCCCACAGAGAGTAGGCCTCAAATTGGAGAAGTAGAGCAGTATTAATGGCAGGCCTATTTTATCACATCTGGTTCACAGAAAGGGTTTCCAGGCCACACTGAGTTTAGGCAAATAAGGGGCAAGTGAGCTTATTTTGGACACTTCCTTAGGCTGCGCCCCTCATGGAAACCTCCAGCAAGAGGTTATGATGAGAGTTTATATTGAAGAAGATGAGGGCCATGTGGGAGTGTTTTGGTTTAATTGTGGTCATTTGTGTGGTGGTTGGAAGAGATGACTGGGTCCGCATGGACTTCAACTCTGGAGTGATTCCCCTTAGAGACTGAAATGAACTCAGAAAAGTATTGACATGAATTGTGTTGGGATTTTAGGAGGCCACACATGAGAGTTTCCCTTGGAGACTGAGATCTAGGCTCAGGATAGCTTTCCAAAGAGCACTGGGAATCTCAGGCAGGATATCACATGACTTTATTCAGAAAGACGTGGCAGCCATTGT
Source organism: Callospermophilus lateralis (assembly GCF_048772815.1). Lineage (NCBI taxonomy): Eukaryota > Metazoa > Chordata > Mammalia > Rodentia > Sciuridae > Callospermophilus > Callospermophilus lateralis. The sequence continues at coordinate 506,085 of NW_027517506.1, read as the reverse complement.
TGAGAGTCAAAACACACATGGACCTCAATTGTAGACCTCAATGGGCCTGGCTTAATGTGACCTTTTGGCCATTCTTTGGGAAACCTTGCCTCTGAGAGTTCTCCCGAGCTTTAATTGAAATAAGCTTCCTCACCATTTCATGGTTCCTGAATAAATTGAAAGCCACAGTGCCTCCAACTTCATCCTTGAAAATTGGCTAGATAAATACCATGAATTTTTTAAATTTCCATGAACAGATGGCACTGGAGAACCTTTGGATATCTGTTGCTGATCATGAGTGTACCAGACATTGCATTGATTGACTGGGTTTCATGAAAATTGTGAGAACAGAGGTGCCAGAAAGTTGGAGCCTGCTGATTAGTGGGCCCAGAGCAGTGGTGGGCAGGTGTATGATAAAACATCTGTCGTGGGGACACGTGGTTCTGCCATTGGTTTCCGAATGACTTGTGACTGACATGTTGCAGCCAGCAGAACCTTACAAGTAAAGGGACCTTGTTATATGGAGAGGTTTCAGGGCAATGTTCAGAATCAGGTTGCTATGGACATGGGTGCAAGCTTTTTGGGATAGAAGCCTGGTTGGTGCATTCTCCTGCAGACCCTCAACCACTACACGTGAGAGTACTCCCTCTAGCACTGTGTCCCAGTTTTTCTCCTTGTATTACGTGAAGCCAATACCAAACTCCCAGTGCAGCAGTAAGAAACACCACGAAAAGTGGAGTATGACCAAATGGCTTCACAGATCACATGGTTAGACACTTAGACCCCAGTGTCCTCAGTTTACTAACAAAGGGAAAATTCAGAACTTCTTCCTCATGTTCAATAGCATATAAGGAACCATGTCATCCAGGTCACATAGATGCCAACCCAGGTTTGATGGTCTCAATACAAAGGAAGCTAAAGCTCCTGACAACAACAAATTTTTCAAGGGCCCAAACTCAGAGGCAGTTTCTCAAAAACTCATTAGGCCACCAGAGTTCCATGTTTGTGGAGTGTTTACCCTGTACCTTACTTTTGGAAATTCCTCTACCACCTCCAAGGTTGTGAACCCCTGAGCATTTTCTTTTCCAGATATATATTCACAGATTTTCAAACTCTTCTCCACTAATTGTGTATTACTTGTGGCGAAGGAAATATCAAGGCATTGTTTTGGAGGACAGTGGGAAGATTTTTGTATAGCAAATATTTGCATACACATTAGATTCATTTTCCTATTTTCCATTAGAAATACTGAATCCCTGTCACTAACCCATACCCTACTAGACTCTGACTACTAATCTTAATATGATGTAGAAAAAGAAACCTAACAGAATAGAAATACAGGCCGTACATAGGAGGCATGGTGTATACTAGGACTTGCCTTCTGCTTTATCAAGTGTATGTGTTATAAATCTAGTCAACTTTTTATTGTAATACTTCTCCATGAGTTTTTAAAGTTAACACATATGTACATTTCTGTCTCCCTTTCTCTGTAGCCTATTCATCTCATGAAATTTATTATGCATATTTAGTATCCTACCTGGTATCACACGTACATTCTTGTGAGCTTGCTGTTTTAGGATGATACAGATTGTGAGAAGAGATCACTCCCCCTAAATACTGATGGAACTGAAAATTCAACGTATTGGTGAATTTCCTAGATGAACAGCATTATACATAAATCCATGCTCAGTAAAAAGAATATTTTTGGATATGAGGATGATATATATTTCATAATGAATTTTGATTGGCATACATATTACTACATTTTAATGTCTGTGTTTGTATCTATATATATATATTTTTTTCTCCAGATTATTCAAAATATGAAATATATGTGTCTTATTATACACTCATTAATTTAACTCATGTTCCTATATGTGGATTTATAATCAAATTTTCACAAGATTATTCTCAGAAATATTCATCCACATGAAATACATATTTATTTCCCAGTACTGAAAACTAACTTTGGTGAATGGTGCTTACAAATACTAATATTTGTACAGTAACTGACCCAGTTTAACATCAATGCAAGTAAAATCCTATGGGACATGATGTGTATTTTGAAGTTCATTTTTATTCAACACTGGTACATTACAATTTCTTCAGTTTATGGACATCATAGGATAATACTTTTCATCCACAAGTTCACAAATCTGTACGCATTTGGTTCACTTGCAATTACTTGCTGCTTCAGAACATATGTATTCCTCCATGTTTCTTGAGTGTTCTTTGCATGAGATTATTTCCAAACATATTATTTTCGATTTCCATAATCATTTTTGAAGCAAAACTCCCACACTCTTCATCATAAACCATAATGCTAAAATTACCATTAGATGTATAACTGGTTAGAATGAACTTATGTATATCAATATAAGATTTCCTATATATTTTCAGATATCAATTCAATCAATTATTTAAAGTTTGATCCAGTTATATTATTTATTTACAGTATGGTCTATTAAGGCATCATCTTTATAATCATAGGCACAGGGTACACGTACTTGTGTCCCCAATACTAACTTATCAGTCTTAAAATGTTGCTTTCAGAAATAGTTGAAGAAATACTGTAGTCACCTGATATACATTTACATTTCAACACAGTAATATTCCTGACAAAAAATGCAAAGGACACCCTTATGATTGTACCAAGGCCTAAATTTAATGTGAGCATGTATTACTAACAACATCCATGTCCTGATTAACTAATGATCTTAAATATCATTCCTATTGGTGACTATATATTTGTTTCTTCCTAAGATTATATATTCAAACTCAACCATGTTAAAAACATCTTATCCTATCACTCACTTTGTACTTTCCCTGATTTCCTAATGTCTCTATTGATATCTCCTTTCCTACACATTTTCCCCAGTTTATCACTGTGACTGACTCTTCACATATGCTGACATTTACATTCACTCTCTAACCAAAACCCTATATCTAAATAACTTTTCGAACTATCTCTTTTTGTCTGGACGATCTCTTCCTCATTCAGTCATCCAAGGTACAAGGTCCTATACCATTGTATATCGATTTATCTGAGACAACTTTGCGGAAATAATTCAAAGCTAAGTATCCCAATCAAGGGCCCAATGTTCATCTGGGTTTGAAATCTTTCCTAGATTTCTGTTTTCATACTTATATTACACCTATATATGCTTGTAATATCGGAGGTTCCCAATACCATTATTCATCTCACAGAATGATTCCTAACCCAAATCGAACATGCTATTAACCCTAACCATGCACTGTTCCCTCAATTTAACTTTACGAAGAGCAGGGACAGAGTTGGTGTTATAATACAGGTAGATAGGGGATCTTCCACCTGTTGAGAACCTCAAGTTCCATGCAGAAATAAACCCTGGAGAAGATGTAGGCAGCTATGAAGAACCTGAGAGAGCAACAGATATCTTCCTTGGTAAAATACCTGGTCAGGATGAAGCGATGTGTCTGAATAAGCCTCTCTCTTCTTAATGTAGAGAAGATGGACCAAACCAGGTCTGTGTGGAGAGCTGTTAACATGTGCCTATGGTTGATATACCATTCTATCTTGTGAATGTGACACAGGAAGTAGGGGCAGCCTCTCTCTCATCGGACCCTTGGAAGCAAATTTAGGATAAAGTGGTTGCCAAGATAGTGACCTCATTCGGTTCCTGAAGGAAGTGACCTACCTCACTTCCTTGGTGATGGAACTCTCTGAACTTGGGATCCAGGAAGCCAGGCACTCAGAGCCAGTCCCAGTCCCAGTCCCAGTGGGTTCACTTGTTTGGATTTACCAAGGACAAAGTCGGTCTTTCTTGGTACATACTGATGTGTGGATGGCTAAATGCCAGGAAAGCTCTGAAGAGGGGCCTTTCCTGAGAAAGCAGGTAGTGACTCACTGATTGATGCTGACAACTTTACAGAGTTGGTAAAGGAGACCTGATCTGAGACAGGAAAGTCCATTTCGAGGGAGCAGAGTAAGGCCCACCAGTCTGAGGACACTCTGGATAGTCACAGACCTACTTGGGTAATGGAGGTGCCTTTGTGGGTGTGGGTGTGAATTTGTAGTTTTGTATCATGTTCTGAGAATAGGTAGGAAAGGCAGTATGTTTGGTTTGGAGTGGACTGTTTTTGGTAAGTCATTTGACATGGCGAGTGTTTCTATGTTTGTGTTTCCCACTTTTTCCGTGGTTGTAGATATTAGAAAAGTGAATGCATCAATGGATGTGTCCTGTCTAGTAGAAAGCATCTCAGCACACATCCTGCCCAATTTATGAATGGACTGTGGCTTGCCTTATATGGGCAACACCTACTTCTTTCCTTAGTTCCTGTTTTCTTCCTGAATTCTGGCCACTCTCCAGAATAGGCTCATGTTTTTTTGTCCAAGATATGGACCTCTGTCGAGTTCTGTGACATGGCCATGTACTGGATAGATAAAGGGAATTGGGAGCATCTCAGAAAACTCGGATATCAGTGTGACCAGTAAAGTCTCAGTAGAGAAACCCTGCTTTGTGCCTTTTGCTAACCTACTGTTCTGTTGACCTGAATGTCAGGAAGGTCTTTTCCTCAGGCCACCATTTTGTGAAGCCTGAAAAAAACTGCTTTCAATTGGAAATGAATGAGCATCACCTGTGGCTCTTTGCTTAATTGCTTTGGAAAGGGATGTGTCTGAATCATCCTTTCGGCTCTGAGAGAGGCTGTGGCTTTGATTTTCAGCACCTGATGGATCTAAAGAAAGATCCCATGTGTGCATCCAAAACCAAAATGGCAAAAAGATCAGTCATTGTGGATGAAGTCTCTTGCTTCCTCTGTTAGGTTCCTGACCTCCATCAAGTAAGTAGAGGGATCCTTTGAGACAAATGAGTTCTTCAAAGCCCTGCAGCAGTGCTTGGGTTCTCACATGACACCAAATCACATAAAGAATCTATACCTCACAGTCAGTAGGCTTCAAAATGAAGAAACAGAGCAGTATTACTGGCAGGCCTATTTGATCAATCCTGGTTTACAGGAAGGGTGTCCAGGAAACCCTGACTTTAGGAAAATGAGGGGAAAGGGAACTTATTTTGGACACTGTCTTGGGCTGCGCCCCTTATGGAAACCTCCAGCCAGAGGTTATGATGAATGTCTACATGGAAGAAAATGAGGGCCATGTGGGAGTATTTTGGTTTTAATTGAACATATTATTAACCCTAACCATACACTGTTCCCTCAATCTAAGTGTTCAGAAAAGCAGGGAAAGGTTTGGTCTTACAATACAGGAATGCAGGGGATCTTCCACCTGCTGAAAACTTCAAAGTTCCATGCAGAAATGATCCCTGGAGAAGATGTAGGCAGCTATGAAGGACATGATAGAGCAAAAGGCATCTTCCATGGCAAACAACCTGGTCAGGATGAAGGGTTGTGTCTGAATCAGATTCTCTCTTCTTAAGGTAGAGGAGATGAACCAAACTAGGCCTTTGTGGAGAGCTGTTCCCAGGTGACTATGGTTTCTATACTATTCTAACTTGTGAAAGTGTCACAGGTAGTAGGGACATCCTCCATGTTATGAGACCTTAGGAAGCAAATGTTAGGACAAATTGGTTGCCAAGGCAGTGACCTCATTCAGTTACTAAAGGAAGTGACCTCACCTCACATCCTTGTTGATGGAACTCTCCAAATTTGGGTTCCAGGAAGCCAGGCACCAAGACCCAGTCCCAGCACCAGTTCCAGTGTTCTCACTTGTTTGGATTTTCCGAGGACAGAGTCAGTCTTTTGTGGTACCTACTTATGTGAGAATGGCCAAATTCCAGAAAAATTCTGAAGAGCGGCCCTTCCGGAGAAAACAGGTAGAGGCTCACTGCTGGCTCCTGAAAACTTCACAGAGTTGACCAAGGAGCCCAGATCTGAGAAAGGACAGACAATTTCTGGGGAACATAGTATGGCCCTCCGGTCAGAGGACACTCTGGATAGTTCCAGACCTACTTGGGGGAAGGAGGTGCCTTTGTGGTTGTGGGTATGGGTTTGTGGTTTTTTCTTTTGTTCTGAGAATAGTTAGGAAAGGGGGTGTGTTTGGTTTGGAGTGGAGTGTTTCTAGTTAGTCCTTTGACAAGGCGAGTGTTTTTAGGTCTGTGTATCCCACTGTGTCCGTGGTTGTAGACATTAGAAAAGAGAATGCCTCAATGGGTGTATCCTCTCAAGGAGAAAACTTCCCAGCATTCATCCAGCACAATTTATAAATGGAGTGTGGCTTGCCTTATCAATGGGCAACACCAACTATCTTCCTACTTTCCTGTTTTCTTCCTGAATTCTGGCCACTCTCCAGAATAGGCTCATGATTTTGTGTCCAATATATGAACCACTTCCAAGATCTGTGACATGGCCATATACTGGATAGCTGAAGGGAATGGCAAGCATCTCAGAAAACTCAGATATCAGTGTAGCCAGTAAAGTCTCAGTGGAGAAACCCTGCTTTGGGCCTTTTGATTACCTATTGTTATGTTGCCCTGAATATCAGGAAAGTCTTTGTCTCAGGACACCCCTTTGTGAAGCCTGAAGAAAACAGTTTTCACATGGAAATGAATGGGTATTACCTTTGTGTTTACAATAAAACCTTCACAGATTTGGCTCTCATTAAGTTAAAAATACTTTTAAATTGCATCTCAGTGTAAAAAGTAACATGGAACTGTACATATCTTATTGATAACAAGTCCAATTATAGAACACAAATGATATACATAAATCTCCAACATGTTTTTCTTTTAAGCCTAGAATTACCATACAACCTTAGAACACCAGCTTGATACAATGGTCTTTGGAAGCTTCTACCTTACAGACTTGTATACCTGGAAGATATGAACACATTAACACCACAATTACATTGATGTTTTTGTATTAAACAAGTTTAGATTTTAAAGAAATAACATGGCACAATTTTATAAAAACAGTACTTGTTTTACCAGCTGTTTATTTTTTTAAGATTACTTGCTCAAAACTTACACATATAACCAAGTTACACAAACCTTTTTTTATTATTTACTTAAACCCCTTTAATTACTTAATCATATAGACTCTCTTATACAGAAACACATTTTTCCTCTATTAGATCTATATCTGAAACCTTTTAGTTTCTCTTTTTCATCTACTAACCTCTTTCTGTTCACATTTCAATACAATACTTGTAAATTTTTGAATTTAGGCAGATTATTTTATAGACATCTACATTTTATTAGGGCCTTTTTGAAAACCTAGAAAACTTATTGGCCTAATTTTAAAGACATCTTTATTTTTATCTGTTTACCCAATTTGAATTAAAACATATGAATCACGTGAATCAAAGACATTTGGATACATTCTTAAATTTTTCATGAGTGCTCCTCATCTGTCAATTGTCATATCACTGCATGATATATGGACATACACACATACAGACATACCAACATACAACACGTAACACAAATGTAACACATAACACAATAATAAAAGCCTTGTAGCTTTTTCAGGTGAAATCTCCATTGAAATGCTAAAAACTCCAGAGTCGATCAAAAATAGAACTGATCAGAAAACATTAACCCATCAGCAGAATCAAGATCATGAGTTCAAAAAAAAAATACAGAATCTAAGAAAAGCAAGAGTCCTAAAAAAGATGACTGGCCAGTAATTAGTAAATACCGTATAATATAATTTTTTGGTTAGGTCTAGTTTGAGTTCAGGTAAAAAGACACATTTACTCTTTTTTATCTGTCTCCTGCTGAGTGCTGCAGGCTTCTTTTATTTACATATCAACTTAAGTCCTTGCTGAGGTCTGGAAAACTGAAAAGACTGGAATTCGTAGCAGAAACCTCAGGCCTAAGGCATTTTAGCTATAAGTCATAATTTCCAGGTTTGGATGTTGAAAATTTTGATGCAAGTTTAAGATGTAATTCTCAAAATTTTATATCTTTAGATTTTTCTACACTAGAAAAACTTGCTCACACAAAACTGAAAATAGGATCATTTTTTGATAATATTAAAGCCACCATCAGAAGAAGTTTCTATAGGATCGTTAAGCCCCTTTCTTTGTTATGAAGTTTCTAATAGTATTAAGTTACGTTAAATTGGCTGAAAATTTTTTAAAAAGAACCACACACTACCATGTGTATCCGAAATTAAGCTTTAAAAATTTCCAAGACTGTTGCTAATTAATGTCATTTCAATAAGCCAGACCAACGTTTTAATTTAGTACCATTTTTTAAAATCTTACACACTGATGGGAATAGATACCATATCATAATTTATTATCTCTTCCCAAGTTAATGCACTGGTATATCTAGTGAAATTTTTTCAGGCTCCCTAGTTCAAAATTAAAACTCTTTAATTATTTTTTATCCTAAGTATTTAAGTTTCCTAGCATGAACTACCTGAAATCAAACTAAACAATTGTTTAAACCCAACTTTTAACTGTAAGATAGTGCAATGCTTTAGAAACCCATTTAGATACGAGATGGTTAAAATAAAAAAAAAATCATTTTTAGATACACATTCACCCTAGTTCATCCCCAAGAAAAAATCGATAATATCAACATATTAATGCATTCATTGTCCCTTTTGTTAAGTAAACAGAGGTTGAGAAATCCTTAAAGTGCACGTAAGGAATAAGGGAGTTCCCCACAGCAAAATGGCTCTGTCAGCTGCTGGGAGTCCCTTAGCCTCACCATTTACTTACAGGATTAGTTCCTCTGGTTTGCTTTGACCCCAGGCACCAGGCATATTCTATGTCTCCCAACTTTGCAGTAGTCAGCTCCCAAAAATTTCATCCTCTGCTTGCAGTTGTTTTGAGTGCTAGGCTTCCCCAAGAGGGCAGAGTGGGGTTTATTTAAAGTCCCCTCTGGGGTGTCAAAATTTATGACTGAAGGCTTGGTTCCCATCCCAAAGCCAATTAATGCCAATTTAATAATGAGGACAGGGTTTTGAGAAAAGTTTAAGCGAGATATCAAAGTTCTTTCACCCCAGACATTTCCCTCTGCAGTGGGCATGCTCAAGCCAACTACGGGAAGAAAAAAATCACTGCTTCCGTAATCTTGCTTAACAAAGGGGAGTAAAGTTTATCAAAGTTCTTTAAAACACAGCTAAGAGAGGTGCAAAAGGTGAGAACAGAAAAACTGGCGGTTCTATTGACTTTTGGTCCCTCACAGGAGAAGCATTAGTTTAAAATTTAGCCAAAGTAACTTCCACATATGTAATGCAGGTTGGAACTCGGGACTCTGCATCGGTCCAAACAATGCCATCACATTTAACAGAAACTCAGATAAAAAGACACACAAAGACCATCATGCAGCTCCCGTTTGTTCACAACCCCAAGATCTACAATCTTGTGACTCAGGGAGAATGGAGGGAAGAGGGGAAGGAGTAGAAGGTTTGAGTGATAGGATCCTGGGTGACGGTTTCGGATTGGAGGCAGGGACCAGGAAAGGCTTCAAGGACAGAGGCATGGAATGGCTTTGTCCCATAATGAGAGTTTCTCAAACAGAGACAAGGACAATACAAACGTGACACAAACATGTACACACAGGTAACATTTAACACGAGTTCAGAAGTAAAGATTAGAACCTAGTAACTGGCAAAACCTGATGGGTTAGACCACAAAGACAGACAGTGAATTCAACCTGAGAGAAAAAAGTAGCCAGCAAGATATGATGGGTTGGCAGCAGAGTCACCTAATGTGGGCTCATCCGTCCCTCCTCACCCAATGAGGGCACATCCATCACTCCCTGAGTCCTCCAAGGCATCCCTTGTGAGGACGTGGTCTGTGGCTTTAGGACACGTTTGTCCACCACTGACAGGGGGAACTTACGTTCTCCGCTGGCAGCCACTCTGCCAACCCAAACCAAAAACGGAAAAACGGAACCTGAACAAAAAGCTCTGAGCGATCGCAAGGAAAAATGGAAAGAAGCGCCTTACTTACCCCCAGAGGGGTCTGTTGGGGTGTCCTTGTCCTATGCTGCGTGATTCCCGGCCAACGCACCAAATGTATGGATCCGGTGAACGTCGGAGGAAGAGACCACCAAGAGACCACAGCTCATGCAACAGAAAAAGGCGTTCATTGAGGATCCAATCCAGCATGCTGGGCCTACGTGCTCACTCAAGAAGGGAGAGCAGCCCAGAGCCCCGAGCAGGGGTTGAGCAGTGCTTAAGTACACTTTTTGGGGAGGGCGGGACTTTACATATATCACAGTCTCCTTTAAGAAATCAACATACACCGCAGAAAAATCAAACAATTCCTAAACATGATTAGTTCACTCATTGGCAGGAACAGGTGAGGCAGGAGTGATAGGTCAGTTCTAAAGCGAGGTACACATTCAAACAGATTGCTTTAGGCCTTGCAATGCCTATGTGCCAGGCCACACAGGGTCCTAGGTTATTAAATAACCAGGCGGTCAGGGGGAATATTTACTGGGCAGTCGGGAATTGTACTACAAGCTACAGGAATTTCAGGTTTTGCATGTAGCATAGGAACTTAACAATACCTGGTCCTTTACATTTTAACTCAGGCCTTGCAGCTTAGAAACTTTACAAAACCCAGTCTTTTACACTTCAACTTTTACACTTTAATTTCAATTTATTTTACCCTTTCAGATCACTCCTGGTGGACAAGAAGGGTGTCCAAGCCACCCTGAATTTAGGCAAATGAGTGGCAAGGGAGCTTATTTGGGACACTGTCTTGGGCTGTGCCCCTCATGGAAACCTCCAGCCAGATGTTATGATGAGTGCCTTTATAGAAGAAGAGGAGGGCCATGTGAGAGTGTTTTGGTATTAATTGTGGTCATTTGTGTGACGGTTGGAAGAGATGAGTGGGTCCACCTGGGCTTGAATTCTTGTGTGATTCCCCTTAGAGACTGACTTCTGGAACTGAACTCAGAGAAGTATTGCCATGAATTGTGGTGATATTTTAGGAGGCCAAGCATGAGAGTCGCCCTTGGAAACTAAGATCAAGGACGAGGGTGGATTTCCACAGAGCACTGAGAATTTCAGCCAAGATATCCCATGATTTTATTCTTAAAGACTTGGTAGCCATAGTTGAGAGTCAAAACACACATGGACCTCACATTGTAGACCTCAATGGGCCTGGCTATATCTAACCTTTTGGTCACTCTTTGGGAAGCCTTGCCTATGAGAGTTCTCCAGAGTTTCATTCAAATGAGCTTCCTCAACATTTAATGGTTCTTGAAACCCACAGTGCATACAAACACAATAGAAATACAAGCAGTTCAGAAGAGGCATGGTGTATAGTTGGACTTTCCTTTTGCATTATGTAGGGTAGGTGTTATAAATCTAGTTAATTTTTAATTGAAATAGTTCTCCTTGTGTTTTTTAAGTTAATAAATATGTGAATTCCTCTATCCCTTTCTCTGTAGCCTATTCATCACATGTATTTTTATATAAACATATAGAATCCTACCTGGTATCACATATACATTCTTGTGAGGTGGTTGACATGGCAGATACAAATTATGACAAGAGATCACTCCTCCTAAATGCTATTGGATCTTAAAATTCAACCTAAGGGTAACCTTTCTTGTTTAACAACATTATTCATAAATCCATGTTCAGTAAAATTAATATTTTTGGATCTGTGGACGATATATATTTCATCATGAATTTCAATTGGCATATATATTGCCACTTTATAATGTCTGTGTGTGTTTTGCTCTTTGCTTAATTGCTTTGGAAAGGGATGTGTCTGAATCAGCCTCTTGGCCCTGTGTGAGGCTGTGGCTTAGATTTTCAGCACCTGATGGATCTAAAGAAAGATCCCATGGGTGCATCCAAAACCAAAATGGCCAAAAGAGCAGTTATTGTGGATGAAGACTCTCACCTTCTTCTCTAAGATTCCTGACATCCATCAAGTGAAAATAGGGATCCTTTGGGTCAAATGAGTTCTTTAAAGCCCTGCAGAGTTTAGCCCATAGGTGCTTGGGTTTTCTCATGAATCCAGTTTACATAAAGATTCTAAACCCCACAGTCAGTAGGCATCAAATTGGAGAAGCCAAGGAGTATTAACGGCAGGCGTATTTGATCACTCCTGGTTCACAGTCAGGATTTCCAGGCCACACTGACTTTAGGCAAATGAGGGGCAAGAAAGGTTATTTTGGACACTGTCTTGTGCTGTGCCCCTCATGGAAACCTCCATCCAGATGTTATGATGAGTGTCTACATGAAATAAGATAAGGGGCATGTGGGAGCATTTTGTTTTGAATTGTGGTAATTTGTTTGGCGCTTGGAACAGATGACTGGGTCCACCTGGGCTTGAACTCTGGTATGATTCCCCTGAGAGACTGAATTCTGGAAGTGACATAAGAGAAGTATTGTCATGAATTGTGTTTGGATTTTACTAGGCCATGCAACCAACATCTCAGGTATTAATTGTGGTGCAGGGAGATCTAGGTGCAGGGTGGCTTTGCCCACAGCACTGGGAATCTCAGCCTGGATATCACATGATTTTATTCTGAAATTCTTTAAAGCCACACTTGAGAGTCAAAACACATATGGACCTCACATTGTATACCTCAATGGGCCTGACTTCATGTTACCTTTTGGCCACTCTTTGGGAAGCCTTGCCTGTGAGTGTTCTCAAGATCTTTCATTGATATGAGCTTCTTCAACATTTAATGGTTCCTGAATGAATTGAAACCCACAGAGCCTCCAACTTTATCCTCGAAAAATGGCTTGATAAATACCATGAAATTTTTGAAATTCCCATCACCAGGTGGCACTGGAAAACTTTTGGATGTCCTGTTGCTGATCATGAGTGTATCAGACAGTGCCTTGACTGACTGGGTTTCATGAAAATTGTGTAGAACAGTGATGCCAGTAAGTTGGAGCCTGTTCATTAGTGGGCCTAGAGCAGTGGTGTGAAGGTGTGTGAAAAAACATGTGTGTTGGGGCATGTGGATCTGCCATTGGCTTCCAATTGCCTTGTGATTGACAGGGTACAGCCAGCAGACCCTTATATGTAAAGGCATCTTGTTATATGGATAGGTTTCTGGGAAATGTTCAGAATCAGGTTGCTATGGACAAAGGGGCAACCTATGTGGGACAGAATCCTGGTTGGTGCATTCTCATGCAGACCGTGTCCCTCCACACGTGACAGAACTCCCTCCAGCACTGTGTCCCAGTTGAACTCCTTGTATTTCATGAAGCAAATACCAAACTCTCAGTGCACCAGCAAGAAACACCACGAAAATTGGAGGATGACCAAATGGCTTCACAGTCAACCCGGGGAGACACTTACACCCCAGTGGCCATATTTTAACTACAAAAAGAGTATTCAGCACTGCTGCCTCATTTTCATTGGAAAATTAGAAACAATGTCCTTCAGGTCACATATTTGCACACCCAGATTTGATGGTCACACAACAAAGGAAGCTAAAGCTCCTGACAACAACATGTATTTTAAGATCCCAACCTCAGAGAGTTTCTCAAGAAGTCTTTACACAAGCAGAGCTCAATGTTGTGGAGTGTTTACCCTGTCCCTTACTATTGGAAACTCCTCTACCACCTACAAGTTTGTGAACTCCTGAGCATTTTTTATTCCTGATATGTATTTACAGATTTTCTAACTTTTCTCCTTTATTGTATCTTACTTGGAACTAAGGTAATGCCAAGGCAATCTTCTGGATGAGAGTGTGAACATTTTTGTGTAGCACATATTTGCATACCCTTTAGAGTCATTTCCCAATTTTCCATTCGAAATACTGAATCCCTGACACTAACGCATACCCTAATAAACTCTGACTACTACTCCTAATATGATGGAGAAAAATAACACAAACAGAATAGGAATACTAGCAGTTCAGAGGAATCATGGTGTATAGTTGGACTTGTTTTTTGCATGATTAATTGTAGGTGTTATAAATCTAGTCAATTTTTAATTGAAATAGTTCTCCATGTGTTTTTAATGTTAACAAATATGTGAATTCCTCTCTCCCTTTCTCTGTAGCCTATTCAGCACATGTATTTTTAAATGCACATATAGAACACTACCTGGTATCACACCTACATTCTTGTGAGGAGGCTAATTTGGCAAATACAATTTGTGAGAAATGATCACTCCTGTTAAACTCTGTTGGAACTGAAAATTTAACCTAGGGGTGTGTTTCCTAGAAGAACAACATTATACATAAATCCATGTTCTAAAAGAAATAATTTTGCATCTGTGGAAGATATATATTTCATGATAAATTTCGATTGCTAATTTATTGTCTGTGTGTGTTTTTTTTGTATATATATATATACACTCTCCAGATTTTTCAAAATATGAAATATATGTGTCTTATATACACTCACTAAATTCATTCATGTTCATGTATATGGATTTATAATCAACTTTTCACAAGATCATTCTCAGAAATATTCATCCACCTGAAATACATATTGTTGCAGTACTAAAAACTAACTTCAGTTAATGTTGCATACAAATACTAATACTTCTACAGTAACTGACCCAGTTTAACATCAATGCAAGTACATTCCTATGTGACATGATGTGTATTTTGAAATTTATTTTAATTCAACACTGGTACATTACTATTTCTTCAATTTATGCACATCATAGGATACATATTTCATCCACAAGTTAGCAAACTTATAGGCATTTGTTTCACTTTCAATCACTTCCTGCTTCAGAACACATGGATTCTTCCAGGTTTCTTGACTGGTCTTATCATGAGACTTCTTTCCAAATACATTATTTTTGATTTCCTTTATCACTTTTGAAGCAAAACTGACACTCAGTTCATGATAGACCATAACTATAATATCACCATTAGATGTATAACTGGTTGGAAGGAATGATTTCATATCAATATAGTATTTCTTATATATATTCTGATATCAGTTTAATCCATTATTTAAAGTGGAACCAGTTATATTATTTATTCACTATATGGTCTATTCATGCATTATCTCTATATTCATAGACACAGGGTACACCTCTTAGTATGCCCAATACTAATTTATTCTCCTTCTAAATATTGCTCCTAGAAATGGTGGAAGAAATACTCATGTCACCTGATCTACATATGCATGTTACCACAGTAATATTCTGGACACAAAATGCAAAAGTCACACGTATGATTGTACCAAAGCCTAAATGGAAACTGAAGATGGATTACTAAAAACATCCATATCCAGGTTGCCTAATGCTCTCAAATGTCAATCCTATTGGTGACCACATTTTTGTTTCTTCCTAAGATTATATATTCAACCTCAAAACTGTTGGAAATGTCTAGTTTTTTCACTCACTTTATACTTTGCCTGATTTCCTAATGTCTCTATTGATATCTACTTTCCTACATATTTTTCCCAGTTCAACATTGTGACTGACCCTTCACATGTGATGACATTGACATTCACTCTCTAACCAAAACCCTATTGCTAATGAACTTTGGTCCAAATCCTATACTCTATCTTCTTCCGAAACATACTGACTATCTTCCTGATCCTATCGACTATCCCTTTTTGAGTGGATGTACTCTACTACATTCAATCATCCGAGGTACAAGGTCCTATGCCATTGTATATCGATTTTTCTGAAATATGTATGCAGAACGTAATTCAAAGCTACGTGTCCCAATCTATTGCCCAATGCACTTCTGAGCTTCAAATCTTACCTAGATTTCTGTTTCCATACTTATATTTAACCACTATATTTCTATATATTGCAGGTTCCCAATACCATTATTCATCCCGCAGAATGATTCCTAACCCAAATCGAACCTGTTATTAACCCTAACCATACACTGTTGCCTCAATCTAACATTACAAAAGAGCAGGGACAGGGCTATTCTTTCAATAAGGGATGTAGGTGATCTTCCAACTGCTGAGAACCTCAAAGTTCGATGTAGAAATTATCCCTGGAGAAGATGTAGGCAGCTATGAAGGACCTGAATGAGCAAAAGCCATCTTCCATGGCAAACAACCTGCACAGGACGAAGGGATGTGTATGCATCAGACTCTCTCTTCTTAATGTAGAGGAGATGGACCTAACCAGGCCTTCGTGGAGAGCTGTTCCATGGTGTCTATTTTGATATACCATTCTAACTAGTCAAATTGTCACAGGAAGTAGGGGCACCCTCCAACTCATGGGACCATTGTAAGCAAGTGTTAGGACAAAGTTGTTGCCAAGGCAGTGGCCTCATTCAGTTCCAAAGAAAGTGACATACCTCATTTTCTTGGTGATGGAACTCTCTGAAATTGGGATGCAAGAAGCCAGGCACCAAGAGCCAGTCCCAGTCCCAGTCCCAGTGGGCTCACTTGTTTGGATTTACCAAGTACAGAGTCAGACCTTCTTGGTACCTACTGATGTGAGGATGGCCAAATGCCAGTAGAGCTCTGAAGAGGGGCCTTTCTTGAGACAGCAGGTTGTGGCTAACCACTGGCTCCTCCCAGAATAACAGAGTTGGCCAAGGAGACAAGATCTGAGACCAGACAGGCCATTTCGAGTGGAACATAGTATGGCCCACCAGTCAGAGGACACTCCAGATAGTTAAAGACCTATTTTTGGGAAGGAGGTGCCTTTTTGGTTGTGGGTGTGAGTTTGTGGTTTTGTTTCATGTTCTGAGAATAGGTAGGAAAGGTGGTTGGTTTGGTTTGGAGTCGACTTTTTCTAGTAAGTCTTTAGACAAGGCGAGTGTTTCTATGTCTGTGTAGCCACTGTGTCCGTGGTTTTAGACATTAGAAACGAGAATGCATCAATGGAGGTGTCCTGTCTAGTAGAAAGATTCACAGCATTAATCCTGCACAATTGATTAATGGACTGTTGCTTGCCTTATGGATGGGAAACACCTACTAACTTCCTAAGTTGCTGTTTTCTTCCTGAATTCTGGCCACTCTCCAGAATAGTATCATGGTTTATTGTTCAAGATATGTACCACCTCCAAACTCTGTGACATGGCCATGTCCTTGATAGCTGAAGGGAATGGGAACATCTCAGAAAACTCAGATACCAGTGTGACCAGTAAAGTCTCAGTGGAGAAACCCTGCTTGGCTCCATTTGCTTATCTATGTTTCTGTTGCCTTGAATGTCAGGAAGGTCTTTGCCTCAGGCCACCCCTTTGTGAAGCCTGAAGAAATAGTTTTGAAATGGAAATGAATGGGCATCACCTGTGGCTCTTTGCTTAATTGCTCTGAAAAGGGATGTGTCTTAATCAGACACTAGGCCCTGTTTGAGGCTGTGGCTAAAATTCTCAGCTCCTGATAGATCTAAAGAAGATCCCATGTGTGCATCCAAACCAAAATGGCAAAAAATCTGTCATTGTGGATGAAGTCTCTTGCCTTCTTCTGTTTGGTTCCTGACCTCCATCAAGTGAGAATAGGGATCCTTTGGATCAAATGAGTTTTTCAAATTCCTGCAGAACTGCTTGGGTTGTCTCATGATGCCAAATCACATAAAGAATCTATACCTGACAGTCAGTAGGCCTCAAATTGGAGAAGCAGAGCAGTATTTATGGCAGGCCTATTTGATCACTCCTGGTTCATAAGAAGGGTGAACAGGCCACCCTTACTTTGGACATATCAGGGGCAAGGGTGCATTATTTGGACACTGTCTTGGGCTGCGCCACTCTTGGAAACCTGCAGCCAGAGTTAATGATGAGTGTTTATATGGTTAAAGATAAGGGCAATGTGGGAATGTTTTGGTTTTAAATGTGGTCATTTTTGTGGCGTTTGGAATAGATGACTGGGTCCACATGGGCTTGAACTCTGGTGTGATTCCCCTTAGAAACTGAGTTCTGAAACTGACCTCAGAGAAGTATTGCCATGAGTTGTGTTGGGATTGTAGGAGGCCATGCATAAGAGTCGCCCTTGAAACCTGAGATCTAGGCCCAGGAAAGCTTTCAACAGAGCACTGAGAATCTCAGCAAGGATATCACATGATTTTATTCTGAAAAACTTGGCAGCCACAGTTAAGAGTCAAAACACACAAGGACCTCACATTATAGACCTTAAAGGGCCTGGCTTCATGTGACCTTTTGGGCACACTCTGAGAAGCCTTGCCTGTGAGAGTTCCTCAGAGCTTTCATTGAAATGAGCTTCCTCACCATTTAATGGTTCTGGGATGAATGGAAACCCCAAAGTGCCTTCAACTTCATTCTTGAAAAATGGATAGATAAATATCATAAAATTTTTGAAATTCCCAATGACCAGGTGGCACTGGATAACCATTGGATGTCCCATTGCTGATCATGAGTGTACCAGACAGTGCCTTGATTTACTGGGTTTCTTGAAAATGGTGTAGAACAGAGATGCCAGTAAGTTAGAGCGTGCTGAGTAGTGGGCCTAGAGCAGTGGTGTGCAGGTGTGTGATAATACATCTGTGGTGTGGCCATGTGGATATTACATTGGCTTCCAAATTGCTTGTGACTGACATCGTGCAGCCATCAGACCATTATATGAAATGGCATCTTGTAATATGGAGAGGTTTCAGGGCAATGTTCAGAATCAGGTTGGTATGGTCAAGGGGGCAAGCAATGTGGGATAGAAGCCAAGTTGGGGCATTCTCCTGCAGACCCTGACCCACCACATGTTACAGGACTCCCTCCAGCACTGTTTCCCAGTTGAATTCCTTGTATGTCGTGAAGCAAATACAAAACACCCAGTGCAGCAGCAAGAAACACCAGGAAAAGTGGAGGATGACCAAATGGCTTCAAAGTCCACATGGGGAGACACTTAGCCCCCAGTGACCACAGTTTAGCTACAAAGAGTGAATTAAGCACTGCAGCCTCATGTTCATTGGAAAATAAGAAACCATGTCCTCCAGGTCACATAGATGCAGACCAAACTTTGATGGTCTCACTACAAAGGAAGTTAAGCTCCTGACAACAACATATATTTCAACTACCCAAACTCAGAGGCAGTTTCTCAAGAAGTCTTTAGGCCAGCATAGCTCCATGTTTGTGGAGGGTTTACACTGTCCTTTACTTTTGGAAACTGTTCTACCACCTCCATAGTTGTGTAATGCTGAGCATTTTCCAGTCCAGATATGTATTCACATATTTTCTAACTCTTCTCCTCTAATTGTGTCATACTATGGGCGAAGATAATTTCAAGGCATTCTTCTGGATGAGAGTGGGAATATTTTTTGTAGCACATATTTTCATGCTTATTAGATTCATTTTCCTATTTTCTACTTGAAATACTGAATCCCTGACACTAACCCATAACCAACTATACTCTGACTACTAATCCTAATATGATGGAGAAAAATAACTCAAACAGAATAGAAATACAAGCATATCAGAGGAGGCATAGTGTATAGTTGGACACGGCTTTTGCGTGACAAAGTGTTGGTGTTATAAATCTAGTCAATTTGTAATTGATATAGTTCTCCATGTGTTTTTAAAGTTAACAAATATGTGAATTCCTCTCTCCCATTCTATGTAGCCTATTCAGCACATCTATTTTTATATGCATATATAGAATCCTACCTGGTATCACACGTACATTCTTGTCAGGTGTCTGACTTGGCAGATACAAATTGTGAGAAGTGATCACTCCTCCTAAACACTGTGGGATCTGAAAATTCATACTCTGTGTGAGCTTCCTAGTTGAACAATATTATACATAATTCCATGTTCAGGAAAATGAATATTTTTCGATCTGTGGATGATATATATTTCATGATGAATTTCGATTGGCATATATACTACTACTTTTTAATGTGTGTGTGTGTGTGTGTGTGTGTGTATACACACTCCAGATGTTTTAAAATATTAAATATATGTGTCTTATTATACACTCCTTAATTTCATTCTAGTTCATGTATGAGGATTTATAGTCAACATTTCACAAGATTATTCTCGGAAATATTCAACCACCTGAAATACTATTTGTTTCCTATTACTGAAAATTAACTTCAGTGAATCATGAATACAAATCCTAATATTTCTACAATAATTGACCCAGTTTCTCATTAATGCAAGTAGATTCCTATGGGACATGATGTGTATTTTTATGTTCATTCTTATTCACCACTGGTATTTTACTATTACTTCAGTTTATGCACATTATAAGATATATATTTCATCCACAAGTTACAAAATTATAGGCATTTGTTTCACTTTCAATCATTTTCTGCTTCGAAACACATGTATTCCTCCATGTTTCTTGACTGGTCTTCTCATGAGACTTCTTTCCAAATACATTATTTTCGATTTCCATAATCACTTTTGAAGCAAAACTCACACACCCTTCATGATAATCCATAACCCCAATATTACCATTAGATGTATAACTGGTTGGAATGAATGATTTTTTATCAATATAATATTTCTTATATATTTTCAGATATCAATTCAATCCATGATTTAAAGTGAAACCAGTTATATTATTTATTCACTGTACAGTCTATTCATGCTTTTTCTTTATATTCATAGACACAGGGTACACCTCTTTGTAAACCCAATACTAATTTATACGTCTTCAAATTATTGGTCTCAGAAATGATGGAAGAAATACTCATGTCACCTTATCTACATATACATTTTATCACAGTAATATTTGGACACAAAAAGAAAAGGTCACACTTATGTTTGTACCAAAGCCTAAATGTAAAGTGAATATGGATTACTAAAAACATCCATGTCCAAGTTGCCTAATGCTCTCAAAAATCAATCCTATTTGTGACAATATATTTGTTTCTTCCTAAGATTATATATTCAAATTCAACCCTGTTGAAAACATCTAATCCTTTCTCTCACTTTATACTTTTCCTGATTTCATAATGTCTCTATTGATTGCTTTCCTACATATTTTCCCCAGTTCATCATTGTGACTGACTCTTCACATGTGCTGACATTTCCATTCACACTCTAATCGAAACCCTATTGCTAAGAAACTTTTGTTCCAAATCCTATAATCACTCTTCCTCCTAAACCTACTGACTATCTTCCTAATCCTACCTATTAACGCTTTCTGACTGGATGTTCTCTTCTACATTCAATAATCCAAGGTACAGGGTCTTATGCCATTGTATATCGATCTCTCTGAGACATCTCTGCAGAACATAATTCAATGCTAAGTATCACAATCCCTTGATCGCAATGCTAAGTATCACAATCCCTTGAAGCCCAATCCCCTTCTGGGCTTCAAATTTTACTTAGATTTCTGTTTTCCTACATACATTTCACCTCATTATTCTTGTACAATTATTCATCCAGCAGAATAATTTCTAACCCAAATCGAACATGTTATTAACCCTAACCATACACTGTTCCCTCAATCTAACTTTACAGAGGAGCAGGGACAAAGTTGGTCTTACAATATAGGAATGTAGGGGATCTTCCACCTGCTGAGAACCACAAAATTCCATGCAGAAATGATCACTGGAGAAGATGTAGGCAGCTATGAAGGACCTGAGAGAGCAAAAGTCATCTTCCCTGGCAAACAACATGGTCAGAATGAAGGGTTGTTTCTGAATCAGCCTTTCTCTTTTTAATGTAGAGAAGATGGACCAAACCAGGCCTGTGTGGAGAGCTGCTCCCGGGTGCCTATGGTTGATATAGCATTCTAACTTGTGAAAGTGTCACAGGAAGTAGGGGCAGCCTCTTTCTCATGGTAGCCTTGGAAGCAACTGTTAGGACAAAGAGGTTGCCAAGGCAGTGATCTGATTCAGTTCCTGAAGGAAGTGACCTCACATCACTTCTTTGGTGTTGGAACTCTCTGAACTTGGGATCCAGGAAGACAGGAACCCATAGCCAGTCCAGTCCCAGTCCCAGTGGTCTCCTTGTTTGGATTTACCAAGGACACAGACATTCATTTTTGGTACCTACTGATGTGAGGATGTCCAAAACGCAGGAAAGCTCTGAATAGGGTTTTTCCTGAGAAAGCAGGTAGTGGCACACTGCTGGCTCCTGACAAATTCACAGAGTTGCACAAGGAAAGCAGGTCTGAGACAGGAAGGCCATTTATTTGGAACATACTATGGCCCACGAGTCAGTGGAAACTCCAGATAGTCACAGACCTACTTGGGTGAAGGAGGTGTCTTTGTGGTTGTGGGTGGGGATTTGTGAATTTGTCTCATGTTCTGAGAATAGGTAGGAATGGCGGTTTGTTTGTTTTGGCGGGACCTGTTTGTAGTAAGTCGTTTGACAAGGCATGTGTTTGGATATCAGTGTATCCCACTGTGCCCCTGGTTGTAGACATTAGAAAAGAAAATGCATCAATGGATGAGTCCTGTCTAGTTGAAATCTTCTCAGCATTCATCCTGCCCGATTTATGAATGGACTGTGGCTTGTCTTATAGATGGGCAACACCTACTAACTTCCTAAGTTCCTGTTTTCTTCCTGAATTGTGGGCACTCTCCAGAATAGACTGATGGTTTTGTGTCCAAAATATGTACCACCTCCAAGCTCTGTGACATGGCCATGTACTACATAGCTGAAGGGAATGGTGAGCATCTCAGAAAACTCAGATATCAGTGTGACCAGGAAAGTCTCAGTGGAGAAACCCTGCTTTGGGAATTTTGCTTACCTATTGTTCTGTTGCACTGAATGTCAGGAACATCTTTGCCTCAGGCCACCCCTTTGTGAAGCATGAAGAAAAGAGTTTTCAAATGGAAATAAATGGGCATCACCTGTGGCTCTTTGCTTAATTGCTTTGGAATGGGATGTGTCTGATTCAGGCTCTTGGCCCCCTGTGAGGCTGTGGCCTAGATTCTCAGAACCTGAGGGATCTAAAGAAAGATCTCTTGTGTATCCAAAACCAAAATGGCCAAAAGAGCAGTCATTGTGGATGAAGTCTCTCGAATTCTTCTAAGGATCCTGACCTCCATCAAGTGAGAATCAAGATCTTTTTGATCAAATGAGTTTTTCAAAGCCCTGAAGAGGCTAGCCCAGAGGTGCTTGGTTTTTCTCATGACTCCATTTAACATTAAGAATCTAAACCGAAGAGTCAGTAGGCCTAAAATTGGAAAATCGAAGCAGTATTAACAGCAAGCCTTTTTGATCACTCATGGTTCACCGGAAGGGTGTCCAGGCCACCATGACTTTAGGCAAATGAGGGGCAAGGGAGCTTATTTTGGATACTGTCTTAGGCTGCGCAACTCATGAAAACCACCAGCCAGTGGTTATGATGTGTGTCTATATGGAAGAAGATGAGGGCCATGTGGGAGTGTTTTGGTTTTAATTGTGGTCATTTGTGTGGCGTTTGGAAGAGATGACTGGGTCCACCTGGGATTGAACTCAGGTGTGATTTACCTTAGAGACTGAGTTCTGGAACTGACCTCAGAGAAGTATTGCCATGAATTGTGTTGGGATTTTAGCAGGCCATGCATGAGAGTCACCCTTGGAAACTGAGATCTAAGCCCAGGGTTCCTTTCCACAGAGCACTGAGAATCCCAGCAAGGATATCACATGATTTTATTTTGAAAGACTTGACAGCCATATTTGAGAGTCAAAACACACATGGACCTCACATTGTAGACCTCAATGGGCCTGGCTTCATGTGACCTTGGGCCACTCTTTGGGAAGCCTTTCCTGTGAGAGTTCTCCAGAGCTTTCATCGAAATGAGCTTACTCAATATTTAATGGCTCCTGAATGAATTTAAACCCACAGTGCCTCCAACTTCATCCTTCAAAAATGGCTAGATAACTACCACCAAATTTTGAAATTCCCATGACCAGGTGGCACTGGAGAACCTTTGGATGTCCTGTTGCTGATCATGAGTGTACCAGAAAATGCCTTCATTGACTGTGTTTCATGAAAATGGTGTAGAACAGAGATGCCAGTAAGTTGGAGCCTGCTGAGTAGTGGGCCTAGAGCAGTTGTGTGCAGGTGTGTGACAATACATCTGTGGTGGGGTCATGTGGATCTTACATTGGCTTTCAAATGGCTTGTGACTGACATGGTGCAGCTAGCAGAACTTTGTATGTAAAGGCATCATGTTACATGGAGAGTTTTCAGGGCAATATTCAGAATCAAGTTCCTATGGTAAAGGGGGCAAGCAATGGGGGATAGAAGCCTGGTTGGTGCATTCTCCTGCAGACCTTGACACACCATACGTTACAGGACTCCCTCCAGCATTGTGTCCCAGTTTAACTCTTTGTATGTCATGAACCAAATACAAAACACCCACTGCAGCAGCAAGAAACACCACGAAAAGTGGAGCATGACCAAATGATTTCAAATTCCAGACGGGGAGACACTTATCCCCCAGTGGCCACAGTTTAGCTACAAAGAGTGAATTCAGCACTGCTGCCTCATGTTCATTGGACAATAAGAATTCATGTCCTCCAGGTCACAAAAATGCAGACCCAAGTTTGATGGTCTCACTACAAAGGAAGCTAAAGGTTCTGACAACAACATATATTTCAAGTACCCAACCTCATTGTCAGTATCTCCAGAAGTGTTTAGGCCAGCAGAGTTCCATGTTTGTGGAGTTTTACCCTGTCCCTAAGGTTTGGAAACGTCTTTTCCACCTCAAAGGTTGTGAACTACTGAGCATTTTCCATTCTATGTATGTATTCACAGATTTTCTAACTCTTCTCCTCTAATTGTTTCTTACATGGGGCGTGGTTATTTCAGGCCATTGTTCTGAATGAGAGTGGGAATTTTTTGTGTGTAGCACATATTTGCATACACATTGGATTCATTTTCCAATTTTCCATTCGAAATACTGAATCCCTGACACGAACCCATACCCTACTAGACTCTGACTACTAATTCTAATATGATGCAGAAAAGTAACACAAACAGAATTGAAATACAAGCAGTTCAGACGAGGCATGGTGTATAGTTGATCTTGCCTTTTTCATGATAAATATTAGGTGTTATAAATCCAGTCTATTTTTAATTGAAATAGATCTCCATGTGTTTTTAAAGTTAACAAATATGTGAATTCCTGTCTCCCTTTGTCTGTAGCCTATTCAGCAATGTATTTTTATATGCACATATCAAATCCTACCTGGTGTCACACCTACATTCTTGTGAGGTGACTGACTTGGGAGATACAATTTGTGAGAAGACATCACTCCTCCTAAACGCTGTTGGAACTGAAAATTCAAATAATGGGTGAGCTTCCTAGTAGAACAACATTATACATAAATCCCTGTTAAGAAAATTGAATATTTTTGGATCTGTGATTGATGTATATTTCATGGTGAATTTCGATTTGCATATATGTTGCTACATTTTAATATCTGTGTGTGTGTGTGTGTGTGTATACACACACACACCCACACACTCTCCAGATTTTTCAAAATATGAAATATATGTATCTTATTTACACTCCCTAAATTCATTTATGTTCAAGTATGTGGATTTAAAATCAATTTTTCACAAGATTTTTCGCAGAAATATTTATCCACCTGAAATACATATTTGTTTCCTAGTACTGAAAACTAACTTCAGTGAATGGTACATACAAATCCTGTTGATAGCCACAGCCAAGGTTCTCCAGTAAGGACCATATGTAGTTTTGAACAACCAAAGGCAGGCATGGTCCCTAAGCCACATGCTTGTTGTTTAAACAGAGAGGGGGAGATGTTGAGAGCCACAGCCAAAGGGGCCCCAGCAAACCTCCAACTGCCAGCAAACTTCCAGCTGCCGGCTGATGATTGGCTCACAGCGGCCCCAGCAACATCTAGCTGATTGGCTCCTCTGTGGTGATGCTCAATGGGATGTTTCCTTGCCCTTTCAGACAACGGAGCTGCTCATTGGTGGACTTTTTTGGCTCCGCCCATGTGACCCAGCCAATCGGCCTCAAAATGAGGAGGCTTGTGGTTGAGGGAGAGGCTTGTGGGAAGACTGTGGTGGCAGTTGGGCTCTGAGGGTTTTTCCTGAGAAGCTGTTTTGTTTGGTTTGTGTGGTTCTAAAAAAAAGGTTCGTTTCTTTTGACAGTTGGCTCCTGAATTGTGCCCAGCCAGACTGATGATAATCATGTAAAATGTTGATTTTAAATCCACATACATGAATTTGAATGAATTTAGGGAGTGTATAATAAGACACATTTATTTCATATTTTGGAAAATCTGGAAAATCTCGTGAATATATATATATATATATATATATATATATATATATATATATATATATATATTTACATACATATATATAAATATATATATATATATATATATATATATATATATATATATATATATATGTACATATACACACACACACACAACAATAAAATGTAGCAATATATATGCCAATCAAAATTTATCATGAAATATATATCATCCACATATCTAAAAATATTCATTTTACTGAACATGGATTTATGTATGATGTTGTTCACTAGGAAGCTCACCCATAGGTTGAATTTTCAGTTCCATCAGTATTTAGGGGAAGTTATCTATTCTCATAATTTGTATATTCCAAAGTCAGTGAGCTCACAAGAATGTACGTGTGTTACCAGGTAGGAGTCTATATATGCATAAAAATATACATGTTCTAAAGAGGCTACAGAGAAAAGGAGACAGGAATTTACATATGTGTTAACTTTGAAAACTCATGGAGAAATTTTACAATGAAAAGTTGACTAGATTCATAACACATATCCTTGATAAAGGAGAAGGAAAATCCAAGTATACACCATGCCTCCTACAAAAGGCCTGTATTTCTATTCTGTTAGGTTTCTTTTTCTCCATCATTTTAGGATAAATAGTCAGAGTCTAGTAGGGTATGGGTTAGTGTCGGGAATTCAGTATTTCAAATGGAAAATAGGATAATGTATCCAATGTGTATGCAAATATGTGCTACGCAATAATCTTCCCACTCTCACCTAGAACAATGCCTTGACATTACCTTTGCCCCAAGTGAGACACAATTAGAGGAGAAGAGTAAGAAAATCTGTGAATACATATCTGGAATGGAAAATTCTCAGGAGTTCTCAACCTGGGAGCAGGTAGAGGAGTTTCCAGAAGTAAGGAACTGGGTAAACACTCCACAACCATGGAGGTCTGCTGGAAAAAAGACTTCTGGAGAAACTGCCTCTGAGGTGTGGCACTTGAAATATATGTTGTTGTCAGTAGCTTTGTCTTCATTTGTAGTGAAACCATCAAAGCTGGGTCTGAATCTATGTGACCTGGAGAACATGGTTTCTTATTTTCCAATGAACCTGAGGCAGCAGTGCTGATTTTTCTCTTTGTAGGTAAACAGAGGCCACTGGGCCAAAGTGTCTAACTGTGTGGACGATGAAGCCATTTAGTCATCCTTCAATTTTCATGGTGTTTCTTGGTGCTGAACTGGGAGTTTGATATTTGCTTCAAGAAATACAAGGAGTTCAACTGGGACATAGTGTTGGAGGGAGTTCTGTGACATGTGGTGGGTCAGAGTCTCCAGGAGAACGCACCAATCCGGCTTCTATCCCACATAGCTTGCCCCCTTGACTATAGCAACCTGATTCTGAACATTGCCCTGAAACCTCTCCATATAACAAGATGCCTTTGCATATAAGGGTCTGCTGGGTGCACCATGTCAGCTAAAAGCCATTTGGAAATCAATGGCAGATCCACATGGCACCACCATAAATATTTTATCACACACCTGCACACCACAGTTCTGGGCCAAATACTCCGCAGTCTCCATCTAACCGGCATCTCTGTTCTACACCACTTTCATTATACCCAATCAATCAAGGCACTGTCTGGTACACTAATGATGAGCAACAGAACATCAAAGGTTCTCCAGTGCCACCTCATCATGCGAATTTCAAAAATTTCATGGTATTTATCTAGCCATTTTACAAGGATGAAGTTGGAGGCATTATTTGTTTCAATTCTTTCAGGAATTATTCAATGTTGAGGAAGCTCATTTCAAGGAATGTTCTGGAGAACTCTCACAGGCAAGGCTTTCCAAAGAGTGGCCAAATAGTCACATGAAGCCAGGCCAATTGAGGTCTACAATGTGAGGTCCATGTGTGTTTTGACTCTCAACTATGTCTGGCAAGTATTTCAAAATAATATCATATGATATTCTGTCTGAGATTCCCAGTGCTCTGTGGAAAGCCACCGCGGGCCTAGATCTCAGTTTCAACGGGCGACTCTCATGGGTGGCCGCCTAAAATCCCAACACAAATCATGGCAATACTTCTCTGAGGTAAGTTCCAGAACTCAGTCTCTAAGGGGAATCACACCAGAGTTCAAGCCCTGGTGGACCCAGTCATCTCTTCCGACTGCCACATAAATGACCACAAGGAAAACCAAAAAACTCCCAAATGGCCCTCATCTTCTTCCATATAGATGCTCATCATAACCTCTGGCTTGACGTTTCCTTGAGGGGCACAGCCCAAGACAGTGTCCAAAATAATCTCCCTTTCCTCTCATTTGCCTAAAGTCAAGGTGGCCTGGAGACCCATTCTGTGAATCAGGAGTGATCAAATAACACTGACTTTAGTACTGCTCTGCTTCTCTAATTTGAGGCCTACTGTCTGTGGAGTATAGATTCTTGATGTGAATTGGAGTAATGAAAAAACCCAATAACCCATTGGCTACCCTCTGCAGGGTTTTGAAGAACTCATTTGACCCAATAAATCCCTATTCTCATTTTATGGAGGTCAGGAACCTTACAGAGGAAGGTGAGAGACTTCATCCTCAATGAATGCTTTTTGGGCCATTTTGGTTTTTGATGTGCCTTCTGGAATGTTACATATGTTTTTTTTTTTTTTTTTTTTTTTTTTTTTGGTTTTAGTGCCTTCTGGAATGTTACATAATTTTTTTCTTTAGACATTATTGCCAGAGTTCCTATCTTCATCCCAGTGCAGGTGAAATCAAAGATAATTCCAATCTACAGCTTCTGCAATAGCCATCCCTGTACTGCTTGCAGAACTTGCCTGGACACATGTGAACTCACCTAAATGCATTGTGAACTATCTGTTGGTGCAGCGACTTGTCATAGTGTTGGGGTATATTTGCTGATGATGTCATCGGTGGTACAATTTTTCCAAAAGGAGCCGTCAATTGGCTTGGTGTATCTTCCTCCCTTCTGCGTGTCATGATCGTCCAGCTAAAATTTGGGGGGGCCAACAGAGGTGAGGCAAAGAACCTCACCCACCCCCGCTGGTACAAAGACCTCTCCACAGGTGTGGCTCTATACTGGACGGGTAGTCAGTGACGGGTAAGATCCAATTGCAATGGTACCAACTTAACGGGTAAAGACCATATGTACTATTGGACAACCTAAGGCAGGCACGGTCCCTAAGCCACATGCGTGTTGTTTAAACAGAGAGGGGAAGATGTTGAGAGCCACAGCCGAAGGGGCCCCAGCAAAATTCCTGCTGCCAGCAAACTTCCAGCTGCCGGCTGATGATTGGCTCACAGCGGCCCCAGCAACAACTAGCTGATTGGCTCCTCTGCGGTGATGCTCAATGGGCTGTTTCCCTGCCCTTTCAGACCACAAAACTGCTCATTGGGGGACTTTTTTTGACTTTGCCCACATGACCCAGCCAATCGGCCTCAAGAGCAGGAGGATTGTGGGAGGCGGAGAGAGGCTCATGTGGGAGGGAGAGGTTTTGGGAAGCCAGTGGTGGCAGTTGGGGCTCTGAAGGTTTTTCCTGACAGGCTGTTTTGTTTGGCGTGTGTGGTTCTAAAAATAAAGTTCGTTTCTTTTGGCAAGTGGCTCCTGATTGTGCCCAGCAAGACTGCGGCATTATCCTAATATTTCTACAATAACTGACCCAGTTTAACATCAATGCAAGTAGATTCCTGTGGGAGAGGACATGATGTGTATTTTGACGTTCATTTTTATGTAACAGTGGTACATTACTATTTCTTCAGTTTATGCACATCATAGGATATATATTTGATCCACAAGTTTACAAATATATAGGCATTTGTTTCACTTTCAATCACTTTCTGCTTCAAAACACATGTATTCCTCCAGGTTTCTTGACTGGTCTTTTCATGAGACTTCTTTCCAAACACATTATTTCCGATTTCCATAATCACTTTTGAAGCAAAACTCACACATTCTTCATGAAAAACCATAATGCTGATATAACCATTAGATATATTACTGGTTGGAATGAAGGATTGTATATCAATGTAAGATTTTCTGTATATTTTCAGATATCAATTCAATCCATTATTTAAAGTTAGAACCAGTTATAATATTTATTTACAGTATGGTCTATTCATGCATTATTTCTATAATTATAGACACAGTGTACACCATTTTTACCTCCAAAAATAATTTATACGTCTTCAAAATATTGCTCCCAGAAATGGTGGAAGAAATTCTCATGTCACCTGATCTACATATACATTTTACCACAGTAGTATTCTGCACACAGAAAGAAGAGGTCAAACTTATGTTTGTACCAAAGCCTAAATGAAAAGTGAGCATGGATTACGGAAAACATCCATGTCCATGTTGCCTAATGCTCTCAAAAGTTCATCCTATTGGTGACTACATGTTTGTTTCTTCCT
The DNA here is from genome assembly GCF_048772815.1 of Callospermophilus lateralis. Classification (NCBI taxonomy): domain Eukaryota; kingdom Metazoa; phylum Chordata; class Mammalia; order Rodentia; family Sciuridae; genus Callospermophilus; species Callospermophilus lateralis. The sequence continues at coordinate 475,738 of NW_027517506.1, read as the reverse complement.
AAGATTATATATTCAAACTCAAGCCTGTTGAAAATGTATAATTCTATCACTCACTTTATACTTTGCCTGATATCCTAATGTCAATTGATATCTGCATTCCTACTTTTTTCCCCAGTTCATCCTTTTGACAGACTCTCCACATGTGCTGACAATTACATTCACTCTATCCGAAACCCTACAGCTAAAGATCTTTTTATCCAAATCCTATACTCACTCTTCTTTCAAAACCTACCAACTATCTTACTAATCCTACAAATTATCCCTTTTTGACTGGATGTTCTCTTCAACATTCAATAAACCAAGGTACAAGTAATTATGCCATTGTATATCGATTTATCTGAGACATCTGTGCAGAATATAATTCAAAGCTAAGAATCCCAGCTAAGGGTCCAATGCAATTCTGGGCTTCAAATATTACCTAGATGTCTGTTTTCATACTTATAATTCACTTATATTCTTATAAATATCGCACGTTCCCAATACCATAATTCATCCCGCAGAATGATTCCTAACCCAAATGGAACATGTTATTAACCCTGACCATACACTGTTCTCTCAATCTAACTTTACTGAAGAGCAGGGACAGAGTTGGTCTTTCAATACAGAAATTAGGGGATCTTCCACTTGCTGAGAACCTCCAAGGTCATTAAAGAAATGATCCCAGGATTAAATGTAGGCAGCTATGAATGACGTCAGAGAGCAAAAGTCATCTTCCATGACAAACAACCTGGTTAGCATGAAGGGATGTGTCTGAATCAACATTTCTTTTCTTAATGTATAGAAGATGGACCAAACCACGCCTATCTGGAGAGCTTTTTTTGGGTGCCTATGGTTGATATACCATGCAAAATTGTGAAAGTTTCACTGGAAGTAGGGGCAGCCTCCAACTCATTGGACTCTTGGAAGCAACTGTTAGGACAAATTGGTTGCCAAGGCAGTAACCTGATTCAGTTCCTGAAGGAAGTGACCTACGTCACTTCCTTGGTGAAGGAATTCTCTGAACTTGGGATCCATGAAGACAGGCACCCAGAGCCAGTCCCAGTCCCAGTCCCAGTGGGCTCACTTGTTCGGTATTACCAAGGACAGGGTCAGTCTTTCTTGGTACCTACCTATGTGAGGATAGCCAAAGGCCAGGAGAGCTCTGAAGAGGGACCTTTTCTGAGAAAGCAGGTAGTGGCTCACCGCTGGCTCCTGACAACTTCACAGAGTTGGCCAAGGAGACCAGATCTGAGTCAGGACAGGACATTTCGGGAGAACATTGTATAGCCCACCAGTCAGAGGACACTCTGGATAGTCACAGACCTACTTGGGGGAAGGAGGTGCCTTTGTGGGAGTGGTTGTGGTTTTGTGGTTTTGTCACATGTTCTGAGAATAGGTAGAAAATGCGGTTTGTTTGGTTTGGATTGCACTGTTTCTAGTAAGTCGTTTGACATGTGAGTGTTTCTATGTCTGTGTATCCCACTGTGTCTGTGGTTGTAGACATTAGAAAAGAGAATGAATTAATGGATGTGTCCTGTCTAGTAGAAAGCTTCCTGGCATTCATCCTGCTCAATTGATGAATGGACCGCGGCTTGCCTTCTGGATGGGCAAAACCTACTATCTTCCTAAGATCCTGTTTTCTTCCTGAATTCTGGCCACTCTCCAGAATAGCTCATGGTTTTGTGTCCAAGATATATACAACCTCCAAGCTCTGTGACATGACCATGTACTTGATAGCTAAAGTGAATGGGGAGCATCTCAGAAAACTCAGATATCAGTGTGACCAGGAAAGTCTCAGTGGAGAAACCCTGCTTTGGGTCTTTTGCTTACCTGTTTTTCTGTTGCCCTAAATGTCAGGAAGGTCTTTGCCTCTGGCCACCCCTTTGTGAAGCCTGAAGAAAACAGTTTTCAAATGAAAATGAATGGGCATCACCTGTTGCTCTTTGCTTAATTGCTTTGTTAAACGATGTGTCTGAATCAGCCTCTTGGTTCTGTGTGAGGTTGTGGCTTAGATTCTCAGCACCTGATGCATCTAAAGATAGATTCCATGTGTGCACTCAAAACAGAAATGGCAAATGAGTCTCTTGCCTTCCTCTATTAGATTCCTGACCTTCATCAAGTAAGAATCAGGATCCTTTAGTTCAAATGAGTTCTTTGAACCCCTGCAGAAGTGCTTGGGTTTGCTGATGACTCCAAATCACATAAAGAATCTATACCTGACAGTCAGTAGGCCTCAAATTGGAAAAGCAGAATAGTATTAACTACATCCCTATTTGATCAGTTCTGGTTCACAGGAAGGGTGTGTAGGCCACCCTGACTTTTGGCAAATTAGGGGCAAGGGAGCTTATTTTGGACGGTGTCTTGGTCTGCGCCCCTCATGGAAACCTCCAGCGAGAGGTTATGATGAGTGTCTATATGGAAAAACATGAGGGCCATGTGGGAGTGTTTTGGTTTCAATTGTGGTCATTTGTGTGGCAGTTGGAAAAGATGACTGTGTCCACCTGGGTTTCAACTCTTGTGGGATTCCCCTTGGAGACTGAGTTCTGGAACTGACCTTAGAGAAGTATTGCCATGAATTGTGTTGGGATTTTCGGAGGCCACACATGAGAGTCACCCTTGGAAACTGAGATCTAGGCCCAGGGTGGCTTTCCACAGAGCACTGGGAATCTCAGCGAGGATATCACTTGATTATATTCTGAAAAACTTGGAAGCAATAGTTGAGAGTCAAAACACACATGGACCTCACATTGTAGACCTCAATGTGGCTGGCTTTATGTGACATTGGGCCACTCTTTCGGAGGACTTGCCTGTGAGAGTTCTCTAGAGCTTCCATTGAAATGAGCTTCCTCAACATTTAATGGTTCCTGAATGAATTGAAACCCACAGTACCTCCAACTTCATCCTTGAAAAATGGCTAGAAAATACCATGAAATTTTTGAAATTTCCATGACCAGCTGGCACTGGAAATCCATTTGATGTCCTGGTGCTTATCATGAGTATACAAGACAGTGTCTGGTTTGACTGAGTTTCATGATAATGGTGTAGAAAAGAGATGCCAGTAAGTTGGAGCCTGCTGAGTAGTGGGCCAAGAGCAGTAGAGTGTAGGTGTGTGAAAAAACATCTGTGGTGCGGCCACGTGGATCTGCCATTGGCTTAGAAATGGTTTGTGAGTGACATGTGCAGCTAGCAGACCTTTGGATGTAAAGGCATCTTGTTGAATGGAGAGGTTTCAGGGCAATGTTCAGAATCATATTGCTATGGTCAAGGGGGCAACTATGTGTGATAGAAGCCTGCTTGGTACATTCTCCTGCCGATCCTGACCACAACATGTGACAGAACTCCCTGCAGCACTGTATCGCAGTTAAACTCCTTTATTTCGTAAAGTAAATACCAAACTTTCAGTGCAGCATCAAATAACATGACGAAATGTGAAGGATGATCAAATGGCTTCACAGTCCACACGGGGAGACACATAGACCCCAGTAGCCCCAGTTTGCCTACAAAGAGAGAATTCAGCACTGCTGCCTCGTGTTTATAGGAAAATAAAAAACCATGTTCTTCAGGTCACATAGATGCAGACTCAGCTTTGATGGTCTCACTACAAAGGAAGCTAAAGCTCCTGACAACAACATATATTTCAAGTGCCCAACCTCAGAGGCATTTTCTCAAGAAGTCTTAAGGCCGACACAGCTCCATGTTTGTGGTATTTACCCTGTCCCTTACTTTTGGAAACTCCTCTACCACCTTCAAGGTTGTGAACTCCTGAGCATTTTCCATTCCAGATATTTATTATGAACTCAAACAACAACAAGTGCTGGTGAGGATGTGGAGAAAAGGGTAAACTTGTACATTGCTGGTGGGACTGCAAATTGGTGCAGCCAAATTGGAAAGCAGTATGGAGATTTCTTGTAGAACTGGGAATGGAACCACCATTTGACCCAGGTATTCCCCTTCTCAGTCTATTCCCTAAAGACCTAAAAAAAATGCTACAGGGACACTGATACATTGATGTTCATAGCAGCACAATTTACAATAGCAAGACTGTGGAACCAACCTAGATGCACTTCCATAGATGAATGGATAAAAAATGTGGCATTTATACACAATGGAATATTACTCTGCATTAAAAAATGACAAAATGATATAACTTGCAGAGAAATGGATGGCATTAGAGCAGATTATGCTAAGTGAAGCTAGCCAATCCGTAAAACCAAATGCCAAATGTCTTTATTGATATAAAGAGAGTAACTAAGAACAGAGTAGGGACGAATAGAATTAGAAGAAAATTAACATTAAACAGGGATGAGAGGAGGAAGGGAAAGGGAGAGAGAAGGGAAATTGCATGGAAATAAAAGGAGACCCTCAGGGTTATATAAATTACATACAAGAGGAGGTGAGGGAAAGGAAAAAAATTATACAAGGGGGAGAAATGAATTACAGTAAAGAGGTAGAGAGAGAAGAGGGGAGGGGAGGTAAGGGGAGGGGGATAGTAGAGGTTAGGAAAGGCAGCAGAATACGACAGACACTAGTATGGCAAGATGTAAATCAATGGATGTGTAACTGATGTGATTCTGCAATCTGTTTACGGGGTAAAAATGGGAGTTCATTACCTACTTGAAACACAGTGTGGAATATGATATATCAAGAACTATGTAATGTTTTGAACAAGCATAAATAAAAATTAAAAAAAAAAGAAAACTAACTTTGGTGAATGGTGCAAAGAAATCCTAATATTTCTACAGTAACTGACACAGTTTAACATCAATGCGAGTGGATTCCTGTGGGACATGATGTGTATTTTGATGTTCATTTTTATTCAACACTGGTACATTACTATTTCTTCAGTTTATTCACATCATATTATAATATTTCATCCACAAGTAAGCAAATTTATCGTCATTTTTTTCAATTTCAATCACTTCCTTCTTCAGAACTCATGAATTCCTCGGTGTTCCTTGACTGGTCTTTTCATGAGACTTCTTTCCAAACACATTATTTTCGATTTCCATAATCACTTTTGAAGCAAAACTCACACAAACTTCATGATAAACCGTAACCTAATATTAACATTAGGTGTATAACTGGTTGTCATGAATGATTGCATATCAATATAAGATTTCTTATATATTTTCAGATATCAATTCAATCCATTACTTAAAGTGGAACAAGTTATATTATTTATTGAAATTAAGGTCTATTCATGCATTATCTGTATATTCATAGAAACAGGGTACACCTCTTTTTACCCCCAATGCAAATTTATACGTCTTCAAAATACTGCTCCTAGAAATGGTGGAAGAAATAATCATGTCATCTGATCTACATACACATTTTATCACAGTAATATTCTGGAAACAAAATGCAAAGGTCCCACTTAGGATTGTACCAAAGTCTAAATGGAAAGTGAACATGGATTACTAACAACATCCATGTCCATGTTGCCTAATGCTCTCAAATGTCAATCCTATTGGTGACCTACATATTTGTTTCTTCCTAAGATTAGATATTCAATCTCAACCCTGTTGAAAATGTCTTATCCTATCACTCACTTTATACTTTGCCTGATTTCCTAATGTCTCTATTGATATCTGCTTTTCTACAAATTTTCCCCATTTCATCATTGTGTCTGATTTCTTCATATGTGCTGACATTTATATTCACTCACTGCCCAAAAAAAAATTGCTAAAGAACTTTTGTTACATATCCTATACTAACTCTACTTGTTAAACATAACAACTATCTTCTTAATCCTACCGACAATCCCTTTTGACTGGATGTTCTCTTCAGCATTCAATCATCCAAGGTTCAAGTTCCTCTGCCATTGTATATCCATTTATTTGAGACATATGTGCACAATTCAAAGCTAAATATCCCAATCAACTGCCCAAAGCGCTTCTGGGATTCAAATCTTACTTTAATTTCTGTTTTCATACATATATTTAACCTCGATATTCTTATAAATATCACAGGTTCCCAATACCATTATTCATCCAGCAGAATGATTCCTAACCCAAATCGAACATGAAATTAACCCTAACCATACACTGTTCACTCAATCTAACTTTACAGAAGAGCAGAGACTGATTGTTCTTACAATACAGGAATGTAGGGGATGCTCCACCTGTTAAGAACCTCAAAGGTCCATGCAGAAATGATCCCTGGAGAAGATGTAGGCAGCAATGAAGGACCTGAGAGACAAAAAGTCATTTTAAATGGCAAACAACCTGGTCAGGATGAAGGGTTGTGTCTGAATCAGCCTCTCTCTTCTTAATGTAGAGAAGATGGACCAAACCAGGCTTGTGTGGAGAGCTGTTCCCGGGTGCCTAAGGTTGATATACCATTCTAAGTTGTGAAAGTGTCAAAGGAAGTAGGGGCAGCCTCCATCTCATGGGACCCTTGGAAGCAACTGTTAGACAAAGTGGTTGTCAAGGCAGTGACCTCATTCAGTTCTTGAAGGAAGTGACCTACCTCACTTCCTTGTTGATGGAACTTTCTGAACTTGGGACCAAGGAAACCAAGCACCAGAGCCAGTCCCAGTCCCAGTCCAAGTGGTCTCATTTGTTTGGAATCACCAAGGACAGAGTCAGTCTTCTTGGTACTGACTGATGTGAGGATGGCCAAATGCCAGGAAAGATCTGAACACGGGCCTTTCCTGACTAAGTATGTAGTGGCTCACCCCTGGCTCCTGACTGCTTCACAGAGTTGGACAAGGAGACCAGATCTGAGACAGGACAGACCATTAACGGGGAACATAGTATGGCAAACCTGTCAGAGGACACTCCGGATAATCACAGCCCTACTTTGGGGAAGGAGGTGTCTTTTTGAGTGTGGGTGTGTGGTTTTGTCTCTGTTCTGAGAATAGGTAGAAAAGGAGGTTTCTTTGGTTTGGAGTGAACTGTTTCTAGTAAGTCGTTTTACATGGTGAGTGTTTCTATTTCTGTGTATCCCACTGTGTCCGTGGTTGTATACATTATAAAAGAGAATGCATCAATGCATGTGTCCTCTTTAGTAGAAAGCTTTCCAGTATTCATCCTGCCCATTTAATGAATGGAGCGTGGTTTCCATATCGATAGGAAACACCTACTACCTTTTTAAGTCCCTGTTTTCTTTCTGAATTCTGACAACTCTTAAGAATAGGCTCTTGGGTTTGTGTCCAAGATATGTACCACCTCCAATCTCTGTCACATGGCCATGTACTGGATATCTGAAGGGAATGGCCAACATCTCAGAAAACTCAGATATCAGTGTGACCAGAAAAGTCTCAGTGGAGAAGCCCTGCTTTGGCTCTTTTGCTAACCTATTGTTCTGTTGCCCTGAATCTCAGGATGTCTTTGCCTCTGGCCACCCCTTTGGGAAGCCTGAGGAAAACATTTTTTCAAAAGGAAATGAAGGGCATCACCTGTGGCTCTTTGCTTAATTGCTTTGAAAAAAGATGTGTCTGAATCAGCCTCTTGGCCCTGTGTGAGGCTGTGGCTTAGATTCTCAGCACCTGATGGATCAAAAGAAAGGTCCCATGTGTGCATCCAAAACCAAAATGGCAAATATTCACTCATTGTGAATGAATTCTTTTACCTTCCTCTGTTAGGATCCTGAATTCCATCAAGGGAGAATAGGAATCCTTTGGGCCAAATGAGTTCTTCAAATCTCTGCAGAGGGGCTTGTGTTTTCTCATGACTCAAATTCACATAAAGAATCTAAACCACAGAGTCAGAAGGCCTCAAATTGAAAAAGCTGAGCAGTATTAATGTCAGGCCTATTTGATCACTCCTGGTTTACAGGAAGTGTGTCCAGGCCACCTTGGTGTTAGACAAATGAGGGGAACAGGACCTTAATTTGGACACTGACTTGGGCTGTGGACCTCATTGAAAACTCCAGCCAGACGTTATAAGGAGTGTCTATATGGAAGAAGATGAGGACCATGTGGGAGTGTTTTGGTTTTAATTGTGGTCATTTGTGTGGCGGTTGGAAGAGATGACTGTTCCACTGGGCTTGAACTCTGGTGTGATTCCCCTTAGAGACTGAGTTCTTTAACTGACCTCAGAGAAGTATTGCCATGAATTGTGTTGGGATTTTAGGAGGCCACACATGAGAGTCGCCCTTGGAACCTGAGATCTAGGCCCAGGTTGGATTTCCAGAGAACACTGGGAATTTCAGCCCGGATATTACATACAATTTTTCTTAAAGACTTGGCAGCCATATTTGAGTTTAAAACACACATGGACCTTACATTGTAGATCTCAATGGGCCTGGCTTCATGTGACATTTTGGCCACCCTTAGGGAAACCATGCCTGTGAGAGTGCTCCAGTGCTTTCATTGAAATTAGCTTCTTCACCATTTAATGGTTCCTGAATTAATTGAAGCCCTCAGAGCCGCAAACTTCATCCGTGAAAAATGGCTAGAAAATTACCATGAAATTTTTGATATTTTCATGTTCAGCTGGCACTGAAAAAACTTTGGATGTCATGTTTCTGATCCTGAGTATACCAGACACTGCCTTGATTGACTTTGTTTCATGAAAATGGTGTAGAACAGATATGCCAGTAAGTTGGAGCCTGGTGAGTAGTTGGCCTAGAGCAGTGGTATGCAATTGTCTGATAAAACATCTGTGTTGCGTCCATGTGGATCAGCCATTGGCTTCCAAATGGCTTGTGACTGACATGGTGCAGCCAGCAGACCCATATATGTAAAGGCATCTTGTTATATGGAGAGGATTCACTGCAATGTTCAGAATCATATTGCTATTCTCAAGGGGGCAATCTACGTGGGATAGAACCTGGGTTGGTGCATTCTCCTGAAGACCCTGACTCACCATAGCTTAAAGAACTCCCTCCACCACTCTGTCCCATTTTAACTCCTTGTATTTCTTGAAGTAAATACCAAACTCCCAGTGGAGCAGCGAGAAACACCACGAAAAGTGGAGGATGACCAATTGGCTTCACAGTCCACACTGAAAGACACTTAGACCCCAGTGTCCATAGTTTACCTACACAGAGAGAATTCAGCACCGCTGCCTCATGTTCATTGGATAATAAGAAACCATGTCCTCCAAGTAACATAGATGCAGACCCAGCTTTGATGGTCTCTCTACAAAGGAACTAAATCTCCTCAGAACATCAAATATTTCAAGTGCCCACCCTTAGAGGCAGTTTCTCAAAAAGCATTTAGGCCAGCAGAGCTGCATGTTTGTGGAATGTTTACCCTGTCCCTTACTTTTAGAATCTTCTCTACCACCTCCAAAGTTGTAAACTCCTGAGAATTCTCCATTCCAGATATATTCACAGATTTTCTAGCTCTTATCCTCTAATTGTGTCTTACTTGAGAAGAATGTAATGTCAAGGCATTGTTCTGGATGAAAGTGGGAAGATTTTTGTGTAGCACATATTTGCATACACATTGGATTCAATTTCCTATTTTCCATTAGAAATGCTGAATCCCTGAAACTAACATATACCCTATTAGACTCTGACTACTAATCCTAATATGATGGAGAAAAATAACACAAACAGAATAGAAATACAAGCAGTTTAGAGGAGGTATGTTTTATAGTTGGAGTTGCCTTTTGCATGGTATAGTGTAGCAGTTATAAATCTAGTCAATTATTTGTTGAAATAGTTCTCCATGCGTTTTTTAAGTTAAAAATAAGTGAATTCCTGTCCCCCTTTCTCTGTAGCCTATTCAGCACACGTATTTTTATATCCACATATAGAATCCTACCTGGTACCACACGTACATTCTTGTGAGGTGGCTGACGTGGCAGATACAAATTGGAAGAAGAGATCACTCCTCCTAAACGCTGCTTGAACTGATAATTCAAATGTGAGTGAGCTTCCTAGTTGAACAACATTATACATAAATCCATGTTCAGTAAAATGAATATATTTGGATCTGTGAATGATATACATTTCATGGTGAATTTCGTTTGGCATATATATTGCAATTTTTAATGTCTCTCTCTTTGTCTGTATATAAATATATATATATATATATATATATATATATATATATATATATATATACATGCTCAAGATTTTTCAAAACATGAAATATGTGTCTTATTACACACTTCCTAAATTCATTCATATTTATGTTGTGGATTTATAATCAACTTTTCACAAGATTATTCTCAGAAATATTCATCCACCTGAAATACGTATTTGTTTCTTTGTACTGTTTCCACCCCAGATATGCATTCACGGATTTTCAAACTCTTCTACTTTAATTGTGTCTTACTTGGGGTGAAGGTAATGTAAAGGCATTGTTCTGGATGAGAGTGGGAAGATAATTGTGTAGCATATATTTTATACACATTGGATTCATTTTCCTATATTCCATTGAAAATACTGAATCCCTGACAATAACGCATACCCTACTATACTTTGTCTACTAATCCAAATATGATGGAGAAAAACAACCCAAACAGAATAGAAATACAAGCAGTTCAGAGGAGGCATGGGGTATAGTTGGACTTGCCATTTGCATGATAAATGGTAGGTGTTATAAATCTAGTCAATTTTTAATTGAAATAGTTCTCCATGTGTTGTTAAAGATAACAAATATGTAAATTCCTCTCTGCCTTTCTCTGTAGCCTATTCAGCACATGAATTTTTATATGCTTATATAGAATACCTGGTATCACACGTTCATTTTTGTGAGGTGACTGACTTGGCAGATACAACTTGTGAGAAGAGATCACTCCTCTAAACGCTGTTGGAACTGAAAATTCAAACTATGGGTGAGCTTTCTAGTAGAACAACATTATACATAAATCCTTGTTCAGTAAAATAAATATTTTTGCATCTGTGGATGCTATATATTTTATGATGAACTTCGATTGGCATATATATTCCTACATTTTAATGTCTGTGTGTGTGTTTTGTGTGTGTGTGTGTGTGTGTGTATATATATATATATATGTATAGACACATATATATGTATATACACATATATATAATTATGAATATATATATATATATATATATACACACTGTCCTGATTTTTAAAATATGAAATATATGTTTCTTAAATACACTCCCTAAGTTCATCCATGTTCAAAAATGTGGATTTATAATAAACTTTTCACAAAATTATTCTCAGAAATATTCATCCACCTGAAATACACATTTGTTTCATAGTTCTGAAAACTAACTTCAGTAAATGGTGCTTACAAATCCTAATATTTGTACAGTAACTGACCCAGATTAACATCAATCAAGTAGATTCGTATGGGACATGATGTGTATTCTGACGTTTATTTTCATTCAACACTGGTACATTACTATTTCTTCAGTTTTTACAAATCATAGGAAATATATACTTCATCCACAAGTTCACAAATTTATACGCATTTGTTTCACAATCACTTCCTGCTTCATGAAACATGTAATCCTCCAGGTTTCTTGACTGGTCTTTTCATGAGACTTCTTTCCAAACACATTATTTTCGATTTCCATAATCACTTTTGAAGCAAAACTCACACACCCTTCATGATAAACCATAACCTTAATGTGGCCATTAGATATATAACTGGTTGGAATGAATGATTGTATGTCAATATAAGATTTCCTGTATTTTTTCAGATATAATTTCAATCCATTATTTAAAGTCAGAACCAGATATATTATTTATTCACAGTATGGTCTATTCATGCAGTATCTCTATATGCACAGACAAAGGGCACACCTCTTTTTACCCCCATTACTAATTTATACGTCTTGAAAATTTTGCTGCTAGAAATGGTGGAAGAAAGAGTCATGTCACCTGATCTACATGTACATTTTATCACAGTAATATTCTGGCCAAAAAAAGCAAAGGTCACACTTAAGATTGTAGCAAAGACTAAATGAAAAGTGAGCATAGATTACTAAACATCCATGTCCAGGTTGCCTAATGCTGTCAAATGTCAATCCTATTGGTCACTACATATTTGTTTCTTTCTTAGATTATATATTCAAACTCAACCCTGTTGAAAATATCTAATCCTATCACTCACTTTATACTTTGCCTGATTTCGTAATGTCTCTATTGATATCAGCTTTCCTAACTATTTTCCCCAGTTCATCATTGTGACAGTCTCTTCACTTGTGCTGACATTAACATTCACTGTCTAGCGGAAACCCTATTGCTAAACAACATTTGGTCCAAATCCTATACTCACTCTTCTTTCTAAACCTACTGAGAATCTTCCGAATCCTACCGACTATCCCTTTTGACTGGAAGTTCTCTTCTACATTTAATCATCCATGGTACAAGGACCTAAGCCATTGTATATCGATTTACCTGACACATCAGTGCAGAACATAATTCAAAGCTACGTATCCCAATCAAGGGCCCAATGCCCTTTTGGGCTTCATATCTTAGCTAGATTTCTGTTTTCATACTTATATTTCACCTATATATTCTTGTAAATATCGCAGTTTCCCAATACCATTATTCATCGCGCAGAAAGATTCCTAATCCAAATCGAACCTGTTAGTTAACCTAACCATACACTGTTCAGTCAATTTAACTTTACAGAAGAGCAGGGATAGAGTTGGTCTTACAATACAGGAATATAGGGGATCTTCCACATGCTGAGAAACTCAAAGGTCCATGCAGAAATGATTCCTGGAGAAGTTGTAAGCAGCTATGGAGGACCTAAGAGACCAAAAGTCATCCTCCATGGCAAACAACCTGGTCAGGATGAAGGGTTGTGTCTGAATCAGCTTCTCTCTTCTTAATGTCGAGAAGATGGACCAAACCAGGCCTGTGTGGAGAGCTGTTCCCAGGTGCCAATGGTTGATATACCAATCTAACTTGTGAAAGTGTCACAGGAAGTAGGGGCAGCCTCCATCTCATGGGACCCTTGAAAGCAATTGTTAGGACAAAGTGGTTGCCACGGCAGTAACCTCATTCAGTTCCTGAATGAAGTGACCTACCTCTCTTCCTTGATGACGGATCTCTCTGAACTTGGGATCCAGGAAGCCAGGCACCCAGAGTCAGTCCCAGTTTCTTTCCCAGTGGGCTCAGTTGTTTGGAATAACCAAGGACAGAGTAAGTCTTCCTTGGTACCTACTGATGTGAGGATTGCCAAATGCCAGGAGAGTTCTGAAAAGGGGAATTTCCTTAGAAAGCAGGTAGTGGCTCACCACTGGCTCCTGAAAACTTCACAGTGTTGGCCAAGGATACCCGATCTGAGAAGGACAGGCCATTTCAAGGAAACATAGTATGGCCCATCAGTCAGAGTACATTCCAATTAGTCACAGACCTACTTGAATAAAGGAGGTGTCGTTGTGGGTGTGGTTGTGATTTTGTGGTTTAGTCTCATGTTCTGAGAATAGGTAAGAAAGGCGGTTTGTTTGTTTTGGCGTGGACTGTTTATAGTAAGTCATTTGACAAGGCGATTGTTGGTATGCCTGTGTATCCCACTGTGTCCGTGGTTGTAGACATTATAAAAGATAATGCATCAATGGATGTGTCCTGTCTAGTAGAAAGTTTGCCAACATTCATCCTGTCCAATTTATGAGTGGACTGCAGGTTGCTTTAGGGACGGGCAACACCCACTATCTTCTGAAGTTCCTGTTTTCTTCCTGAATTCTGGCCACTCTCCAGAGTAGGCTCATGGTTTTCTGTCCAAGATATGTACCACCTCCAAGCTCTGTGACATGTCCATGTACTGGATAGCTGAAGGGAATAGCAAGCATCTCAGAAAACTCAGATAACAGTGTGACAAAGAAAGTCTCAGTAGAGAAACCCTGCTTTGGGCCTTTTGCTTACCTATTTTTCTGTTGCTCTGAGTGTCAGGAAGGCCTTTGCCTCAGTCCACCAATTTGTGAAGCCTTAAGAAAACAGTTTTCAAATGGAAATGAATGGTCATCACCTGTGGCTCTTTGCTTAATTGCTTTGGAAAGGGATGTGTCTGAATCAGCCACTTGGCCCTGTGTGAGGCAGTGGCTTAGATTCTCAGCACCTGTTGGAACTAAAGAAAGATTCCATGTGTGCTTTCAAAACCAAAATGGCAAAAAGATCAGTCACTGTGTATGGAGTATCTTGCCTTACTCTGATAGGTTTCTGATCTCCATCAAGAGAGAATATGGATCCTTTGAGTCAAATGAGTTCTTCAAAGCCCTGGAGAGGCTAGCCCATATGAGCTTGGGTTTTTTCATTATTCCAAATCACATAAAGAATCTATACCTGACAGTCAGTAGGCCTCAAATTGGAGAAGCAGAGCAGTATTAAGCCCAGGCTTATTTTATCACTCCTGGTTCACAGGAATGGTGTCCAGGCCTAGCTGACTTTAAGCAAATAAGGGACAAGGGAGCTTGTTTTGGATACCGTCTTGTGCTGCACCCCTCATGGAAACCTCCAGCCAGAGGTTATAATGAGTGTCTATATGGAAGAAGGTGAGGACCATGTGGGAGTGTTTTGGTTTTAATTGTGTTCATTTGTGTAGCAGTTGGAAGAAATGACTGGATCCACCAGGGCTGGAACTTTGGTATGATTCCCCTTAGAGACTGAGTTCTGAAACTGACCTCAGAGAAGTATTGTCATGAATTGTGTTGCGATTTTAGAATGCCACGCATGAGAGTCGCCCTTGGAAACTGAAATCTAGGCCAAGGGTGGCTTTCGACTGATCACTGGGAATCTCAGCCAGGATATCACATGATTTTATTCTGAAAGACTTGACAGGCATAGTTGAGAGTCAAAACACACATGGACCTCACATTGTAGACCTCAATGGGCTGGGCTTCATGTGACCGTTTGGCTACTCTTTGGGAAGCCTTGCCTTTGAGAGTTCTCCAGAGCATTCATTGAAAAGAGGTTCCTCAACATTAAATGGTTCCTGAATGAATTGAAACCCACAGTTTCTCCAACTTCATCCTTGAAAAGTGGCTAGATAAACACCCTGAAATTTTTAAAACTCCCATGACCAGGTGGCACTGGAGAACCTTTGGATCTCCTGTTGCTGATCATGAGTGTACCAGACAGTGCCTTGATTGACTGGGTTTCATGAAAATGGTGAAGAACAGAGATGCCAGTAATTTGCACTGCTGAATAGTGGGCCCAGAGCAGTGGTGTGCAGGTGTGTGATAAAATATCTGAGGTGGGGCCGTGTGGATTTCCAATTTACTTCCAAATGCCTTTTGGCTGCCATGGTGCATCCAGCAGAACCTTACATGTTAAGGCATCTTATTATATGGAGAGGTTTCAAGGCAATGTTCAGAATCAGGTGGGTATGGTCAAGGAAAAAGCTATGTGAAATAGAAGCCTGGTTGGTGCATTCTCCTGCAGTTTCTGACCCACCACACGTGACAGAACTCCCTCCAGCACTGTGTCGCAGTTGAACTCCTTGTATTTCGTGAAGCAAATACCAAACTCCCAGTGCAGCACCAAGAAACACCACAAAAATGGAGAATGATCAAATGGCTTCACAGTCCACACAGGGAGACACTTAGCCCCCAATGGCCACAGTTTACCTACCAAGAGATAATTCAGCACTGCTGCCTCATGTTCATTGGAAAATAAGAAACCATGCTCTCCATTCACATAGATGCAGACCCAGCTTTGATGGTCTCACTAGAAAAGAAGCTAAACCTTCTGACAACAAAATATATTTAAAGTATCCAACCTCAGAGGCAGTTTCTCAAGAAGTCTTTAGGCCATCAGAGCTCTATGTTTGTGGAGTGTTTACCTCTTAGACCAGGATGTAAGAAAAGAACACTGACTCCAATTAAAATCAAATTAAAGTAAGCTTATTATTTCCACTGGCTGGGCTGCCACTCCCTCCCAAAATTGCGAGAACAAGAGAGCAACCCCACCTTTACTACAGCCCAGGTTTGTAGCCCAGAAAGTTACACAAAAATGGGGTAACAGATAATAGAACTCTGACAAGCATCACACTAATGGGAGTTTACATTTTTTTTTTTTGCTAGCCCCAACATCAAAATTTATGAGGACCATTAGAGCCTCAGAGAGGGTCATTGTCTGGCCACAAAAGGCCAATATTTATGAGGTGTGACAAAGTTTCAGAGAGGGCTGCTATCTGGTCAGAGAGCCATGCACGGGTGAGTTCAAGGCACGGGCAGTCATTCCAAGCAGGTTCAGAATTTGCAGTAATTTACAGTAAAGACAAAATGATTTTTTCATGGCTTTGTTGCAATATGGCTCCCAATTTTAATAAAAGGTAAGGTTGGGTGTATCATTCCCCCCTTTTCTTATGTGTCCCTTTGTAATCCTTGATAGGTTAGTGGAAAAGCACTGAGGAAATTTTAATCCCTCAGTTAACAGTCACCAAATTTTTAGAACTCACCGAAAACCAGTCTCCCTGATATTACCTGACTTAATTAATTACTTATATTGATAGTCTATTTATTTTTGGCTCCATTGGTGTAAGTAGAGAGTCGTCTCTCATTTTGGCTTTTTCTCAGCTGAGAAAGGGTGACATGAGTGTGCATGGCGTGAGGAACATGAGTTGCCTTTTTGAAGTCAGTTCTTTTTGAAGTCTTGTTGAGGAAGAACAGGTTGTAAAGTCATCTGGGGATGGGTTCTTCTATGAGAGAAACAAAAAACATGAGTATTGAATAAATGTTGCAGTAGCTGGATCATGTCACTGTATGAAGTACCCTCACCAGTCTTTAATATCCCCAATTATCAGGACTGTGAACTTAATATTTAACTTTTAGTGATACAGTTGTCCCTCCCCATAATATACAGTTTAATAATTTAATGTCATCTGATTTTGCAGAATCCTTTCACTAGTATGACCTCTGTGTTTAATAGAGAAACATTTAATTCTGTTACTCAGGGCTGGATAATTGTACTAGCAAACACCAAGCCTACCTGTGTAGGTTAGGAATATCTGTAGGCCTTAAACTAAAAACTTCTGCCTCTGGAAGCTCCTCTTGATAGTCTATTTTTATAGTTATCAGGCATTCCTCTCTGAGAATCCTTCTTTGTAGCCAACAGTTTTACTTATTTTGGGAGGCTAACATAAAGTGTATACCTTAAAATATTATTATTATTATTATTATTATTATTATTATTATTATTATTATTATTATTATTTAAAATGCCCAGGATTGGCTGTATTTTGGTTTTAACTGTCTTTGCTAAGTGTTTAAGATGAAGCAGTCAAACTGACTTTTGTTTCTATCTATTGTTAGCAGTCAGCTGAGCTTTTATGGGAGTCATTTTTTGGGATACTTGAGAGCAGCTTCTCAGTTCTGCTAGTGCAATTTGAGCTATGTGGGTCCAGGTCTTGCTTGACCATGTGGCTTCCCTCAGAAGCATCAGGGATGTCTCCCTTTCCTGATGACTCACCTCTTTGTAGCAAATGCACTGATTGGCTTTCTGTTCTCCAGTGGTCTCATTAATCTCTCTGATCGGGAGGTTATGTGGCCCAGAGTTGCAAAGCTCATAGAGAAATCCCTTGTTCCCTGGATTCAGACTGACTCAGAGGGCAAGAGTCAAATATCGTTTTTTTTGGACCTTTTTATTTAACTTTAATTTTCAATCCTAATCTGAAAAAACCAGCAAATGAATTTTAACAGCCATATATTAAGAGTACTGTGCTTTAATGTCTATAAGTTTATAATTATTTATATATAATTAATTGGGATCTTATTATTCTGTCTGTCTTGTAGTTGATGACTTATTATCTTAAATTAACCCATGTTGTGTTCTTAAAGCAACACTTCTGTAAAACACCAACAGGAAATCTTTAGATCACTTATAAGGAAATTAAAAAATAAAATTTTTTTAACAAGAGTAAAAATACTTAGTTCATGTAATAGCTACCCTGAATTTTTTGGGTGAGTTATATATTATATCATCTTTTTGAGATCCTAGTAATCTTGACAGAAAAAAAAATTTGAACATAACTTTAAATGAAATAAAATCTGACCTACTGCTTTCGTAGTCATTCTCACATGTAGTAAGATGGGACACAGAGTCTTATCTCAGGTAAGCAGGGCTCCTTATAAACCTTAAATGCTTTAGTTCTAAAGCTGATCTTTGTTTTTTAAATATCATTTTACAAAGTTTACATAAATTTTTTGAGGTCACATGAACATTAGCTCACACCATATGATATCACATTTAAAACATGAATTAAAGTACGGCTGAAAGATTTTAACCTTTACATAGATTAGGGTCTCATTAACTTAAAAATACATTTAAATTGTTCCACAATGTAAAAAGTAACATAAAACTTTACATATATTATTGATAACAGGTAAATAAATCCCCAATATATATTTTATTTACCATACAACTTCAGAACACCTGCTTGATATAATGCTCTTTTAAAGTTTCTACCTTATAGAGTTTTATAACTGGAAGATATGAGCACATTAATAGCATCACAATTACATTGATGTTTCTACATTAACCAAGTTTAGCTTTTAAAGAAATGGCAGTACAGTGCTCTAAAATAACAGTTCTTAATTAAACAGTTGTTTAATTTTTATGGTTGCCTGCTCTAGAAAATTTAAATCTTAATAAACTAAATGTTATGGGTAAACTTATGTTTAAGAAATTTTTGTCTCTTTAACACATGACTGATTTTTACAATCTTATACAGACTTTAGTACAAACTTATACAGACCTTAGTATATCAATCAGATATCAAACAAAAGTACTCATGAATGAGTAATCCCATATCAAATTTACTTTACTTATTTATCAAAATATTAGACAAATGTTTTGAACAGTGTAAGCCATTTTTTTGATTGAAAGAAAAGTCCTGGAACATAGGCATATTAGACCTTTTGTAGACATTAATACTTTATTAGATTTTTGAACACCTAGAAAAACTTGTAAGCTTAAATTTAAAGAAATTTATATTTATCAGTTTACCCAATTTAAATTGAAACATTTAAATCACGTGAATTAAAGATCTTTGGATCCACTTTTTAAAATTGTTTTTATGAGTGCTTTGTAATATGAGTGCTCCTTATATATGTTAATTTGTGTATCATATATATGATATACGGACATATGTATACATATATAGACATACAACACATAACAAATTGTGCAAACATAATAAAAGTGAAGGCCTTGTAGCTTTTCACAGGTGAAATCTCCACTGCAATGATTTAAAAATTCCACAGTTGGTCAAAGATATTACTGATCAGAAAAACATTAACCTAGGTCTGTAGGAGCAAAATCATGAGCTCAAAAAATAAATAAAGAATCTAAGGAAAAAAATATGAGTCCTAGAAAAAAATGACTGGCCAGTAATAAGTAAATACCATACATTTTACTTTTTTTTTCCTTAGGCCTCAAATAAGTCTCCTACTAAGCTTACAGGCTTCTTTCATTTGCATTTCAAAATAATCCCTGGCTGAGGTCTGGAAGAAGCAGGAAAAAATGGCTATTCTGAGCAGAAACCTTAGGCCTAAGGTATTTTAACCATTATTTTCAGGTTAGGATGTTGAAAATTATGATACAAGTTTAAGATACAATTCACAAAATTTTATATCTTCACAAGTTGTTTTGTCAACAGATATCATACTATGATTTAGTATCCTTGTCCAAATTAATGCACTGGTACAGACAGTGACATTTTCCCAGGCTACCTAATTTAAAATTGGTGAAAAAAAGTCTGAATGATTGGGAAGTTACTTGCCAACTTGGAAGTAGAGTTCTTTAGTTTTCCATCCTAAGTATTTATGTTCTCTGGCATGAATTATCTGAAACCATAAACTAAACAATTACCTAAACCCGACTTTTAACTGCAAGATTGTGAAATGCTTCAAAAACCCATTCAGATACCAGATTGGTACAATGAAACATCATCATTTAGACACAAATTCAGCTAAGATCATTTCCAAGAAACAATTTATAATATTAACACATTATTGCACATGTCTTAAAGGGCCAGAAAAAAGGCACAAGACAGGCAGAAATGAACTCCAGACAATGGCTGACAGACAGAACCCTTAAAAACAGAGCAAATAAGAGAAAAATCTCCTTCCCCAGTGGCACCACAGATGTCCCCACAAGGGGACCAAATGTTTTCACAGAGGAGAAACCTGAAATGTAAAATAAAGTGTCTCCATGGTTACTTTACTGCATTTAGTGTCCCCTTTTTGTTTTTCTCTTTTTTTAAGAAGACAGAGGCGGCATTATCCTTACAGTGCAGGGAACGAAGGAGGGAATTCCCTGAATAAACAGGGCTTTGGCAGATGCTGGGAGATACTCAGTTCTTCATTCCCCAGCAGGCATTGCCATCTGCACTGGGTGTGCTCCAGGCAGCCAGCTAGGGGCTTCTCTCATTCTGCTTAACAAATGGTGGTAAAGTTCATCACAGTTCCTTAAAACACAGTCCAAAGGGGTGTCAGGCTTACTTGCTTTGTTACCCATTTTCACGTTCAATATCCTTAAGATTTTATCACAGAAATCACAAAATGAAATGCACAAAAACAAAAAAACATATAGAATACAGAACAAAACACACACACACACAAAATAAAAAAAAAAAAAAAAACAGAATCCCGGTGCCAAAACAAAAAAACAGAGGAGCAATTCAACGTCTTGCTAAAGCTCTGGGGTAGGAGCACGTGCGTGTCCCTCGGCACCTCTCTAACCTTGAAAGGAATTCCCTACAGAACGGAACAGAGGACACAACGATTCTCATTACTGTCCTGGACAGGAGTGTATGTGAGCCTCCCCAGGCCACCTCTCTGTCATTAGAAGAGATCTCCCTTAACCAGATATAAGATGTTATTAAGGTGCCACTTACCTATGGAGGCCTCCTCCACCAGGTGCTTGCTAATAGTTTCAGTGCGGTGGTTCACTGCAGTGCTCCCCAGACCGACGGCTCACTCCAAGGCCTTGGAACATCTCAAGTTGTGCACCCCCTAGAGTGGCTCCCCAGCCCGTAGCCCTGGAGGGAAAGCCAGCTTCAGAATTTTCAGCAGTCTGGCCTTGTGATCTGGTCGGGCAGGGTCATCTCACTGGGGAACTCCAAAATGTTGGACTAGGATGCAAGAAAAGACCACTGACTCCAATTAAAATCAAATTAAGGCAAGCTTATTATTAAAACCGGCCAGGCTGCCTCTCCCTCCAAAAATGGCGGGAACAAGACAGCAACACCACCTTTCCTACGGCCCAGCTATATAGCCCAGAAAGTTACACAAAAAGGGGGTTACAGATAACAGAACTTTGAAAGCATCACACTAATGGTAGTTTACATTTTTTTTGCTGGCCCCAACATCAGAAATTATGAGGACCATTAGAGACTCAGAGAGGGTCGTTGTCTGGCCTGGGAAGGCCAATATTTATTAGGTGTCACTAATGTTTCAGAGAGCACTGTTATCTGGTCAGAGAGCCAGGCATGGATGAGTTCAAGGCACGGGCACGCATTCCAAGCAGGTTCAGAATTTGCAGTAATTTATAGTAAAGCCCAAATTATCTTTTCACGGCTTTCTGGCAAGATGGCTCCCAATTCTAATAAAAGATCAGGTTGGGTCTATCAAGCCTGTCCTTTACTTTTGGAAACTCCTCTACAACCTGCAAGGTTGTGAACTCCTGACCATTTTACATTCCAGATATGTATTCACAGATTTTCTAACTCTTGTCCTCCAACTGTGTTTTACTTGGGGTGAAGGTAATATCAAGGCATTGTTCTGGATGAGAGTGGGAAGATTTTTGTGTAGCACATATTTGCATACACATTTAGGAGATCACTCCTCCTAAACACTGTTGGAACAGAAAATTCAATCTATGGGGGAGCTTCCTAGCTGAACAACATTATACATAATTTCAAGTTCATTAAATAAATAGTTTTGGATCAGTGGATGATATATATTTCAAGATGGATTTAAATTGGCATATATATTGCTACATTTTAATGTCCATGTGACTTTTGTGTTCATAATTTTTTGTGATTTATGTGGATTTATAATCAAATTTTCACAAGATTGTTCTCAGAAATATTCATCCAACTTAAATACATACTTTTTTCCTAGTACTGAAAAGTAACTTCAGTGAATGGTGCATAAAAATCCTAATATTTCTACAGTAACTGACCCAGATTAACATCAATGCAAGTAGATTCCTATGGGACATGATGTGTATTTTGATGTTCATTTTTATTCATCACCGGTACATTACTATTTCTGCAGTTTATGCACATTATATATAGTATGATATATAATGTTCAATCACTTCCTGCTTGAGAACACATGTATTCTTACAGGTTTCTTGACTATTCTTTTCATGAGACTTCTTTCCAAACACATTATTTTTGATTTCCATAATCACTTTTGAAACAAAACTCACACACCTTTCAGGATAAACCACAACCATAATATTACCATTAGATGTATAACTGGTTGCAGTGAATGATTGTATATCAATGTGAGATTTCTTTTATATTTTCAGATATCAATTCAATCCATTATTTAAAGTGGAACCAGTTATATTATTTATTCACATGATGGTCAATTGATGCATTATCAATATATTCTATGACACAGGGTATACCCCTTTGTACCCCCAATACTAATTTATATTTCTTCAAAATAGTGCTCCCAGAAATGGTGGAAGGAATACTCATGTCACCTGATCTACATATACATTTTATCACAATAATATTCTGGACACAAAATGCAAAGGTCACACTTATGATTTTACCAAAGCCTAAATAAAAAGTGAGCATGGATTAATAATAACATCCATGTCCTGGTTACCTAATGCTCTCAAAAGTCAATCCAATTTGTGACAACATATTAGTTTCTGCCTAAGATTATATATTCAGACTCAAACCGTTGAAAATGTCTAAACAAATTACACACTTTATACTTTTACTGACTTCCTAATGTCTCTATTTATATCTGCTTTCCTACATATTTTCCCCAATTCGTCATTGTGCTGACATTTACATTCACTCTCTACCCGAAACCTTATTTGTAAAGAACTTTTGGTACAAATGCTATACTAACTCTTCTTTCTAAATCTACTGACTATCTTGCTAATCCTACAGACTATCCCTTTTTTATTGGATATTCTGTATGTTATTCAATCATCCAGTGTATAAGATCCTATTTCTTTGTATATCGATTTATCTGAGACATCTGTGCAGAATATAATTCAAAGCAAAGTATGCTACTCAAGGGCCCAATGTCCTACTTGGCTTCAAGTCTTCCCTAGATTTCTGTTTCCATACTTATATTTCACCTATATATTCTTGTAAATATCTCAGGTTCCCAATACCATTATTCATCCAGCAGAATGATTCCTAACCCAAATAGAACATGATATTAACACTAACCATACACTGTTCCCTCAATCTAACTTTACAGCAGTGCAGGGATAGAGTTGGTCTTACAATACAGGAATATAGGGGATATTCCACCTGCTGAGAATCTCAAAGATCCATGCAGAAATTATCCCTGAAGAAGATATAGAATGCTATGAAGGACCTGAGAGACCAAAAGTCATTTTCCATGGCAAATAACCTTGTCAGGATGAAGAAATGTGTCTGAATAAGCCTCTCGCATTTTAATGTAGACAAAATGGACAAAACCAAGCCTGTGTGGAGATCTCTCCCCGAGTACCTATGGTTGATATATCATTCTAACTTGTGAAAGTGTCACAGGAAGTAGGGGCAGCCTCCATCTCATGGGACCCTAGGAAGAAACTGTTAGGACAAAGTGTTTGCCAAGGCTGTGAGCTCATTCAGTTCATGAAGGAAGTGACCTACCTCACTTCTTTGGGATGGAACTCTCTGAACTTGGGATCCTGGAAACCAGGCACCCAGGGCCAGGCCCAGTAACAGTCACAGAGATCTCACTTGTTTGGATTTATCATGGAAAGAGTCAGTCTTTCTTGGTACCTACAGATGTGAAGATGGCCAAATGCCAGAAAAAATCTGAAGAGGTGTCTTTCCTGAGAAAGCAGGTAGTGGCGGCTCAAAGCTGGCTCCTGACAACTTCACAGAGTGGGCCAAGGAGTCCAGATTTGAGAACAGACAGGCCATTTCGGGTGAACAAAGAATGGCTCACCAGGCAGAGGACACTCCGGTTAGTAACAGACCTTCTTGGGGGAAGGAGGTGCATTTGTGGGAATGAGTGTGGGTTTGTGGTTTTGTCTCATGTTCTGAGAATAGGTAGGAAAGTTGGTTTGTTTGTTTTGGAGTGGACTGTTTCTATTAAGTCATTTGACAAGGCAAGTGTTTCTATGTCTGTGTATCCCACTTTGTCCGTGGGTGTAGACATTACAAAAGAAAATGCAACAATGGATGTGTCCTGTCTAGGAGAAAGCTTCCCAACATTCATGCTGCCCAATTTATAAAAGGACAGTGGATTGCCTTATTTGTGGGCAAGACCTGCAATCTTCCTAAGTTCCTGTTTTCTTCCTGAATTCTGGCCACTCTCCAGAATAGGCTCATGATTTTGTGACCAAGATAGGTACCACCTCCAAGCTCTGTGACTTGGCCATGTACTGGATAGCTGAAGGGAATGGCGAGAATCTCAGAAAACTCAGATATCAGTGTTACCAGGAAAAGTCTCAGTGGAGAAACCCTGCTTTGGGACTTTTGCTTACCTATTGTTCTATAGCACTAAATGTCAGGAAGGTCTTTGCCAAGGCCACCCCGTTGTGAAGCCTGAATAAAACAGTTCTCTAATGCAAATGAATGGGCATCACCTGTCCCTCTTTGAGTAATTGATTTCGAAAGGGATGTGTCTGAATCAGCCTGTTGGCCCTGTGTGAGGCTGTGGCTTAGATTCTCAGCACCTGATGGATCTAAAGAAAGATGCCATGTGTGCATCCAAAACCAAAATGGCCAAAAGAGCATTCATTATGGATGAAGTCTCTCGCCTTCCTCTGTAAGTTTCCTGACCTCCATAAGGTGAGAATAGGAATCTTTGGGTCAAATGAGTTCTTCAAAGCCCTTCAGAGTCTAGCCCATTGGTGCTTGGGTTTTCTCATGACCCCAATCCACATGAAGAATCTAAACCCCACAGTCAGTAGGCCTCAAATTGGAGAAGTGGAACAGTAATAATGGTAGGCCTATTTGATCACTCCTGGTTCACAGGAAGGGTTTCCAGGCCACCCTGACTTTAGGCAAATGACGGGCAAGGGAGCTTATTTTGGACACTGTCTTGTCCAGCGCCCCTCATAGAAACCTCCAGCTAGAGGTTATGATGAGTGTCTATGTGGAAAAGATGAGGGCCATATGGGAGTGTTTTCGT
Source organism: Callospermophilus lateralis (assembly GCF_048772815.1). NCBI lineage: Eukaryota > Metazoa > Chordata > Mammalia > Rodentia > Sciuridae > Callospermophilus > Callospermophilus lateralis. The sequence continues at coordinate 450,580 of NW_027517506.1, read as the reverse complement.
TTAAATTTTGGTCATTTGTGGGGCGATTGGAAGAAATCACTGGGTCTACCTGGGCTTGAACTCTGGTGTGAATCCACATAGAGACTGAGTTCTGGAACTGACCTCAGAGAAGAATTGCCATGAGTTTTGTTGGGATTTTAGGAGGCCACGCATGAAAGTAGCCCTTATAAACTTAGATAAAGGCCACAGAGCACTGGGAATCTCAGCCAAGATAATCCATGATTTTCTTCTTAAAGTCTTGGCAGCCATAGTTGAGAGTTAAAACACACATGTACCTCACATTGTAGACTTCAATTGGACTGGCTTCATGTGACCTTTTGTCCACTCTTTGGGAGGCCTTGCCTATGAGAGTTCTCCAGAGTTTCATTGAAATGAGCTTCCTCAACATTGAATGGTTTTTGAAACCCAACGTTCCTCCAACTTCATCCTCGAAAAATGGCTAGATAAACACCATGAAATTTTTGAAATTCCCATTACCAGGTGGCACTGGAGAATCTTTGGATGTCCTATTGCTGATCATGAGTGTATCAGACAGTGCCTTGACTGACTGGGATTCATGAATATTGTGTAGAACAGAGATGCCAGTAAGTTGGAACCTGCAAATTAGTGGGCCTAGAGCAGTGGTGTGAAGGTGTGTGATAAAATATGTGTGGTGGGGCTATGTGGATCTGCCATTTGCTTCCAAATGGCTTGTGACTGACATGGTACAGCCAGGAGAACCTTCCATGTAAAGGCATCTTTTTATATAGGGAGATTTCAAGGCAATGTTCAGAATCAGGTTGCTATGGACAAAGGGGCAACCCATGTGGGATAAAATCCTGGTTGGTGCATTCACATGCAGACCGTGAGCTCCACATGTGACAGAACTCCCTCCAGCACTGTGTCCCAGTTGATCTCCTTGTATTTCATGAAGAAAATACCAAAGTCCCAGTGCAGCAGCAAGAACCACCACGAAAAGTGGAGGAGGACCAAATGGCTTCACAGTTCACACGGTGAGTCACTTAGCTCCCAGTGGCCATAGTTTAACTACAAAGAGAGTATTCGCACTGCTGCCTCATGTTCATTGGAAAATTAGAAACAATGTCCTCCAGGTCACATAGATGCAGACCCAGCTTTGATGGTCTCACTAGAAAGTAAGCTAAAGCTACTGACAACAACATATATTTCAAGTGCCCAACCTCAGAGGCAGTTTATCAAGAAGTCTTTAGGCCAGCAGAGCTCCATGTTTGTGGAGTGTTTACCATGTGCCTTACTTTTGGAAACTGCTCTACCACTTCCAAGGTTGTGAACTCCTGAGTATATTCCATTCCACATATGCATTCACAGATTTTCTAACTTTTCTCCTCTAATTGTGTCTTACTTGGGACGAAGTTAATGTCAAGGCATTGTTGTGGATGAGAGTGGAAAGATTTTTGTGTAGCACATATATGCATACACATTAGATTCATTTTCCAATTTTCCATTCAAAATACTTAAACCCTGACAGTAACTCATAAACTACTAGACTCTGACTGCTAATCCTAATATGATGGAGAAAACTAACCCAAACAGAATAGAAATACAAGCAGTTCAAAAAAGGCATGGTGTATAGTTGGACTTGCCATTTGCATTATGAAGGGTAGGTGTTATACATCTAGTTAATTTTTAATTGAAATAGTTCTCCTTGTGTTTTTAAAGTTAATAAATATATAAATTCCTGGCTCCCTTTCTCTGTAGCCTATTCAGAACATGTAATTTTATATGCACATATAGAATCCTACCTGGTATCACATGTACATTCTTGTGAGGTGGCTGACTTGGCAGATACAAATTATGAGAAGAAATCACTCCTCCTAAACCCTGTTGGATCTTAAAATTCAACCCATGGGTGAGCTTCCTAGTTGAACAACATTAAACATAAATCCATGTTCAGTAAAAGAAATATTTTTGCATCTGTTGATGATATATATTTCATGATAAATTTCGATTGGCATATATATTGGTAATTTAATGTCTCTGTGTGTGTTTTTTTGTGTATATATATATATATATATATATATATATATATATATATATATATTCTCCAGATTTTTCAAAATATGAAATATATGTGTCTTATATACACTCCCTAAATTCATTCATGTTCATGTATATGGATTTATAATCAAGTATTCACAAGATTATTCTCAGAAATATTCATCCACATGAAATACATATTTGTTTCCAGTACTGAAAACTAACTTCAGTTAATGTTGCATACAAATACTAATATTTGTACAGTAACTGACCCAGTTTAACATCAATGCAAGTAGATTACTATGGGACATGATGTGTATTTGGACGTTCATTTTTATTCAACACTGGTACATTATTATTTCTTCAATTTATGCACATCATAGGATATATATTTCATCCACAAATTAGCAAACTTATAGGCATTTGTTTCACTTTCAATAACTTCCTGCTTCAGAACACATGGATTCCTCCAGGTTTCTTGTCTGGTCTTTTCATGAGACTTCTTTCCAAACACATTATTTTCAACTTTCATAATCAGTTTTGAAGCAAAACTCACACACTTTTCATGACAAACCATAATCCTAATATAACGTTTAGATGTATAACTGGTTGGAATGAATGTATGTGTATCAATATAAGATTTCCTGTATATTTTCAGATATCAATTGAATCCATTATTAAATTTGGAACCCATTTTATTATTTATTCACAGTATTGCCTATTCATGCATTATCTCTATATTCATATCACAGGGTACACCTATTTGTACCCCCAATATTAATTTGTACATTTGGACACAGAAGCAATGGTCACACTTATTATTTTACCAATGTAAATGTCAGGCGAGCATCGGAGGAAGAGACTACCAGGGACTGTCTAATGCAACAGCCAAAAGTTTATGGGGGTCCAGCATGCTGGGGCTCAGAGCTCCCTTGAATAGAGGAGAGAGCCCTGAGAACAGCTTAAGCAGAGCTTATATACTTTCCTTGGAGAGGGCAGGGAGGGAAGATTATTGATGGGTCAGGGCGAGTGGGTAGTTTGCGTGCAAATGGGTGAGGGAGTACATTCTGCAGTTTTGCAGTTGGTACAGCACATTCAGGGAACAAGATTAGCAAACAGTTCTCAAGATATCAACAGTGTTTTGTTAAGCATACCGTAAAACTGGAAGTGACAATTACCTATTTTATTTACCTTTCATTCCCCACTTTCTTTTGGTTACATTAAATCATAATAGTGATCATTGGGGATGTCACATTTTATGTCTGCTAGTGTGGTATATTGATTTCTGATTACCATAAGTTTAACTTGTCCAATTTGAGCTTGGAGAAAGGAAATTACACGGTTGAGCAAACAGGGTCCTACAGTTAGCAATAATGTGAGGATTATTAAGGGACCGGCCAGGGCTGATAAAAGCGTAGTTAACCAGGGGGACTCTGTGAACCAAGACTCAAACCACCCTTTTTGGGCCTCTCTCTCTTGTTGATGCTCTTCAATGCTTCTTCTTAATTTAATCATAGATTCTTTTACAACTCCAGTATGGTAGGCATAATAACAACATTCTTCCCTCAATGCAGGACAAAGGCCCCTTCTCTCATGAAGAGGAGGTCGAACCCTCGCCTGTTCTGTAAAACAACTTCAGAGAGAGAGGTTAAAGATTCTTGTAAAGCTGTGATGGTGGTTTTTTAATATCTTTAAGTTTTGGTGTATTGCTGCTTCTAATTGGGTCATTTGTTGTGTCCCATGGATTAGGGCAGTGGTACCTGTGCCCACCTCTGCAGCAACTACTATTCCTCATAGGATGGCTAAAGTCCAAGATACAGGTTGCCAGCAGAACCGGGTTGTATGCCCCCCTATTTGAAATTTAAATGATCCTGCCTCATGATAGAGCACTCGGGGAAACATCTGCACCATTACATAATTAATCACATCTGTTGATAATTCTATGAATAAACAATGTTTAAGTATATAGAATTATACTGTTGTAGGTATGGACAAGGCAAGGCACCTAAGATAGCACCGAAGACAGGGAAACAGTCCTACTTGGTTGCAACCAGATATAGAGGGCATTGCTTCTATTGTAATCAACTAATCCCCTGAATCCCAAGTTTAGGTAGTTTCAGAATTTTGTACCCAACATGTAAGAGAAAAGACTCAGAAATTTACAGTCTGCAGAAGTTCACAAAAAGCAGTTTTTGGTTCTGTTTTTATTTTCCTCTTCTCCGGGAAAGATAACTTTTTAAGGACATCTGGGAGGGGGAGAGCTTTTTTCTTCTCTTTTATTTTCTCCCTGCCAGCTGTTACCATGGAGCCCAGTTGGTAACTTCTTTATCTTGGAAATATAGCCATCTCTGGAAGCCTGAGCTCAAGGCCAGAGGCCTTGTTCACATATTTTGTGAAAAACTAGTAAGGGGGTGTCTAGCTTAGAAGTGCTGATTTTTCCAGCCAGTGGCCAAGTATAACAGAGCAACACGAAAAGAGGAAGTTTATGTACACTGAACTCTTTTATAGGGACTTTGTTGCTGAAAGTCCTAAAGTCAGCCACGATGAAGACTTCTGGAGAAGGCCATTTCAGATTTTTCTGTGGGCCTGGTACAGAGGGGAAGACGGGGAAGGCGGGGGGTGAGAGCAGTTCTGTGGTTCTGAGAATGATGAAAAAGAGATATAAAAGAATAATGGGAAAAGGGTTTGGAATTTTCCTGGCAACAAAACGTGAGCAGTAGAACAGGTAGAGCAGATGGGAAGACAGGAGTGAGTATCCCAAAAAGCCTGTGAGGGACATTAAATTCTTAGTAACCTGTTTTTAGTGATGACAAAGCAACTTTAAAGGCCATTTTCATTACAACTTGGATAGGCGTCTGAGGGCACTCCTCAGCTGGTTTGAGCTTTGGGTTAGCTGGTAAGAGGACCTGGTGGGACCCGGTGTGGGCACTGACAGGAGAAGTGAGGAGTGAGTGGGTGGAAGGGTACCTCAGTACCTGCTACCTCAGCAAGGGGGCAATGGTCTGAGAACCAGCGGAGGTTTGGGTTTTTGATCTAGTAATTGGAGGGGAGAAATCAGGTTGTTGATGTGAGAGTGACAGCAGAGAGTCTGGAGCAGAAGGATCTATTGGAGAAACATAGTTCATGATGTGAGCAAAGGAGGGAAAAGGCATACACATAGGGGAATTTTCTTCCATCCTTTTGAGCACTTGCCGAAGTTGAAAAAGTCACACAGAATTTGAGGATCTAGACACCCCTCTGCGGGCCATCGGTTTTGGTTGTCTAATTGGTAATATGGCCAATGCTGTGAACTGAATTTGATGAGGAGTTTGGGTTCCACCAGGCAGCCCCTGTATGCTCACATCCCCATGACTTACGGAAGAAGACGGCTTTTCCCCCACACAGCCGTGGTTGTTTGTGGCTTTGATAGTCCACCGGGCAAACATAGTAATCTAGGCTAGCCAACCTGCATCAGACTTGCATGTCCCTACATCCATAATGTTTGTTTCCATTATCTATGGTACGGAAGAAATTTAATGAAATTTTAATGGGATCCTCTTCATCAGAGATATCCCAATTGGAAAGACGTATACTCAGCTGACAAATATCTGGGTGGAGAGATGGCCACCAGGTCCCTAAGGGGGCTGTATGCAAGACAGACCATACTTCTTGTCTAATAGGATTTGTGATCAGCCATCGCTGCTGAATGGGCTGATGATGGTTAGGACTAGTGGTGGCCAAGGGGAGAGTCTATAGCCTTATCCACATGGACAATATGCAATTTGAAAGGGTTACCAGTCTTTTCCACTTTCAAGCCAGAGTCTGGACAGGGCGCAGGCTTGAGATGAGAATTAGGATCCAGGAAGTGATTCCATCTACCTTTACCACTGTAGGTTTTATAAGTAGCACCTGGTATGGTCCTGTCCATCGGGGTTCCAGGGATGACACCTGAAGTCATCTTATGTAGACGAAGTCTCTTATTTGATATCGATGTGGAGTCTCCTCTTCACCAGGTTGGTAGGCAGTGGCCAGCTGGTTTGACAGGTATCGCTGAGTTCTTTCAAGAGCTTTAAGTTTGTCAAGCAAGGGGGTGTGGAAGGGATCGGTAGGTCTTAGAGTTGGGGTTAGGTCCTTACTGGAGGAGGGGCCCCATAGAGAATTTCATAGGAGGTGAGGTTACTCAAAGAAACAGAGGGAGTATTTCTTGCATGAAACAGTGCATAAGGCAGGAGCATAGTCCAACCTTTGATGCCCTCTCTAAGCTTAATTTCGTTAAGGTCTCTTTAATGGTTCTATTAATTTTTTTTAACCTGTCCTGAGCTCTGGGGTCTATAAGCACAATGTAACTTCCAATTTATTCCCAGGGTCCTGGCTAACACCTTACTTACCTGGGCCATGAACGCCGGTCCATTATCAGACAATATACCCTTAGGTAGGCCGTATCATGGAAAAATATCTTTCAGGATTTTTTACCACCATTTGTGCCTTTTTTTGTGTGGAAGGCTTCAATCCATCCTGAAAATATATCTACAAACACTAGGAGATATTGAAGTCCATACCTCACTGGCTTAATTTCAGTAAAGTCCACTTCCCAGAATTGTCCTGGTCTGGTTGTTCATAGGTGCTATTTTGCAGGAAGCTTGGAAGGGTAAGCATTAACCTATTGACAGAACGGACAGGGTTTTGTTACCCGTTCAGTTATGTCCTTTCGCTGTGAGTCGGTTAGTGGAAAACTCTGTTCTTGATCCTTCAGGAATGCCTGCAGTTTCTTTGAACCAAGGTTTGTGAATTGATGTACATTTTTAACGTAGTGTAGGGATTTCTGAAATTGCAGGCTTGGCTCAGTGAACTTGAGGAGTTCAGTGCCAGTGTTGTTAGATGTTATCAAAAGCTTGCTGGTGCTCAGGGGTCCATTGGAATTGGGCATCTCCCTTTAACAGCGGGTATAAAGGAGAAGTTAAGGACGCAAACACAGGAATCCATAACCTGCAAAACCCAGTAGTCCCAAGAAACTCTCTGTGTTGTCTGCTGCTGCGGGGGGGGGGGTGTATCTGCACAACCGTTTGTTTTCTGGGCTCAGTGAGCCATCGTTTAGCACCCCTAAGGGAATAGCCCAGGAAGACTACTTCTTGCTGGCAAATTTGGGGTTTTTTGGAAGAAGCTCTATACCCGAGTTGAGCAAGCTTATATAATAGTGCTTGGTTCCCAGACTCACAGTTTTCCTTGGTGTTGGCTGCAGTAGCAGGTCATCCACGTATTGAAGCTGGGTGACTTCAGGGTGCATAGGTCTGAAGTTGTTGACATCTCTGTGGAGGGCTTCATCAAAGAGAGTGGGGGAATTTTTGAACCCCTGTGGGAGTCTAGTCCATGTTAGTTTACCATACGTTCCGGTTTCTGGGTCTACCCACTCAAAAGCAAACAGCAACTGACTGTCTTTATGCAGAGGCATGCAATAGATAGCATCTTTATGTCCATACCATTTCTACTCAGGGTTCAGAGTGATAAGCAGATTGTATGAATTATTTACCATGGGGTGAATTTCCTGCACTCTGTTGTTGATCTCTCTTAGGTCTTGTATGGGGGATAGTCCCCAGTTCCTGGATTTTTTACCGGTAGCAGGGGAGTGTTCCAGGCCGATTGACAGGGCCTTAGGACCCTAAGGCCAGATATTTCTGAATATGGGGCCTTATCCCATCTTTACCTTTTTTGCTCAGAGGATGTTGTTTGACATTGATTGGGGAGGCTGAGGTTTTTAACTCCACTGTTCTTGGAGGTTGTTTCATGGCTAGGCCTAACCCAACAATTTTGCCCAGGCATCTGGGTAATCTGTTATCCATTTCTGGGGTAGCTTGCCTGTTTGATCAGTCTTGGGGTGTGTGAAAAGTGGATGTTCATCTTCGACTGACATTTATAAAGCCATGACTATAGGAGTTTTTAATGAAGGATTTAGAAATTTCATTTTGGGGCCTTCGGGGTTAAAAGTTGTTTTGGCCCGGAGCTTACTGAGCAGATCTCTGCCCATCAATGGGGCCAGGCATTCTGGGATTACTAGGAAGGAATGTTGGATTTTGTCTTTCCCCATGTCCATGGTCCTCTTAGTTGTCTAAGTCTGATATTTACTGCTGTTAGCCCTTTGAACTAGAGATCTTTTATTTGATAGAGGGCCTAGTGGGGCCTTAAGGGCTGAGTATACTGCTGCTGTATCCACTTCAAAGTTTATGGGGTCCCCTTCACTTCAAAAGTTACCCTGAGCTCAGGGAAGGGATCTGAGCCCCGACATTCTTAGTCAACCTCCAGAGTCAGAAAGGCTGTCTGGCGTGGCTTTCTCTTTCTAGGGCACTCTTTGGCTCAGTGTCCTTTTTCTTTACAGTAGGCACATTGATCTGAGGCCAAGGGTGGCCTCTGGAGGGGACCCAGGTATCACTTCTTGTCTCCCTGTTTCTTAATTTCTGGCCTATTTATTGTTGTGACCAGGACATTAGTTAATACCTTAATCTGTCTTTTTCATCTCTCATCCTCCCTTTGCTCCCTTTCGTTCTCTCTGTTTCTCTCTTATAGGATACTTTCTCGGCTACTCTGACTAAATCTCTCAAAGTCATATCTTGTAATCCATCTAAGTATTGTAACTTTCTTTTAATATCCAGATCAGCTTGCCCAATGAAGGCCATCATGGCATATGCCTTTTGATCCTCTGCCTGAAGATCGAAAGGAGTATATCTCCTATATGCCTCCATAATTCTCTCTAGAAACATAGAGGGATGTTCATCAGGCCCTTGAATAATCTCTCTTACCTTGGCCAAATTATTTGGTTGCCTAGCGGCCGGTTGGAAACCCACTATTAGGGCCCGGCAATAAGTGGACAGATGCTCCCTACCTTCAAAGGTGTCGGGGTCCCAGTTGGGTAAGTTCAAGGGGAAGCTGGCTTTGATTATGTTGGGAAGTTGTGTTGGTCACCCATCTGGTCCGAGGCTATTTTTTTTTCTAGCTTCCAGGAAGTTTCTCTCTCATTCCTCTGTCATGAAGAGAATCCCTAGGATTTGTTGGCAGTCATCCCAAGTAGGCAGGTTTGAAAACTCCAGGGAGTTCTTTGAGTTCTTTTTGCCAGGCCAGCTTCCTCCAGGGAAGGAGGGGCTGTGTGTGTGACAAGGGGGAGTCATTTGGTGGGCGCTGGGCTGGCCTAGCTTCCTCCAGTGGCGGAGAGGCTGAGTCAGCAGCAGGGGAATCACTTAGAGGTTGTTGGGGGTTGGTGGACGAGGGCAGCGGATAAGAAGGCGAGGAGAGTCCAGTAGAGTCTTGAGACTCAGGGAGAAGAGAGGGTGGAGGAGGAGGAGCAGAGGGTTTGAGAGATAGAATCATGGTGGAAGGAGTAGGAGCGGGGGCAGAGACAAGCAAAAGCTTCACCCATGGAGGAGGAGATTTGCAGAGGTCCTGCAAAGTTGAGATATATGGCTGTTGATCTGGATGTCCATGTGGCCCCGGTTGAAATACAAAATCTCTGACTTTTCGAATTAGTGGGAAGTAGATGTTTCTAGGGGCTATCCAACTCCAAAGGTGGGTCATTCTGATGCACAGAGGGTCTGCCAGGTCCAGCGATTTACTGAAAAAGAAAGATTCTGGGCCCTTAAGCGGACTTTGTTCCAGTGATCAAGGGTCAGGAAGAGAGGTGTTGAAGTTCTCTGTCCCAAAATGAGAGATACACAAACAGTGAAAGCAACGACACACTACACTGACAAGACAAGACAATAAAGTCAGGCATTGGACGTCCAATACTGAGGCCAGGCCTGAGCAGCCCGCAAAACCTGATGGGCTGGCAATACCGAATCCGAAGCAAAATATCACTGAGTCAAGGAGACTATTGTTCCTCGATTTCCTGAGTCCTCTGGGGCATCCCCCAGGGACGTGGCCTGTGGCTCTGTGACACGTATGTCAGCCTCTGTCAGAGAGAGCTCACGCTCATCACCCATAGCCATTTTGCCAAGCCCTAACCTGAAACCTAAAACCAAAAAGAGTTGCCTTACTTACCCTGAAAGGAGCCCCGTGGGGATCTTTCATCCGCCGCTGTCGGATCTTGCTGGTGCCTCCAGATGTAAAGGTCGGGCAAGCATCGGAGGAAGTGACCACCAAGAGAATGTCTCCTTCAACAGTAAATGGTTTATTATGGGTCCAGCATTCTGGGGCTCAGAGCTCACTTGAATAGAGCAGAGAGCAATGAGAACAGCTTAAGCAGAGCTTATATGCTTTCCTTGGAGAGGGCAGGGAGGGAAGTTTATTGATTGGTCAGGGCAAGTGGGTGGTTTGCGTGCAAACGGGTGAGGGTATACATTTGCAGTTTGGCAGTTGGGGACAGCACATTCTGGAAACAAGATTAGCAAACAGTCCTCAAGACTTCAACAGTGTTTTGTTAAGCATACAGAAAAACAGTAAGTAACAAGTACCTATTTTATTAACCTTTCACCAAAGCCTAATGGAAAGTGAGCATCGATTACTAAACACATCCATGTCCAGGTTGCCTAATGCTCTCAAATCAATCCTATTGGTGACTACATATTTGTTTCTTCTTAAGATAATATATTCAACCTCAACCCTCTTGAAAATGACTAATCCTATCAGTCACTTTATATTTTGTCTGATTTCCTAATGTCTATTGATATCTGCTTTCCTACATATTTTCCCCAGTTCATCATTGTGACTGACTCTTCACATGTGCTGACATTTACATTCACTCTCTATCCGAAACCCTATTGCTAAAGAACTTTTGGTCCAAATCCTATATTACTCTTTTTTCTAACATACCGACTATCTTCCTAATCCTAAAGACTATCCCTTTTTGACTGGATGATCACTTCGACAATCAATCATCCAAGGTACAACGTCCTATGCCATTGTATATTGATTTATCTGAGACATCTTTGCAGAACATAATTCAAAGCTAAGTATCCCAATCAACAGCCCAATGCCCTTCCTGGATTCAAATCTTATCTAGATTTCTGTTTTCAAACTTATATTTCACCAATATATTCTTGTAAATATCGCAAGTTCCCAATACCATTATTCATTAAGCAGAATGATTCCTAATTCAAATCAAACATGTTATTAAGCCTAACCATACATTGTTCCCTCAAACTAACTTTACAGAAGAGCCGAGACAGAGTTTGTCTTACAATACAGTAATGTAGGGGCTCTTCCACCTGCTGAGAACATCAAAGGACCATGCAGAAATTATACCCTTAAGAAGTTGCAGGCAGCTATGAAGGACCTAAGAGGGAAAAAGTCATATTCCATGGCAAACAACCGGGTCAGTATGAAGAGATGTGTTTGAATCAGCCTCTCCTTTCTTAATGTAGAGAACTGATCAAACCATGCCTGTGTGGAGAGCTGTTTCCAGGTGCCTATGGTTGATATACCATTCTAACTTGTGAAAGTGTCAAAGGATGTAGGGGCAGCCTCCATTTCATGGGACCTTTCGAAGCAACTGTTAGGACAAAGTGGTGGCCAATGTAGTGACCTCATTCAGTTCCTGAAGGAAGTGACCTCACCTCTCTTCCTTGGTCATCAAAAAATCTGAAATTGTGATGCAGGAAGCCAGGCACCCAGAGCCAGTCCCAGTCCCAGTCCCAGTGGTCTCACTTGTTTGGATTTACCAAGGACAGAGTCAGTCTTCCTTGGTACCGACTGATATGAGCATTGTCAAATGGCAGAAGATCTCTGAAGAGGGGCCTTTCCTGAGAAAGCAGGTATTGGTTCACCACTGGCTCCTGACAACTTCACAGAGTTGGCAAAGGAGACCAGATCTGAGAAAGGGCAGGCCATTTCAGGGAACATAGTATGGCCCACCAGTTAGAGGACACTCCGGATAGTCACAGACCTACTTGGGTTAAGGAGGTGCCTTTGTGGGTGTGGAGTGAGTTTGTGGTTTTCTCTCATGTTCTGAGAATAGGTAGGAAAGGCTGTTTGTTTGGGTTGGAGTGGCCTGTTTCTAGTAAGTCGTTTGACAAGGCTAGTGTTTCTATGTCTGAGTATCCCACTGTGTCCGTGGTTGTAGACATTAGAAAAGAGAAGGCATCAAAGGATGTGTCCTGTCTAGTAGAAAACTTCCCAGCATTCATCCTGCCTAATTAAAGAATGGACTGTGGTTTGCCTTATGGATGGGCAACACCTACTAAATTCCTAAGTTCCTGTTTTCTTCCTGAATTCTGGCCACTCTCCAGAATAGGCTCATGGTTTTGTTTCCAAGATATGTACCACCTCCAAGCTCTGAGACATGTCTATATTCTTGATAGCTGTAGAGAATGGGAACATCTTAGAAAACTCAGATATCAGTGTGACCAGTAAATTTTCAGTGGAGAAATCCTGCTTTGGTTCATTTGCTTACCTATGGTTCTGTTGTCCTGAATGTCGGGAAGGTCTTTGCCTCAGGCCACCCCTTTGTGAAGCCTGAAGAAAACAATTTTCAAATGGAAATGAATGGGCATCACCTGTGGTTCTTTGCTTAATTGCTTGTAAAAGGATGTGTCTAAATCAGCCTCTTGGCCCTGTATGAGGTTGTGGCTTAGATTCTCAGCACATGATGGATCTAAGGATAGATTCCATGTGTGCAATCAAAACCAAAATGGCCAAAAATCTGTCATTGTTGATCAGTCTCTTGCCTTCCTCTGTTAGGATTCTGACCTCTGTCAAGTGAGAATAGGGATCCTTTAAGTCAAATGAGTTCTTTGAAGAACTGCAGAGGTGCTTGTGTTTTCTTGTGACTCCAAATCACTTAAAGAATCTATCCCTGAGAGTCAGTAGGACTCAAATTGAAGAAGCAGAGCAGTATTCATGGCAGGCCTATTGGATCACTCCAGGTTCACAGGAAGGGTGACGATGCCACCCTGACTTTAGGCAAATGAGGGGCAAGGAAGATTATTTTGGGCACTCTCTTGGGATGCGTCCCACATGAAAAACTCTAGCCAGAGGTAATGATGAGTGTCTATATGGAAGAAGGTAAGGACCATGTGGGAATGTTTTGGTTTTAAGTGTAGTCATTCATGTGGCAGTTGGAAGAGATGACTGGATCCACCTGGGCTTGAACTCTGGTGTCATTCCCCTTAAACACTGAGTTCTGGATCAATCATCAAAGAAGTATTGCCATGAATTGTGTTGGGAATTTAGGAGGCCACGCATGAGAGTCTCCATTGGAAACTGAGATCTAGTCCTATGGTGGCTTTCCACAGAGCACTGGGAATCTCAGCCAGGATATCACATTATTTTATTCTGAAAGACTTGGAAGCCATATTTGCTAGTCAAAACACACATGGACCTCAATTGTAGACCTCGATGGGCCTGGATTCATGTGACCTTTAGGCCACTCTTTGGGAAGCCTTGCCTGTGAGAGTTCTCCAAAGCTTTCATTGAAATGAGCTTCCTCACCATTGAATGATTCCTGAATGATTTGAAAGCCATAGTGCTTCCAACTTCATAATTGAAAATTTGCTAGATAAATACCATGAAATTTTTGAAATTCCAATGACCAGGTGGCAATGAAGAACCTTTGGATGTCCTGTTGCTGATCACGAGTGTACCAGACAGTGCCTTGATTGACTGGTTTTTATGAAAATGGTGTAAAACAGAGATCTCAGTAATTTGGATCCTGCTGAGTAGTGGGCCTAGAGCAGTAGTGAGCAAATGTGTGATAAAACATCTGAGGTGGGGCCATGTGGATCTGCCATTGGCTTCCAAATGGCTTGTGACTGACATGGTGCAGCGAGCAGACCCTTATATGTAAAGGCAACTTGTTATATGGAGAGGTTTCAGGGCAATGTTCAGAATCAGGTTGCTATGGTCAAGGGGGCATCCTATGTGGTATACAAGCCCTGTTGGTGCATTCTCCTGCAGACCCTGATCCACCACACGTGACAGAACTCGCTGCAGCTCTGTGTCCCAGTTGAACTCCTTGTATTTCGTGAAGCAAATACCAAACTCCGAGTGCAGCAGGAAGAAACATTATGAAAAGTGGAGGATGATGAAATGGCTTCGCAGTCCACATGGGGAGACACTTAGCCCCCAGTGGCCACAGATTACCTACAAAGCAAGAATTCAGCACTGCTGCTTCATGTTTATTGGAAAATTATAAACCATGTCCTCCAGATCACAGAGATGAAGACCCAGCTTTGATGGTCTCACTAGAAAGGAAGCTAAAGCTCCTGACAGCAACATATATTTCAAGTGCCCAACCTAAAGGCAGTTTCTCCAGACGTCTTTAGGCAGGCAAATCTCCATGTTTGTAGAGTTTTTACACTGTCCCTTACTTTTGGAAACTCCTCTACAATCTCCAAGGTTGTGAACCCTAAGCATTTTCAATTTCAGATATGTATTCAAAGATTTTCTAACTCTTCTCCTCTAATTGTGTCTTACTTGGGGTGAAGGTAATGTCAAGGCATTGTTCTGAATGAGAGTGGGAAAATTTTTTTGTAGTACACATTTGCATACACATTGATCCATTTTCCAATTTTCCATTCGAAATACTGAATCCCTGACACTAACTCATACCCTACTAGACTCTGACTACTAATCCTAATATGATGGAGAAAAATACCCCAAAAGAATGAAAATACAAGCAGTTCAGAGGAAGCATGGTGTATAGTTGGACTTCCCTCTTGCATGATAAAGGGTCGGTTTTATAAATCTACTCAATTTTTAATTGAAATAGTCCTCCATGTGTTTTTTTTTAAAGAGAGAGTGAGAGAGGAGAGAGAGAATTCTATAATATTTATTTTTTAGTTATCGGCGGACACAACATCTTTGTTTTCACGTGGTGCTGAGAATCGAACCCATGCCGCACGCATGCCAGGCGAGCACGCTACCACTTGAGCCACATCCGCAGCTCTCTCCATGCGTTTTTAAAGTTAACAAATATGTGAATTCCTGTCTCCCTTTCGCTGTAGCCTACTCAGCACTTGTACTTTTTATATGCACATATAGATTCCTACTTTGTATCACACATATATTTTTATGAGTTGGCTGACTTGGCAGAAACAAATTGTAAGAAGAGATCAGTGCTCCTAAACGCTGTTGGAACTGAAAATTCAAACTATGGGTGAGCTTCCTATTAGAACAATATTATACATAAACCCATGTTTAGTAAAATAAATATTTTTGCTTCTGTGGATGATATATATTACATGATGAATTACGATTGGCATATATATATTGATACTTTTTAATGAATTTTTGTGGTTTTTTTGGTATATATATATATATATATATATATATATATATATATATATACACTCTACAGATTTTATAAAATATGAAATATATGTGTCTTATATACACTCCATAAATTCATTCATGTTCATGTATGTGGATTTATAATCAACATTTCACAAGATTATTCTCAGAAATAATCATCTACCTGAAATACATATTTGTTTCCCAGTGCTGAAAACTAACTTCAATCAATGGTGCTTACAAATCCTAATATTTCTGCAGTAACTGACCCAGTTTAACATCAATGCAAATAGATTCCTAGGGGACATGATGTCTATTTTGACGTTCATTTTAATTCAACACTGGTACATTACTATTTCTTCAGTTTTTGCACATCATAGGATATATATTTCATTCACAAGTTCACAAAATTATAGGAATTTGTTTCACTTTTAATCACTTTCTGCTTCAGAACACATGTATTCCTCCATGTTACTTGACTGGTCTTTTCATGAGACTTCTTTCCAAACACATTATTTTCGATTTCCATAATCAATTTTGAAGCTAAACCCACACACTCTTCAAGATAAACCATAACATTAATATTACCATTAGATGTATAAGTGGTTGGAATAAATGTGTGTATATCAATATAAGATTTCCTGTACATTTTCACATTTCAATTCAATCCATTATTAAAGTTGGAACCAGGTATGTTATTTATTCACAGTATGGTCTATATGCATTATCTCTATATTCATAGACACAGTGTACACCTCTTTGTTCCCCCAATACTAATTTATACCTCTTCAAAACATTGCTCCCAGAAATGGTAGAAGAAATATTCATGTCACCTTATCTATCTATATATGTGTGTGTGTGTGTGTATATATATAAATATATATATATATATATATATATATATATATATATATATTATTTATTTATTTATTTATTTATTTTTTATCACAGTAATATTCTGAACACAAAAAACAAAGGTCACACTCATGATTGTATCAAAGCCTAAATGGAAAGTGAGCATGAATTACTAAAAACAACCATGTCCAGGTTGCCTAATGCTCTCAAATGTAAATCCTATTGGTGACTACATATTTGTTTCTTTCTAAGATTATATATTCAACTTCAAGGCTGTTGAAAATGTCTAATTCTATCACTCAGTTTATACTTTGCCTGATTTCCTTATATCTCTATTGATATCTGCTTTCCTACATATATTCCGCAGTTCATCATTGTGTCTGACACTTCACATATGCTGACATTTACATTCAATGTCTACCCGAGACCCTATTGCTAAAGAAATTTTGGTCTAAATCCTATACTCACTTTTATTTCTAAACCTACTGACTATCTTCCTAATCTTACTGATTATTGCTTTTTGACTCGATGTTCTCTTCGACAATTAATCATCCAAGGTATAAGGTCCGAAACCATTGTATTTCAATTTATCGGAGATATATATGCAGAACATAATTCAAACCTAAGAATCCCACTCAAGGACCCAATGCCCTTCTGACTTCGAATCTTACCTAGATTTCTGTTTTCATACTTACATTTCACCTATATATTCTTGTAAATATCACAGGTTCCCAATACCATTATTCATGCGGCAGAGAGATTCCTAACCCGAATCAAACATGTTATTAACCCTAAACATACACTCTTCCCTCAATCTAACTTTACAAAAGAGGAGGGACAGAGTTAGTCTTACAATACAGGAATGTAGGGGATCTTCCACCTTCTGAGAACATCAAAGGTCCATGCAGAAATGATCCCTGGAGAAGATGTAGGCAGCTATGAAGGACCTGATAGAGGAAAAGTCATCTTTTATGGTAAACAACCTGATCATGATGAATGGATGTGTCTGAATCAACCTCTATCTTCTAAATGTAGAGAAGATGGACCAAATCAGGCCTGTGTGGAGAGCTCTTCCCAGGTGCCAATGGTTGATATACCATTCTAACTTGTGAAAGTGTGACAGAAAGTAGGGACAGACTCCATCTCATGGGACCCTTAGAAGTAACTGTTAGGACAAAGAGGTTGCCAAGGCAGTGACCTCATTCAGTTCCTGAAGGAAGTAACCTCACTGCACTTCCTTGGTGATGGAACTCTCTGAACTTGGGATCCAGGAAGAGAGGCACCCAGAGCCAGTTGCAGTCCCAGTCCCTGTGGTCTCACTTGTTTCAATTTACCAAGGACAGAGTCAGTCTTTCTTAGTACCAACAGATGTGAGGATGGCCAAATGCCAGGAAAGCTCTGAAGAAAGGCCTTTCCTGAGAAAGCAGGTATTGGTTCACCGCTGGCTCCTGACAACTGGACAGAGTTGGCCAAGGAGACCAGATTTGAGATACAACAGGCCATTTTTGGCGAATATAGTATGGCCCACCATTCAGAGGACACTCCACAAAGGAGGTGCCTTTGTGGGTGTAGGTGTGTGTATGGTTTTTTTCTCAGGTTCTGAGAAGATGTAAGAAAGGCTGTTTGTTTGAATTGGCGTGGACTGTTTCTAGTAAGTCCTTTGACAAGGCGAGTGCTTCTATGTCTGTGTATCCCACTCTGTCCGTGGTTGTAGACATTAGAAAAGAAAATGCATCAATGGGTGTGTCCTGTCTAGGAGAAAGCTTCGCAACATTCATCCTGCCCGATTTATTAATGGACTGCGGCTTTCCTTATTGAAGGGCAAAACCTGCTATCTTCCAAAGTTTCTGTTTACATCCTGAATTCTGGACACTCTCCAGAATTGCCTCATTGTTTTGTGACCAAGATATGTACTACCTCAAAGCTATGTGATATGGCTATGTACTGGATAGCTGAAGGGAAAGGCGAGCATCTAGGAAAACTCAGATATCAGTGTGACCAGGAAAGTCTCAGTGGAGAAACCCTGCTTTGTGCGTTTTGTTTACCTATTGTTCTGTTGCCCTGAATTTCAGGAAGGTTTTTGCCTCAGACCACTCCTTTGTGAATATGAATTCAATCCATTATTTAAAGTGGAACCAGCTATACTATTTATTCACAGTATGGTCTATTCATGAATTATCTGTATATACATAGACACAGGGTACAGCTTTTTGTACAACCAATACTTATGTATATGTCTTCAAAATATTACTCACAGAAATGGTGAAAGAAATACTGATGTCACCTAATCTACATATACATTTTACCACAGTAATATTCTGGACACAAAATGCAAAGTTCACACTTATTATTGTACTAAAGCCTAAATGGAAAGTGAACATGGATTACTTCCATGTTCAGGTAGCCTAATGCTCTCAAATATCAATCCTATTGGTGACTACATATTTGTTTCTTCCTAAGATTATATATTCACAATCAACCCTGTTGAAAATATCTAATCATATCACTCACTTTATACTTTGCCTGATTTTGTAATATCTCTTTTTTTAATGTTAGGATGAGCCAATTTAGTACTTTTTAAAATTTTTATTTTTTTCATCTTTCATAAATTTGATTCAAGTGAGTAATGCATTTCCATTTTTACCCCAAATACAGATTGCAGAATCACATCAGTTACACATTCACAATGTTTACATAATGCCATATTAGTGACTCTTGTATTCTGCTGACTTTCCTATCCCCTACTATCCCCCCTCCCCTCCCCTTTCATTTTCCCTCTCTACCTCATCTGTTATTGTTCCGTTCTCTCCCTTCCCCCCCCTTTCCCCTCACAACCTTGTATATGTGATTTCGTATAACGATGAGGGTTTCCTTCCGTTTCCATGCAATTTCCCTTCTCTCTCCCTTTCCCTCCCATCACTTGTCTCAGTTTAATGTTAATATTTTCCTCATGCTCTTTCCCTCTGTTCAGTTATTACTTGCTCTCCTTAAATCAAAGAAGACATTTGGCATTTGTTTTTTAAGGATTGGCTAGCTTCACTTAGCATAATCTGCTCTAATGCCATCCATTTCCCTGCAAATTCCATGATTTTGTCATTTTTTAGTGCTGCATAATACTCCATTGTGTATAGATGCCACATTTTTTTTATCCATTCATCTATTGAAGGGCATCTAGGTTGGTTCCACAGTCTGGCTTTTGTGAATTGTGCTGCTATGATCATTGATGTGGCAGTATCCCTATAGCATTCTCTTTTATGGTCCTCAGGGAATAGTCCAAGGAGGGCGATAGCTGGGTCAAATGGTGGTTCCATTCCCAGCTTTTCCAGGAATCTCCATACTGCTTTCCATAATGGCCGCACCATTTTGCAGTCCCACCAGCAATGTACAAGTGTACCCTTTTCCCCACATCCTTGCTACCACTTATTATTGTTTGACATCCTAATGGCTGCCAATCTTACTGGAGTGAGATGGTATCTTAGGGTGGTTTTGATTTGCATTTCTCTGACTGCTAGAGAAGGTGAGAATTTTTTCATGTACTTATTAATTGATTGTATGTCTTCTTCTGAGAAGTGTCTGTTCAGGTCCTTGGCCCACTTGTTGATTTTGTAATATCTCTATTGATATCTGCTTTCCTACATATTTTCCCCTGTTCATCATTGTGACTGACCCTTCAAGTGGGCTGATATTTACTTTCACACTTTAACCCAAACCCTATTGCTAAAGAACTTTTGTTCCAAATCCTATACTCACTCTTTGTTAACCTACCGAATATCTATCTAATCCTACCGACTATCCCTTTTTGACTGGATGTTCTCTTCGAATTTTAATCATCCAAGGTACAAGGTCCTATGCCATTGCATATCGATTTATCTGAGATATCTGTGCACAACATAAATCAAAGCTAAGTATCCCAATGAAGGGCCCATTGCCTTTCTGGGCTTCAAAATTACCTAGACATCCTTTTTTCATTTATATATTTCACCTCTATATTTTTAAAAATATCCCAGGTTCCCAGTACCATTATACATCCAGCAGAATGATTTCTAACATCAAACATTTTATTAACCCTAACAATACACTGTTCCCTCAATGTAAATTTAATGAAGAGCAGGGACAGAGTTGGTCTTACAATACAGGAATGTAGGGGATCTTTCACCTGTTTAGAACCACAAGTTCAATGCAGAAATGATCCCTGGAGAATATGTAGTCAGCTATGGAGGACCTGAGAAAGCAAAAGTAATCTTCCATGGCAAAATACCTGGTCAGGATGACGGGATGTGTCTGAATCAGAACCTCTCTTCTCAATGTAGAGGAGATGGACCAAACCAGGCCTGTGTGGAGAGCTATTACCGGGTTCCTATGGTTGATATACCATTCTAACTTGTGAATGTTTCACAGGAAGTAGGGGAAGCCTCCATTTAATGAGACACTTGGAAGCAACTGTTAGGATAAAGTGGTTGCCAAGGCAGTGACCTAATTCAGTTCCTGAAGGAAGTGACCTCACCTTACTCCCTTGGTGATGGAACTCTCTGAACTTGGGGTCCTGGAAGCCAGGCACACAGAGCCAGTCCCAGTACCAGTCCCAGTGGGTTCACTTGTTTGGAATTACCAAGGACAGAGTCAGTCTTTCTTTGTACCTACTGATGTTAGAATGGCCAAAAGCCAGGACAGCTCTGAAGAGGGGCCTTTCCTGAAAAAGCAGGTAGTGGCCCACTGCTGGCTCATGACATCTTCATAGAGTTGGCCAAGGAGACCATATTTGAGACAGGACAGGACATTTCGGGGGAACATTGTGTGGCCCACCAGTCAGAGGTCACTCCATAGAGTCACAGACCTACTTAGGGTAAGGAGGTGCCTTTGTGGGTGTGGTTGTGAGTTTGTGATTTTGTCTCATGTTGTGAGAATA
This sequence comes from Callospermophilus lateralis, assembly GCF_048772815.1. Classification (NCBI taxonomy): domain Eukaryota; kingdom Metazoa; phylum Chordata; class Mammalia; order Rodentia; family Sciuridae; genus Callospermophilus; species Callospermophilus lateralis. Next base: position 429,636 of record NW_027517506.1, on the reverse strand, counting down.
GGAAGGAAAGGTGGTTTGTATGGTTTGGAGTGAACTGTTTCTTGTAAGTCGTTTGAAAAGGCGAGTGATTCTATGTCTGTGTATCCCATGGTGTCCGTGGTTGTAGACATTAGAAAAGAGAGTGCATCAATGGATGTTTCCTGTCTAGTAGAAAGCTTCCCATTTCATCCTGCCCAATTTATGAATGGATTGCGGCTTTACTTAAAGATGGGCATAACCTACTACATTCCTAATTTCCAGGTTTCTTCATGAATTCTGTTCACTCTCCAGGATAGGCTCATGGTTTTGTGTCTAACATATGTACCACCTCCAAGCTCTGTGACATGGTCATGTACTGGATAGCTGAAGGGAATGGCGAGCATCTCAAAAAACTCAGATATCAGTGTGACCAGGAAATTCTCAGTGGAAAAACCCTGCTTTGGGCATTTTGCTTATATATTGTTCTGTTGAACTGAATGTCAGGAAGTTCTTGCTCTGGCCACCCCTTTGTGAAGCCTGAAGTAAACAGTTTTCAAATGGAAATGAATGGGCATCACCTGTGGCTCTTTGCTTAATTGCTTTGGAAAGGGATGTGTCTGAATTAGCATCTTGGCCCTGTGTGAGTTTGTGGCTTAGATTCTCAGCACCAGATGGATCTAAAGAAAGATCCCATGTGTGCATCTAAAACCAAAATGGCAAATAGACCAGTCATTGTGGATAAAGTCTCGCTTTCCTCTGTGAGGTTCCTGACCTCTATCAAGTGAGAATAGGGATCCTTTGTGTCAATTGAGTTCTTCAAAGCCCTGCAGAGGTGCTTGGGTTTTCTCATGACTCTAATTCACATAAACAATCTATACCTCTAACTCAGTAGGCCTCAAATTGAAGAAGCGCTGCAGTATTAACGGCATGCCTATTTGATCACTCCTGGTTCACAGGAAGTATGTCCAGGCCACCCTGACTTTAGGCAAATGAGGGGCAAGGGAGCTTATTTTGGACACTGTCTTGGACTGCGCCCCTCATGGAAACCTCCAGCCAGAGGTTATGATGAGTATCTATATGGAAACAGATGAGGGCCATGTGGGAGTGTTTTGGTTTTAATTGTGGTCATTGTGTGGCAGTTAAAGGAGATGCCTGGGTCCACATGGGCTTGAACTCTGGTGTGATTACACTTAGAGAGTGCATTCTGGATCTGATCTCAGAGAACTTGTGCCATGTATTGTGTTGGGATTCTAGGAGGGCACGCATGAGAGTCTCCCTTGGAAACTGAGATCTAGGCCCAGGGTGGCTTTCCACAGAGCACTGGGAATCTCAGCCAGGATATCACATGATTTTTTTTTTCTGAAAGACTTGGCAGGCACGGGTGACAGTCAAAACACACATGGACCTCACATTGTAGACCTCAGTGGGTCTGATTTTATGTGACATTTTGGCCACTCCCTGGGAAGCCTTGTCTGTAACAGTTCTACAGAGCTTTCATTGAAATGAGGTTTCTCATCATTTAATGGTTCCTGTACGAATTGAAATCCACAGTGCCTCCAACTTCATCCGTGAAAAATGGCTAGATAAATACAATAAAATTATTGAAATTTCCATGACCAGGTGGCACTGTAGAAAATTTGGAAAACCGGTTGCTGATCATGAGTATACCAGACAGCACCTTGATTGACTAGGTTTCATCAAAATTGTGTAGAACAGAGATGCCAGTAAATTGGAGCCTGCTGAGTAGTGGGCCTAGAGCAGTGGAGGGGGGGTGTGTGATGAAACATCTGTGGTGGGGCCATGTTGATCTTCCATTGGCTCCGAAATGCCTTGTGACTGACATGGTACAACCACCAGACCCTTATATGTAACGGCATCTTGTTATATAGAGAGGTTTCAGGGAAATGTTGAGAATTATGTTGCTATGGTCAAGGGGAAAAGCTTTGTGGAATAGAAGCATTGTTGGTATATTCTCTTGCAGACCCTTACCCACCACACGTGACAGAACTCCCTCAAGCACTGTGTCCCAGGTGATCTTTTTTTACTTCATAAGCAAATACCAAACTCCCAGTGCAGCAGCAAGAAACACCAGGAAAAGTAGAGGATGACCAAATGGCTTCACAGTCCACACGCAGAGACACTTAGGCCCCAGTGGACACAGTTTACCTACATAGAGAGAATTCAGCACTGCTGCCTCATGTTCATTGGAAAATATGAAACCATGTCCTCCAGGTCGCATAGATGCACACCCAGCTTTGATGGTCTCAGTACAAAGAAAGCTCCTTACGAAAACATATATTTCAAGTGCCCAACCTCAGAGGCAGTTTCTCAAGAAGTCTTTAGGGCAGCAGAGCTCCATGTTTGTGGAGTGCTTACCCTGTCCCATACTTTTGAAAACTCCTCTACGACCTCCAAGGTTGTGAACTCATGAGAATATTCATTTCCAGATATGTATTCACAGAATTTTTAACTCTTCTCCTCTAATTGTGTCTTACTTGGGATGAGGGTAATGTCTAGGCATTGTTCTGAATGAGAGTGGGAAGATTTTTATGCAGCATATATTTGAAATACTAAATCCCTGACACTAACCCATTCCCTACTAGACTCTGACTACTAATCCTAATATGATGGAGAAACATAACCCAAACAAAATAGAAATACAAGCATTTCAGAGGAGGCAGGGTGTATAGTTGGACATGCCTTTTGAAATATATAGGGTAGGAGTTATAAATCTAGTCAATTTTTAATTGAAATAGTTCTACATGTGTTTTTAAAGTTAACAAATATATGAATTACTGTCTTCCTTTCTCAGTAGCCTATTCAGCACATGTGTTTTAATATGCACATATAGAATCCTACCTGGTGTCACACGTACATTCTCGTGAGGTGGCTGACATGGCACATACAAATTGTGAGAAGTGATCACTCCTCCTAAACAATGTTGGAACTGAAAATTCAACCCATGGGTGAGCTTCCTATTTGAACAAACTTATATAAAAATCCATATTCATTAAAATGAATATTTTCGGATATGATGATGATATATATTTCATGATGAATTTCAATTGGCATATATATTGCTATTTTTAATATATATATATATATATATATATATATATATATATATATATATATATATATATATATAACATGTGTCTTATTATGCACTCCCTAAATTCATTCATATTGATGTATTTGGATTTTTAATCAACTTTTCACAAGATTATTCTCAGTAATATTCATCCACCTGAAATACATATTTGTTTCCTAGTACTGAAAACTAACTTCTTTGAATGGTGCAAACATATCCTAACATTTCTACAGTAACTGACCCTGTTTAACATCAATTCAAGTAGATTACTATGGGACATGATGTGTATTTTGATGTTCAATTTTATTCAACACTTCTACATTACTATTTATTCACTTTATGCACATCATAGGATATATATTTCATCCACAAGTTAGCAAATTCATACGCATTTGTCTGACTTTCATTCACTTCGTGCTTCAGAACACATGTATTCATCCATGTTTCTTGACTGATCTTTTCATGAGACTTCTTTCCAAACACATCATTTTCGATTTCCATAATCACTTTTGAAACACTTCAAAAGTTACCTTGAGCTTGGGGAGGGAATCTGAGCCCCGACTTTCTTAGTCATCCTCCAGAGTCAGAATGGCTGGCTGGTGTGGCTGTCACTTTTTAGGGCAATTTTGGCCCAGTGTCCTTTTTTCTTTAGAGTAGGCACATTGATCTGAGGCCAGGGTGGCCTCTGGCATGGGCCAATGTTATCCCTTCTTGTCTACCTGTTTCTTAATTTCTGGCCTATTTGTTTTTGTGACCAGGACCTTAGTCAACGCCTTAGTCTGCCTTTTGTTTCTTTTATCCTCCCCTTGCTCCCTTCTCTTCCTCAGTTTCTCTCTTATAGTATACGTTCTTGGCTTCTCTGACTAAATCTCTGAAAGTCATATCTTGTAATCAATCTAGCTTTGTAACTTTGTTTTAATATCCAAGCCAGTTTGCCCAATAAAGGCCATCGTGACAGATGCCTTTGATTCTCTTCCTGAGGATCAAAAGGAGTATATCTCCAATATGCCTCCATAATTCTCTCTAGAAACATAGTGGGAGAATCATCAGGCCCTTGAATAATCTCTCTTACCTTGGCAAAATTACTTTGTCGCTAGCGGCTGCTTGGAGACACACTATTAGAGCCCGGTGATAAGGGGACAGATGCTCGCTACCTTCAAAGATTTTGGGGTCTCAGTTGGGTGGGTTCAAGGGAAAGCCGCCTTTGATTATCTTGGGAAGTTGTGTCAGACGCAGATCTTGTTTGAGGGATTTTTTTTCTAGCTTCCTGGAGGATTCACTGTTGTTCCTCTGTCATGAAGAGAATCCCTAGGAGTTTTTGGCAGTCATCTGAAGTAGGCTGGTGTGAAAACATCAATGACTCAACCAGACCTGAGAGCCTGGTGGGGTCCTCAGAAAAAGGGGGATTATAATTTTTTTAAGTTATATAGGTCTGACGAGGAGAAAGGCTAATACTGGTAGGCTTGCATTTTTTCCCCGTGGCCATCGTCAATCATTGGCCCATAGGGATGGAGGGGGAGCATCCCAAGAGTTCCAGGGTTTTCAATCATTCACCGCCAGCGAGTTCCTTTAGATGGTACAGCTTCCTCCAAGGGAAGAGGTGCTGTGTGTGCCGCAAAGGAATTATCTGGAGGGCGCTGGGCCGGCATAGCTTCCTCCAATGGAGGAGAGGCTGAGTCAGCAGCAGGGGAATCACTTAGAGGGTGTTGTATTTTGGGGGACAAGGGCAGGGGATAAGGAGGGGAAGGAGACTCCAGTAGAGTGAAATCTGGTGACTCAGGGAGAACAGAGGGTGTAGGAGGAGGAGGATCAGAGGATTTGAGAGTTCCTGGGGGAAAGAGTCAGAGTGGGGGCAGTGACAAGGAAAGGCTTCACCCATGGAGGAGGAGATATGCAGAGTTCCCGCCGAGTTAAGATATATGGCTGTTGATCCAGATGGCTATGTAGCACCGGCTGAAAGACAATATCTCTGACTTTTTTAAATTAGTGGGAAGTAGAAAGATCCTTCTAGGGGTAATCCAAATCCAAAGGTGGGCCATTCTGAAGCACAGAGAGTCTGCCACATCCAGCGCTTTACTGAAAAACAAAGATTCTGAGCCCTTAAGTGGACTTTGGTCCAGTGATCAAGTATCAGGGACAGAGGCATTGAAGTGCTCTGTCCCATAGTGAAAGATACACAAACAGTTAAAGCAATGAAACATGACACAGACAAGACAAGGCAATGAAGACAGGCAATGGACGTCCAACACTGAGACCAGGACTGAGGAGCCGGCAAAACCCGATTGACTGGCAATACCGAATCCGAAAAAAAATATCAATGAGTCCAGGAGACTATCTCGTCCCCATAAATTTACGGGAAGATGATCCAATACATATGGCTGTAGAGTTCCTTCACATCCTTCAGGATCCTTCCAATCTAATACCATTGCACTTCTATGGGGATTATACGCTACTCCTAGGCCTTGAAGCGTTTGAGTGGCTTGTTGTAATGGCCAATGTTTTGGCCATTCTTGACGAGAGATGATGCTAAGGTCTGCGTCTGTATCCAGTAGCCCATTAAATTCATGCCCTTGAATATTTAGTTTAAGCATGGGGCCAGAATCTAAATTTAAAGAAAGCATAGCCCAATCTACACCTGTGGAGCCTAATCACTTGGAACCTCTTTCTACAGTACGACTGGAAAATTTTTCACGTAGGCTGGGTATTATTAGTAACTGTGCTATTCTATCTCCTGGTGAAATTACTAATATACCCTTTGGAGAACTGGCTATAATTTTTATTTCACCTTCATAGTCGAGATCAATTACCCCAGGACTTATCATAAGTCCTTTTAGAGTAGAAGAGCTGCGTCCCAATAATAAGCCTACTGTTCCTTTGGGAAGAGGTCCTTTTACCCCTGTGGAAATGAATTGAACTCCCATCTCTGCAGTTAGTACTGCTCTGGCAGAGTCACAGATGTCTAACCCTGCGCTCCCTCTGGTTTTTCTGATGAGGGATCTGATGGACAATGTGTCCTGGGCACTACCCTGATGTGGTTGATGGGTTTCTCCAGTGCTGCGTATATTTGTGGTTTTGGGCCCCGGAGAATTGAGCCCCCTTGTCCATTTTTTGGCAAAGGAGCTCCATGTTTTTGTCCACGATATTGTGGATAAACACCTGGTCCTTGTTCGTTTTTTGATAATGGTGTACCCTCTATGGTGGTTTGAGAACAGCATTCATTAGCCCAAAGTCTCCCTCTACGGCATCGTGGACAAATACCTGGTATTCTACTCCTTTGATACCTAGTTTTGTTAAACCCTCCTCCTATGGGACAATTCCTTTTAAAATGTCCTGTTTTTTCACAATTGTAACATGTTCTTGGCCTGGCATCTAAAGCCTGTTTTACTGCAGCTGTCACAATTTGCCCTTGTTCATTAATGTCTCTGGCATCTAAAGCCTGTTTTACTGCAGCTTCCACGACTTGCTCTTGTTCTTTAATGTCTCTACATAATTTAATATATGTGTTTAAATCTTCATGTTTCCATGGTCTAATGATATCTTTGCACCAACGATTCGCTTGCTCATAAGCCAGTTGTTTTAGTAATGGCATTGCTTGTTGTGTATTTCCAAAAACTCTGGTAGCTGTTTGAATAAGCCTATCTACAAATTCAGCATAAGGTTCATTAGCTCCTTGTATTACCTTAGATAACTGACCTTGTAAACCTCCATTTCCTTGAAAAGTCTTCCATGCCTTAATTGCATCTATAGCAATCTGTGCATATACACCAGGATCATATGCACATTGCTGCTGTTGATCCTCATAAGGTCCCTTTCCTAACAATATATCTAGATTTATCTGAGGATACCTAGCTGCTGCATTTTGCCTAGCCGTCTCCTTGCAAAATTCCTCATTGGCAATCTTCCATAACAGGTATTTCCTCCATTTAGCACAGCTTTACACATATTAGCCCAATCTGCTGGCTTCATGTTCATGTTGTTAATGGATTTGATAATGCTTACAGTGAAGGGTGCTTGAGGACCATAGGTTGTTACAGCCTCTGTTAGCTGCTTCACTGTTTTGAAATTTAAAGCATGGTAATCTCACTGCCCTCCTGCCTCAAATACTGGGCATGTTAATATTTGAGATCTTGTCTCAGGATTCCAACTATCAACTGTGGGGGTTGGGGGCCTCCCAGCATATGGAGGTGGCCTTGTTAGTTGGACACTTACTTCCTCTGGTGATAGAAAGGTGTTAGTAGCAGTCTCCTCTAGAGGTTGTGCTGTTGGTTGGACACTTACACCCTCTGGTGATAGAAAGGTGTTAGTAGTAGTCTCCTGTTGTAACTTTCCCCCTGATGGCTTTTTCTGTTTTACACTTTCTTCCTCTGTCTGACTGGCTTGAAAGGCCTTCTCTTTTACTTGATTTTTTTCCTCTGTCTGACTAGTTCGAGAGACCTTTTCTTTTACTTGAATTTTTTCCTCTATCTGACTAACTTGAGAGACCTTCTATTTTACTTGAATCAATATGTCTTCTCCTTCCTCTACCATTGTCTGAACTGAAGGCTTTCCACTAAGCAAACAAGGTACAAACGTCCACAATAGCAATGTGCCAACTGGCAGAGTCCCTGGGCTTTTCTTTCCTATTCTTTTTAAATCTTCACCATGATGGTTCCATTGTGATATATTTAACAACTCCTCCTGAAAAAGCCATGGGCTAAATTTTTGTATTGTATCAACGTATGCCCTGACTTTTCTTGATTTTACTGAGATGCCTCCTTCCTCTAACAATTTACTGAACACTCTTTCAGTTTTTTTTTTTTTTTTTACTAATTTCTGATCCCGTATTTCTACTATAATACAACCCAACAAGATGACACCAAACAAAACAGCTCCTCAGGAAAAGCCGTCAGAGCCCAACTGCCACCACAGGCTTCCCACAAGCCTCTCCCTCAAACACAAGTCTCCTCCTCTTGAGGCCGATTGGCTGGGTCACGTGGGCGAAGCCAAAAAGTCCCCCAATGAGCAGTTCCATGGTCTGAAAGGGCAGGGAACCAGCCCAATGTGCATCACCACAGAGGAGCCAATCAGCTAGATGTTGCTGGGGCCGCTGTGAGCCAATCATCCGCTGGCAGTCTGAAAGGTCGGGGAAACCGCTCATTGAGCATCTCAATGAGCATCACCACAGACAAGCAAATCAGCTAGATGATGCTGGGGCCGCTGTGAGCCAATCATCAGCCGGCAGATGGAAGTTTGCTGGCAGCTGCATGTTTGCTGGGGCTCCTTTGGCTGTGGCTCTCAACAGATTATTCTCAGAAATATTCAACCACCTGACATACATATTTGTTTCCTAGTACTGAAAACTAACTTCAGTGAATGGTCCTTATATATCCTAATATTTCTATAGTAACTGACCAAGTTTAACATCAATGCAGTTAGATTCCTATGGGACATGATATGTATTTTTAAGTTCATTTTTATTCCACACTGGTACATTACTATTTCTTCAGTTTATGGACATCATAGGATATGTCCTTTCATCCACAAATTCACAAATTTATAGGCATGTGGTTCACTGTCAATCACTTCCTCTTTCAGAAAACATGTATTCCTCTATGATTCTTTAGTGGTCTTTTCACTAGACTTCTTTCTAAAAACATTATTTTCGATTCTATACTCATTTTTGAAGCAAAACTCACACACTCTTCATGATAAACCGTAACCCTAATATTACCATTAGATGTATAACTGGTTGGAATGAATGCATATATATCAATATAAGATTTACTATATATTTTCAAATATAATTTCAATGCATTATTTAAAGTTGGAACCAGTTATATAATTTATTCACAATATGGTCTATTCATGCATCATCTCTTATTCATCAACACAGGGTAGGCCTATTTTATCCGCAATACTAATTTATAAGTTTTCAAAATATTGCTCCTCATATTGGTGGAAGAAATACTCATGTCATCTGATCTACATATATATTTTACCACAGTAATATTCTTGACACAAAATGCAAAGGTCACACTTATGATTGTACTAAAGCCTAAATTTAAAGTGAGCATGGATTACTAAAAACCTCCATGTCTAGGTTCCCTAATGCGCTCAAATGTCAATCCTATTGGTGACTAAATAATTGTTTCTTCCTAAGATTATATATTCAACCTCAACCCTGTTGAAAATATCTAATCCTATCACTCACTTTATACGTTGCCTGATTTCCTAATGTCTCTATTGATACATATTTACTCTCTTTCCTACATATTTTCCCCAGTTCATCATTGTGACTGACTCTTCACATGTGCTGACATTTACATTCACTCTCTAACTGAAACCCTATTGCTAAAGAACTTTTGGTCCAACTCCTAGACTCACTCTTCTTCCTAATCCTACAGACAATCTTCCTAATCCTATGGACTATCCCTTTTGGACTGGATGATCTCTTCTAAATTCAGTCATCTGAGGTACAGCTACCTATGCCATTGTAAATAAATTTATCTGAGACCTCGGTGCAGAACATAATTCAAGCTTAGTATGCCAATCAATCGCCAAATGCCCTTCTGGGCTTCAAATCTTACCTAGATTTCTTTTTTCGTACTTATATTTCACGTCTATATTTTTATAAGTATCAGAGGTTCCCAAACCATTATTCATCCAGCAGAATGATTCCTAACCAAAATCGAACATGCTATTAACCCTAACCATACAATGTTCCGTCAATCTAACTTTACAGAAGAGGAGGGACCGAGTTGGTCTTACAATACAGGAAGGTAGGGGATCTTCCACCTGCTGAGAACCTCAAAAGTCCATGCAGAAATGATCGATGGAGAAGATTTAGGCAGCTATTTAGGACCTGAGAGAGGAAAAGTCATCTTCCATGGCAAACAACCTAGTCAGGATGAAGGGATGTTTCTGAATCAGCCTCTCTCTTCTTAATGTAGAGAAGTCGGATCAAACCAGGCCTTTGTGGAGAGCTGTTCCCAGGTGCCTATGGTTTCTATACCATTCAAATTTGTGAATGTGTCACAAGAAGTAGGGGCCGCCTCCATCTTATGAGAACCTAGGAAGCAACTGTTAGGACATATTGGTGGCCAAGTCAGTGACCTCATTCAGTTTCTGAAGGAAGTGACCTCACCTACTTCCTTGGTGATGGACTTCTCTGAATTTGGGATCCAGGAAGCCAGGCACCCAAAGCCATTACCCGTCCAAGTCCCAGTGGTCTCACTTGTTTGGATTTACCAAGGATAGAATCAGTCTTTCTAGGTACCTCTTCATGTGACGGTGGCCAAATTCCAAGAAAGCTCTGAAGAGGGGCCTTTCCTGACAAGACTGGAATTGGCTCACCACTGCCTCCTGACAACTTCACAGAGTTGGTGAATGACACCAGATCTGAGACAGGAAAGGCCATTTCAGAGGCACATCGTATGGCCTACCAGTCAGAGGACATTCAGAAGAGTCACAGACCTACTTGGGGGAAGGAGGTGCCTGGGTGTGTGGATGTCAGTTTGTGGTTTTGTCTCATGTTCTGAGAATAGGTAGAAAAAACGTGATTTATTTCTTTTGGAATGGACTGTTTCTAATAAGTCATTTGACATGGTGAGTGTTTCTATTTCTGTGTATGCCACTGTGTCCGTGGTTGTAGACATTAGAAAAGAGAATGCATCAATGAATATGTCCTGTGTAGTAGAATGCCTCCCAGCAATCAACTTGTCCAATTTATGAAAGGACTGCGGCTTGCCTTACCAATGGGAAACACTTACAACCTTCCTAAGTTCCTGTTTTCTTCCAGAATTCTGGCCACTAGCCAGAATATGCTCATTGTTTTTTATCCATGATATGTACCACCTCCAATCACTGTGACATGACCATGTACTGAATAGCTGAAGGAATTGGCATGGCGAGCATCTCAAAAAACTCAGATATCAGTGTGGCTAGGAAACTCTCAGTGGAGATACCCTGCTTTGGGCCTTTTGCTTACATTTTGTTCTGTTGCCCTGAATGTCAGGAAGGTATTTGCCTCTGGCCACCCCTTTGTGAAGACTGAAAAAAACAGTTATCAAATGGAAATGAATGAGGATCACCTGTGGCTCTTGGCATAATTGCTTTGGAAAGGGAGGTGTCTGAATCAGCCACTTGGCCCTGTGTGAGGCTCCAGCTTAGATTCTCAGCACCTGATGGATCTAAAGAAAGATCCCATGTGTGCATCCAAAACCAAAATGGCAAAAAGATCAGTCATTGTGGATGAAGTCTCTAGCCTTCTTCTGTGATGTTCCTGACTCCATCAAGTGAGAATAGGGATCCTTTGTGTCAAATGAGTTATTCAAAACCCTGCAGAAGTGCTTGGGTTTTCTCATGACTCCAAACCACATAAAGAATCTATACCTGACATTCAGTAGGCCTCAAAATGGAGAAGCAGAGCAGTATTAACGGCAGGTCTTTTTAATCACTCCTGGTTCACAGGAATGGTGTCCAGGCCACCCTGACTTTAGGCAAATGAGGGCCAAAGGTGCTCATTTTGGTCACTGTCTTGGGCTGCGCCCCTCATGGAAAAATTCAGCCAGAGGTTATGATGAGTGTCTATATGGAGAACATGAGGGCCTTGTGAGAGTGTTTAGGTTTTAATTTTGGTCATTTGTGTGGCGGTTGGAAGAAATGAATGGGTCCAACTGGTCTTGAACTCTGGTGTGAGTTCAAGGGGACTTAGAGACTGAGTTCTGGAACTGAACTCAGAGAAGTATTGCCATGAATTGTGTTGGGATTTTCGCAGGCCACACATGAGAGTCCCCCTTATAAACTGAGATCTAGGTCCAGGGTGGCTTTCCACAGAGCACTGAGAATCACAGCCTGGATATCACATGATTTTTTCTAAAACACATGGCAGGCATACTTGAGCGTCAAAACACACATGGACCTCACATTGTAGACCTCAATAGTCCTGGATTTCGGTGACCGTTTGGCCACTCCTTGGGAAGACTTTCCTGTGAGAGTTTTCCAGAGGTTTCATTGAAATGAGCTTCCTCACCATTTAATGTTTCCTGAAAAAATTGAAACCCACAGTGCCTCCAACCTCATGCTTGAATAATGGCTAGATAAATACCATGAAATTCTTAAAATTCCCTTGACCAGGTTGCACAGGAGAACCTTTGGATATACTGTTGCTGACGATGAGTGTATCAGACAGTTTCTTGATTGACTGGGTTTCATGAAAATGGTGTAGAACAGAGATGCCAGTAAGTTCAAGCCTGCTGATTAGTGGGCCTACAGCAGAGATGTGCAGTTTTGTGATAAAACTTCTGTCGTGGGGCCTTGTGGATCTGCCTTTGACTTCCATATGGCTTGTGGCTGACATGGTGCATCCAGCAGACCCTTATATGTAAAGGCATCTTTTTATAAGTAGAGGTTTAAGGGAAATCTTAACAATCAGGTTATTATGGTCAAGGGGGCAAACTGTGTGAGATAGAAACCTGGTTGGTGCATTCTCCTGCTGACCCTGACCCACCACACATGACAGAACTCCCTCCAGCACTGTGTTCCAGTTGAGCTCCTTGTATTCCATGAAGCAAATATTAAATTCCCAGTGCAGCACCAAGAATCACGACGAAATTTGGAGGATGACTAAATGGATACACAGCCAACATGTGGATACACTTAGCCCCCCGTGGCCACAGTTTACCTACAAAGACAGAATTCAGCACTGCTGCCTCATGTTCATTGGAAAATAAGAAACCATATCCACAAGGTCACAGAGATGAAGACCCAGCTTTGATGGTCTCCCTAGAAAGGAAGCTAAAGCTCCTGACAACAACATATGTTTTAAGTGCCCAACCTCAGAGACAGTTTCTCAAGAAGTCTTTAGGCAGGCAGAGGTCCATGTTTGTGGAGTGTTTACCCTGTCCCTTACTTTTGGAAACTCCTCTACCACTTCCAAGGTTGTGAACTCCTGATCGTATTCCATTCCAGATATGTAGTCATGGATTTTCTAACTCTTCTCCTCTAATTGTGTGTTACTTGGGGCGTAGGTGATATCTAGGTGTTGTTCTTGATGAAAGTGGGAAGATTTTTGTGTACCACATATTTGCATACACATTGGATTCATTTTTCTATTTTCCATTCAATATACTGATTCCCTGACACTAACTCACACCCTACTAGACTCTGATTACTAATCCTAATATAATGGAGGAAAGTAACCGAAACATTATAGAAACACAAGCAGTTCAGAGGAGGCATGGTGTATAGTTGGACTTGTTATTTGCATGATAAATGGTAGGTGTTAAAAATATAGTCAATTGTTAATTGAAATAGTTCTCCATTCTTTTTAATGTTAACTTATTTCTGAATTTCTGTCTCCATTTCTCTGGAGCCTATTCAGCACATGTATTTTTATATGCACATATAGAATCCTACCTGGTATCACACGTACATTTTTGTGAGGTGGCTAACTTTGCAGATACAAATTGTGAGAAGAGATCACTACTCCTAAACGCTTTTGGATCTTAAAATTCCACCTATGGGTGAGGTTCCTAGTTGAACAACATTATACATAAATCCATGTTCACTAAAATGAATACTTTTTAATCTGTGGATGATATATATTTCAAGATAAATTTTGATACCCATATATATTTATATATTGCTACTTTTTAATGTATCTGTGATATATATATATTTTACACCCTCCTGATTTTTCAAAATATGACATATATGTGTCTTATATACACTCCCTAAATTCATTCATGTCATGAATGTGGATTTATAATAAAATGTTCACAAGATTATGCTCAGATATATTCATCCACCTGAAATATATATTTGATTCCTAGTACTGAAAACTAACTTTAGTAAATGGTCCTTTCAAATCCTAATGTTTCTACAGTAACTGACCCAGTTTAACATCAATGCAAGTAGATTCCTATGGGACATGATATGTATTTTGACATTCATTTTCTTTCAACACTGGTACATTACTATTTTTTTCAGTTTTTGCACATCATAGGATATATATTTCATCCACAAGTTAGGAAATTTATACGTATTTTTATACTTACAATCACTTCCTGCTTCAGAACACATGTATTCCTCTAGGTTTCTTGATTCGTCTTTTCATGAGACTTCTTTCCAAACACATAATTTTCCATTTCCATAATCACTTTTGAAGCTAAACTCACACACCTTTCATGATAAAACGTAACCCTAATATTACCATTAGATGCATAACTCGTTGGAATGAATGATTGTATATCAATATAAGATTTCTTATATATTTTCAGATATCAATTCAATCCATGATTTAAAGTGGAAACAGTTATATTATTTATTCACAGTATTGTCAATTCATGCATTACTTCTATATTCATAGACACAGGGTACAACTCTGTGTACCCCCAACACTAATTTATACGTCTTCAAAATATTGCTCCCAGAAATGTTAGAAAAAATACTCATGTCACCTGATCTACATATACATTTTATCACTGTAATATTCTGATCACAAAATGCAAAGGTCAAACTTATGATTGTAGCAAATCCTAAATGGAAAGTGATCCTGGATTACTAAAAACATCCATGTCCAGGTTGCCTAATGCTCTCAAATGTCAATCATATTGCTGACTACATATTTGTTTCTTCCTAAGATTATACATTGAAACTCAACCTTGTTGTTAATGTCTAATCCTATCATTCACTTTATACTTTGCCTGATTTCATAATGTGTGTATTGATATCTGATTTCCTACATATTTTCTCCAGTTCATCATTGTGACTGACTCTTCACATGTGCTGACATTTACATTCACTCTCTAACCGAAACCCTATTGCTAAGGAACTTTTGTTCCAAATCCTATACACAGTCTTCTTCCTAAACCTACCAACTATATTCCTAATCCTACCGACTATCCCTTTTTGAATGGATGTTCTCTTCTACATTTAATTATCCAAGTAAAGGTCGGATGAGGTCGAAAGAAGAGACCACCAAGAGACTATATCATGCAACAGCGCAGTGTTTATTGGGGGTCCAGCATGCTGATGCTCAGAGCTCACTTGAATAGAGTAGAGAGCCCTTAGAACAGCTTAAGCAGAGCTTATACACTTTCCTTGGTGACGGCAGGGAGGGAAGTTTATTGATAGGTCAGGGCGAGTGGTCAGTTTGCATGCAACCCAGTGAGGGAGCACATTCTGCAGTTAGTCAGTTGGGGACAGCACATTCTGGGAACAAGATTAGCAAACATTTCTCAAGATTTCAACAGTGTTTTGTTAAGCATACAGGAAAAAAGGAAGTGAAAAGTGCCTATTCAATTAACCTTTCATTCCCCACTTCTTCTTCTGGCTACTTTTAATCATAAAAGTGATCATTGCGGGGTGTCACATTCTATGTTTGCTAGTGGGGTATTACCATAAGTTTAACTCATCCAATTTGAGCTTGGAAAAAAGAAATTACACGGTTGAGCAAACAGGGTTTTATAGTTAGCAATAATATGAGGATTATTATTGAACTGTCCAGGGTTGATAAATGCGTAGTTAACCAGGGGGACTGTGTGAACCAAGACTCAAACCACACTTTTTGGGCCTCTCTCTCTCATTGACACTCTTCAAGGCATCTATTTAATTTACTCCTAGATTTTTTTACAACTCCAGTATGGTCGGCAAAAACACAACATTCTCCATCAATGCAGAACAAAGGCCCCCTTCTTTCATGAAGAGGAGGTTCAACCCTCGCCTTTTCTGTAAAATAACTTCAGAGAGAGAGGTTAAAGATTCCTGCAAAGCCAAGATGGAGGATTCTAATATCTTTAAGTTTTGGTCTATTGCTGCTTCTAATTGTGTCATTTGTTGTATCCCATGGACCAAGGCAGTGGTTCTTGTGCTCACGCCTGCAGCAACTCCTATTCCTAATAGGATGGCTAAAGTGATGGATATATGTTCTCAGTGAAACCGAGTTTTATGCCCCCCTATTTGAACTTCAAATGAACCTGCATTATGATAAGGCACTCTGGGAAACATCTGCACCTTTACACATTTAATCACATCGTCTTGACAATTTCTTGAAAACATAAACAATGTTTAAGTCTATAGAATTATACTGTTGTA
Organism: Callospermophilus lateralis; assembly: GCF_048772815.1. Taxonomy (NCBI): domain Eukaryota; kingdom Metazoa; phylum Chordata; class Mammalia; order Rodentia; family Sciuridae; genus Callospermophilus; species Callospermophilus lateralis. The sequence goes on along the minus strand of NW_027517506.1, from coordinate 413,513 downwards.
GAGACGGACAAGGCACGGCACCTAAGATACTACCAAAAACAGGGAAACTTTCCATTTTATTAGCAACCGGATTCAGAGGGCATTACTTCTGTTATAATCAATTAATTCCCTGAAACTCACGTTTAGGTAGTTTCAGAATTTTGTACCCAACATATAAGGGAAGGGGCGCAGAAGTTCACAGCCTGCAGAAGTTCACAAAAAGCAGATTTTTTTCTGTTTTATTCCTCTGTTCTGGGCAAGTTAACTTTTCAAGGACACCTGGGTGAAGGAGAGCTTTTTTTTCCCTATATTTTTCCCCCTTCCAGCTGTTACCATGGAGCCCAGTTGGTAACTTCTTTATCTTTGAAATGTAGCCATCTCTGTGAAGCCCCAGATCAATGCCAAAGGCCTTGTTCACATATTTTGTGAAAAACTAGTAAGGGGGTGTCTAACTTAGGAGTGCTGATATTTTTAGCCAGTGACCAAGTACAACAGGGCAACATGGAAAGAGGAAGTTAATCTACTTTGAAGTCTTTCATGGGGACTCTTTTCCTGAAAGTCCTAAAGTCAGCCATGCTGAAGACTTCCGTAGAAGGTCAATTAATGTTTTTCTGTGGGCCTGGAACAGAGGGGGGAGATGGGGAAGGCATGGCTGTGAGCAGCTCCGTGGATCTGAGAATGAGGTAGCAGAGATGTGAAAGAATACTGGCAAAGGTGTTTGTGATTTTCCTAGCAACAAAAAGGTGAGCAGTAGAACAGGTAGAACAGAGGAGAAGATAGGAGTTAGTATCCCTAAAAGCCTGTGAGGGACTTTAAATTCTTAGTAACCTGTTTTCACTAATGACAAAGAAACTTTAAAGGCCATTTTCACTACATCTTGGATAGGGGTCTGAGGGTTCTCCTCAGCTGGTTTGAGCTTTGGGTTAGCTGTTAAGAGGAACTGGTGGGACCCGGTGTGGGCACTGACTGGAGAAGAGAGGAGTGATTCGGTGGAGGGTTACCTCAGTACCTGCTACCTCAGAAAGGGGGAAATGGTCTGAGATCCGGCGGAGGTTTGGGTTTTTGATCTAGTAATTGGAGGGGAGAAATCATGTTGCTGAGGTGAGAGTGACAGCAGAGAGTCTGGAGCGGAAGGCTGAGTGTGAGGACCTATTGGAGAAGCATAGTTCAGGATGTGAGCGAAGGAGGGAAAAGGCCTCCACATAGGGAAATCTCCTTTCACCCTTTTGAGGACATTCAGAAGTTAAAAAGGTCATGCAGAATTTGAGGATCTAGAGACCCCTCTAGGGGCCAACAGTTTGGGTGATCTAATTGGTAATAGGGCCAATGCTGTGTACAGAATTTGATGAGGAGTTTGGGTTCCATCATGCACTGCCTGTATGATCACATCCCTAGACATACAGAAGAAGTCGGCATTCCCCCCACACAACCGTGACTGTTTGTGGCTTTGGTAGTCCACCGGGCAAACATAGTAATCTAGGCTAGCCAACCTGCATCTGGCTCGCGTGTCCCTACATCCATAATGATTGTTTCCATTATCAATGGTGCAGAATGGATTTAATGGAAATTTAGTGGGATCCTCTTCATCAGGTATATCCCAATAGGAAAGACCTATAGCCAGCTGACAAATGTCTGGGTGGATAGATGTCCACCAAGTCCCTAAGTGGGCTGCATGCGAGATAGATCATACTTCTTTACCAGTAGGATTTGTGATCAGCCATCGCTGCTGAACGGGTTTAATAGGTTTAGGACTACTGGTGTTCAAGGGAAGAGTCTATAGCCTTAGACACAGGGTAAATACACAATTTGAAAGTTTTACCAATCTTTTCCATTTTCCAGCCAGAGTCTGGCAGGGCGCAGGCTTGAGATGAGAGGTATGGATCCAGGAAGTGATTCTGTCTTCCTTTACCGCTGTAGGTGTTATAAGTAGCACCTTGTATCGTCATTTCCAGTGGGGTTTCAGGGATGACACCTGATGTCGACTTATGTAGATGAAGTCTCTTACTTGATATTGATGTAGAGTCCATTCGTCCCCAGGTTGATAGGCATTGGCCATCTGTTTTCACAGGTATCCCTGAGTTCTTTCAAGAGCTTTAATTCAGTCAAGCAATGGGGTGTGGAAGGAATCATTAGGTCTCAGAGTTGGGGTTAGGTCCCTTACTGAAGGAGGGGAACCATGGACAATTTCATAGGGGGTAAGGTTACACAAAGAAACAGAGGGAGTGTTTCTTCCATGAAATAGTGCATAAGGAAGGAGCATAGTACAATCTATTATGCAGGTTTCTAAGCTTAATTTCGTTATGGTCTCTTTAATGGTTCTATTCATTCTTTCTACCTGTCCTGAACTCGGTGGTTTATAAGCACAATGTAACTTTTAATTAATCCCCAGGGTCTTGCCTAACCCCTGACTTATTTGGGCTACAAACGCCAGTCCATTATCAGACCTTATTACTTTAGGCAGGCCGTATCTTGTAAAAATATCTTTCAGGATCTTCTTGACAACCATTTGCGCTGTTTCGTTTTTTTTTCTTTTTTCCTGGAAAAGGCTTCAATCCATCCTCAAAATATATCTACAAAGACTAGGCGATATTTAATTTCAAACCTTGCTGGCTTAATTTTAGTAAAGTCCACTTCCCAGAATTGTCCTGGTCTGGTTCCTCGTAGGTGCTTTTTTGCAGGAAGCTTGGAAGGGTAAGCATTAACCATGACAGACCTGACAGGCTTTTGTTACCCATTCAGTTATTTCCTTTTGCTGTTCTTTCCTTTTGCTCTGTTCTTCATCCTTCAGGAATGAATGCAATTTCTTTGAACCAAGGTGAGTGAGTTGATATACATTTTCTACTGACATATTTAGAGCCGTGACTATAGGAGTTTTTATTGAAGGATTTAGAAATTCCACTTGTGGGCCTTCAGGGTTAAAAGTTATTTTGGCCCGGAGCTTGGTGAGCAGATCTCTGCCCATCAATGGGGCCGGGCATTCTGGGATTACTAAGAACGAGTGATGGATTTTTCCTTTCCCCTGGTCCATGGTCCTCTTAGTTGTCCAAACCCGATATTTTCTGCCATTAGCCCCTTGAATTAGAGACCTTTTTATTTGATAGAGAGACCAATGGGGCCATAAGGGCAGAGTATATTGCCCCTGTATCCACTTCAAAGTTTGCTAGGGTCCCCTCCACTTGAAAATTTACCCTGAGCTCTCGGAGGGGATCTGAGACCCAACATTCTTAGTCATCCTCCAGAGTCAGAATGGCTGGCTAGAGTGGCTGTCTCTTTCAATGGCACTCTTTGAAGCAGTGTCCTTTTTCTTTACAGTAGGCACATTAAATTGAGGCCAGGGGTGGCCTCTAGTCTGGGCCCCGGTATCCCTTCCTGTCTCTATGTTTCTTATTTCTGGCCTATTTGTTGTTGTGACCAGGACCTTAGTCAATGCCTTAGTCTGTCTTTTGTTTCTTTTATCCTTCCTTTGCTCCCTACTATTCCTCACTTTCTTTCTTATAGTATACCTTCTCGGCTACTCTGACTAAATCTCTCAAAGTCATATCTTGTAATCCATCTAAGCATTGTAACTTTCTTTTAATATCCAGGGCAGCTTGCCCATAAAGGCCATCTTTACAGATGACTTTTGATCCTCTGCCTGAGGATCGAAAGAGTATATCTCCTATATGCCTCCATAATTCTCTCTAAAAACATAGAGGGAGATTCATCAGGCCCTTGAATAATCTCTCTTAACTTGGCAAAATTTGTAAGTCGCCTAGCGGCCACTAAGATACCCACAATTAGAGCCCAGTGATAAGTGGACAGATGCTCCCTACCTTCAAAGGTGTTGGGGTCCCAGTTTCGTCGATTCAAGGGAAAGCCGGGTTAAATATGTTGGGAAGTTTTGTCGGTTACACATCTGGTCAGAGGATATTTTTCTCTAGCATCCAGGAGGATTCTCTTTTGTTTCTCTGTCATGAAGAGACAACCCTAGGTGTTGTTGGCAGTCATCCCAAGTAGGCTGGTGTGAAAACATCAATGACTCAACCACACCTAGGAGCCGGTTGGGGACCTCGGTAAAACGGGGATTTTTATTTTTCCAGTTATATTGGTCTGAAGAGGAGAAAGGTAAATACTGGTAGGCTTGCATTTTTCCCCCAAGGCCGTTGTCAATCATTGGCCCCTAGGGATGGAGGGGGAGCATCATTCGAGTTCCAGATTTTTCAATCATTCACCGCTGGTGAGTACCTTTAGCCGGGCTAGCTTCCTCCAGAAGAGGAGGGGCTGTGTGTGCCGCGGGGAAATTATCTGGAGGGCACTGGGCTGGCTTAGCTTTCTCCAATGGTGGAGAGGTTGAGTCAGCAGCAGGGGAATCACTTAGAGGGTGTTGGTCTTTGGGGGACGTGGGCAGGAGATAAGGAGGGGGACGAGAGTCCAGTAGAGTCAAATCTTGTGTCTCAGGGAGAACAGAGGTTGGAGGAGGAGGAGCAGCAGAGGGTTTGAGAGATCATGGGGGAAGAAGTAGGAGTGGGGGTAGGGGCAAGGAAATGCTTCACCCATGAAGGAGATTTGCAGAGGTCCTGCCAAGTTAAGATATATGGCTGTTGATCCAGATGGCTATGTGGCCCTGGCTGAAAGACAATATCGTCTGACTTTTTAAATTAGTGGGAAGTAGAAAGATCCTTCTAGGGGCCATCCGAATACAAAGGTGGGCCATTCTGAGGCACAGAGAGTCTGCCAGGTCCAGAATTTTACTGAAAAAGAAAGATTCTGAGCCCTTAAGGGTACTTTGGTCCAGTGATCGAGGGTTAGGGACACAGGCATTGAAGTGCTCTGTCCCATAATGAAAGATACACAAACAGTAAAAGCAACGACACACGACACAGACAAGACAAGAAAATAAAGACAGACAATGGAACTTCGAACACTGAGACCAGGACTAAGTATCTGGCCCAACCCGATGGGCTGGCGATACTGAATCTGAAACAAAATATCACTGAATTGAGGAGACTATTGCTCCTCGATTTCCCGAATACTCTGGAGCATCCCCCAGGGATGTGGCCTGTGGCTCTGTGACACGTATGTCAGCCACCGTCGGAGAGAGCTCACACTCTTCATTGACAGCCATTTTGCGAAGCCCTAACCTGAAACCTGAAACCAGAAAGAGGCACCATACATACCCCAAGAGGAGCCTGTTGGGGTCTCTCGTTCGCCGCTGCCGGATCTCAGTGGAACCTCCATATGTAAAGGTCAGGCGAGCATCGGGTGAAGAGCCCACCAAGAGACTGTCTCATGCAAAAGCAAAGGGTTTATTGGGGATTCAGCATGTTGGGGCTCAGAGCTCACTTGAATAGAGCAGAGAGCCCTGAGAACAGCTTAAGCAGAGCTTATATACTTTCCTTGGAGAGGGCAGAGAGGGAACTTTATTGTTTGGTCTGGGCGAGTGAGCAGTTTGCGTGCAACCGGGTGAATGAGTACATTCTGTAGGTTGGCAGTTGGGGACAGCACATTCTGGGAACAAGATTAGCAAACAGTTCTCAAGATTTCAATAGTGTTTTGTTAAGCATACAGAAAAACAGCAAGCGACATTTACCTATTTTACTAAATTTTCATTACCGAATATACTTTGCCAGATTTCCTAATGTCTCTATTGAAATCTGCTTTCCTACATATTTTCCCCAGTACATCATTGTGACTGACTCTTCACAAGTGCTGACATTTACATTCACTCTATACCCGAAACCCCATAGCTAAAGAACTTTTGGTGCAAATCCTATACTTACTCTCCGTTCTAAACTTACCAACTATCGTCCTAATCCTACCGACTATGCTTTTTTTAATTTTTTTTCTTAAAGAAAGAGTTAGAGAGAGAGGGAGAGAGAGAGAGAATTTTTTAACATTTAGTTTTTTTAGTACTTGGCAGACACAACATCTTTGTTTGTACGTGGTGCTGAGGATCGAACTCGGGCCGCACGCATGCCAGGCGAGCGCGCTACCACTTGAGCCACATCCCCAGCCCCCCGACTATCCATTTTTGACTGGAAGTTCTTTTTGACAATCAATCATTCAAAGTACAAGGTCCTATGCCTTTGTATATTGATTTATCTGAGACATCTGTGCAGAAAATAAATCAAAGCTAAATATTGCAATCAAAGACCCAATGCCCTTCTGGGCTTCAAATATTACCTTTATTTCTGTTTTCGTACTTATATTTTACCTATATATTCTTGAAAATATCGAAGGTTCGCCATACCATTATTCATTCAGCAGAATGATTCCTAACCCCAATCGAAACTGTTATTAACCCTAACCATACACTCTTCCCTCAATCTAACTTTACAGAAGAGCAGGGACAGAGTTGATCTTAAAATACAGGAATGTACGGTTTCTTCCAACTGCTGAGAAACTCAAAGGTCCACGCAAAATGATCTCTGGAGAAGTTGTAGGCACATATGTAGGAACTGAGAGAGCAAAAGTCATCTTCCATTGAAAACAACCTGGTCAGGATGAAGGGATGTGTCTGAATCAGCCTCTCTCTTCTTAATATGGAGAAGAAGGACCAAACCAGGCCAGTGTGGAGAGCACTTCCCGGGTGACTATGGTTGATATACCATTCGAACTTTTGAAAGTGCCACAGGATGTAGGGGCAGCCTCCATTTCATGGGACACTTTGAAGCAACTGTTAGAACAAAGTGGTTGCCAAGGCAGTGACCTCATTCAGATCATGAAGGAAGTGACCTCACCTAACATCCTTTGTGATGGAACACTCTGAACTTGAGATCCAGGAAGCTAGGCACCCAAATCCTGTTTCAGTCCCAGTCCCAGTCCAAGTGGTCTCAATTGTTCGGATTTACCAAGGACAGAGTCAGTCTTTCTTGGTACCTACGGAGGTGAGGATGCCCAAATGCCAGGAAAGCTCTGAAGAGTGGCCTTTCCTGAGAAAGCAGTTAGTGGATCACCGCTGGCTCCTGAGAACTTCACAGTGTTGACCAAGGAGACCAGATCTGAGACAGGACAGGACATTTCGGGGTAACATAGTATGGCCCACCAATCAGAGGACACTATGGATACTCTCAGACTGACTTGGGGGAAGAAATTGTCTTTGTGGATGTGGCTGTTGGTTTGTGGTTTGGTCTCATGTTCTGAGAATAGGTAATAAAGGCGGTTTTTTGGTTTGAAGTGAATTGTTTCTAATAAGTCTTATGAAAAGGCGAGTGTTTCTAAGTCTGTGTATCCCACTGTGTTTGTGGTTCTAGACATCAGAAAAGAGAATGCATCAATGGATGACTCCTGTCTAGTAGAAATCTTCCCAACATTCATCCTGCCAATTTATGAATGGACTGCGGCTTGCCTTATGAATGGGCAACACCTACTATCTTCCTAAGTTTCTATTTTGTTCCTGAATTCACTCCACTCTCCAAAATAGGCTCATGGTTATGTGTCCAATATATATACCACCTCCAAGCTCTGTGGCATGGCCATGTACTGGATAGCTAAAGGGAATGGCGAGCATCTCAGAAAACTCAGATATCAGTGTGACCAGGAAAGTCTCAGTGGAGAAATCCTGCTTTGGGCCATTTGCTTACCTATTGTTCTGTTGCCCTGAATTTCAGAAAGCTTTTTGCCTCAGACTACTCCTTTGTGAAGCCTGAAGAAAAGAGTCTTCAAATGCAAATGAATGGGCATCACCTGTGGCTCTTTGCTTGATTGCTTTGGAAAGGGATGTGTCTGAATCAGCCTCATGACCCTGTGTGATGCTGTGGCTTAGATTCTTAGCACCTGATGGATCTAAAGAAAGATACCATGTGTGCATCCAAAACCAAAATGGCCAAATGAGGAGTCAGTGTGGATTAAGTCTTTTGCTTTCCTCTGTTAGGTTCCTGAAATCCATCAAGTGAGAATAGGGATCTTTTGGGTCAAATGAGTTCTTCAAACCCTGCAGAGACTAGCCCAGAGGTGCTTGGCTTTTCTCATGACTCCAAATCACATAAAGAATCTATACCTGAAAGTAAGTAGGCCCCAAATTGGAGATGCAGAGCAGTACTAAGTTCAGGCCTATTTAATCACTCTTGGTTCTCAGGAAGGGTGTCCAGGCCACCCTGACTTTAGGCAAATGAGGGGCAAGGGAACTTATTTGGATACTGTCTTTGTCTGTGCCCCTCATGGAAATTTCCAGCCAGAGGTTATGATAAGTGTCTATATGGAGAATGTTGAGGGCCATGTGGGAGTGTTTTGGTTTTAATTCTGGTCGTTTGTGTGGCGGTTGGAAGAGATGACTTAGTTCACCTGGGCTTGAACTCTGGTGTTATTAGAGACTGAATTCTGGAACTGTCCTCAGAGAAGTATTGCCATGAATTGTGTTGGAATTTTAGGAGGCAACACATGAGAGTCATCCTGAAAACTGAGATCCTGGCCAAGGTGGCTTCCACAGAGCACTGGGAATCTCAGCCAGGATTTCACGTGATTTTATTCTGAAAGTCTTGGCAGCCATAATTGAGAGTCAAAACACACATAGACCTCACATTTTAGACCTCAATGGGCCTGGATTCATGTGAAATATTGGCCACTCTTTGGGAAGCCTTGCCTGTGAGAGTTCTCCAGAGATTTCTTTGAAATGAGCTTCCTCACCATTTAATGTTTCCTAAATAATTTGAAACCCACAGTGCCTCCAATTTCATCTTTGAAAAATAGCTAAATACATACCATGAATTTTTTGAAATTTCAATGACCAGGTGGCAATGGAGAAACTTTGGATGACTTGTTGCTGGTCATGAGTGTACCAGACTGTGCTTGGATTTACTTGGTTTCATGAAAACAGTGTAGAAAAGAGATCCCTGTAAGTTGGAGACTGCTGAGTAGTGGGCCTAGAGCAGTGGTGTGCAGGTATGTGATAAAACATCTGTGGTGGTATCATGTGGATCTGCCCTTGGATTCCAAATGGCTTGAGACTGACATGGTGAAGTCAGCAGACCCTATTATATAAAAGCATCTTGTTATATGGAGAGGTTTCCGGGCAATGTTCAGAATCAGATTGCTATGGACAAGCGGGCAAGCTATGTGGGGTAGAAGCCTGGTTGGTGCATTTTCCTGCAGACCTTGACCCACCACATGTGACAGAACTCCCTCCATCACTGGTACCTGTTGAACTCCTTGTATTTCCTGAAGCAAATACCAAATTCACAGTGCAGCAGCAAGAAACACCTCGAAAAGTGGAAGATGATCAAATGGCTTCACAGTCCACATGGGAAGACACTTAGACCCCAGTGGCCACAGTTTACCTACAAAGAGAGAATTCAGCACTGCTTCCTCATGTTCATTGGAAAATAAAAAACCATATCTTCCAGGTCACAGAGATCAGACCCAGCTTTGTTGGTCTCACTAGAAAGGATGCTAAAATTCCTGACAACAACATATATTTCAAGTGCCCAACATCAGAGGCAGTTTCTCAAGAGTCTTTAGGCCCAATGAGCTCCATGTTTGTGGAGTGTTTACCCTGTCCCTCACTTTTGGAAACTCCTCTACCACATCCAAGATTGTGAACTCCTGAATATTTTCCATTTCCGATATGTATTCACAGATTTCCTAACTCTTCTTCTCTAATTGTGTTTATTTGGGGCAAAGGTAATGTAAAGGCAATGTTCTGGATGAGAGTGGGAATATTTTTGTGTAGCACATATTTGCATACACATTGGATTCATTTTCCTATTTTCCATTCGAATTACTGAATTCCTGACATTAACCCATACCCTAATAGACTCTGACTACTAATCCTAAAATGATGGACAAAAATAACCAAACAGAATGGAAATGAAAGCAGTTCAGAGAAGGCATGGTGTATAGTTGGACTTTCCTTTTGAATGATAAAGGGTAGGTGTTATAAATCTAGTCAATTTTTAATTGAAATTGATCTCCATGTGTTTTTAAAGTTAACAAATATGTGAATTCCTGTCTCCCTTTCTCTGCAGCCTGTTCAGCACATGTATTTTTATATGCAAATATAGAAACATAACTGGTATCACACGTATATCCTTGTGAGTTTGGCTGTCTTGGGAGATACAAATTGTGGGAAGAGATCACTCCTCCTAAACGCTGTTGGAACTGAAACTTCAACCTATGGGTGAACTTCCTAGTTGAACAATATTATACATAAATCCATGTTCAGTAAAATGATTATTTTTGGATCTGTGGATGATATATGATTCATAGTGAATTTCGATTGGCATGCATATTGATACATTTTAGTGTCTGTGTGTGTGTGTGTGTGTGTGTGTATATATATATATATATATATATATATATATATATATATATATATAAATACATAAATGCACACACACATATCTATATCTATCTATCTATCTATCTATCTATCTATATATATATATATATAAACTCTCAAGATTTTTCAAAATATGAAATATATGTTTCTTATTATACACTCCCTAAATTCATTCGTGTTCATATATGTAAATTTATAGTCAACATTTCACAAGATTATTCTCATAAAAATTCATCCACTTGAAATACGTATTCGTTTCCTAGTACTGAAAACTAACTTCAGTGAATAGTGCATACAAATCATAATATTTCTACAGTAACTGAGCCAGTTTAGCATCAATGCAAGTAGATTCCTATGGGATATGATGTGTATTTTGACGTTCATTTTCATTCAAAACTGGTGCATTACTATTTTTTCAGTTTTTGCACATCATTGGATATATATTTCATCCACAAGTTAGGAAATTTATAGGCTTTTTTTATACTTACAATCAAATCCTGCTTCAGAACATATGAATTTCTCTATATTTCTTGACTCATCTTTTCATGAGATTTCGTTCCAAACACATTATTTTCCATTTCCATAATAACTTTTGAAGCTAAACTCACACACCCTTCATGATAAAACATAACCCTAATATTACCATTAGATGTATAACTCGTTGGAATGAATGATTGTATATCAATATAAGATTTTTATATATTTTCAGATATCAATTCAATCCATGATTTAAAGTGGAAATAGTATATTATTTATTCACAGTATTGTCAATTCATTCATTTCTTCAACATTCATAGACACAGGGTACAACTCTGTGTACCCCCAATACTAATTTATACCTCTTCAAAATATTGCTCCCAAAATGTTAGAAGAAATACTCATGTCACCTGATCTACATATACATTTTATCACAGTAATATTCTGATCACAAAATTCAAAGGTCACACTTCTGATTGTAGCAAATCCTAGATGGAAAGTGATCCTGGATTACTAAAAACATCCATGTCCAGGTTTCCTAATGCTCTCAAATGTCAATCATATTGGTGACTACATATTTGTTTCTTCCTAAGATTATATATTGAAACTCAACCTTGTTGATAATGTCTAATCCTATCATTCACTTTATACTTTGCCTGATTTCATAATGTGTGTATTGATATCTGATTTCCTACATAATTTTCCCAGTTCATCATTGTGACTGAATCTCCACATGTGCTGAAATTTACATTCACTCTCTAACCGAAAACCTAGGGCTATTGAACTTTTGGTCCAAATCCTATACTCACTCTTCTTCCGAAACAGACCGACTATCTTCCTAATCCTAACAACTATCCCTTTTTGACTGGATGAACTCTTCTACATTCAATCATCCAGGGTACAAGATGATATGCCATTGTATATTGATTTATCAGAGACATCTGTGCGAACGAAATTCAATGCTAAGTATTCCAATCAAGGGCCCAATGCGCTTCTGGGCTTAAAATCTTACCTAGATTTCTGTTTTCATACTTATATTTCAAATCTATATTCTTATAAATATCCCAGGTTTCCAATACCATTATTCATCCAGCAGAATGATTCCTAACTTAAATAGAACATGTTATTAACCCTAACCATACATTGTTCCCTCAATCTAACTTTATAGAAGAACAGGGACAGAGTTGGTCTTAATATAGAGGAATATAGGGGATCTTCCACCCGCTGAGAACCTCAAAGGTCCATGCAGAAATTATCCCTGGGGAAGATGAAGGCAGCTATAAAGGACCTGAGAGGGCAAAAGTCATCATGTAAGGCAAACAACCTGGTTAGGATGAAGGGATGTTTATGAATCAGCCTCTCTCTTCTTAATGTAAAGAAGATGGACCAAACCAGGTCTGTGTGAGAGCTGTTCCCGGGTGCCTATGGTTGATATATCGTTCTAAGTTGTGAAAGTGTCACAGAAAGTAGGGGCAGCCTCCATCTCATGGGACCCTTTGAAGGAACTGTTAGGACAAAGTGGTTGCCAAACCAGTGACCTCATTCAGTTCCGAACGGAAGTGACCTATCTCACTTCCTTGGTCTTGGAACACTCTGAACTTGGAATCCCAGAAGCCAGGCACACAGAACCAGTCCCAGACCCAGTCCCACTGGGCTCACTTGTTTGGTTTTACCAAGGACAGAATCAGTCTTTCTTGGTACCTACTGATTTGAGAATGGCCAAATGCCAGGAGAGCTTTGGAGAGTGGCCTTTCCTGAGAAAGAAGGTAGTGGCTCAAAGCTGGCTCCTGACAACTTCAAAGAGTTTGCCAAGGAGTCCAGATCTGAGACAGTACAGGGCATTTTGGGGGAACATAGTATGGTACAACAATCAGAGGTAATTCCGGAGAGTCAAAGACCTACTTGGGGGAAGAAAGTCCTATGTTGTTGTGGGTGTGAGTTTGTTGTTTTTTCTCATGTTCTGAGAATTGGTAGGAAAGGCAGTTTGTTTGATTTGAAGTGGACTGTTTCTAGTAAGTCGTTTGACAAGGCAAGTGTTTCTATGTCTATGTATCCACTGTGTTTGTAGTTGTAGACATTAGAAAACATAATGCATCAATGAATGTGTCCTGTCTAGTATAATGCTTCCCAGAATTCATACTGCCCAATTTATGATTGGACTGCAGCTTTCCTTATGGATGGGTAGCAATTACTATCTTCCTAATTTCCTGTTTTATTCCTGAATTCTGGGCACTCTCCGGAATAGGCTCATGGTTTTCTGTTCAAGATACTGTGACATGGCAATGTACTGGAGAGCTGAAGGAAATGGGAGCATCTCAGGAAACTCAGATATCAGTGTGACCAGTAAAGTCTATGTGGAGAAACCCTGCTTTGGGAATTTTGCTTACCTATGGTTCTGGTGCTGTGAATATCTAGAAGGTCTTTGCCTTAGGCCACCCCTTTGTGAATCCTGAAGAAAAGAGTTTTCAAATGGAAATGAATAGGCATCACCTGTGGCTCTTTGTTTTATTTCTTTGTAAAGAGATGTGTCTGAATCAGCCACTTGGCCCAGTGTGATTATTTGGAGAAGTACATCAGTATTAATGGCAGGCGTATTTGATCATTCCTGGTTAACAGGAAGGGTTTCCAGGCCACCCTGACTTTAGGCAAATTAGAGGCAAGGGAGATTATTTTGGACACTGTCTTGGTATGCACCCCTCATGGAAACCTCAACCCAGAGGTTATGATGAGTGTCTATATAAAAGAAGATGAGGGCCATGTGGGAGTGTTTTGGTATTAATTGTGGTCAGTTGTGTGGCAGTAGGAAGAGATTCCTGGATCAACCTGGGCTTGAACTATGGTGTGATTCCCCTTAGAGACTGAGTTTTGGAACTGAACTCAGAGAAGTATTACCATGAATTCTGTTGGGATTTTAGAAGGCCATGCAGGAGAGTTGCCCTTGGAGACTGAGATTTAGGCCCAGGATGGCTTTCCACAGAGCACTGGGAATCTCAGCTAGGATATCACATGATTTCATTCTGAAAGACTTGGCAGCCATACTTGAGAGTCAAATAACACATGGAACTCACATTGTAGACCTCAATGGGCCAGGCTTCATTTGACCTTTTGGCCACTCTTTGGGAAGACTTGCCTGTGAGAGTTCTCCTGAGCTTTCATTGAAATGAGCTTCCTCACCATTTAATGGTTCCTGAATGAATTGAAATCCACAGTGACACCAACTTCATCCTTAAAAAATGGCTAGATAAATACCATGGAATAATTCCCAAGAGCAGGTGGCACTGGAGAATCATTGGATGTTCTGTTGCTGATCATGAGTGTACCAGACAGTGCCTTGATTTACTGGGTTTCATGAAAATGGTGTAGAACAAAGATGCCAGTACGTTGGAACCTGCTTAGTAGTGGGCCTAGAGCAGTGGTTTGCAGGTGTATGATAAAATATCTGTGATGGGGCCACATGGATCTGCCATTGGCTTCCAAATGCCTTTTGACTGACATGGTGCAGCCAGCAGACCCTTATATGTAAAGGCATCTTGTTACATTGAGAGGTTTTAGGGCAATGTTCAGAATTGGGTTGCTACAGACAAGGGGGCAAGCTTTGTTGAATAGAAGCCTGGTTGGGGCGTTCTCCTGCACACCCTGACCCACCACACGTGAGAGTACTCCCTCCAGCACTGTGTCCCCGTTGAACTCATGGTATTTACTGAAGCCAATACCAAACTCCCAGTGCAGCAGTAAGAATCACCAGGAAAAGTGGAGAATGACCAAATGGCTTCTCAGTCCACACGAGGAGACACTTAGCTCCCAGTGGCCACAGTTTACCTACAATGAGGGAATTTAGAACTGCTGCCTCATGTTCACTAGAAAAGAAGAAACCATGTCCTTCAGGTCACATATATGCAGATCCAGCTTTGATTGTCTCACTACAAAGGAAGCTGAAGCTCTTGACAACAACATATATTACAAGGGCCCAACCTCAAAGGCAGTTTCTCAAAGAGTCATTAGGCCAGCAGAACTCCATATTTGTGGAGTATTTACCCTATCCCATACTTTTGGAAATTCCTCTACCGCCTCCAAGGCTGTGAACTCCTGAGCATTTTCATTTCCACATATGTATTCACAGATTTTCTAACTCTTCTCCACTAATTGTGTCTTAATTGGGGCGAAGGTTATGTCAAGGCATTGTTCTGGATGAGAGTGGGATGATTTTTGTGTAGCACATATTTGCATACACATTAGATTCATTTTCATATTTTCCATTTGAAATAATGAATCCCTGACATTAACCCATAACCTACTAGACTCTGACTACTAATCCTAATATGATGGAGAACAAGAAACCTAACAGAATAGAAATACAGGCCGTTCATAGGAGGCATGGTGCATACTTGGACTTCCCTTCTGCTTTATCAAGGGTATGTGTTATAAATCTAGTCAACTTTTCATTGTAATAGTTCTCAATGAGTTTTTAAAGTTAACACATATGTAAATTAATGTCTCCCATTCTCTGTAGCCTATTCATCACATGTATTTTTTATGCATATTTAGAATCCTACCTGGTATCACAAGTACATTTTTGTAAGCTCACTGATTTTGAAAGATACATATTTTGATAAGATATCAATCCCCCTAAATCATGATGGAACTGAAAATTAAACCTATTGGTGAATTTCCTAGATGAACAACATTATATATAAATCGATGTTCAGTAAAATGAATATTTTTGGATATGTGGATGATATGTATTACACGGTGAATTTCGATTAGCATATAGATTGCTACATTATAATGTCTGTGTGTGTCTGTCTATCTATCTATATCTATATCTATATCTATATCTATATCTATATCTATATATATATATATATATATATATATATACTGTCCAGATTTTTCAAAATGTGAAATATATGTTTCTTATTATACACTCCTTAAATTCACTCATGTTTCTATATGTGGTTTATAATCAACTTTTCACAAGATAATTCTCAGAAATATTCATCTGCCTGAAATACATAATTATTTCCTAGTACTGAAAACTAACTTCAGTGAATGGAGCTTACAAATCCTAATATTTTTACAGTAACTGAATCAGTTAAACATCAATGCAAGTAGAATCCTACGGGACATGATGTGTATTTTGAAGTTCATTTTTATTCAATATTGGTACATTATTATTTTTTCAGTTTATGGACATCATAGGATATATGATTTCATCCACAAGTTCAAAAATTTATAGGCATTTGTTTCACTTTTAATCACGTCCTGCTTCAGAACACATGTATTCCTCTAAGTTTCTTGACTGGTCTTTTCATGAGATTTCATACCAAACACATTAATTTTGATTTCCATAATCACTTTGGAAGCAAAACTCACAAACCATTCATATTAATTATCACTCTGATATTACCATTAGATGTATAACTGGTTTGAATGAATGATTGTATGTCAATATAAGATTTCTTATATCTTTTCAGATATCAATTCTATCCATTATTTAAAGTGGAACCAGTTATATTATTTATTCACACTATGGTCTATTCATGCATTATCTCTATATTCATAGACACAGTGTACACCTCTTTGTACCCCCAATACTAATTTATACGTCTTCAAAATATTGCTCCCTGAAATGGTGGAAGTGGACTCATGTCACCTGATCTTCATATACATTTAATCACAGAAATATTCTGGACACAAAATGCAAAGGTCACACTTATGATTGTATAAAAGCCCAAATGGAAAGAAAACATGGATTACTAAAAACATCCATGTCCAGGTTCCCTAATGCTCTCAAATGTCAATTCTATTGGTGACTACACATGTGTTTCTTCTTAAAATTATATATTCAAACTCAACCCAATGGAAAATGTCTAATCCTATCCCTCACTTTATAATTTGCCTGATTTCATAATGTCTCTATTGCTATCTGCTTTCCTACATATATTCCCCAGTTCATCATTGTGACTGACTCTTCACATGTGCTGACATTTACTTTCACACTCTAATAAATAACCTATTGCTAAAGAACTTTTGTTCCAAATCCTATACTCACTCTTCTTCCTAAACATACTAACTATCTTCTTAATCCTACCGAGTATCCCTTTTTGACTGGATGTTCTCTTCTACATTCAATCATTCAAGTAACAAGGTCTTATGCTATTGTGTATTGATTTATCTGAGACATCGGTGCAGAATGTAGTTCAACGCTAAGTATCACAATCAAGGGCCCAATGCCCTTCTGGGCTTCAAATCTTACTTAGATTTCTTTTTTCATACATATATTTCATCTCTATATTCTTAAAATAATCACAAGTTTCCAATACCATTATTCATGCAGCAGAATAATTCCTAACCCAAATGGAACATGTTATTAACACTAGCCATACACTGTTTGTGTTAATAACATGTTTACAGAAGAGCAGGGACAGTGTTGATCTTACAATACAGGAATGTAGTGGATCTTCCATCTGCTGAGAACCTCAAAGCGCCATGCAGAAATGATCCCTGGAGAAGATGTAGGCAGGTATGAAAGACCTGAGAGAGCAAAAGTCATCTTCCATCGCAAACAACCTGGTCAGGATGAAGGGATGATTCTGAATCAGCCTCTCTCATCTTAATGTAGAGAATATGGACCAAACCAAGACTGTGTGGAAAGCTGTTCCTGGTTCCCTATGGTTGATATACCATTCTAATTTGTGAAAGTGTCACAGGAAGTAGGGGCAGCCTCCATCTCATGGGACCGTTGAAAGAAACTCTTAGGACAAAGTGGTTGCCGAGGCAGTGATCTCATTCAGTTCCTGAAAAAAGTGACCTCAACTCACTTCCTTATTGATGGAACTCTCTGAACATGGGATCCAGGACGCCAGGCACCCAGATCCAGTCCCAGTCCCAGTCCCAGTGGTCTCACTTGTTTGGATTTACCAAGGACAGAATCAGTCTTTCTTGGTTCCTCCTAAGGTGAGGAGGCCAAATGCCTGGAAAGCTCGGAAGATGGGCTTTTCCTGGAAAAGCAGGTAGCGGCTCACTCCTGGTTCCTGACAACTTCACAGAGTTGGCCAAGGAGACCAGATCTGAGACAGAACAGGACATTTTGGGGGAACATAGTATGGCCCACCAGTCGGAGGATACTCCGGATAGTCTCATACCTATTTGGGGGAAGAAGGTGTCATTGTCAGTGTGGGTGTGGGTTTGTGGTTTTGTCTCATGTTCTGAGAATAGGAAGTAAAGTCAGTTTGTTTGGTTTGGAGTGAACTGTTTTTAGTAAGTCGTTTGACAAGGCAAGTGTTTCTGGGTCTGTGTATCACACTGTGTCCGTGGTTGTAGACATTAGAAAAGAGAATGCATCAATGGATATGTCCTGTCTAGTAGAAAGCTTCCCAGCATTCATCCTGCCCATTTTATGAATGGACTGTGGATTGCCTTATTAATGGGCAATACCTGCTACCTTCCTAATTTGCTGTTTTCTTCCAGAATTCTGGACACTCTCCAGAATAGGCTCATGGTTTTGTGTCTAAGTTATGTACAACCTCCAAGCTCTGTGACAAGGCAATGTTCTGGATAGCTGAAGGAAATGACGAGCATCTGAGAAAACTCAGATATCAGTTGACCAGGAAAGTCTCAGTGGAGAAACCCTGCTTTGGGCCATTTGCTTACCTATTATTCTGTTGCCCTGAGAGTCAGGAAGTCTTTGTCTCAAGCCACCCCTTTGTGAATCCTGAACAAAATAGTTTTCAAATGGAAATAAATAGGCTTCACCTTTGGCTCTTTCGTTAATTGATTTGGAAAGAGTTGTGTCTGAATCAGCCTCTTGGCCCAGTGTGATTCTTTGACTTAGATTCTCAGCACCTGATGGATCTAAAGAAAGATCCCATGTGTGCATCCAAATCAAAAATGGCAAAAAGAGCTGTCATTGTGGATGAAGTCTCTTGCCTTCCTCTGTAAGGTTCCTGAATTCCATCAAGTGAGAATAGGGATCATTTGGGTCAGATGAGTTCATCAAAGCCCTTCAGAGGCTATCCCGTAGGTGCTTAGGTTTTCTCATCACTCCAATTCACATAAAGTATCTTTAACTGACACTCAATAGGCCTCAAATGGGAAAAGTGGTGCAGTATTACGGGAAGGCCTTTTTGATCACTCCTGTTACAAAGGAAGGGTGTCCAGGCCACCCCAAATTTAGGCAAATGAGGAGCAATGGAGCTTATTTTGGACACTGTCTTGGGCTGCGTCCCTCATGGACACCTCCAGCCAGAGGTTATGATGAGTGTCAATATGGAAGAAGATGAGGGCCATGTGGGAGAATATCGGTTTGATTGTGGTCATTTGTGTGGCAGTTGGAAGAGATGACTGGGTCCACCTGGGCTTGAACTCTGGTGTGATTCCCCTTAGAGACTGAGTTCTGGAACTCACCTCAGAGAAGTATTGCCATGAATTGTGTTGGGATTTGAGGAAGCCACGCATGAGAGTCATCTTTGGAGACTGAGATCAAGGCCCAGAATAGCTTTCCACAGGGCACTCTGATCTCAACCAGGATATCACATGATTTTATTCTGAAAGACTTGGAAGCCATTGTTGAGAGTCAAAACAGACAATGACATCACATTTTAGACCTCAATGGCCCTGGCTTAATGTGACCTTTTGGCCACTCTTTGGGAAGCCTTGCCTGTGAGAATTCTCCAGAACTTTCATTGAAATGAGCTTCCTCAACATTTAATGGTTCCTGAATGAATTGAAACCCACAGTGCATCCAACTTCATCCTTGAAAAATGGCTAGATAAATACCATGAAAATTTTCAATTTCCCATGACCAGGTGGCACTGGAGAACCATTGGACATTCTGTTGCTGATCATGAGTGTACCAGACCGTGCCTTGATTGATTGGGTTTCATGAAAATAAGTTGGAGCCTGCTGAGTAGTTGTCCTAGAGTAGTGGTTGGCAGGTGTGTGAAAAACATCTGTGGTGGGGCCATGTGGATCTGCCATTGGCTTCCAAATGGCTTGTGACTGACATGGTGCAGTCAGCAGACCCTCCTATGCAAAGGCATCTTGTTATATGGTGAGGTTTCAGGGCAATGTTTACAATCAGGTTGCTATGTTTAAGGGGGCAAGCAATGTGGGATAGAAGCCTGGTTGGTGCATTCTCCTGCATACCCTGACCCACCACGCCTGACAGAACTCGCTCCAGCACTGTGTCCCAGTTGAACTCCTTGGATTCCATGAAGCAATTACTAAACTCCCAATGCAACAGCAATAAACACATATAGAATCCTACCTGGTACCACACCTACATTCTTGTGAGGTGAACGACTTGGCAGATACAAATTGTGAGAGAAGATCACTCCTCCTAAACACCGTTGGAACTGAAAATATAACCAATGGATGAGCTTCCTAGTTTTACAACATTATACATAAATCCATGTTCAGTAAAATGAATATTTTAGATCTGTGAATGATATATATTTCATGATGAATTTTGAATAGCATATATATTGTGAGTTTTTAATGTGTTTGTGTGTATGTATATATATATGTGTATATATATACATACACACATTCTCCAGATTTTTCAAAATATGAAATATTTGTATCTTAATATACACTCCCTTAATTCATTCATATTCATGTATGTGGATTTATGATGATCTTTTCTAAATATTATTCTCAGAAATATTCATCCACCTGAAATACTTCTTTGTTTTTTGTACTGAAAACTAACTTCAGTGAATGTTGCATACAAATCCTAATATATCTAGAGTAACTGACCCAGTTTAACCTCAATGCAAGAAGATTCAAATGGAACATGATGTGTATTTTGATGTTCATTTTAATTCAACACTGGTACATTACTATTTCTTCAGTTTATGCACATCATAGGATATATATTTCATCAAAAAGATGACAAAATTATAGGCGTTTTTTCACTTTCAATCACTTCCTACTTTAGAACACATGTATTCTTCCATATTTCTTAACTGGTCTTCTCAAGATTCTTTTTTCCAAACACATTAATTTCGATTTTCATAATCACATTGAAGCAAAACTCACACACCCTTCATGATAAACCATAACCCTAATATTAACATTGATGTATAACTTGTTGGAATGAATGATTGTATATCAATATAAGATTTTTCATATTTTCAGATATCAATTCAATCCACCATTTAAAGTGGAACCAGTTATATTACTTATTCACAGTTGGTCTATTCATGCATTATCTCTATATTCATAGACACAGGGTACACCTGTTTGTACCCCAAATACTAATTTATAAGTCTTCAAAATATTGCTCCCAAAAATGGTGGAAGAAATTCTTATGTCACCCGATCTATATATACATTTTATCACAGTAATATTCTGGACACAAAATTCAAAGGTCAAACTTTTATTTGTACCAAAGCCTAAATGGAAAGTGAACATGGATTACTAAACTCATCAATTTCCAATTTGCCTAATGCTTTCAAATATCAATCCTATTGATGACTACATATTCGTTTCTTCCTAAGATTATATATTCAAACTCAACCCTGTTGAAAATGTCTAATCCTATCACTGACTTTATACTTTGCCTGATTTTGTAATGTCTGTATTGATATCTGCTTTCCAACATATTTTCTCCAATTCATCATTGTGACTGACTCTTCACTTGTGTTGACATTTACATTCACTCTGTAACCGAAACCCTATTGCTAAATAACTTTTGTTCCAAATTTTATACTAACTCTTCTTCCTAAACCTACTGACTATCTTCCTAATTTTACCGACTATCACTTTTGAATGGATGTTCTCATCTACATTCAATCATCCAAGTAAATGTAGGGCAAGTGTCAGAGGATGAGACCACCAAGAGACTATCTCATGCAACAGAAAGGGTTTATTTGGGGTCCAGCATGCTGGGGCTCAGAGCTCACTTGAATAGAGCAGAGAGCCCTGAGAACATCTTAAGCAGAGCTTATATAATTTTCTTGGAGAGGGCAGGGAGGGAAGTTTATTGATGGGTCAGGGCGAGTAAGCGGTTTGTGTGTAAACGCGTGAGGGAGTACATTCTGCAGTTTGGCAGTTGGGGACAGCACATTCTGGGAACAAGATTAGGAAACATTTCTCAACATTTCAACAGTGTTTTGTTAAGCGTACAGAAAAACAGGAAGTGACAAGTACATATTTTATTAACATTTCATTCCCCACTTCTTCTTCTGGCTACTTTTAATCATAAAAGTGATTGTTGGGGGGTGTCACATTTTATGTATGCTAGTGGGGTATTAACATAAGTTTAACTTGTCCAATTTGAGCTTGGAGAAAAGAAATTACATGGTTGAGAAACAGGGTTTTATAGTAAGCAATAAAATGAGGATTATTATTGGACCGGCCAGGGTTGATTAAAATGTAGTTAACCAGGGGGACTGTGTAAACCAAGACTCAAACCACCAATTTTGGGTCTCTATCTCTCTTTGATGCTCTTCAAGGCATCTTTTTAATTTACTCATAGAGTTTGTTACAACTCCAGTATGGTCGACATAAAAAAAAAAAAAACATTCTTTCCTCAATGCAGCACAAAGGCTCCCTTCTCTCATGAAATGGAGGTCCAACCCTCGACTTTTCTGTAAAACAACTTCTGCCGCAGTCTTTGGCTGGGCACAAATCACGAGTCTCCACACAGCTTGTAGATTCAAACAGCAATTCTTTATTCCCGAACTCACACCGGCCGTCTACAAACACGCTCTGGGAGAATCCACGTTCTCTGCCCAAATCCACTCTCTCCCAAATCCACTCTGCATGGGCTTCTGTCTCCCAAAATATACAGTCTGACCCTAAGCACTCAAGAGGAACTCAGCAGCAGGATACGCCCTATTCTAAAGGGGGAACACCCTAATCTCCTATTATGCTAAACTGCCCTATTCTAAAGGGGGAACACCCTAATCTCCTATTATGCTAAACCGCCCTATTCTAAAGGGGGAACACCCTAAACACGGATCCTGCCCTGGTCCTTGAGCAAGGTCACCTTTCAGAAGTCCTTCCACTAGACAGCATGGGAGTAAGCTGGCAAGGAATTTGTCATACCTACTTGGCTGATGGCTCCCAGCAAACTTCAAAGAGAGAGGTAAAAGATTCCTGCAAAGCTGTGATGGAATTTTCTAATATCTTTAAGTTTTGATCTATTGCTGCTTCTAATTGGGTCATTTGTTGTGTCCCATGGACCAGGGCAGTGGTTCCTGTGTGAACCCGGGCAGCAACTCCTATTCATAATAGAATGGCTAAGGTGAGAGATATATGTTCCCACCTGAACCGGGTTGTATGCCCCTCTATTTGATCTTCAAATGAACCTGCGTCATAATAGAGCACTCTGGGAAACATCTGCACCATTACACAATTAATCACTTCTGTTGACCATTTCATAAAAACATAAACAACGTTTAAGTATATAGAATTATATTGTTGTAGGGACGGAAAAGGCAAGGCACCTAAGATAGCACCAAAGACAAGGAAACAGTCATATTTGGTTGCAACCAGATTCAGAGGGCATTGCTTCTGTTGTAATCAATTAATCCCCTGAAACCCAAGTTTAGGTAGTTTCAGAATTTTGTACCCAACATGTAAGGGAAGGGGCTCTGAAGTTCACAGTCTGCAGAAGTTCACAAAGAGCAGTTTTTGTTTCTGATTTTTCCTCAGTTCTGGGCAAGTTAAATTTTCAAGGACACCTGGGTGCGGGAGAGCTTTTTTTTCCCCTTTTTTCCCTCTGCCAGCTGTTTCCACGGAGCCCAGTTTGCAACTTATCCATCTTACAAATATAGCCATCTCTATGAAGCCCCAGCTCAAGGCCAGAGGCCTTGATCACATATGTTGTGAAAAACTAGTAAGGGTGTGTCTAGCTCAGGAGTGCTGATTTTTTTCAGCCAGTTGCCAGGTAGACCAGGGCAACACAAAAAGAGGAAGTTTATCTACACTGAACTCTTTTATAGGGACTCTTTTGCTGAAAGTCCTAAAGTTAGCCATGGTGAAAACTTCTGGATAAGGTCAGTTAAGACTTTCCTGTGGGCCTGGTACAGAGGGGGAAGACGGGAAATACAGGGCTGAGCGCAGCTCTTTGGATCTGAGAATGAGGAAGGAGAGATGTAAAAGAATAATGGAAAAGGGTTTTGAGATCTTCCTAGCACCAAAAACATGAGTAGTAGAACGGGTAGAACAGAGAGGGAGATGGGAGTGAGTATCCCAAAAAGCCTGTAAGGGACTTTAAATTCTTAGTAACCTGTTTTCAGTGATGACAAAGCAACTTTAAAGGCCATTTTCATTACATCTTGGATAGGGGTCTGAGGGCTCTTCTCAGCTGGTTTGAGCTTTGGGTTAGCTGGTAAGAGGACCTGGTGGGACCTAGTGTGGGCACTGACAGGAGAAGAGAGGAGTGAGTGAGTGGAGGGTTACCTCAGTACCTGCTACCTCAGCAAGGGGGCAATGGTCTGAGAAACGGTGGAGGTTTGGGTTTTTAATATAGTAATTGGAGGGGAGAAATCAAGTTGATGATGTGGGAGTGACAACAGAGAGTCTAGAGCAGAAGGCTGAGGGTGAGCATGTATTGGAGAAGCATAGTTCACGATGTGAGCAAAGGAGAGAAAAGGCCTCCACATAGAGGAATCTCCTTTCACCCTTTTGAGCACTTGCAGAAGTTAAAAAGGTCACACAGAATTTGAAGATCTAGAGACCCCTCAGGGGGCCATCAGTTTTGGTTGTCTAATTGGTAATATGGCCAATGCTGTGTACAGAATTTGATGAGGAGTTTGGGTTCCATGTGGCAGTCCCTGTATGCTCACATCCCCATGACTTACAGAAGATGTTGGCGTTTCCAGCACACAGCCTTGACTGTTTGTGGCTTTGATAGTACACTGGGCAAACATAGTAATCTAGGCTAGCCAACCAGCATCTGGCTCGCGTGTCCCTACATCAATAATGTTTGTTTCCATTATCTATGGTATGGAAGGAATTTAATGGAATTTTAGTGGGATCCTCTTCATTAGGGATATCCCAATAGGGAAGACCTATACGCAGCTGACAAATGTCTGGCTGGAGAGATGGCCACCAGGTCCCTAAGCGGGCTGTATGCAAGATAGACCATACTTCCTTTCCAGTAGGATTTGTGATCAGACATCGCTGCTGAACAGGCTTATGAGGGTTAGGACTACTGGTGGTCAAGGGGAGAGTCTATAGCCTTATCCACACAGCGAATCCACAATTTGAAAGGGTTTCCAGTCTTTTCCAGTTTCCAGCCAGAGTCTGGACAGGGCACAGGCTTGAGATGAGAGGTAGGGATCCAGGAAGTGATTTTGACTACCTTTACCCTGTAGGTGTTATAAGTAGCACCTGGTATGGTCCTTTTCAGGGGAGATCCAGGGATGACACCAGATGTCGTCTTACATAGATGAAGTCTCTATTTGATATCGCTGTAGAGTCCCCTCATCCCCAGGTTGGTAGGCAGTGGCCATCTGTTTTCACAGGTGTCTCTGAGTTCTTTCAAGAGCTTTAAGTCTGTTAAGCAAGGGGGTGTGGAAGGAATCGTTAGGTCTTAGAGTTGGGGTAGGACCCTTACTGGAGGAGGGACACCATAGAGAATTTCACAGGGTGTGAGGTTACACAAAGAAATAGATTGAGTATTTCTTGCATGAAACAGTACATAAAGCAGGAGCATAGTGCAATCTTTTATGCCGGTCTCTAAGCTTAATTTCGTTATGGTCTCTTTAATGGTTCTATTCATTCTTTCTACCTGTCCTGAACTCGGGGGTCTGTAAACACAATGTAATTTCCAATTAATCCCCAGGGTCCTTGCTAACCTCTGAGTTACCTGGGCCACGAACGCCGGTCCATTATCAGACCCTATTACTTTAGGCAGGCCATACCTTGGAAAAATATCTTCCAGAATCTTCTTGACCACCATTTGCGCTGTTTCATTTTTTTTCTTTTCTGTTTTTTTTGGGGGAAAGCTTCAATCCATCCTGAAAATGTATCTACAAAGACTAGGAGATATTTAAGTCCATTCCTTGCTGGCTTAATTTCAGTAAAGTCCACTTCCCAGAATTGTCCTGGTCTGGTTCCTCGTAGGTGCTTTCCTGCAGGAAGCTTGGAAGGGTAAGAATTAACCAATTGATGGACCCAACAGGCTTTTGTTATCCATTCAGTTGTTTCCTTTCACTGTGAGTCGGTTAGTGGAAAACTGTTTTTGATCCTTCAAAAATGAATGCAGTTTCTTTGAACCAAGGTGAGTGATTTGATGTACATTTTCTACTGACATAGTTAGAGCCGTGATTATAGGAGTTTTTACTGAAGGATTTAGAAATTCCACTTGGGGGCCTTCAGGGTTAAAAGTTATTTTGGCCCAGAGCTTTGTGAGCAGATCTCTGCCAATCAATGGGGCCATGCATTCTGGGATTACTAGGAAGGAGTGATGGATTTTTCCTTTCCCCTGGTCCATGGTCCTCTTAGTTGTCCAAGCCTGATATTTACTGCCATTAGCCCCTTGAATTAGAGACCTTTTATTTGATAGAGGTTCCAATTGGGCCTTAAAGGCAGAATATATTGCCCCTGTATCCACTTCAATGTATACTGGGGTCCCCTCCACTTCAAAAGTTAACCTGAGCTCAAGGAGAGGATCTGAGCCCCGACTTTCTTAGTAATCCTACAGAGTCAGAATGTCCAGCTGGCCTGGCTGTCTCTTTCTAGGGCACTCTTTAGCCCAGTGTCCTTTTTTTTTAGAGTAGGCACATTGAATTGAGGCCAGGGGTGGCCTCTAGTGTGGTCCCCGGTGTCCCTTCCTGTCTCCATGTTTCTTAATTTCTGGTCTATTTGTTGTTGTGACCAGGACCGTAGTCAATGCCTTAGTCTGTCTTTTGTTTCTTTTATCCTCCCTTTGCTCCATACTCTTCCTCAGTTTCTCTCTTAGTATACCTTCTTGGCTTCTCTGACTAAACCTCTCAAAGTCATATCTTGTAATCCATCTAAGCATTGTAACTGTCTTTTAATATCCAGAACAGCTTGCCCAATAAAGGCCACCATGACAGATGCCTTTTGATTCTCTGCCTGAGGATCGAAAGGAGTAAATCTCTTATATGCCTCCATAATTCCCTGTAGGAACATGGAGGGACATTCATCAGTCCCTTGAATAATCTCTCTTACCTTGGCCAAAATAGTTGATCGCCTAGCGGCCACTAAGATACCCACTATTAGAGCCCGGCAATAAGAGGAAGGATGCTCATTACCTTCACAGGTTTTGGGGTCCCAGTTGGGTCTGTGCAAGGGAAAGGCGGCTTTGCATATGTTGGGAAGTTTTGTCGGTCACCCATCTGGTCCGAGAATATTTTTTTCTAGAATCCAGGAAGATTCTCTTTTGATCCTCTGTCATGAAGAGAGTCCCTAGGAGTTGTTGGCAGTCATCCCAAGTAGGCTGGTGTGAAAACATCAATGATTCAACCACACCTGAGACCCAGGTGGGGTCCTCAGTAAAAGGGGGATTGTTATTTTTCCAGTTATTTAGGTCTGAAGAGGAGAAAGGTAAAAACTGGTAGGCTTGCACTTTTCCCCCATGGTTGTCATCAATCATTGTTCCTTAGAAATGGAGAGGGAGCATCACGGGAGTTCCAGGGATTTCAATCATTCAACGCCGGCAAATTCCTTTAGCCGGGCCAGCATCCTCCAGGGGAGGAGGGGGTGTGTTTGCTGCAGGGGAGTTATTTGGAGTGCGCTGGGCTCGCTTAGCTTCCTCCAATGGCGGACAGGCTGAGTCAGCAGCAGGGGAATTACTTAGAGGGTGTTGGGGGTTGGGGGACGAGGGCAGGGGATAAGTAGTAGGACGAGAGTCCAGTAGAGTCAAATCTTGTGACTCAGGGAGAACAGAGGTTGAAGGAGGAGGAGGAGCAGAAGGTTTGAGAGAGCATGAGGGAAGGAGTAGGAGTGGGGGCAGGGGCAAGGAAAAGCTTCACACATGGAGGAGGAGAATTGCAGATGTCCTGAAAAGTTAAGATATATGTCTCTTGATCCTGATGTCTATGTGGCGCTGGCTGAAAGTCAATATCTCTGACTTTTTAAATTAGTGGGAAGTAGAAAGATCCTTCTAGGGGCTATCTGAATCCAAAGGTGGGCCATTCTGAGGCACAGAGAGTCTGCCAGGTCCAGCGTTTTACTGAAAAAGAAAGATTCTGAGCCCTTAAGTGGACTTTGGTGCAATGATCAAGGGTCAGGGAAAGAGGCATTGAAGTGCTCTATCCCATTATGAAAGATAAACAATCAGTAAAAGCAACGACACACGACACAGACAAGACAAAACAATAAAGACAGGCAATGGACGTCCAACACTGAGACCAGGACTGAGTAGCCGGCAAAACCTGATGGGCTGGATATGCCGAATGTGAAACAAAATATCACTGAGTTGAGGAGACTATTGTTCCTCGATTTCCCGAGTTCCCTGGGGAGTCCCCCAGTGACGTGGCCTGTGGCTCTATGACATGTCTGTCAGCCATCGTCGGAGAGAGCTCACACTCTTCATCAACAGCCATTTTGCCAAGCCCTAACCTGAAACCTGAAACCAGAAAGAGGCACCTTACATACCCCGAGAGGAGCCCGTTGGGGTCTCTCATCTGCCGCTGCTGGATCTCAGTGGAACCTCCATATGTAAAGGTCGGGCGAGCGTCCGGGGAAGAAACCACCAAGAGACTGTCTCATGCAAAAGCAAAGGGTTTATTATGGGTCCAGCATGCTGGGGCTCAGAGTTCACTTGAATAGAGCAGAGAGCCCTGAGAACAGCTTAAGCAGAGCTTATATACTTTCCTTTGAGAGGGCAGGGCAGGATGTTTATTGATGGGTCCGGGCGAGTGAGCTGTTTGTGGGCAACTGGGTGAGGAAGTACTTTCTGCAGTTTGGCAGTTGAGGACAGAACATTCTGGGAACAAGATTAGCAAACAGTTCTCAAGATTTCAACAGTGTTTTATTAAGCATACAGAAAACAGGAAGTGATAAGTACCTATTATATTAACCTTTCGCTACCGAGTACACTTTGCCAGATTTCCTAATGTCTCTATTGATATCTGCTTTCCTACATATTTTCCCCAGTTCATCATTGTGACTGACTCTTCACATGTGGTGACATTTACATTCACTCTATACCCGAAACCTTATAGCTAAAGAACTTTTGGTCCAAATCCTATGCTCACTCTCCTTTCTAAACCTACCGACTATCTTCCTAATCCTACTGATTATCCCTTTTTGACTGGAAGTTCTCTTTGACAATCAATCATCCAAAATACATGGAACTTTGCCATTGTATATTGATGTATCTGAGACATCTGTGCAGAAAATAAATCAAAGCTCAGTATCACAATCAAGGTCCCAATGCTCTTCTGGGCTTCAAATCTTAAATAGATTTCTGTTTTCATACTTATGTTTCACCTATATATTGTTGTAAATATCGCAGGTTTCCAATACCATTATTCATCCAGCAGAATGATTCCTAATGCAAATTGAACCTGTTATTAACCCTAACCATACACTGTTCCCTCAATATAACTTTACAGAAGAGCAGGGACAGAGTAGGTCTTACAATATAGGAATGTAGGGGAACTTCCTATTGCTAAGAAACTCAAAGGTACAGGTAAAAATGATCCCTGGAGAAGTTGTAGGCAGCTATGAAGGAACTGAGTGAGCAAAAGTCATCTTCTCTTGCAAACAACCTGGTCAGGATGAAGGGATATGTCTGAATCAGCCTCTTTCTTCTTAATGTAGAGAAGAACCAAACCAGGCTGTGTGGAGAGCTGTTCCCGGTTGCCTATGGTTAATATACCATTCAAACTCGTGAAACTGTAACAGGAAGCAGGGGCAGCCTTCATTTCAGGGGACCCTTGGAAGCAACTGTTAGGACAAAGTGGTTGCAAATGGTGTGAGCTCATTCAGTTCCTAAAGGAAGTGACCTCAGACCTCACCTCACATCCTTGGTGATAGAACTCTCTGAATTTGGGATCAAAGAATCCAGGCACCCAAATCCCATTCCAGTCCCAGTAGCAGTGGTCTCACTTCTTTGGATTTACCAAGGACAGAATCAGTCTTTGTTGGTACCTACTGATATGAGGATTGCCAAAAGCCAGGAAAGCTCTGAAGAGTGGCCTTTCCTGAGAAAGGAGGTAGTGGATCACCGCTGCCTCCTGACAACTTTACAGAGTTGGCCAAGGAAACCAGATCTGAAACAGGACAGGCAATTTCGGGGGAACATAGTTTGGCCCAATAGTCAGAGGACACTCCGGATAGTCAGAGACCTACTTGGGGGAAGAAGGTGCTTTGTGGGTGTGGGTGTGTGTTTGTGCTTTTGTCTCATGTTCTCAGAATAGGTAGGAATGGCGGTTTGTTTGGTTTGGAGTGAACTGTTTCTAATAAGTGATTTGATAAAGCAAGTGTTTCTATGTCTGTGTATCCCATTGTGTCCTTGGTTGTAGACATTAGAAAAGAGAATGCATGAATGGATGTGTCCTGTCTGGTAGAAAGCTTCCCAGCATTCATCCAGCTGAATATATGAATGCACTGCGGCTTCCCTTATCGATGGGCAACACCTGCTATTTTCCTAAGTTCTGGTTTTATTTTTAAATTCTGGCCACTCTCCAGAATAGGCTCATGGTTTTGTGTCCAAGAGAAGTACCACCTTCAAGCTCTGTGACATGGCCATGTACTGGATAGCTGAAGGGAATGGCGAGCAACTAAGAAAACTCAGATATCAGTGTGACCAGTAAAGTCTCAGTGGAAAAACCGTGCTTTGGGCCTTTTGCTTACCTTTTGTTCTATTCCCCTGTATGTCAGGAATTTCTTTGCCTCAGGCCACACCTTCGTGAAGCCGGAACAAAACACTTTTCAAATGGAAATGAATGGGCCTCACCTGTGGCTCTTTGCCTAATTGCTTTAGAAAGGGGTGTGTCTGAATCAGCCTCTTGGCCCTGTGTGAGGCTGTGGCTTAGATTCTTAGCACCTGATTGATATAAAGAAAGATCCCATGTGTGAATCCAAAACCAAAATGCCCAAAAGAGGAGTCATTGAGGATAAAGTCTCTTGCCTTCCACTGTAAGGTTCCTGAACTCCATCAAGTGAGAATAGGGATCATTTGGGTCAAATGATTTCTTCAAAGCCCTGCACATCCTAGCCCAGTGGTGTTTGTGTTTTCTTATGACTCCAATTCACATAAAGATTCTAAACCCCACTGTCAGTAGGCCTCAAATTGGAGAAGCAGAGCAGTATTACAGCAGGCCTATTTGATCACTCCTGGGTTACAGGAAGGGTGTTCAGGCCACCCTGACATTAGGAAAATAAGGGGCAAGGAAGCCTATTTTGGACACTGTCTTGGGCTGTGTCCTTCATGGAAACTTCCAGCCAGAGGTTAAGATGAGTGTCTATATGCAATAAGATGAGGGTCATGTGGGAATGTTTTGGTTTAATTTTGGTCATTTGTGTTGGGGTTGGAAGAGATGAGTAGGTCAACCAGGACTTGAAATCTGGTGTGATTCCCCTTAGAGACTGAGTTATGGAACTGAACTCAGAGAAGTATTGGCATGAATTGTTTTGAGTTTTTAGGAGGCCACACATGAGACTCGCTCTTGGAAACTGAGACCTAGGCCCAGGCTGGCTTTCCACAGAGCACTGGGAATCTCACCCAGGATATCACAAGATTTTATTCTGAAAGACTTGGCAGCCATAGTGAAAACACACATAGACCTCACACTGTAGACCTCAATGGGCCTGGCTTCATGTGACCTTTTGGCGACTCTTTGGGAAGACTTGCCTTTGAGTGTCCTCCAGAGATTTCATTGAAATGAGCTTCCTCACAATTTAATGGTTCCTAAATGAATTGAAACCCACAGTGCCTCCAACTTCCACCTTAAAAAATGGCTAGATAAATACCATAAAATTTTTGAAATTCCTATGACCAGGTGGCACTGGAGAACCTTTGTATGCCCTATTGCTGATCATGAGTGCCTTTATTGACTGAGTTTCATTAAAATGGTGTAGAACAGAGATGCCAGTAAGTTGGATACTCCTCAATTGTAGGCGCAAGCTTTGGTGTGCAGGTTTGTGATAAAACATCCGTGGTGGGGCCATGTGGATCTGCCATTGCTTCCAAATGGCATGTGACTGACGTGGTGCAGCCAGGAAACCCTTATATGTAAAGGCATATTGGTATATGGAGAATTTTTAGGGCAATGTTCATAATCAAGTTGCTATGGACAAGGGGACAATCTATGTGGGCTAGAAGCCTGGTTGGTGCATTCTCCTGCAGTCCATGACCCACTACACATGACAGAACTCCCTTCAGCACTGTGTCCCAGTTCAACTCCTTGTATTTCGTGTAGAAAATACCAATCTCCCAGTGTAGCAGCAAGAAACACCACGAAAAGTGGAGAATGACCAAATGCCTTCACAGTCCACACGGGGAGACTCTTAGACCCCAGTGGTCACAGTTTACTTACAAAGAGAGAATTCAGTACTGTAGCCTAGTGTTCATTGGAAAATAAGAAACCACGTCCTCCAGGTCACATAGATGTAGACCCAGCTCTGATGGTCTCACTAGAAAGAAAGCTAAAGCTCCTGACAACAACATATATTTTGAGTTCCCAACATCAGAGGCAGTTTCTCAAGAAGACTTTAGGCCAGAAGAGCTACAAGTATGTGGAGTGTTTACCTTGTCCCTTACATTTGGAAACTCCTCTACCACATCCAAGGTTGTGAACTCCTTTGAATTTTCCATTCCAGATATATATTCACAGGTTTTCCAACTCTTCTCCTCTAATTGCGTCTTATTTGGGGCGAAGGTAATGTGAAGCCATTGTTCTGGATGAGAGTGGGAAATTTATTGTGTAGCTCATATTTGCATGCACATTGGATTCATTTTCCTTTTTTCCATTCAAAATACTGAATCCCTGACACTAACCCATACCCTACTAGACTCTGACTACTAATCCTACTATGATGGAGAATAATACCACAAACAGAATAGAAATACAAGCCGTTCAGAGGAAGCATGGTGTATAGTTGGACTTGCCTTTTGCATGATAAAGGGTAGGTGTTATATATCTAGTCCATTTTTCATTGAAATAGTTCTCTATGTGTTTTTTTCCTTTAATTTTTATTGTTGGTTGTTCAAAACTTTACCTATTGCTTGACATATCATATTTCACACTTTGATTCAAGTGGGTTATGAACTCCCATTTTTACCCCGTATACAGGTTTCAGCATCACATCTGTTACACATCCACTGTTTTACGTATTGCAATAGTAGTGTCTGTTGTAGTCGGCTGTCTTTCCTATCCTCTACTATCCCCCATCCCCTCCCCTCCCATCTTCTCTCTCTACTCCATCTACTGTAATTCATTTCTCCCCATTTGTTTTTTCCCCCCTTTCCCCTAACTTCCTCTTGTATGTAATTTTGTATAACCATGAGGGTCTCCTTCCATTTCCATGCAATTTTCCTTCTCTTTCCTTTTCTCTTCCACCTCTCACCCCCGTTTAATGTTAATTTTCTTCTCATGCTCTTCCTCCCAACTCTGTTCTTAGTTACTCTCTTTATATCAAATAAAACTATTGGCATTTGTTTTTTTTTTTAGGGATTGGCTAGCTTCACTTAGCATAATCTGTTCTAATGCCATCTATTTCCCGGCAAATTCTATGATTTTGACATTTTTTAATGCAGAGTATTATTCCATTGTGTATAAATGCCACATTTTTTTTCCTTCGTCTATTGATGGGCATCTAAGTTGGTTCCACACTCTTGCTATTTTGAATTGTGCTGCTATGAACATCAATGTAGCAGTGTCAGTGCAGCATGCACTTTTTAGGTCTTACGGAATACACTGAGAAGGGGAATAGCTGGGTCAAATGGTGATTCCATTCCTAGCTTCCAAGAAATCTCCATACTTCTTTCAAATTGGCTGCACCAATTTGCAGTCCCACCAGCAATGTACAGGTGTACCCTTTTCCCCACATCGTCGGCAGCACTTGTTGTTTGACTTCATAATGGCTGCCAATCATACTGGAGTGAGATGGTATCTTAGGGTGGGTTTGTTTTCCATTTTTCTGACTGCAAGAGATGGTGAGCATTTTTTCATGTACTTATTGATTGATTGTATGTCCTCATCTGAGAAGTGTCTGTTCAGGTCCTTGGACCATTTGTTGATTGGGTTATTCATTTTCTTATTGTTTAATTTTTTGAGTTCTTTGTATACTCTGGATATTAGGGCTCTATCTGAAGTGTGAGGAGTAAAGATTTGTTCCCAGGATGTAGACTACTTATTTACCTCTCTTATTTTTTCTTTTGATGAGAAAAAACTTTTTAGTTTGAGTAAGTCCCATTTGTTAATTCTAGTTTTTAACTCGTGTGCTATGGGTGTCCTATTGAGGAATTAGGAGCCCAACCCCACAGTATGTAGATCATAGCCAACTTTTTCTTGTATCAGATGCAGTGTCTCTGATTTGCTATCAAGCTCCTTAATCCATTTTGAGTTAACTTTTGTGCATGACGAGAGAAATGGATTCAGTTTCTTTTTGTTGCATATGAATTTCCAGTTTTCCCAGAACCATTTGTTGAAGATGCTATCCTTCCTCCATTGCATGCTTTTAGACCCGATTGGCATTGCATTTAACATATAGAGAATTTTGGTTATATTG
This sequence comes from Callospermophilus lateralis, assembly GCF_048772815.1. Taxonomy (NCBI): domain Eukaryota; kingdom Metazoa; phylum Chordata; class Mammalia; order Rodentia; family Sciuridae; genus Callospermophilus; species Callospermophilus lateralis. The sequence continues at coordinate 379,138 of NW_027517506.1, read as the reverse complement.
CCATTTTGATGATGTTAGTTCTGCCTATCCATGAACATAGTATATTTTTCCATCTTCTAAGATCTTCTTCTATTTCTCTCTTTAGGGTTCTGTAGTTTTCATTTTATAAGTCTTTCACCTCTTTTGTTAGGTTGATTCCCAAGTATTTTTTTTTTTTGTGTGTGTGTGTGTGTGTATATATTTTGAATGGAGTGGTTGTCCTCATTTCTATTTCAGAGGATTTGTTGCTGATATACAGGAATGCCTTTGATTTATGCGTATTGATTTTATATCCTGCCACTTTGGTGAATTCATTTATTAGCTCTAATAGTTTCTTTGTATACCTTTTTGGGTCTAAGTATAGAATCATGTCATCTTCAAATAGTGATAATTTACGTTCTTCTTTTCCTATTTTTATGCCTTTGATTTCTTTAATCTCTCTAATTACTCTGGCCAGTGTTTCGAGAACTATGTTGAACAGAAGTAGTGAGAGAGGGGATCCCTATCTTCTTCCAGATTTTAGAGGGAATGCCTTCAATTTTTCTCCATTCAGAATGATGCTAGCCTGAGGCTTAGCATAGATTGCTTTTACATTATTGAGGTATGTTCCTGTTATCCCTAGTTTTTCCAGAGTTTTGAACATAAAGGGATGCTGTACATTGTCGAATGCTTTTTCTGCATCTATCGAGATGATCAAATGGTTCTTATTTTTAAGTCTATTGATGTGATGAATAACATTTATTGATTTCTGTATATTGAACCAGCCTTGCATCCCAGGGATGAATTCTACTTGATCATGGTGCACAATTTTTTTAATATGTTTTTGTATCCGATTCGCCACAATTTCATTGAGGATTTTTGCATTTTTCCTGAAATAGCTTGAAAAGTAATGGTATTAGTTCCTCTTTAAAGGTTTTGTAAAACTCTGCTGTATACCCATCCGGTCCTGGGCTTTTCTTAGTTGGTAGTCTTTTGATGGTTTATTCTATTTACTCAATTGTTATGGGTCTGTTTAGGTTGCCTATATCCTCCTGACTCAATCTGGGCAGATTATATGACTTGAGAAATTTATCGATGCCTTCACTATCTTCTATTTTATTGAAGAATAAGAATTCAAAATAATTTCAGATTATCTTCTGTATTTCTGAACTATCTGTTGTGATACTGAATTCTCCCTATTCTTTTCTTTGTTAGCTTGGCTAAGGGTCGGTCGATTTTATTTATTTTTTCAAAGAACCATCTTTTAGTTTTGTCAATTTTTTCAATTGTTTCTTTGTTTCGATTTCATTAATTTCAGCTCTGATTTTAATTATTTCTTGGCTTCTACTTCTTTTGCTGTTGTTTTGCTCTTCTTTTTCTTGGATTCTGAGATGAAGTATGAGATCATTTATTTGTCTTTTTTTTTTTTCCTTTTTTTAAGGAATGAAATCCAAGCAATGAATTTTGTTCTTAGAACTGCTTTCAATGTGTCCCATAGATTCTGATATGTAATGTCTGTGTTTTCATTTATCTCTAAGATTTTTTTAATTTCCTCCTTGATGTCTTCTATAACCCATTGATCATTCAGTAACCTATTTTTCATTCTCCATGTGATACATGATTTTTCCTTCTTTCTTTCATTGTTGATTTTCAGTTTCATTTCCTTATGATCAGATAAGATGCCTGGTATTATATCTACTCCTTTATATTGTCTAAGAGTAGCTCTGTGACATAATATATGATTTATTTTTTGAGAAGTATCCATGTGCTGCTGAGAAAAAAGTGTAACTGCTTGATGTTGGGTGGTATATTCTATATATATATATATCATAAGTCTGGGTTATTAATTGTGTTATTGGGTTCTATAGTTTCATTATTCAACTTTTGTTTGGAAGATCAGTCCAGTATTGAGAGAGGTGTGTTTGAGTCTCCCATGAGTATTGTATATTGGTTTATTAGAATCTTGAACTTGAGAAGAATTTGTTTGATGAACATAGCTGCACCAATGTTTGGGGCATATATATTTATGATTGTTTTGTCTTGTTGGTGTATGGTTTCCTTGAGCAGTATGTAGTGTCCCTCTTTATCCCTTTTGATTAACTTTGGCTTGAAATCTATTTTATTTGATATGAGTATGGACACTTCTGCTTGTTTCCGAAGTCCATATGAGTGATATGATTTTTCCCAACTTTTCACCTTCAGTCTATGTATATCTTTTCCTAACAAATGTGTCTCCAGTAGGCAGCATATTGTTGGGTCTTGTTTTATGATCCATTCTACTAGCCTGTGTCTCTTAATTGGTGAGTTTAAGCCATTAACATTTAGGGTTATTATTGAGATATGGGTTGTTCTTCCAGCCATATTTGTATATTTATGTTACTAAACATGGTTTGTTTTCCTCCTTGATTATTTTCCCCCCTTTACTCCTCTACCTCCCACTGTTGGTTTTCATTGTTATTTTCCATTTCCCCTTCCTGTGATGTTTTGCCAAGGATGTTTTTAAGAAATCGTTTTCTAGCTGCAAATTCTTTTAACTTTTGTTTATCGTGGAAAGTTTTAATTTCATCTTCTATCCTGAAGCTTAATTTCGCTGGATACACAATTCTTGGATGGAACCCATTTTCTTTCAGTGTTTGAAAAATGTTATTGCAGGATCTTCTAGCTTTCAGAATCTGTGTTGAAAGATCAGCTGTTATCCTGATTGGTTTACCACTAAATGTAATCTGCTTCCTTTATCTTGTAGCTTTTAAAATTCTCTCCTTTTTCTGTATGTTGGGCATCTTCATTATAATATGTCTAGGTGTGGATCTCTTATGATTTTGCACATTTGGCATCCTGTAAGCTTCTAGGATTTGCGATTCTGTCTCATTCTACAAGTCTGGGAAGTTTTCTCCTTTATTTCATTGAATATATTGCTCATTCCTTTTGTTTGGACCTCTATACCTTCCTGTATCCCAATGACTCTTAAGTTTGGTCTTTTTATGTTATCCCATATTTCTTGGATGTTCTGCTCATGGTTTCTTAAAAGTCTTGCTGAGCTGTCTGTGTTCTTTTCAAGTTGAAATAATTTGTCTTCATTGTCTGATGTTCTATCTTCTAAGTGTTCTACTCTGCTGGTAGTATTCTCAATTGAGTTTTTAAGTTGGTTTATTGATTCCTGCATTCCTAGGATTTCTGTTTGTTTGATTTTATAATCTTTATCTCCCTGTATAGTTGATCTTATGCTTCTTGGATTTTTTTTATGTAATTCATTATCAAGGTGATCTTTCATTGTCTGATTTTGCTCTCTAATGTCTTCCTTGAGACTCCAGATCATCTGAAGCATGTATATCCTGAGTTCTTTATCTGACATTCCATCTTCTGCAGATATTACCTCTTCTAACGTTGACTTTACCTGCATTGCTTATGGTCCTTTCTTTCCTTGTCTTTTCATACTGTTCATATTCCTTTCTGCTTGGGGAAACTGTTGTGTTATTGAATTTTTCCCCTATATATTTATATTGCTCTTGTATAGTTTCAAAGTCTCCCTCGCAGGCACGGGTGGTGGCTCTGCCCCTCCCACAATTGGGACAATGTGCCTACCACACCAGCAGGCTGCTGGGCCTGTTCTGTAAGTCGGTAGCTGGTCCGCCTACCTTGAAGGTGCGAGCAGCAACTCTGCCCCTCTGCAGGCACTGGGCCTGTTCTGCCAGTGGGTCGCAAGTCGGGCTACTTTGCAGGCGTGGGCGGCAGCTTTGACCATCCGCGGGCCACTGGGTCTGTTTTGTCTGTCCCTTGCAGGTCTGTCTACCTTGCAGGCGCCTGTGGCTGCTCCGCCCCTCCCCCAACCGGGACGATGTGTCTACCATGCTGGCGGGCCATAGGCCTGGTCTGTCAGTGGTTGCAGGTCCACCTACCTTGCAGGCGCAGAGGGCGTCTCTGCCCCTCCGCAGATTGCTGGGCCTGTCCTGCTGTGGGTCACAGGTCTGCCTACCTTGCAGGCCCGGCGGCATTGCCCCTCCCCCAACCAGGGCGATGTGTTTTCCACGGTGGCGGGCCACTGGTCCAGTTCAGCCGGTGGGTCGCAGGTCCGCCTACCTTGAAGGAGCGATTGGCAGATCTGCCCCTCCCTCTCTCAATGTGTTTTTAAAGTTGACAAATATGTGAATTCCTGTCTCCCTTTCTCTGTAGCATATTCAGCACATGTATTTTTATATGCACATATAGAATCCTACCTGGTATCACACGTACATTTTTGTGAGGTTGCTGACTTGGCAGATACAAATTATGAGAAGAGATCACTCCTTCTAAACGATGTTGTAACTGAAAATTTAAGCTATGGGTGAGCTTCCTAGTTAAACAATATTACACATAAATCCACGCTCAGTAAAATGAAGATTTTTGGATCTGTGGATGATATATATTTCATGAAGAATTTCAATTGGCATATATATTGCTACTTTTTAATGTCTGTTTTGTGTGTGTGTGTGTGTGTATACACACTCTTGTATATATATATATATATATATATATATATATATATATATATATATATATGCACACTCTCCATATATTTCAAAATATGAAATAGATGTGTCTTATGTACAGTCCCAAAATTCATTCATGTTCATGTATGTGGAATTATAATCAAATTTTCAAATTCATTCATGTTCATGTATGTGGAATTATAATCAAATTTTCACAAGATTATTCTCAGAAATATTCATCCACCTGAAATACATATTTGTTTCTTAGGACTGAAAACTAAATTCAGTGAATGGTGCATTCAAATCCTAATATTTCTACATTAACTGACTCAGTTTAACATCAATGCAAGAAGATTCCTATGGGACATGATGTTTATTTTGACGTTCATTTTTACTCAACACTGGTACATTACTATTCCTTCAGTGAATGCACATCAGAGGATATGTATTTCATCTACAATTTCACAAATTTATAAGCATTTGTTTCACTTTCAGTCACTTCCTGCTTCAGAACACATGTATTTCTCCAGGTTTCTTGACTGGTCTTTTTATGAGACTTTTTTCCAAAAAAAATATTTTCAATTTCCATAATCAATTTTAAGCAAAACTCACACACTCTTCATGATAAACCATAATCCTCATATTACCATTAGATGTAAAACGGGTTGGAATGAATGGTTGTATATCAATATAAGATTTCCTGTATATTTTCACATTTCAATTCAATCCATTATTTGAAGTTGGAACCAGTTATATTATTTATTCACAGTATGGTCTATACATGCATATTCTCCATATTCAAAGACAAAGAGTGCACCTGTTTGTTCCCCGAATACTAATTTATACATCTTCAAAATATTGCTCCCAGAAATGGTGGAAGAAATACTCAGGTCACCTTATCTACATAAACATTGTATCACAGTAATATTCTGGACACAAAAAGCAAAAGTCACACTTATGATTGTACCAAAGCCTAAATGGAAACTGAAGATGGATTCCTAAAAACATCCAGGTCCAGTTTGCCTAATAGTCTCAAATATCAATCCTATTGGTGACTACGTATTTGTTTCTTCCTAAAATTATATATTCAACCTAAATGCAGTTAATAATGTCTAATCCTATCACTCACTCTATACTTTGCCTGATTTCCTAATGTCTCTATTGATGTCTGTTTTCCTAAATATTTTCCCCAGTTCACCATGTGAGTGACTCTTCACATGTGATGATATTTACTTTCACTCTCTAAGCGAAACCCTATTGATAAAGAATTTTTGGTCCAAATCCTGTACTCACTCTTCTTCTGAAAGCTACTGACTATCTTCCTAATCTTACTGAGTTTCCCTGTTTGAGTGGAAGTTCTCTTTTCGATTCAATCATCCAAGGTACAAGGTCCTATGCCATTGATTATCGATTTATCTGAGACATATATGCGGAACATAATTCGAAGCTAAGTATCACAATCAACAGCTCAATGCCCTTCTGAGCTTCAAATCTTACCTAGATTTCTGTTTTCATACTTATATTTTATGTCTATGTTTTAATAAATATCACAGGTTCCCAGTACCATTATTCATCCAGCAGAATGATTCCTAACCCAAATCAAACATGTTATTAAACCCTAAACATACACTGTTCCCACAATCTCACTTAACAAAAGACCAGGGACAGTGTTGGTCTTACAATACAGGAATGTAGGGGATATTCCATATGCTGAAAAACTCAAAGGTCCATGCAGATGTGATCCCTGGAGAAGATATAGGCAGCTATGAAGGACCTTAAAGGGCAAAACTCATCTTCCATTGCAAACAACCTGGTCAGGATGAAGGGTTGTATCTTAATGAGCCTCTCTGTTCTCAATGTAGAGAAAATGGACCAAACCAGGCCTGTGTGGAGAGCTGTTCCTGGGTGCCTATGGTTGATTCACCATTCTAACTTGTGAAAGTGTCAGAGGAAGTAGGGGCAGCCTCTATCTCATGGGACCCTTGGAAGCAACTGTTAGGACAAAGTGATTGCCAAGGCAGTGTCCTCATTCACTACCTGAAGTAAGTGATCTCACCTCTCTTCCTTGGTGATGGAACTCTCTGAACTTGTGTGCAGAAGCCAGGCAACCAGAGCCAGTCCCAGTCCCAGTCCCATTGAGGTCACTTGTTTGGATTTACCAAGGACAGAATCAGTGTTTCCTGGATCCTACTGATGTGAGGATGGCCAAATGCCAGGAGAGCTTTGTAGAGGGGCCTTTCCTGAGAAAAAGGTACTTTCCCATTTCTGGCTCCTGACAACGTCACAGATTTGGCCAAGGAGACCATATCTGAGACAGGACAGGCCATTTGGGGGTACATAGTATGGCCTACCAGTCAGACGACACTCAGGATAGTCACAGAATTACTTGGGGGAAGGAGGTGTCTTTGTGGCTGTGGGAGTGAGTTTGTGGTTTTTTCTCATGTTCTGAGAATAAGTAGGAAAGGCAGTTTGTTGGGTTTGGAGTGGACTGTGTCTAGTAATTCCTTTGACAATGTGAGTGTTTCTATATCTGTGTAACTCTCTGTGTCCGTGGTTGTATTCATTAGAAAAGAGAATTCATCTATGGATGTGTCCTGTCTAGTAGAAAGAATTCCAGCCTTTATCCTGCCTAATTTATGAATGGACTGTGACTTGCCTTATCAATGGGCAACACGTACTATCTTCCTAAGTTCCTGTTTTCTTTCTGAATCTGGCCACTCTCCAGAGTAGGCTCATGGTTTTTTGTCCAAGTTATGTACCACCTCCAACCTCTGTGACATGGCCAATGTATTCTATAGCTGAAAGGAAAGGGAGCATCTCAGAAAACTCAGATATCAGTGTGACAAGGAAAGTCTCAGTGGAGAAAACCGGCTTTGGGCCTTTTGCTTCCCTATTCCTCTGTTGCCCTGAATGTCAGGAAGGTCTTTGCCTCAGGCCACCCCTTTGTGAATCCTGAAGAAAACAGTTTTCAAATGGAAATGAATGGGCATCACCTGTGGCTGTTTGCTAAAATGCTTTGAGAGATATGTGTGTGAATCAGCCTCTTGGCCGTGTGTGAGGCTGTGTCTTAGATATTCAGTGCCTAATGGATCTTAAGAAAGATCCCATGTGTTCATCCAAAACCAAAATGTCTAAAAAATCAGTCATTGTAGATGAAGTTTATTGCCTTTCTCTGTTAGGTTCCTGACCTCCAACAAGTGAATTTGGGGATCCTTTGAATTAATCGAGTTCTTCAAAGCCCTGCAGAGGCTAGCCCATATGTGCTTGGGTTTTCTAATGAATCCAAATCACATAAAGAATCTATACATGACAGTCAGTAGGCCTCAAATTGGAGAAGCAGAGCAGTATTAGTGGCAGGCCTATTAAATCACTCCTTGTTTACAGGAAGGGTGTCCAGGTCACACTGACTTTAGGCAAATGAGGGCAAGTTAGATTATTTCAGACTCTGTCTTGTGCTTTACCCCTCATGGAAACCTCCAGCCAGAGGTAATGATGAGTGTCCATATGGAAGAAGATGAGGGCAATGTGGGAGTGTTTTGGATTTAATTGTGGTCATTTATTTGGCTGTTGGAAGATAAGACTGGGTCCACCTGGGCTTTAACTCGGGTTTGATTCACCTTAGAGACTGAGTTCTGGAACTGACCTTAGAGAAGTATTCACATGAATTGTGTTGGGATTTTAGGAGGCCACGCATTAGACTTGCCCTTTGAAACTGAGATCTAAGCCCAGGGTGGCTTTCCACAAAGCACTGAGAATGTCAGCCAGGATATACCCGGATTTTATTCTGAAAGACTTGGCAGGCATATTTGAGAGTCAAAACACCCATGGACCTCACATTGTAGACCTCAATGGGCCTGGCCTCATGTGACCTTTAGGCCACTCTTTGGGAAGCATTGCCTGTGAGAGTTCTCCAGATCTTTCATTGAAATGAGCTTCCACAACATTTAATGGTTCATGAATGAATTGAAACCCACTGTGGCTCCAAATTCCTCTTTGAAAAATGGCTAGATAAATACCATGAAATTTTTAAAATTCCCATGACCAGGTGGCACTGGAGAACAGTTAGATCTCCTGATGCTCATCATGAGTGTACCAGACTGGGCCTTGATTTACTGGGTTTCATGAAAATGGCATAGAACAGAGATGCCAGTAAGTTGGAACCTTCTGAGTAGTGCGCCTTGAGCAGTTGTGGGCAGGTGTGTGACAAAACATCTGTGGTGGGGCCATGTGGATCTGCCATTGGCTTCCAAATAGCATGTGATTGACTTGCAGCAGCCAGCAGACCCATTTATGTAAAGGCACCTTGTTATATAGAGAGGTTTCAGGGCAATGTTCAGAATTGGGTTGCAATGGAAAAGGGGGCAATGTAGCAAGCAATGAGTGATAGAAGCCTGGATGGTGCATTCTCCTGCAGACTCTAACCCACCACAAGTGACAGAACTCCCTGCAGCACTGTGTCCCAGTTGAACTCCTTGTATTTTGTAAAGCAAATATCAAACTCACTGTGCAGCAGCAAGAAACACCACGAAAAGTGGAGGATGACCAAATGTCTTCACAGCGACACGGGGAGACACTAAGCCCCCAGTGGCCACAGTTTACCTACAAAGAGAGAATTCAGCACTGCTGCCCCATGTTCATTGGAAAATAAGAAAACATGTCGTCCAGGTCACATAGATGCAGACCCATCTTTGATGGTCTCACTAGAAAGAAAGCTAAAACTTCTGACAACAACTTATATTTCAAGTGCCCAATCTCACATGCAGTTTCTCAAACAGTCTTAGGCCAGAAGAGCTCCATGTTGGTGTTGTGTTTACCATGTCCCTTGCTTTTGGAAACTCCTCTACCATCTCGAAGTTTGTGAACTCCTGAGCATTTTCCATTCCAGACATGTATTCACAAATTTTCTAACTCTTCTCCTCTAATTGTGTCTTCCTTGGAGCGAAGGTAATGTCAAGGCATTGTTCTGGATCAGAGTGGGAAGTTTTGGGTTGCACATATTTGCGCACACATTTGATACAATTTCCAATTTTCCATTCAAAATACAGAATCCCTGACACTATCCCATACCCTACTTGACTCTGGCTACTAATCCTAATATGATGGAGAAAAATAACACAAACAGAATATAAATACAAGCAGTTCAAAGGAGGCATGATGTATATTTGGACTTGCCTTTTACATGATAAAGTTTATGTGTTATAAATCTAGTCAATTTTTAATTAAATAGTTCTCCATGTGTTTTTAAAGTTCAAAATATGTGTATTACTGACTCCCTTTCTCTGTAGCCTATTCAACATATGTATTTTTATATGCACATACTGAAAGCTACCTGGTATCACACCTACATTTTTGTGAGGTGGCTTCCTCAGCAAATACAAATTGTGAGAAGAGATCACTTCTCCTAAACGCTTTGGAACTGAATATTCAACCTATGGGTGAGCTTCCTAGTTGAACAAAATTATACATAAATCCATATTCTGTAAAATATATATTTTTGCATTTGTGGATGATATATATTTCATGATGGATTTCGATTGGCATATATTACTACATTTTAAAGTCTGTGTGTGTGTGTGTATATATATATATATATATATATATATATATATATATATAGTCTCCATATTTTTCAAAATATGAAATATTTGTGTCTTATTTAGAGTCCCAAAATTCATTCATGTTCATGTATGTGGATTTATAATAAAATTTTCACAAGATTATTCTCAGAAACATTCATCCACCTGAAGTACATATTTGTTTCCTAGTACTGAAAACTAACTACAGTGATTGGTGCCTTCAAATCCTAATATTTCTACAGTAACTGAACCAGTTTAACATCAATGCATGTAGAATTCTATTGGACGTGTTGTGTATTTTGACGTTCGTTTGTATTCCACACTGGTACATTACTCTTTCTTAAGTTTATGGACATCATAGGACATATATTTCATCAAAAATTTGGCAAATTTACAGGCATTTGTTTCACTTTCAATCGCTTCCTGCTTCAGAACACATGTATTCCTCCAGGTTTCTTGACTGGTCTTTTCATGAGACTTCTTTCCAAACAAATTATTTTCGATTTTCATAATCAATTTGAAGCAAAGTCACACACTTTTCATGATAAACCAAAATCCTCATATTTCCATTAGATGTATAATGGGTTGGAATGAATGATTGTATATTAATATAAGATTTCTTATTTGTTTTCAAATTTATTTCAATCTATTATTTCAAGTTGAAACCAGTTTTATTATTTATTCACAGTATGGTCTATTCATGCATTTCCTCTGTATTCATAGACACAGGGTGCACCTTTTTGTAGCCCCAATACAAATTTATACATCTTCAAAATATTGCTTCCAGAAATGGTGGAAGAAATACTCATGTCACCTGATCTACATATACATTTCATCACAGTAATATTCTAGACACAAAATTCAAAGGTCACACTTATGATTCTACAAAATCCTAAATAGAAAGTGAACATGGATTACTAAAAACATCCATGTCCAGGGTGCCTTATGCTCTCAAATGTCAATCCGATTGGTGACTACATATTTGTTTCTTCCTAAGATTATATGTTCAACCTCAAAACTGTTGGAAATGTCTAATCCTATCACTCACTTTATACTTTGCCTGATTTCCTAATGTCTCTATTGATATCTGCATTCCTACATATTTTCCCCACTTCATCATTGTTAGAGACCCTTCACATGTGCTGTTATTGAAATTCACTCTCTAACCGAAACCCTATTGCTAAATAACTTTTGGTCCAAATCCTATACTCATTGTTCTTCCGATACTTACCGACTCTCTTCCTGATCCTACTGACTATCTCTGTTTGAGGGGATGTTCTCTTCTACATTCAATCATCCAAGGTACAAGTTCCTATGCCATTGTATATCAATTTATCTGAGATACCTGTGCAGAACGTAATTCAAGCTAAGTAATCCAATCAAGGACCCAATGACTTTCTGGACTTCAAATCTTACCTGGATTTCTGTTTTCATACTTATATTTCACCTATATATTCTTGTAAGTATTGCAGTTACCCAATACCATTATACATCCCGTAGAATGATTCCTAACCCAAATCGAACTGGTTATTAAGCATAACCATACACTGTTCCCTCAATATAACATTACAGAAGAGCTGGAACAGAGTTGGTCTTACAATGCAGGGATGGAGGGGATCTTCCACCTACTTAGAACCTCAATGGTCCATGCAGAAATTATCCCTGGAAAACATGTAGGCAGGTATGAAGGACCTGAGAGAGCAAAGGTCATCTTCCATGGCAAACAGCCTGGTCAGGATGAAGGATTGTGTCTGAATCAGCCTCTCTCTTCTTAATGTAGAGAAGATGGACCAAACCAAGCCTGTGTGGAGAGCTGTTCCTGGGTGACTATGGTTGATATACCATTCTAACTTGTAAAAATGTCACAGGAATTGGGGCAGCATCCATCTCATGGGACCCTTGGAAGCAACTGTTAGGGCAAAGTAGTTGCCAAGGCAGTGACCTCATTCAGTTCCTGAAAAAAGTGACCTCACCTCACTTCCTTTGTAGTGGAACTCTCTTAACTTGGGAACCAGGAAGCTAGGCCCCCAGAGCCAGTGCCAGTCCCAGTTGGCACACTTGATTGGATTTACCAAGGACAGAGTCAGTCTTTATTGGTACCAACTGATGTGAGGATGGCCAAATGCCAGGAAAGCTATGAAGACAGGTGTTTCCTGAGAAAGCAGGTAGTTGTTCTGGCAAAGACACCAAATCTGAGAAAGTACAGGCCATTTCGGGGGAACATGGTATGGCCCACCAGTCAGAGGAAACTCCGGATAATCAAAGACCTACTTCTGGGAAGGAGGTGCTGTGTGGGTGTGGGTGTGAGTTTGTGGTTTTGTCTCATGTTCTGAGAATAGGTAGGGATGGTGGATTGTTTGTTTTTGAGTGGATTGTTTCTAGAAAGTCGTTTGACATGGCGAGGGTTTCTAAAAGTGTATCCCACTGTGTCCGTGGTTGTTGACATTTGAAAAGAGAATGCATCAATGGAAGTGCCCTGTCTAGTAGAAAGCTACCCAGCATTCATCCTGCGCAATTGATGAATGGACTGCAGCTTGCCTTATGAATGGACAACACCTACTATCTTCCTAAGCTCCAGTTTTCTTCCTGAATTCTGGCCACTCTCCGGAATAGTCTCATGGTTTGGTGTCTAAGATATGTACCGCCTCCAAGCTTTGTTACATGGCCATGTACTGGATAGCTGAAGGCAATGGGAGCATCTCAGAAAACTCAGATATCAGTGTGACCAGTAAAGTCTCAGTGGAGAAACCCTGCTTTCTGCCTTTTGCTAACCTTTTGTTCTGTTGCCCTGAATGTCAGGAATTTCTTTGCCTCAGGCAACCCCTTTGTAAAGCCTGAAGAAAACAGTTTTCAAATGAAAATGAATGGGCATCACCTGTGGCTGTTTGCTTAATTGCTTCAAAAGGGATGTGTCTGAATCAGCCCCTTGGCCCTATGTGAGGCTGGGGCTTAGATTCTCGGCACCTGACAGATCTACAGAAAGATCCCATCTCTGAATCCAAAACCAAAATGGCCATAAGAGCAGTCAATGTGGATGAAGTCTCTTGCCTTCCTCTGTAAGTCCTGACCTCTATCAAGTGAGAATAGATATCATTTGGGTCAAATGAGTTTTTCAAAGCCCTGAAGAGGCTAATGCATAGGTGCTTGGATTTTCTCATGATTCCAATTCACACAAAGAATTTATACTCAACAATCAGTACAGTCAAAATGGAGAAGCAGAGCAGTATGAAGGGCAGGCCTATTTGATCACTCCTGGTTGACAGGAAGGGTGTCCAGGCCACCCTGACTTTAGGCAATTGAGGGGTAAGTGAGCTTATTTTGGACACTGTCTTGGGCTGCATCCCTCATGAAAACCTGCAGCAAGAGGTTATGATGAGTGTCTCTATGGCAGAAGATGAGGGTCATGTGGGAGTGTTTTGGTTTCAATTGCGGTCATTTGTGTGGCAGTGGAATAGGCCACTAATGAGATTCGCCCTTCTAAACTGAGATCTAGCTCACTCCTTGGAAAAAATTGCCTGTGAGAGTTCTCCAGATCTTTTATTGAAATGAGCTTCCTCACCATTTAATGGTTCCTGAATGAATTGAAACCCACAGTGCTTCCAACTTCATCCTTGAAAAGTGGCTACATAAATACCATGAATTTTTTGCCATTCCAATGACCAGGTGGCACTGGAGAACCTTTGATGTCCTTTTGCTCATCATGAGTGTACCAGATAGTGCCTTGATTGTCTGGGTTTCATGAAAATGGTGTAGAACAGAAATGCCAGTAACTTGTAGCCTACTGAATAGTGGTGTGTGTGCAGGTGGTGTGCAGGTGTGTGATAAAACATCTCTTGTGGGGCCATGTGGATCTGCCATTACTTCCAAAGGGCTTGAGACTGACATGATGCATCCAGCAGAACCTTATATGTCTGAAACCTCTCCATGTAAAGGCATCTTTTTATATGGAGATTTTCAGGGCAATGTTCAGAATCAGGTTGCTATGATCAAGGGGGCAATCTATGTGGGATAGAATCCTGGTTGGTGAATTCTCCTGCAGACCCTGACCCACCATACATGACAGAACTCCCTCCAGCACTGGGTCTCAGTTGAACTCATTTTATTTAGTGAAACAAATACCAAACTCCCAGTGCAGCGGCAAGAAACACCATGAAAAGTGGAGGATGAACAAATGGCTTCACAGTCCACACGGGGAGACACTTAGCCTTCAGTGGCCACAGTTTACCTACAAAGAGTGATTTCAGCACTGCCGCCTCATGTCTTTTGGAAAATAAGAAACCATGTTCTCCAGGTTACATAGATGCAGACACAGCTTTGATGCTTTCACTAGAAATGAAGCTAAAGCTCCTGACAAAAACATATATTTCAAGGATCTTCTAGCTTTCAGAATCTGTGTTGAAATATCAGCTGTTATCCTGATTGCTTTACCCCTAAATGTAATCTGCTTCCTTTCAATTGTAGTTTTAAAATTCTCTCTTTATTCTGTACGTTGGGTATCTTCATTATAATGCGTCTAGGTGTGGATCTCTTATGATTTTGCACATTCGGCGTCCTGTTGGCTTCTAGGACTTGGGAGTCTGTCTCATTCTTCAAGTCTGGGAAGTTTTCTCGTATTATTTCATTAAATACATTGCTCATTCTTTTTGTTTGGACCTCTATACCTTCCTGTATCCCAATGACTCTTAAGTTTGGTCTCTTTATGTTATCCCATATTTCACGGATGTTCTGTTCATGGTTTCTTAACAGTCTTGCTGAGCTGTCTATGTTCTTTTCAAGTTGAAATACTTTGTCTTCATTGTCTGATGTTCTATCTTCTAAGTGTTCTACTCTGATGGTAGTGTTCTCAATTGAGTTTTTAAGTTGTTTTATTGCTTCCTGCATTTCTAGGATTTCTGTTTGTCATTTTTTACAACTTCTATCTCCCTGTATAATTGATCTTTTGCTTCTTGGATTTGTTTGTGTAATTCATTGTCGAAGTGATCTTTCATTGTCTGATTTTGCTGTCTAATGTCTTCCTTGAGACTCCAGATTATCTGAAGCATGTATATCCTGAGTTTTTTATCTGACATTCCATCTGCTGCAGCTATTACCTCTTCTAAAGTTGTGTTGACCTGCATTGCTTGTGGTCCTTTTTTCTTTGTCTTTTCATATGGCTCGCGTTTCTTTCTGCTTGGTGAAACTGTTGTGATTTTGAAATTTTCCCCCTATATATTTATATTGCTCTTGTATATTTGAAAAGTCTTCCTTGCAGGTGCGGGGTGTGGCTGTTGTGCTCTTCCAATTGGGGTGATCTATCTACCATGCTGATGGGCCGCTGGGCCTGTTCTCCTGATCGGTCGCAGGTCTGCCTACCCTGCAGGCGCGGGAAGCGGCTCTGCTAAGCCCCTCCTCTAATTGGTGTGACGTGTGTACCACACCCATGGACCCCTGGGGTGTTCTGCCAGTCGGTCTCAGGTCTGCCTACCTTAGAGGCGCGGGCGGCGGCTCTGCTCTGCCCCTACTCCAATTGGGGTGACGTGACTACCATGCCGGCGGGTGGGTGGGCCTGTTCTGCCGTCGGTCGCAGGTCTGCCTACCTTACGGGCATGGGCGATGGATCTGCTCTGCCCCTACTCCAAATGGGGTGAAGTGTCTGTCGCGCTGGCAGTCCGCTGGGCCTCTTCTGCTGGTCGGGTGCAGATTTGTCTACCTTGAGGGCGCGGGTGGTGGCTCTGCTCTGCCGCTACTCCAATTGGGGTGTCGTGACTACGAAGCCGGCAGGTTGCTGGGCCTGTTCCGGGCACCATGGGCAAAGACTCTGCTCTGCGCCTACTCCTATTGGGGTTATGTGACTACCATGCCGGTGGGCCACTTGGATTGTACTAGGTGCTGGAGAAGGCTCTGCTCTGCAATTACTCCAATTGAGGTGACGTGACTACCATGCCTGCTGGTCGCTAGGCCTGTTCTGGGCACCTGTGGTGGCTCTCCTCTGCCTCTATTCCAATTGGAGTGAAGTGAGTATCATGCAGGTGTGTCGCTGGGCCTGTTCCAGGCATGGGCAGTGGCTCTGCTCTGCCCCTCTGGCTTGATGACAAAGTGAGAGAGACTCGAGTGTTTCTGACTCACTTTCTTTACCAGGAGACCAACTGTTTCTGTCACCGCTGGTATTAATTAAGTTATCTCCTCCGCTGCTTTCTGATGACATCAGATCTCTGCCATGTTGGTATCCCATGCAAAAGGCAGCATTTCGTTCCCTTTGCTGGGTGACCAAAGCAATGGGTGAGTCCTGACTTGCCCTCACAAGCCTCGTCTCAATCCTGTTGCCACTGCCTATGAAGGCTCGGTTGATATTTACCTCTACATTATTCAGCAAGACCCGGACCGGGAAGCAGTTTCCACGGGTTCTTGAGCCCTGGGCCAGATCAGTTCAGGGAGGCCAAATTTGGCCGCTCTGGGCTCAGTGTATGTTCTAATAGGAGCAGGCTCCAAGACGCAGTTTCTGCGGGTTCTTTAGCACTGAGCCTGAGTAATTTGTCTGCGAAGCAAAGGTGAATGGAATCCTGAAATTACCTGTTCTATAGCTGAATGAGCTGCGATCAGTCGAAAACAGGGATGGTGACGTCAGCTCTTCAAGATGGTGGACGCTGGCTTCCTCTGTGGTCTGACCGGTATGGAGAACGGAATTGGACCACATCCATCCCCGTCTCAATCCCAGAATTCAGCACTGAGCACAGTAATTGCATAGCGGGCAGGAGCCCATAGAATCCGCACCACTGTATATTTGCGATGCTATTTCGTCTTTTCCCAGTGCGCGCCACACACTCTAGCTGCAGGGCAATTTGCTGAATAAGCAGCATGACCCTCCGTGCGGAAAAATCACTCGCGTTTGAGCCCCCGTAGCTGATCCTCGTGAGATGGATATATGTCCACTAGGTTTTGGAGCACCCCAAATTTGCTGGAAATTCCTAACAAGATAGGTTTTAGCCGTTCTAACTCGTCATTTTCCCGCACAGTGACGTGGTACATGGGGGTAATGCACTCCATTCGCCGCCATCATGTGATCCCCCAAAGTTAGTTTTCAGTAGAAGGAAAAAAATATGTATTTCAGGTGGAGGAATATTTCTGAGAATAATCTTGTGAAAAGTTGATTATAAATCCACATACATGAATATGAATGAATTTAGGGAGGGTATAAAAAGAAAAATATACTAAATATTTTGAAAAATCTGGAGAGTGAATATATATATATGTATATATATATATATACACACAGACACACACACACACAGACATTAAAAAGTAGCATTATGTATGTGAAATGAAATTCACCATGAAATATATATCATCCACAGATCCAAAAATATTCATTTAAATGTACATGGATTCATGTTGTTTAACTAAAAAGCTCACCCATATGTTGAATTTTCAGTTCCAACAGCGTTAAGTAGGAGTGATCTCTTCTCACAATTTGTATCTGCCAAGCCAGCCACCTCACCAAATGTACGACTGATACCAGGTAGAATTCTGTATGTGCTTATAAAAATACATGTGATGAATAGGCTACAGAGAAAGGGAGACAGTTATTCACATATTTGTTAACTTTGAAAACACATGGAGAACTATTTCAATTAAAATTCGCTAGATTTATAACACCTACAATTTATCATACGAAAGGCAAGTCCAATTATACACCATGCCTCCTGTGAACCTCTTGTATTTGTATTCTGTTTGGGTTATTATTCTCCATCAAATTAGGATAAGAAGTCAAAGTCTAGTAGGGCATGTTTTAGTGTCAGGGATTCAGTATTTCGAATGGAAAATTGGAAAATGTATCCAATGTGTATGCAAATATGTGCTACACAAAAATCTTCCCACTCTCATTCAGAATAATGCCTTGACATTACCTTCGCCGTACATAAGACACAATTAGAGGAGAACATTTAGAAAATCTGTGAATACATATGTGGAATGGAAAATGCTCAGAAGTTCACAAATTTGGAGTTGGTAGAGGAGTTTCCAAAAGTAAGGGACAGGGTAATCACTCCAAAAACATGAATTTCTGCCAGCCTAACATCTGAAGAAACTGCCTGTGAGGTTGGGCAATGAAATATATGCTGTTGTCAGAAGCATTAGCTTCATATGTAGTGAGACCATCAAATCTGGTTCTGCATCTATGTGACCTGGATGACATGGTTTCTTATTTTCCAATAAACATGAGGCAGCAGTGCTGAATTTTCAATTTGTAGGTATACTGTGGCCACTGGATTCTAGGTGTCTCCCCGTGTGGACTGTAAATTCATTTGGTCATCCTCCACTTTCGTGGTGTTTCTTGCTGCTGCACTGGGAGTTTGGTATTTGCTTCATTAAATACAAGGGTTCACCTAGGACACAGTGCGGAAGTGAGTTCTTTCAAGTGTGGTGTGTCGAGTTCTGCAGGAGAATGCACCAACCAGGCTTCTATCCCACATAACTTGCCCTATTGACCATAGCATCCTGATTCTGAACATTGCCCTGAAACCTCTCCATATAACAATATGCTTTTACATATAAGGTTCTACTGACTGCAAAATGTCAGTCACAATCCATTTGGAAGCCAATGGCAGATCCACATGCCCCCACCACAGATGTTTTATCACACACCTGCCAACCACTGCTCTAGAACAACTACTCAGCAAGATCCAACTTACTGGAATCTCTGTTCTACACCATTTTCAAAAAACCCAGTCAATCAAGGCACTGTCCTGTATACTCATGATCAGCAAGAGGACATCCAAATGTTCTCCAGTGTTACCCGGTCATGGGAATTTCAAAAATTTCATGATATTGATATAGCCAATTTTCAAGGATGAAGTTGGAGGCACTGTGGATTTCAATTCACTCAGAAACCATTAAATGAAAACTCTGGAGAATTCTTACAGGCAAGGCTTCCAAAAGTGGCCAAAAGTCAGATTAAGCCAGGCCCATTGAGGTCTACAAAGTATGGTCCATGTGTGTTTTGACTCTCAAATATGGCTGCCAAGTCTTTAAGTATAATATCATGTGTTATCCTGGCTGAGATTCCCTGTGCTCTGTGGAAAGTCAACTAGGGCCTAGATGTCACTTTCCAAGGGCAACTCTCATGCATGGCCATCTAAAATTCCAACACAATTCCTGGCAATAATTCTCTGAGATCAGTAAAAGAACATAGTCTCTAAGGGGAATCACACCAGAGTGCAAGCCTAGGTGGACCCAGTGATCTCTTCCAACCGCCAGACAAATGTCCACAATTAAAACCAAAACACTCTCACATGGCCCTCATCTTCTTCCATATAGACACTCATTATATCCTCTGGCTGGAGGTTTCCATAAGGGATGCAGCCCACGACAGTGTCCAAAATAAGCTCCTTGCACCGCATTTGCCTAAAGTAAGGGTGGCCTGGACTCTCTTCCTGTGAACCAGGAGTAATCAAATAGGCCTACCTTTAATATTGCTTGGCTTCTCCAACTTGAGGCCTTCTAGCTTTGGGGTTTAGATTCTTTAAGTGAATTGGAGTCATGATAATCAAGCACCTATGGCCTAGCCTCTGCAGGGCTTTGAAGAACTCATTTGACCCAAAGAATCCCTATTCTCACTTGATGGATATCTGGAACCTACCAGAGGAAGGCAAGAGAGTTCATCAACAATATCTGATCTTTTTGCCATTTTGGTTTTGGATGCACGCATGGGATCTATCTTTAGATCCATCAGGTGATGAGAATCTAAGCCACAGCGTCACACAGGGCCAACAGGCTGATTCAGACATATCCCAATCCTAAGCAATTAAGCAAAGAGCCACAGGTGATGCCCATTCATTTCCATTTGAAAACTGTTTTCTTCAGGGTTCACAAAGTGGTGGCTTGAGGCAAAAAACTTCCTGACATTCAACAGAACAATAGTTAAGCAAAAGGACCAAAGCAGGGTTTCTCCACTGAGACTTTCCTTGTCAACAGATATCTGAGATTTCTGAGATGCTAGCCATTTCCTTCAGCTATCCAGTACATAGCCATGTCACAGATCTTGGAGGTTGTACAAATCTTGGACACAAAACCATGATACTATTCTGGAGAATGGGCTGAATTGAGAGAGAAAACAGGAAATTAGGAAGCTTGTAGGTGTTGCCCATCCATAAGGCAAGCCAGAGTCCACTCATGAATTGGGCAGGATGAATGCTGGGAAGCTTTCTACTAGACAGGACACATCCATTGATGCATTGTCTTTTCTAATGTCTACAACAATGGACTCAGTGGGATACACACACATAGAAACACTCACCTTGTCAAAGGACTTAATAGAAATATTACACACCATACCAAACAAACCGCCTTTCCTACCTATTCTCAGAAAATGATCCACTACCTGCTTTCTCAGGGAAAGACCCTCTTCAGAGGTTTCCTGGCATTTGGCCATCCTCACATCTGTAGGTACCAAGAAAGACTGACTCTGTCCTTGGTAATTCCAAACATGTGAGACCACTGGGACTAGAACAGGGACTGTCTCTGGGTGCCTGGCTTCCTGGATCCCAAGTTCAGAGAGTTCCCTCACCAAGGAAGTGAGGTGAGATCACTTTCTTCAGGATCTGAATGATGTCACTGCCTTGGCAACCACTTTGTTGCTTCCAAAAGTACCATGAGGTGGAGGCTGCCCCGATTTTCATGTGGCACTTTCTCTAGTTAGAATGTTATATCAACCATAAGCACCCGGGAACAGCTTCCACACAGGACTGGTTTGGTCCATGTTCTATACATTAAGAAGAGAGAGAATGATTCAGACACAACCCTTCATCCTGACCAGGATGATTGCCATGGAAGTTGACTTTTGCTTTCTGAGGTACTTCATAGCTGCCTTCATCTTCACCAGGGATTATTTCTGCATGAACATTTGAGTTTCTCCGCAGGTGAAGATCCCCTAGATTCCTGTAGTTTAATACCCACACTGTTCCTGCTCTCCTGCAAAGTTAGTGTATGGTTAGGGTTAATAATATTTTCGATTTGGGTTAGGAATCATTCTGCAGGATGAATAAAGGGATTGGGAACCTGTGATATTTATAAGAATATATAGGTGAAATATATGTATAAAAACGGGAATCTAAGAAAGATTTGAAGCCCAGAAGGGCATTGGGCCCTTGGTTTGGATACTTAGTGTTGAATAATGTTCTGTACAATTGTCTCAGTTAAATCGAAATACAATGGCATAGGACCTTGTACCTAGGATGATTGAATGTAGAAGAGAACATCCAGTCAAAAAGGGATAGTTGGTAGGATTAGGAAGATAGTCAGTAGGTTTAGGAAGAAGAGTGAGTATATGATTTGGAAAAAAAAGCTTCTTTAGCAATAGGGTTTTGTTTAGAGAGTGAATGTAAATGTCAGCACATGTGAAGAGTAAGCCAAAATGATGAACTGGGGAAAATATGTAGGAAAGCAGGTGTCAATAGAGACATTACTAAATCAGGCAAAGTATAAAGTGAGGGATAGGATTAGACATTTTCAACAGGCTTGAGTTTGAATATATAATCATTGGAAAAAACAAATATGTCGTCATGAATGGGAATGACATTTGAGAGCATTAGGCAACCTGGACATGGATGCTATTAGTTATCAACATTCACTTTCCTTTTAGGCTTTGGTACAATCATAAGTGTGATATTTTATTTGTTTGTTGTTCAGAATATTACTGTGATAAAATGTATATGTAGATCAGGTGACATGAGTATTTCTTTCACCATTTCTGGGAGCAATAATTTGAAGACGCATACATTAGTATTAGGGGCACAAAGAGGTGTAACCTCTGTCTATGAATATAGAGATAATGCATGAATAGACCATACTATGAATAAATAACATAACTGATTCCACTTTAAATAATGGATTGAAATGACATGTGAAAATATATAAGAAATCTTATATTGATATACAATCATTCATTCCAACCAGTTATATATCTAATGGTAATATTAGGATTATGATTTATGATGAATGGTGTTTGAGTTTTGCTTTATAAGTGATGATGTTAAACGAAAGTAATGTGTTTGGAAAGAAGTCTCATGAAAAGACCAGTCAAGAAACATGGAGGAATGCATGTGTTCTGAATCAGGAAGTGATTGATCGTGAAACAAATGCCTATAAATTTTCTAATTTGTGACTGAAATATATATCCTATGATGTGGATAAACTGAAGACATAGTAACGTACAAGTGTTGAATAAAAATGAAAGTCAAAATACACATCATGTCCCCTAGGAATCTACTTGCATTGATTTTAAACTGGCTAAGTAAATGTAGAAATAATAGGGTTTGTATGCACCATTCACTGAATTTAGTTTTCAGTACTAGGAAACAATATGTATTGCAGGTGGATGATTATTATGAGAATAATCTTGTGGAAAGTTGATTATAAATCCACAGATATGAATATGAATGAATTTAGGGAGTGTATAATAAGACACATATATTTCATATTTTGAAAAATCTGAAGAGTGTGTATATATATATATAAATATATATATATATATATATTTATATATATATACAAACACGCACATGCACAGATATTAAAAAGTAGCAATACAGGAGATCCATTATGAAGGCAGGCATGGAGAAATCAAGTCTCTGATCTCTTCAGCTGCACGGGCATAGGAAGTCATAAACTGTCTAAATGCTGTTTGCTCAGAATCACTAGGCAATGTTGACCTGTTGTGAATCTGGGGCGAACAGTCTGGGCCCCTCAGAACACACACAGAGCCCAGATTGGCTGCATTCAAGCTTAGATTCGTCTGGTTTTTGTGACTCAGCACTAACATTCCCGCTGAAATAACTGGTTGGGCTTTCTGAATTGACAGAGTTAAAAGACAACTGAGCCTTCATAGGCAGTGGCCACAGGATTGAAATGGGGCTTGGGAGAGATAGTCAGGACCCACCCATTGCATTGGTCACCCAGCAAAGGGAACAAACGGTCACCATTTTAATGGGATACCACCATGGCATAGAACTGACATTACAGGCGGAGGAGATAACTTCATTGAAACCAACGCGACAAGTGTGTAATCCCATTGCCATCTCTCTCAACACCACGGGGAAACCTCAAGGGCCCCTCCCAGCTCTCCCAGGAGCACGATAGCCAGACCTAGGGAAACAGGATTGGCTCGGGACTTGCGGCGTGGAATTCCCGGCTACCACTCCCACCAGTGCTGACAATTGAGGTCTCTTACACCACCTACCAGGGGCATGGCTCCCGGAAGACAGGAAAATTCGCTGGCGGTTCTCAGGACAAAGCTCTACAAACTTAGGGTCTGAGGGAGGCAAACAGGGAGAGTGTGCCCAGGCGTTCATTAAAACAGGGCTACCAGGAGCAGAGGCCTGGTGTGTAACCAGTATTGTGGTGAGCGTCAAAGGTGAGCGGGGCCTGGCTTGAGGAAGCACAAGAGAAGGCCCTAGGCACTCAGGATTGGAGACCCACCGAGTCTGGGAGGAAGAGCTGCTGCACAGTGATTTGTTCCCACTTATTTAGAGGAGAAGCTTGGCCCAGTGCACACAGCTCCACCTACTGGAAGAGAAGTTAATTGAACTCTAGTACTGCATGTATTATTATTATTATATTATTTGTATGTTTTTCTTTTTCTTTCATTTTCATTTTTGTTGTTGTTCTTTAACTTTTTTAATGTTTTTTATTTTTTTAATTTTTTATTTCATTATTATTATTATTATTTTAAATTTTAATTTTCATTTTTTAATTATCATTATTACTTAAAATTTTCTTTCTTTATTTTCTATTTTTTTCTTTTGTCTTTTCATTTCTTTTCAATTTTATTATACCCCTTCCTTGAATTCTACCTGGATACTCTCATTCTCTTTAGTGACTTCTTCCCTTCCCTTCTAATATCTTTCCTTCCAAGCATCAAATAAATTTATAAGAGTAAGCAGTAACTCAGTAGTCAAACAGAACAAGAAGTAACATGAGCAGCATAAAAAAGCAAGGAAGAAAAAAAGTACAAACAATGAAGGACAGCCTAAATATTCAAGAGCATCTGGAGTCATCAGAAAAATGGTCATATAAAGAACTCAAGGAATACCTTAGACAGATGTAATGGAACATTAAAGAGGATACGAGACAACAAAAACAAACAGTGAAAGAACGCATTGAAAATGAATTACATAAACAGATAAAATAAGAAATTAAGCATCTTTATCAGGAGATAGAGATTATTAGAAAAATCAAACAATAATTCTAGAAATGAAGGAAATGATAAACCAAATTAAAAACTCAATTGAGAGTATCACTAACAGAGTGGAGCAAGTAGAAGACAGAATGTCAGATAATGAAGACAAAATATATCATCTTGAAAAAACTCTATCCAAGAAAGAAATGCTGTAAAAAATTATGAGAAAACATCCAAGAGATATGGGATAACATTAAAAAAACAAACTTATGAGTCATCCCGAAAGAGGAAGGTACAGAGATTCAAACCAAGGGAATGAGTAACCTGCTGAATGAAATAATTAGAGAAAACTTTCCAAAAATAAAAATGGAAACAGATAAACAAATTGTAGATGCTTACAGGACACTGAGCACACAAAATCACAGTAGACCAATGCCAAGACACATTGTTATGAAGATATCCAATATACAAAACAAAGAGAAAATATTAAAACCTACCAGAGAAAGGAGGCAGATTACAATCAGGGGTAAAACAAAAAGGTTAACAATGTTTTTTTTTTTATCACAGATGCTGGAAGTGAGAAGATCCTGGAACAACGTACTTCAAACACTGAAAGACAATGGATGCCAACCAAGAATTATGTATCCAGCAAAATTAAGCTTAATGTAAGACAACAAAATAAAAAATATTTCATGATAAACAAAAGCTAAAAGAATTTGCAGCCAGAAAACCAGCATTGAAAAGCATCTTGAGCAAAACACTACACGAGGAAGAAATGAAAATCAACAATGTAAACCATCAGTGGGAAGTGCCTCAGTAATGACAGAGGGCGGGAAAAGCTAATCATGGAGAAACAAACTAATTTAAAAAAAATATATAAGCAAATATGGGTGGCAGTACAAACCATATATTAATAGTAACTCTAAACGTTAATGGCTTAAACTCTCCAATAAAGTGACATAGGCTTGTAACTTGAATTAAAAAAAACAAATCCAACAATAAGTTGCCTCCAGGGGACACATCTGAATGGAAAAGACATACACAAGCTGAAGGTGAAAGATTGGGAAAATTTATACCATGCACACAGTCCTCGTAACCAAGCAGGGGTGGCCATCCTCCTATAGAATAAAATCGACCTCAAGACTAATTTAATCAAAAGGGATAAGGAAGGACATTATATACTGTTAAAAGAAACCATTCACTGACAAGACATAACAATTATCAATATTCACGCAGCAAATAATGGTGCTGCGACGTTCATTAAACAAATTCTCCTCAAGTTCAAGAATCAAATAGACCACAGTACAATAATTATGGGTGACTTCAACTCACGTCTCTCACCATTGGACAGATCCTCCAAACAAAAGTTGAATAAAGAAACTATAGAACTCAATATCACAATCAATACCCTAGACTTAAGTGACATATATAGAATATATCAACCATCATCAAGTGGATATACTTTTTTCTCAGCAGCACAGGGATCCTTCTCAAAAATAGACCATATGTTTTGCCATAGGGCAACCCTCAGTAAATATAAAGGGGAGGAGATAATACCATGAATTTTTTGTGATCATAATGGAATGAAACTGGAAACCAATGATAAAAGAAAAAAGAAAAAATCATACATTACATGCAAAATGAACAATATGTTACTGAATGATCAATGGGTTACAGAAGACATAAAGGAGGAAATCAAAAAATTCTTAGAGATAAATGAAAATACAGACACAACATATCAGATTCTATGGGACAAAATGAAAGAAGTTTTAAGAGGTAAATTCATCTCCTGGAGGTCATTCCTCAAAAAAAGAAAGAAAAAAAAAAACAACAAATAAATGAGCTCACACTTTATCTCAAAGCCCTAGAAAAGGAAGAGCAAAACAACAGCAAATGTAGCAGAAGGCAAGAAATAATTAAAATCAGAGCGAAATTGAAACAAAAGAAACTATTGAAAAAATTAACAAAACTAAAAGTTGGTTCTTCAAAAAGATAAATAAGATCGACAGACCCTTAGCCATGCTAATGAAGAGAAGAAGAGAGAGAACTAAAATTACTAACATACGGGATGAAAAAGGCAATATCACAACAGATGCAACATAAATACAGAAGAAAATTAGAAATTATTTGGAAACCTGTATTCCAATAAAATAAAAAATAGTGAAGACATTGATAAATTTCTTAAGTCATATGATTTGCCCACACTGAGTCATAAGGGAACACACAATTTAAACAGACCAATATCAATGGATGAAGTAGAAGAAGCAATCAAAAGACTACCAACCAAGAAAAGCCCAGGACCGGATGGGTATACAGCAGAGTTTTACAAAACCTTTAAAGAAGAATTAATACCATTACTTTTCAAGTTATTCAGGAAATAGAAAAACTGGGAGCTCTGCCAAATTCGTTCTATGAGGACAACATCACCCTGATTCTGAAACCAGACAAAGACACCTCAAAGAATGAAAACTACAGACAAATATCTCTGATGAACCTAGATGCAAAAATCCTCATTAAAATTCTGGCGAATTGGATACAAAGGCACATCAAAAAAATTGTGCACCATGATCAACTAGGATTCATCCCTGGGATGCAAGGCTGGTTCAATATATGGAAATTAATAAATGTTATTCACAACATCATTGGACTTAAAGATAAGAACCATATGATCATCTCGATAGACGCAGAAAAAACATTCAACAAAGTAGAGCATTCCTTTATGTTCAAAACATTTTAAAAACTAGGGATAACAGGAACTTACCTCGACATTGTAAAAGCTATCTATGTTAAGCCTCAGGTTAGCATCATTCTGAATGGAGAAAAATTGAAGGCATTCCCTTTAAAATCTGGAACAAGACAGGGATGTCCTCTATCACCACTTCTATTCAATATAGTTCTCGAAAAACTGGCCAGAGCAATTAGAGAGATGAAAGACATTAAAGGCATAAAAATAGGAAAAGAAGAACTTAACTTATCACTATTTGCAGATGACATGATTCTATACATAGAAGACCCAAAAGGGTCTACAGAAAAAACTACTAGAACTAATAAATGAATGCAGCAATGTGGCAGGATAGAAAATCAACATGCATAAATCGAAGGCATTTCTGTATATTAGCGACAAAACTTCTGAAACAAAAATGAGTCAAAACACTGCATTCCCAATTTCCTCAAAATAATTAAATACTTGGGAATCAACCTAACAAAGGAGGTGAAAGATTTATATAATGCAAACTACAGAACCCTAAAAAGAGAAATAGAATAAGATCTTAGAAGATGGAAAAATATACCCCGTTCATGGATAGGAAGAACTAACATCATCAATATGGCTATATTACCAAAAGTTCTCTACAGGTTTAATGCAATGCCAATCAAAATCCCAAAGGAATTTTTTGTAGAAATAGATAAAGCAATTATGAAATTCAAATGGAAAAATAAAAGACCCAGAATAGCAAAAGCAATTCTAAGCAGGAAGTGTGAATCAGGCAGTATAGCAATACCAGATTTCAAACTATATTACAGAGCAATTATAATAAAAACAGCATGGTACTGGTACCAAAACAGGCGGGTGGACCAATGGTACAGAATGGAGGACACAGCGACTAATCCAAAAAGCTACAACTATCTTATATTTGATAAAAGAGCTAATGGCCTGCAATGGAGGAAGGATGGCATCTTCATCAAATGGTGTTGGGTAAACTGTAAATCCATATGCAACAAAATGAAACTGAATCCCCTCCTCTCGCCCTGCACAAAAGTTAACTCAAAGTGGATCAAGGAGCTAGATTCAAATCAGAGTCTCTGCGTCTGATAGAAGAAAAAGTTGGCTCAGATCTACATATTGTGTGGTCAGGCTCCAAATTCCTTAATAGGACACCCATAGAACAAGAGTTAATAACAAGAATCAATAAATGGGACTTACTTAAACTGAATTTTTTTTTTCTCAGAAAGAGAAACAATAAGAGAGGTAAATATGGAGCCTACATCATGGGAACAAATTTTTAGTCCTCACCCTTCACATGGAGCCCTAATATCTAGAGTATACAAAGTATACAAAGAACTCAGAAAATTAGACAATAATATAACCAATAACCCAATGGGCCAAGGACCTGAACAGAAACTTCTCAGAGGAGGACATAGAATCAATTAACAAGTACATGAAAAAATGCTCTCCATTTCTAGCAGTAAGAGAAACGCAAATAAAAACCACCCTAAAATACCATCTCAATCCAGTGAGATTGGCAGCCATAATGAAGTCAAACAACAACAAGTGCTGGCGAGGATGTGAGGAAAAGGGTACTCTTGTACATTGCTCGTGGGACTGAAACTGGTGCAGCCAATTTGGAAAGGAGTATGGAGTCTCCTGTGAAAGCTTGGAATGGAAGCACCATTTGACCCAGCTATTGCCCTTCTTGGACTATTCCCTGAAGACCTTAAAAGAGCGTACTACAGTGATACTGCCACATCGATTTTCATAGCAGCACAATTCACAATTGCTACACTGTGGAAGCAACCCAGATGCCCTTCAATAGATGAATGGATAAAAAAAAAATGTGACCTTTGTATACTATGGAGGATTACGCAGCACTAAAATATGACAAAATCATGGAATTTGCAGGGAAATGCATGGCAATAGAGAAGATTATGCTTAGTGAAGCTAGCCAATCCCTAAAAAACAAATACCAAATATCTTCTTTGATATAATGAGAGCAACTAAGAACAGAGCAGGGAGGAAGAGCATGAAGAAAAGATTAACATTAAGCAGAAACATGAGGTGGGAGGGAAAGGGAGAGAAGAGGGAAATTGCATGGTAATGGAGAGAGACCCTTATTGTTACACAAAATTACATATAAGAGGTTGTGGGAAAATAAACAACGAGAGAAATGAATTAGAGTAGGTATGGTAGAGAGAAAAGATGGGAAGAGAAGGCAGGGGGGATAGTAGAGTATAGGAAAGGTAGCAGAATACAACATTAACTAATAGGGCATTATGTAAAAATATGGATGTTTAACTGATGTGATTCTGCAATCTGTATTTGGAGTAAAAATGGGAGTTCATAACCCACTTGAATCTAATGTATGAAATATGATATGTCAAGAGCTTTGTAATGTTTTGAGCAACCAATAAAAAAAGTAGTGATATATATGCCAATAGAAATTTATCATGAAATATATATAATCAACAGACTGAAAAATATTAATTTTACTGAACATGAAATTATGAATAATGTTATTCAACTAGGAAGCTCACCCATAGTTTGAATTTTCAGTTCCAACAGAGTTTAGGAGGAGTGATCTCTTCTCTCAATTTGCATCTGCAAATTCAGCCACCTCACAAGTGTATACGAGTGATATCAGGTAGGATACTATATGTGCATATAAAAATACATGTGCTGAATAGGCTACAGAGAAAGGGAGACAGGGATTCATATATTTGTTAATTTTAAAAACACATGTAGAACTATTTCAACAAAAAATTGACTAGATTTATAACTCCTACAAAATATAATGCAAAAGGCAATTCCAACTATACACCATGCCTCCTCTGAACTGCTTGTATTCTATTCTTTTTGGGTTATTTTTCACCATCATATTAGGATCATAATTCAGAGTCTAGTAGGGTATGGGTTAGTGTCAGGGATTCAGTATTTCAAAATAAAAATTGAAAAATGAATCCAGTGTGTGTGTAAATATGTGCTACACAAAAATCTTCCCACTCACATCCAGAACAATGCCTTGACATTACCTTCACCCAAGTAAGACACAATTATAGTAGAAAAGTGTGAAAATCTATGAATACATATATTTAATGGAATATGCTCGGGAGTTCACAACCTTGGAGGTGGTAGAGGCGTTTCCAAAAGTAAAGGACAGGGTAAACACTCCACAAACAAAGAGCTCTACTGGCCTAAGACTTCTTGGAATACGGCTTCTGAGGTTGGGCACTTGAAATATATGTTGTTGTCATGAGCTTTGGCTTCCTTTGTCGTGAGACCATAAAAGCTGGGTCTGCATCTATGTGACCTGGAAGACATGATTTCTTATATTTCAATGAACATGAGGAAGCAGTGCTCAATTTTCTCTTTGTAGGTAAACTGTGCCCACTGGAGGCTAAGTGTCTCCCGGTGAGGACAGTGAAGACATTTGATCATCCTCCAATTTTCGTGGTGTTTCTTGCTGCTACACTGGGAATTTGGTACTTGCTTCACACAATATAAGAAGTTCATCTGGGATACAGTGCTGGAGGGTGTTCTGTCACGTGGGGTGGGTTAGCGTCTGCAGGAGAATGTACCAACCAGGCTTCTATCCCACATAGCTTGTCCCAATAACCATAGCAACCTGATTATGAACATTGCCCTGAAACCTCTCCATATAACAAGATGCCTTTACATACAAGGGAATGGGGGCTGCGCCATATCAGTCACAAGCCATTTGTAAGCCGATAGCCGATCCACATGGCCCCACCATGATGTTTCATCACACACCTCCCCACCACTGCTCTAGGCCCACTACACAGCAGGCTCCAAATTCCTGGCATCTCGTATTCTACACCATTTTCATGAAACCCAGTCAAACAAGGCACTTTCTGGTATACACATGATCAGCAACAGGACATCCAACGTTTCTGCAGTGCCACCTGGTCATGGGAATTTCCAAAATTTTATGGTATTTATCTAGCAAGTTTTCAAGGATGAAGTTAGAGGCACTGTGGGTTTCAATTCATTCAGGAACCGTTAAGTGTTGAGAAAGCTCATTTCAATGAATGCTCTGGAGAACTCTAAAGTCAAGGCTTCTCAAAGAGTTGCCAACAGGTCACATGAAGCCAGGCCAATTGACGTCTACAATGTGAGGTCCATGTGTGTTTTGACTCTCAACTATGGCTACCAAGTCTTTCAGAATAAAATCATGTGATATTCTGGCTGAGATTCCCAGGCCTCTGTGGAAAGCCACCCTGGGCCTAGATCTCAGTTTCCAAGAGTGAGTCTCATGCGTGGCCTCCTAAAATCCCAACACAATTCATGGCAATACTTCTCTGAGGTCAGTTCCAGAACTCAGTCTCTAAGGGTAAATCATACCAGAGTTCAAGCCCAGGTGGACCCAGTCATCCCTTTCAACTGCCACAAAAATGACCAAAATTAAAATGATATCACTCCCACAGGGCCATAATCTTCTTCCTTGTAGACACTCATCATAACCTCTAGCTGGAGGTTTCAATGAGCACAAGGTAGTGTCCAAAATAAGCTCACTTGCCCCTCATTTGCCTAAAAACATGGTGGCCTGAACACTATTCCTGTGAACCAGGAGTGATCAAATATTGCTGCTCTTAAAGTGTTCCGCTTCTCCAATTTGAGGCCTACTGGCTGAAGCCTATAAATTCTTGATGTGATTTGGAGTCATGAGAAAACCCAAGCACATATGGGCTAGCCTCTGCAGGGATTTCAAAGACTCATTTGACCCAAAGGATCCCTATTCTCACTTGATGGAGGTCAGGAACATAAAACAAGAAGGCAAAAATATTCATCCACAATGACTTCTCTTTTTGTCATTTTGGTTTTGAAATCACATGGGATCTTTCTTTAGATCCATCAGGTGCTGAGAATCTAAGCCACAACCTCATTCAAGGACAAGAGGCTGAATCAGACACATTCCATTCCAAAGCAATTAAGCAAAGAGCCACAGGTGATGTCCATTCATTTCCATATGAAAACAGTCGTCTTAAGGCTACACAACAGGGTGGCCTGAGGCAAAGACTTTCCTGACATTCAGGGTAATAGAAACAGAAGTAAGCAAATGGCCCAAAGAAGGGTTTCTCCACTGAGACTTTACTGGTCACACTGATATCTGATTTTTCTGAGATGCTCCCATTCCCTTAAGCTATCCAGTACATGGCCATGTCACAGAGCCTTGTGGTGTTACATATCTGGGACTCAAAACCATGAGCCTATTCTGGAGAGTGGCTGGAAAACACTAAGAAAACAGGAACTTAAGAAGATAGTAGATGTTGCCCATCCATAAGGCAAGCTGCAGTCCATTCATCAATTGGGCAGTAAGAATGCGGGGAAGCTTTCAACTAGAGACAACACATCCATTGATGCATTGTCTTTTCTAATGTCTACAACAACGGATACAGTGGAATACACAGACATAGAAACACTCACCATGTCAAACGACTTACTAGAAATAGTCCACTCCAAACCAAACAAACCACCTTTCCTAGCTATTCTCAGAACATCAGAAAAAAACACAAACTCACACCTACAATGGCAAAGGCAATTCTTTCCCCCAAGTAGGTCTGTGATTATCTGGAGTGTCTTCTGACTGGTGGGCCATATTATGTTCCCCAAAAATGTCCTGTCCTGTTTCAGTTCTGGTCTCCTTGGCCAATTCTGTGAAGTTGTCAGGAGCCAGTGGTTCGCCACTACCTACTTTCTCAGGAAAGGCCCCTCTTCAGAGCTCTGCTGGAATTTGGCCATCCTCACATCAGTAGGTACCAAGAAAGACTGACTATGTCTTTGGGAAAAGCAAACAAGTTAGCCCACTGGGACTCAGAGTGAGACTGACTCTGGGTGCCTGGCTTCCTGGATCCCAAGTTCAGAGAATTACATCACCAAGGAAGTGAAGTGAGGTCACTTCTTTCAGGAACTGAATATGGTCACTGCCTCGGTAACCACTTTGTCCTAACAGTTGCTTCCAAGGTTCCCATGAGATGGAGGCTGCCCCAACATCCTGTGACACATTCAGAAGTTAGAATGGTATATCAACCATAGGCACCCAGGAACAGCTCTCCACACAGGCCTGGATTGGTCCATCTTCTCTACTTTAAGAAGACAGAGGCTGATTCAGACACATCAATTCACCCTGACCAGGTTTTTTGCCATGGAAGATGACTATTGCTCTCTCAGGTCCTACATAGCTGCCTATATATTCTCCAAGGATCATTTCTCCATGGATCTTTTAGGTTCTCAGCAGGTGGAAGATCATCTACATTCCTATATTGTAAGACCCACTCTGTCCCTGCTATTCTCTACGTTATATTGAAGGAACAGTGTATAGTTAAGGTTAATAATAGGTTTGATTTGGGTTACGAATCATTCTGCGGGATGAATAATGGCATTGGCAACCTGTGATATTTATAAGAGTATATATGTGAAATATAACTATGAAAGCAGAAATCTAGGTAAGATTTGAAGTCCAGAAGGGCACTGGGGACTTGAGTGGGATACTTAGCTTTGAGTTATGTGCTGCACAGATGTCTCAAATAAATCAATATACACTGGCATCGGACCTTGTACTTTGGATGATTGAATGTTGAAAAGAACATCCAGTCAAAAAGCGATAGTCGGTAGGATTAGGAAGGTAGTCTGTAGGTTTAGAAAGAAGAGTGAGTATAGGATTTGGACCAAAAGTTCTTTAGCAATAGGGTTTCGGGTAGAGAGTGTATGTAAATGTCAGTACATGTGAAGAGTCAGTCACAATGATGAACTGGGGAAATCATGTAGGAAAGCAGATATCAATAGAGACATTAGGAAATCAAGCAAAGTATAAATTGTGTGATAGGGTTAGACATTTTCAACAGGTTTGAGGTTGAATAGATAATCTTAGGAAGAAACAAATATGTAGTCACCAATAGGATTGATATTTGAGAGCATTAGGCAACCTGGACATGGATGTTTTTAGTAATCCATGCTCACTTTCTATTTAGGCTTTGGTACAATTGTAAGTGTGACCTTTGCTTTTGGTGTCCAGAATATTTCTGTGATAAAATGTGTATGTAGATCAGGTGACATGAGTATTTCTTCCACCATTTCTTGGAGCAATATTTTGAAGACTTATAAATTAGTATAGTCGTACAAAGATGTGTACCCTGTTTCTATGAATATACACATAATGCATGAATAGACCATACTGTGAATAAATAATATAACTGGATCCACTTTAAATAATGGATTGAATAGATATCTGAAAATATATAAGAAATGTTATATTGATATACAATCATTCATTCCAACCAGTTATATATCTAATGACCATCTTAGGGTTATGGTTTATCATGAAGGGTTTGTGAGTTTTGTTTCAAAATTGATTATGGAAATCGAAAAAAATGTATTTGGAAAAAAAGTCTCATGAATAGACCACTGAAGAAACGTAGAGAAATTCATGTGTTCTGGAGCAGGAAGTGATTGAAAGTGAAACAAATGCCTATAAATTTGTTAACTAGTGAATAAAATATATATTCTATGATGTACATAAACTGAAGGAATAGTAATGTACCAGTGTGGAATAAAAATTAACGTCAAAATACACATCATGTTCCATAGTAACCTACATGCATTGATGTTAAACTGGGTCAGTTAATGTAGACATATTAGGATTTGTATGCACCTTTCACTGAAGTTAGTTTTCAGTACTAGCAAACAAATATGTATTTCGGGTGGATGAATATTTCTAAGAATAATCTTGTGAAAAGTTGATTATTAATCCACATACATGAACATGAATGAATTTAGGGATTGTATATAAGACACATATATTTCATATTTTTAAAAATCTGGAGAATATATATATATATATATATATATATATATATACACACACACACACACACACACACACACACACGAACAGAGACATTAATAAGTAGCAATATATATGCCAATCGAAATTCATCATGAAATATATATCATAAAGATGCAAAAACATTCATTTTACTGAACATGGGTTTATGTATAATGTTGTTCTACTGGGAAGCTCACCCATAGGTTGAATTTTCAGTTCCAACAGGGTTTAGGAGGAGTGGTCACTTCTCACACTTTGTATCTGCTAAGTCATGTAACTCACAAGAATGTACGTGTGATATCACGCAGGATTCTATTTGTACATATAAAAATACATGTGCTGAATAGGCTCCAGAGAATGGGAGACAGTAATTCACATATTTGTTAACTTTGAAAACACATGGAGAACTATTTCAATTAAAAATTGACTAAATTTATAACACCTACCCTTTATCATGCAAATGGCAAGTCGAACTCTGAACTGCATGTACTTATGTACTGTTTGGGTTATTTTTCTCCATCATATTAGGATTAGTAGTCAGAGTCTAGTAGAATATGGGTTAGTGTCAGGGATTCAGAATTTCGAATGGAAAATAGGAAAATTAATCCAATGTGTATGCAAATATGTGCTACAACAAATCTTCCCAGTCTCATCCAGAACCATGCCTTGACATTACCTTCGCCCCAAGTAAGACACAATTAGAGGAGAAGAGTTACAAAATCTGTGATTACATTTTTGGAATGGAAAATGCTCAAGAGTGCACAAACTTAGAGGTGGAATAGGAGTTTCCAAAAATAAGGACAGGGTACACACTCCACAAACATGGAGCTCTGCTTGCCTAAAACTTTTTGAGAAACTGCCACTGAGGTTGGGCACTGAAATATAGGTTGTTGTCACGAGTTAAGCTTCCTTTGTAGTGAGACCCTCAAAGCTGGGTCTGCATCTATGTGACCAGGAGGACAAAGTTTCTTATTTTACAATGAACACGAGGCAGCAGTGCTGAATTCTCTCTTTGTAGGTAAAATGTGGCCACTGGGGCTTAGTGTCTCCAAGTGTGGACTGTGAAGCCATATGGTCATCCTCCATTTCGTGGTGTTTCTTCCTGCTGCACTGGGAGTTTGGTATTTGCTTCACGAAATACAAGGAGTTCAACTGCAACAAAGTGCAAGAGGGAGTACTGTCACGTGTGGTGGATCAGGGTCTGCAGGATGATACAAGAACCAGGCTTCTATCCCACATAGCTTGACCCCTTGACCATAGCAACCTGATTCTGAACAATATCCTGAAATCGCTCCATATAACAAGTTGCCTTTACACAGAAGGTTCTGCTGGCTGTGCCATGTCAGTCACAAGCCATTTGGAAGCCAATGGCAGATCCACATGGCCCCATCACAGATGTTTTATCACATACCTGCCCAACACTGCTCTAGGCCCACTACTCAACAGAGTCCAACTTACTGACATCTCTGTTCTACACCATTTACATGAAACCCAGTAAAACAAGACACTGAAATATTC
This sequence comes from Callospermophilus lateralis, assembly GCF_048772815.1. NCBI lineage: Eukaryota > Metazoa > Chordata > Mammalia > Rodentia > Sciuridae > Callospermophilus > Callospermophilus lateralis. The sequence goes on along the minus strand of NW_027517506.1, from coordinate 342,915 downwards.
ATGACCAGCAACAGGTCATCCAAAGGTTCTCCAGTGCCACCTGGTGATGGGAATTTCAAAAATTTCATGGCATTTATCTAGCAATTTTTCAAGGATGAAGTTGGAGGCACTGTGAGTTTCAATTCATTCAGGAACCATTAAATGGTTAGGAAGCTCATTTCAATGAAAGCTCTTGAGAACACTCACAGGTAAGGCTTCCCAAAGAATGGTGAAAAGATCACATGATGTTTAGCTCATTTAGCTCTACAATGTGAGGTCCATATGAGTTTTGACTCTCAACGATGGGTGCCAAGTCTTTCAGAATAAAATCATGTGGTATCCTGGCTGAGAGGCCCAGTGCTCTGTGGAAAGCCACCCTGGGCCTAGAACTCAGTTTCCAAGGGCGACACTCATGCCTGGCTTCCTAAAATCTCAACACTATTCATGGCAATACTTCTCTGAGTTCAGTTGCAGAACTCAGTCTCTAAGGAAATCACACCAGAGTTCAAGCACATGTGAACCAAGTCATCTCTTCTAACCGCCACCCAAATGACCACAATTTAAACAAAAACACTCCAACGTGGCGCTCATCTTCTTCCATATAGACACACATAATAACCTGTGGCTAGAGTTTTCCATGAGGGGCACAGCTCAAGTCCGTGTCCAAAATAAGCTCTCTTGCACCTAAATTGCCTAATTCAGGGTGGCATGGACACCCTTCTTGTGAACCAGGAGAGATCAAATAGGCCTCCCATTAATACTGCTCCACTTCTTCAATTTGAGGTCAACTGACTGTGGGGTTTGGATTCTTTATGTAAATTGGAGTCTTGAGAAAACCCAAGCAACCATGGGCTAGCCTCTGCAGGGCTTTGAAGATCTCATTTGACCCAAAGGATCCCTATTCTGACTTGATGGAGTTCAGGAAAGTTAAAGAGGAAGGCGAGAGACTTCATCCACAAGGACTGCTCTGTGGCCATTTTGGTCTTGGATGTACACATGGGATCTTTCTTTATATCCATCAGAAGGTGAGAATCTAAGCCACAGCCTCACACAGGGCAAATAGGCTGATTCAGACACATCCTCTCCAAAGCAATTAAGCAAAGAACCACAGGTAATACCCATTCATTTCCATTTGAAAACTGTTTTCTTCAGGCTTCACAAAGTGGTGGCCTGAGGAAAAGACCTTCCTGACATTCAGGGCAACAGAAGATTAGGTAATCAAAAGGCCCCAAGCAGGGTTTCTCCACTGAGACTTTACTGGTAACATTGATATCTGAGTTTTCTGAGATGCTCGCCATTCCCTTTAGCTATCTAGTACATGGTCATTTCAAAGAGCTTCGTGGTTGTACATATCTTAAACACAAAACCATGAGCCTATTCTGGAGAGTGGCCAGAATTCAGGAAGAAAACAGGATCTTAGAAAGATAGTAAGTGTTGCCATCAATAAGGCAAGCTGCAGTCCATTAATAAATTGGGAAGGATGAATGCTGGGAAGCTTTCTAGCTGACAGGACATATTCATTGATGCATTCTCTCTTCTAATGTCTACAACCACGGGCACAGTGGGATACACTGACATAGAAACACTGGCGTTGTCAAACGACTTACTAGAAACCGTTCACTCCAAAAAAAACCAAACCTTCTTTCATACCTATTCTCAGAACATGAGACAAAACCACAAACTCACACCCACATCACAAAGGCACCTCCTTCCCCCATGTAGGTCTGTGACTATCTGGAGAGTCCTCTGACTGGTGGGCCATACTATGTTCCAGGAAATGGCCTGTTCTTTCTCAAATCTGGTCTTTTTGGCCAACTCTGTGAAGTTTTTAGGATCCAGTGGTGAGCCAATGCCTGCTTTCTCAGGAAAGCCCCCTCTTCATAGCTTTTCTTGCATTTGGCCATCCTCACATCAGTAGGCCCCAAGAAAGACTGAGTCTGTCCTTGGTAAATCAAAATAAGTTTGACAACTGGGACTGGGACTTGGACTGGCTCTGGGTGCCAGGCTTCCTGGATTCCAAGTTCAGAAAGTTACATCACCATAGAAGTTAGGTGAGGTCACTTTCTTTAGGAACTGAATGAGGTCACTGCCTTGACAACAACTTTGTCCTAACAGTTGCTTCCAAGGTTCCCATGAGAAGGAGGCTGCCCCTACTTTCTGTGACACTTTCACAATTTAGAATGGTATGTCACCCATTGGCACGCAGGAGCAGCTCTCAACACATCCCTGCTTTGGTCCATCTTCTCTACATTAAGAAGAGAGTGGCTGATTCAGACACATCCCTTCATCATGAGCAGGTTGTTTGGCATGGAAGACTTTTGCTCTCTCAGGTCCTTCATAGTTGACTACATCTTCTCCAGGGATCATTTCTTCAAGGACCTTTGAGGTTCTCAGCAGGTGGAAGATCCTCTATATTCCTGTATTTTAAAACCAACTCTGTCCCCGCTCTTCTGTAAAATTAGATTGAGAGAACAGTGTATGGTTAGGGTTAATAACAGGTTCAATTTGGGTGAGAAAAGAAACTACATGGTTGAGCAAACAGGATCCTACAGTTAACAATAATATGAGAATTATTAATGGACTAGCCTGGGTGGATAAAAGTGTAGTTAACTAGGTGGACTATGTGAACCAAGACACAAACCTCCCTTTGGGGGCCTCTGTCTTTCTTTGACACTCTTCAAGTAATTTTCTTAATTTACTCATAGATTCTTTTACAACTCCAGTATTGTCGGCATAAAAAACATCATTCTTTCCTCAATGCAAGCAAAAAGGCACCCTTCTCTCATGAAGAGGAGGTCCAACACTCGCCTGCTCTGTAAACAACTTCAGAGAGAGAGAGGTTAAAATTCCTGTAAAGCTGTGATGTCGGTTTTTAATGTCTTTAAGCTTTGGTCTATTTCTGCTTCTAATTGTGTCATTGTTGTGTCTCATGGACTAGGGCAGTTGTTCCTGTGCCCACCCCTTCAGCAACTATTATTCCTAATAGGATGGCTAAAGTGAGGGATACAGGTTCCCGGTGGAACCGGGTTGTATGCCCCCCCTATTTGATCTTTAAATGAACCTGCGTCCTGATAGAGCACTCTGGAAAACATCTGCATCATTACATAATTAATCGCAACTATTGACCACTTTATGAAAACATAAATAATGTTAAAGTGTATAGAATTATACTGTTGTAGAGACGGACAAGGAAAGGCACCTAAGATAGCACCAAAGACAGGAAAGGAGTTTTATTTGTTTGCATCCGTATTGAGAGGGCATTGCTTCTGTTGTAATCAATTAATCCCCTGAACCCCAAGTTTTGGTAGTTTTAGTATTTGTACCCAACATGTAAGGGAAGGGGCTCAGAAGTTCACAGTCTGCAGAAATTCACACAAATCAGTTTTTGTTTCTGTTTTTTTTCCTCTGTTCTGTGCACGTTAACTTTTCAATTACACCTTGGAATGGAAGAGCTTTTTTGTCTCTTTTTTTTCCTCCTTGCCTGCTGTCACCATGGAGCCCAGTTGGTAACTTTTTTATCTTAGAAATGTAGCAATCTCTCTGAAGCCCCAGCTCAAGGCCAGAGTCCTTGTTCACATATTTTGTGAAAAACTGGTAAGGCGATGTCTAGCTTAGGGGTGGTGATTTTTCCAGCCAGTGGCCAAGTAGAACAGGGCAACATGAAGAGTGGAAGTTTATCTCCATTGAACTTTTTCAGAGGGACTCTTTTGCTGAAAGCCCTAAAGTAAGCCTTGGTAAAGACTTCTGGAGAAGGTCATTTAAGACATTTCTGTGGACCTGGTACAGAGGGGGATGACAGGGAAGGCGATGCTGAGTGCAGCTCCGTGGATCTGAGAATGAGGAAGGAGAGATGCCAAAGAATAATGGGAAAGGGGTTTGGGATTTTCCTAGAACAAAAACTTGAGCAGTAGAACAGGTAGAGCAGAGGGGAAGACGGGAGTGAGTATTCCAAAAAGCCTGTGAGGGACTTTAAATTCTTAGAAACCTGTTTTCAGTGATGACAAATCAACTTTAAAGGTCATTTTCATTACATCTTGGATAGGGGTCTGAGGGCTCTTCTCAGCTGGTTTGAGCTTTGGCTAAGCTTGCTAGAGGACTTGGTGGGACCTAGTGCAGACACTGACAGGAAAAGAGAGGAGTGGGTGGAGGGGTACCTCGGTACCTGCTTCCTCAGCAAGGGGACAATGTTCTGAGATCCAGCGGAGGTTTGGGTTTTTGATCTAGTAATTGGAGGGGAGAAATCACGTTGCTGAGGTGGGAGTGAAAGCAGAGAGTCTAGAGCAGAAGGCTGAGGGTGAGGAACTATTGGGGAAGCATAGTACAGGATGTGAGCGAAGGAGGAAAAAGGATTCCACATAGGGGAATTTCCCCCTTTTGAGCACTTGCCGAAGTTAAAAATGTCATGCAGAATTTGAGGATCTAGAGAACCCTCTGGGGGCCATAGTTTTTGGTTGTCTAATTGGTAATATGGCCAATGCTGTGTACTGAATTTGATAAGGAGTTTGGGTTCCACCAGGCAGTCCCTGTATGCTCACATCCCCATGACTTACACAAGAAGTCGGCTTTTCCCCCACACAGCCATGGCTGTTTGTCGCTTTGATAGTCTGCCGGGCATACATAGTAATATAGGCTAGCCAACCTGCATCTGGCTCGCGTGTCCCTGCATCCATAATGTTTGTTTCAATTATCTATGGTACGGAAGGGATTTAATGGAATTTTAGTGAGATCCTCTTCATCAGGCATGTCTCAATAGGAAAGACCTATACTGAGCTGAAAAATGTCTGGGTGCAGAGATAGTCACCAGGCCCCTAAGGGGGCCGTTAAGGTCTCTTTAATGGTTCTATTTATTTTTTCTACCTGTCCTGAGTTCTGGGGTATATAAGCATAATGTAACTTCCAATTAATCCACAGGGTCCTGGTTAACACCTGACTTACCTGGGCCATGAAAACCAGTCCATTATCAGTCCATTAGGCAGATCGTATCTTGGAAAAATATCTTTCAGGATCTTCTTGAAAACCATTTGCGCCGTTTTTTTTTTTTTTTTTTTGTGTGTGTGTGTGTGTGTAAGGCTTCAATCCATCCTGAAAATGTATCTACAAAGACTAGGAGATATTTAAATCCATACCTTGCTGGCTTAATTTTAGTAATGTCCACTTCCCAGAATTGTCCTGGTCTGGTTCCTCATAGGTGCTTTCCTCTAGGAAACTTGGAAGGGTAAGCATTACCCAATTGACGGACCCGACAGGCTTTTGTTACCCGTTCAGTTATTTCCTTTCACTGTGAGTTGGTTAGTGGAAAACTCTGTTCTTAATCTTACAGTAATGCCTGCAGTTTCTTTGAACCAAGGTGAGTGAGTTGATGTACATTTTTAACGTAGTGTAGGGCTTTCTGTAATTGCAGGCTGAGCTCAGTGAAATTGAGGCGTTCAGTGTCAGTGTCCTTAGATGTTATCAAAAACTTCCTGGTCCTCAGGGTTTCATTGGAATTGGGCATCTTCCATTAACAGCGGGTATAATGGAGCAGCTAAGGACGCAAACCCAGGCATCCATAACCTGCAAAAGCCAGCAGTCCCAAGAAATTCTCTGAGTTGTCTGCTGTAAGATGGGGGTGGTATCTACATAATGGTTTGTTTTCTGGGCTCAGTGAGCCATCGTTTACTGCCCCTAAGGGAATAGCCCAGGAAGATTACTTCATGCTAGCAAATTTGGGCCTTTTTGGTCGAAACTCTATACCCGAGTTGAGCAAGCTCATATAATAGTGCTTGGGTCCCAGACTCACAGTTTTCCTTGGTGTTGGCTGCCAGTAGCAGGACATCCACGTATTGAAGCTGGGTAAATTCAGGGTGCGTAGTTCTGAAGTTGTTGAGATCTCTGTGGAGGGCTTCATCAAAGAGAGTGGGGGAGTTTTTGAACCCCTGTGGGAGTTTAGTCCAAGTTAGTTGACCAGACGTTTTGGTTTCTGGGTCTACCCACCCGAAATCAAACAGCAACTGACTATCTTTATGCAGAGGCAAGCAAAAGAAAGCATCTTTTAAGTTCAGAACAGTATATAATTTCCCCTCAGGGTTCAGAGTGCTAAGCAGATTGTACGGATTAGGTACCGTGGGGTGAATGTCCTGCCCTCTTTTGTTGATCTCTCTTAGCTCTTTAATAGGGCGATAGTTCCCGGTCCCTGGCTTTTTTTTTCTAGTAGCAGGGGAGTGTTCCAGGCCGATTGACAGGGCCTTAGGACCCCTAATGCCAGATATTTCTGAATATGGGGCCTTATCCCACCTTTAGTTTTTTTGCTTAGAGGATATTATTTGACATTGACTGGGGAGACTGAGGTTTTTAACTCCACTGTTATTGGAGATTGTTTCACGGCCAGGCCTAACCCAGCAGTTTTTGCCCAGGCATCTGGGTAATCTGTTATCCATTTTTGGGGTAGCTTGCCTGTTTGATCAGACTTGGGGCATGTGAATGGTGGATGTTCATCTTCTACTAATATAGTTAAAGCCGTGACTATAGGAGTTTTTGCTGAAGTATTTAGAAATTTCATTTGGGGGCCTTCATGGTTAAAAGTTATTTTGGCCCGTAGCTTGCTGAGCAGATCTCTGCCCATCAATGGGTCCAGGCATTCTGGGATTCCTAGGAAGGAGTGATGGATTTTTCCTTTCCCCAAGTCCATGGTCCTCTTAGTTGTCTAAGCCTGATATTTACTGTCATCATCCCTTTGAACTAGAGACCTTTTATTTGATAGAGGGCCCAATGGGGCCTTAAGGGCTGAGTATACTGCTCCTGTATTCACTTCAAAGTTTACTGGAGTCCCCTCCACTTCAAAAGTTACCCTGAGCTAGGGGATGGGTTCTGAGCCCTGACTTTCTTAGTCATCCTCCAGAGTCAGAATGGCCAGCTGGCGTGGCTGTCTCTTTATAGGGAACTCTATGGCCCAGTATCCTTTTTCTTTAGAGTAGGCACACTGATCTGAGGCCAGGTGTGGCCTCTGGCATGGGCCCTTCCTGTCACCCTATGTCTTAATTTCTGGCCTCTTTCTTGTTGTGATCAGGACCTTAGTCAATGCCTTAGTCTGTCTTTTGGTTCTCTCATCCTCCCTTTGCTCCCTTTCTTTCTCCCTGTTTCTCTCTTATAGTATACTTTCTTGGCTTCTTTGACAAAATCTCTCTTTTAATTTTTTTTTTTAATATCCATGGCAGCTTGCTCAATTAAGGCCATCGTGACAGATGCTTTTTAATCTGCTGCCTGAGGATCGAAAGGAGTATATCTCTTATATGCCTCCATGATTCTCTCTAGAAACATAAATGGAGATTCATCAGGCCTTTGAATAATTTCTCTTACCATGGCCAAATTAGTTGGTCACCCAGCGGCCACTTGGAGACCCGCTGTTAGAGCCTGGCAATAATTGAACAGATGCTCCCTATCTTCAAAGGTGTTGGGGTCCCAGTTGGGTGGGTTTAAGGAGAAGCCAGTTTTGATTATGTTGGGAAGTTGTGTTGGTCGCCCATCAGGTCTGAGGATATTTTTTTCTACATTCCAGGAGATTTTTCTCTCATTGCTCTGTCATGAAGAGAGTCGCTAGGTGGTGTTGGCAGTCACCTCAAGTAGGCAGGTGTGAAAACGTCGGTGAGTTCTCTGAGTTCTTTTAGCCGGGCCAGCTTCCTCCAGGGAAGGAGGGGCTGTGTGTGCCGCGGGACAGTCATCTGGATGACGCTGGGCCAGCCTAGCTTCTTCGAATGGTGGAGAGGCTGAGTCAGCAGAAGGGGAATCACTTAGAGGGTGTTAGGGGTTGGGAGACGAGGGCAGATGATAAGGAGGGGGTGGTGAGTCCAGTAGAGTCTTGAGACTCAGGGAGAACAGAGGGTGGAGGAGGAGGAGCAGAGAGGTTGAGATAGAATCGTGGGGGAAGGAGTAGGAGCAGGTGCAGGGACAAGGAAAGGCTTGACCCATGGAGGAGGAGATTTGTAGAGGTACTGACAAGTTAAGATATATGGCTGTTGATCTGGATGTCTATGTGGCACCTGCTGAAAGACAATATCTCGGACTTTTCAAATAAGTGCGAAGTTGAAAGATCCTTCTAGGAGCCATCCGACTGCAATGGTGGGTCATTCTGAGACACAGAATCTGCCAGGTCTGGCGTTTTACTGAAAAAGAAAGATTCTGAGCCCTTAAGCAGATTTTGGTCCAGTGATTAAGGGTCAGGGACAGAGGCATTGAAATGATCTGTCCCATAATGAAATATACACAGACACCGAAAGGAACGACACACAACACAGACAAGACAAGACAATAAAGACAGGCAATGGACGTCCAATACTGAGACCAGGACTGACTAGTCGGCAAAACCTGAAGGGCTGGCAATATCGAATCAGAAACAAAATATCACTGAGTCGAGGAGACTATTGTTCCACGATTTTCCGAGTCTATCCCCCAGGGACATGGCCTGTGGCTCTGTGACATGTGTGTCAGCCACCATGGGAGAGAGCTCACGCTCTTTACCAATAGCCGTTTTGCCATACCCTAACCTGAAGCCTGAAACGAGAAAGATGGGCCTTATTTACCCCCAGAGGAGCCCGTTGGGGGTATTTTGTCTGCAGCTTCCGGATCTTGCTAGGGCCACCAGATGTAAAGGTTGGGCGAGCATCTGCGGCAGAGACCACTAAGAGACTGTCTCATGCAACAGCAAAGGGTTTATTGGGAGTCCGGCATGAAGGGCTCAGAGATCACTTGAACAGAGCAGAGAGCCCTGAGAACAGCTTAAGAAATGGTTATATATTTTTCTTGGAGAGGGCAGGGAGAGAAATTTATTGATGGGTAATGGCGAGTGTCAGTTTGCGAGCAACTGGTTGACGGAGTACATTCTGCAGTTTGGCAGTTTGGGACAGCACATTCTGGGAACAAGAATAGTAAACAGTTCTCAAGATTTCAATGGTGTTTTGTTAAGCATACAGAAAAACAGGAAATGACAAGTATCTATTTTATTAACCTTTCAATATAAATATGAAAACAGAAATCTAGTTAAGATTTGAAGTCCAGAAGTTCATTTGGCCCTTGATTGGTATACTTAGCATTGAATTACGTTCTGTAGAGATGTCCCAGAAATATGGATATACAATGTCATAGGACCTTGTACCTTCTCGGAGGTCAGTTCCAAAACACAGTCGCTAAGGGGAATCACACCAAAGTGCAAGCCAAGTTGGACCCAGTTATCTCTTCCAACTTCCACACAAATGACCGCAGTTAAAACCAAAACACTCTCACATGACACTCATCTTCTTCCATATAGACACTCATCATAACTTCTGGCAGGAGGATTCCATGAGAGGCGCAGCACAAGACAGTGTCCCAAGTAAGCTCCCTTTCCCCTCATTTACCAAAAGTCAGGGTGGCCTGGAAACCCTTCCTGTGAACCAGGAGTGATCAAATATGCCTGCCGTTAACACAGCTCTGTTCTCCAATTTGAGGCCTACTGACTTTCGGTTTAGATTCTTTATTTGAATTGGATTCATAAGAAAACCCAAGAACCTATGGGCTAGCATCTGCAGGGCTTTGAATAACTCATTTGACCCATTGGATCCCTATTCTCACTTGAGGGAGGTTAAGAACCTTATGGAGGAATGCGAGAGACTTCATCCACAATGACTGATTTTTAGCCATTTTGATTTGGATCCACACATGGGATCTTTCTTACGATCCATCAGGTGCTGAGAATCTAAGCTCTAGGCTCACACAGGGCCAAAGGGCTGATTCAGACACATCCCTTTCCAGAGGAATTAAGCAAACAGCCACAGGTGATGCCCATTCATTTCCGTTTGAAAACTCTTTTCTTCAGGAATCTCGAAGGCCTGGCCTGAGGCAAAGACCTTCCTGACATTCAGGGCAACAGAACAATAGGTAATAAAAAGGCCAATTGCAGGGTTTCTCCACTGAGACTATCCTGGTGACACTGGTATCTGAGTTTTCTGAGATTCTTGCCAATTCCTTCTGCTATCCAGTACATGTCCATGTCACGGTGCTTGGAGGTGCTACATATCGTGGACACAAAAGCATGAGTCAATTCTGGAGAGTGGCCAGAATTCAGGAAGAAAACAGGAACTTAGGAAGATAGCCGGTGTTGCCCATTGATAAGGCAAGCCCTAGAGTATTCATTAATTGGGCAGGATGAATGCTGGGAAGCTTTCTAATAGACAGGAAACTTCCATTGATGCATTCTCTTTTCTAATGTCTACAACCACGGACACAATGGGATACACAGACATAGAAACACTCACCTTGTCCAACAACTTACTAGAAACAGTTCACTCCAAACCAAACAAACCGACTTTCCTACCTATTCTCTGAACATGAGACAAAACCACAAACACACATCCACACCCACAAAGTCACCTCCTTCCCCCAAGTAGGTCTCTCACTCTCCAGAGTGTCCTCTGACTGCTGGGTCATACTGTGTTCCCCCGATATGGCCTGTCCTGTTTCAGATCTGGTCTCCTTGTCCAACTCTGTGAAGTGGTCAGGAGCCAGCTGTGAGCCACTACCTGCTTTTTCAAAAAAGGCCCCTCTTCAGAGTTTTCCTGGAATTTGGCCATCCTCACATCAGTAGGTACCAAGAAAGACTGACTCTGTCCTTGCTAAATCGAAGCAAGTGAGACCACTAGGACTGGGACTGGGATTGGCTCTGTGTGCCTGGCTTCCTGGATCCCAAGTTCAGAGAGTTCCATTACCAAGGAAGTGAGGTGAGGTCGCATCCTTCAGGAACTGAATGAGGTCACTGCCTTGGCAACCACTTTGTCCAAACAGTTGCTTCCAAGAGTACCATGAAAAGGAGGCTGACCCTACATTCTGTGGCACTTTTGCAAATTAGGATGGTATATCAACCATAGGCACCAAGGAACAGCTCTCCACTCAGGCCTGGTATGGTCCATCTTCTCTATATTAGAAAGAGAGCCTTTAGTCCCGGGAGCATTGCAGTGAACCTCTGCACTAAAACTATTAGCAAGCACCTGATGGAGGAGGCCTCCATAGGTAAGTGGCGCCTTTATAACATCTGATATCCGGTTAAGGGAGATCTCTTCTGATGACAGAGATGTGGCCTGGGGAGGCTCACATATACTCCTGTCCAGGACAGTAACAAGAATCGTTCTGTCCTCTGTTCTGTTCTGTAGGAAATTCCTCTGGAAGTGTAGAGAGGTGCCGAAGGGCACGCACGCGCTCCTACCCTGGAGCTTTAGCAAGATGTTGCACTGTACCACTGTTTTTCTGTTTAGGCGCCGGGTTTCTGTTTTTCTTTTTGTGTGTGTGTGGTGTGTTTTGTTCTCCGTTCTATTTTTTTTTGTTTGTTTGTTTGCTTTTGTTCATTTTGTTGTGTGATTTTGGTTGTAAAAACTTAAGGATATTGGACGTGAAAATGGGTAATAAAGGAGTAAGCCTGACACCCGTTTGAACTGTGTTTTAAGGAACTGCGATGATCTTTACCCCCCTTTGTTTAGCAGGATGATAGAAGCCCCTAGCTGGCTGCCTGGAGCACAACCATTGCAGAGGGCAATGCCTGCTGGGGACCTAAGAACTGAGTATCTCCCAGGTTAACAAGTGAAACTCCTTTAAAACCCCTTGTCCCTCCAGATCAAGAGAGTCACAACATTTGGCAGAGTCCCCTGTGTTTCTCCTTTGTTAGCAAAGCAATTAGCCTCCCCTTTTCTTTTTCTCAGAACCCATTCCTCATTATTTAATTGGTATAAATTGGCTTCTAGGTCAGGAACCGAACTTTAAGTTACATATTGGTACCCCCCCCTCCGCCCCAGAACTTTGTGAGAGCTGTCTACTGAAATGTTAGGAGATGGAGTTTGCTTGGGGTGGAACTGAACCAGAGGAGCTAATCCTGTAAGTAAAAGGAGGGACTGAGGGACCCCCAGCAGCTGCCAAAGCTCTGTTGATTCAGGGAATACCCTCCTTCCTTCCGTGCACTGTAAGTATTATGCCACCTCTGTCTTGTTAAAAAAGAGAAAAAGAAAAAGGGGACACTAAATTCAGTAAAGTCACCATATAGACACTTTATTTTACATTTCAGGTTGCCCCTCTGTTAAAACATCTGGTCCCCCCCTGGGTGCCACTGGTGTAGTAGATTTTTTCTCTTATCTGCTCTGGTTTAAAGGATTCTGTCTGACAACCATAGTCTCTACCTCCTTTCTGTCTGTCTTGTGTCTTTGTTTCTGGTCCTTTAAGACATGTGCAATAATGTGTTGATATTATAAATTTTTTCTTGGGAATGATCTTAGCTGAATATGTGTCTAAATGATGATGTTTTATCATAAAAAAACTGGTATCTGAATGGGTTTTTGAAGCATTGCACAATCTTGCAGTTAAAAGTCGGGTTTAGGTCATTGTTTAGTTTAAGATTTCAGGTAATTCATGCCAGAGAACTTAAATACTTAGGATGGAAAACTGAAGAACTCTACTTCCAAGTTGGCAAGTAACTTCCCAATCATTCACTTTTTTTTTTTTAACCAATTTTGAATTCGGTAGCCAGAGAAAATGTCACTGTGTGTACCAGTGCATTAATTTGGACAAGGATAGTAAACCATAGTATGGTATCTGTTGACAAAATAAGATGTAAAGACATAAAATTTTGTGAATTGTATCTTGAACTTGTATCATAATTTTCAACACCCCAACTGGAAAATTATGGTTAATATGCCTTAGGCCTGAGGTGTCTGCTCAGAATAGCATTTTTTTCCTGCTCCTTCCAGACCTCAGCCATGACTCATGTTGAAATGCAAATGAAAAAAGCCTGCAAGCTTAGTAGGAGACTGATTTGATGCCTAACGGAAAAAAAAAGTAAATTGTATGGTATTTACTAATTACTGGCCAGTCATTTTTTCTAGGACTCTTATTGTTTTCCTTAGATACTTTATTATTTTGAGCTCATGATTCTGAGCATACAGACCTAGGTTAATGTTTTTCTGATCAGTTCTATCTTTGACCAACTGTGGACTTTTTGAAACATTGCAATAGATATTTAACCTGTGAAAAACTACAAGGCCTTTACTATTATTATGTGTGCACAATTTTGTTATGTGTTGTCTGTCTATATAGACATATATCCGTATATCATATATATGATACACAAATTAACATATATAAGGAGCGCTCATTAAAAAAAGTGCTCATAAAAACAAATTTTAAAAAGTGGATCCAAAGATCTTTAGTTCACGTGGTTTAAATGTTTCAATTTAAATCGGATAAACAAATAAAAATAAATGTTTTTAAATTTAAGCTTACAAATTTTTCTAGGTGTTCAAAAATCTAATAAAATATTAATATCTACAAAACGTCTAATGTGCCTTGGTTCTAGAACATTTTCTTCAACATAAAAATGGTTTACACTGTTCAATACATTTCTCTAATATTTTGATAAATAAGTAAAGTAAATTTGATATGGGATTACTCATTCGTGAGTACTTTTGTTAGAAATCTGATTCATTTACTAAGGTCTGTATAAGTTTTTACTAAACTCTATATAAGGTTTTAAAAATCAGTCATGTGTTAATGAGACAAAAATTTTTTGAAACATAAGTTTACCCATAACATTGTGTTTATTAAGTTTTATTTTTTCTAGAGCAAGGAACCATAAAAATTAAAAAACTTATTAAATCAGAACTGTTATTTTAGAGCATTGTACTGCCATTTCTTTAAAAGCTAAACTTGGTTACTGTAGAAACATCAATGTAATTGTGATGCTATTAATGTTTTCATATCTTACAGGTATGCAAGTCTGTAAGGTAGAAACTTTAAAAGAGCATTATATCAAGCTCGTGTTCTGAAGTTGTATGGTAAAAAAATATATTAGAGATTTATTTACCTGTTATCAATAAGATATGTAAAGTTTTATGTTACTTTTTACATTGTGGAACAATTTAAATGTATTTTTAAGTTAATGAGAGCCTAATCTATGTAAAAGTTGAAAACTTTCAGGCTTTCTTTAATTCATGTTTTAAATGTGATATCATATGGTGTTAGCTAATGTTCATGAGACCACAAACAATTTATGTAAACTTTGTCAATGTTGCTTTTAATTTTTACTTTTTAATAAAAACAACCCCATACCATTATTGTCATCTGGTAATAACAAAAGGGTAATCAAAGCAATATAAACAAATACTTTAGGATTATACTCCTAAACAAAAACACCTAAAAAAACAAAACTGCCTTCTCAATAATTCATGACTTCATTGATCATTTCTAGTTAGAGACACTTGGTAGCAGAGTAATATTATCTCCTTTTGGTACACAGTGACCCAGTTCTGTTCTTTACTTTGTTTTAAATCAATTTCTTCTGCATCATCTGATGAGAGGTTCATATACTTCTTAAAACCAATGATTGAGCCCTCAACCTGCACATTCACTTGCTCATAGAGCCAAACCTGAAATTGGGAACTATTTTGCAAGTGTCTGAAGATGAAGTTGATGAGTTACACCTTCACTGTCTGTACATTTTGACCTTGGCCACAGTACACTAAAATGGAAGTTCACAAACACCACAATGACCTAGAGGCTCCTCACATAGAAACTTACAGATCTGGTATACTGTTTTCTAGAAACCCTTCCAAATTATAAAGTAATTCTAATAATCCATGTTTATCATAATTTTTCCTACCAAAAACCAATCCTGAGTATGAACTATTAGTATCTTAAGGAGTAGATCTTCCCAGACCCCCAAACAAAAAAAAATAAAGATCAGCTTTAGAACTAAAATGCTTAAGATTTATAAAGAGCCCTGCCTTACCTGAGATAAGGCTGTGTGTCCCATCTTACTATATGTGAGAATGACTATGAAACAAGTACGTCAGATAATATTTCTTTAAAGTTATGTTAAAAACATAAAAAATGTCAAGATTCCTAGGATCTCAAACAGGGGATATAATGTAATACTCAGCCAAAAAATTTAGGGTAGCTATTACACGAACTAAGTATTTTTACTTTTGTTAATTTTAGTTGAAATTTTCTTATAAGTTATCTAAAGATTCCCTGTTAGTGTTTTACAAATGTGTTGCTTTAAGAACACAACATGGGTTTATTCAAGATAATAAGTCATCACCTACAATACAGACAGAATAATACAGATCCCAATTAATAAAAAGATAATTATAAAGTTATAGACATTAAAGTCCAGTACTCTTAATATAAGGCTGTTAAAATTAATTTGCTGGATGTTTAAGATTAGGATTTAAAATTAAAGTTAAATGAAAAGGGCCAAGAAAACCAATATTTGGCTCTTACCCTCTGAGTCAATCTGAATCCAGGGAACAGGGGACTTCTCTAAAGAGCTTTGCAACTCTGAGCCACATAACCTCCTGATCAGGGAGATTAATGAGACCACTGGAGAACAGAAAGCCAATCAGTGCATTTGTTATGAAGAGGAGAGTCATCAGAGAAAGGAGATATCCCTGATGCTTCTGAGGGAAGATAAATGGTCAAGCAAGACCTGGACCCACCTAGCGCAAATGGCACTAGCAGAATTGAAAATGTGCTCTCATTTTTCCAGAATTGACTCCCATAAAACTCAGCTGACTGTTAACAATAGATAGAAACAAAAGTCCGTTTGACTGCTTCATCTTAAACACTTTGGAAAGACAGTTAAGACGAAAATTCAGCCATTCCTGGGCATTTTAAATAATAATAATAATAATAATAATAATAATAATAATAATAATAATAATAATATTTTAAGGTATGCACTTTATTTTAGCCTCCCAAAATAAGTAAGACTGGAGGCTACAAAGAAGGATTCTCAGACAGGAATGCCTGATACTTATAAAAAGAGACTATCAAGAAGAGCTGCCAGAGGCAGAAATTTTTAATTTAAGGCCTGCAGATATTCCTAACCAACACAGGTAGGCTTGGTGTTTGCTAGTACGATTATCCAGCCCTGAGTAACAGAATTAAAGGTTTCTCTATTAGAGGCAGAGGTCATACTAGAAAAAGGATTTTACAAGATCAGATGACATTACATTGTTAAACTGTATCTTATGGGGAAGGACAACTGTAACACTAAAAGTTAAATATTAATTTGATAGTCCTGATAACTGGGGATATTAAAGACTGGTGAGGGAACTTCTATACACTAACATGTTCTGGCTGCTGCAACATTTATTCAGTACTCATGGTTTTTGTTTCTCTCATAGAAGAACCCATCCCCAGATGACTTTACAACCTGTTCTTCCCCAACCAGACTTCAATCCGAAATGACTTCTAAAAGGCAACTCATGTCCCCCAACTGACTTATAAAAGGCAACTCATGTCCCTCACGCCATGCCCACTCACTTCACCCTGTCTCAGGTCAGAAGAAGAAATAATGATTGACGCCACTCTTCTTACAACAATGGAGAGAAAGATAAGTAGACTATCAATATAAGTATTTAATTAAGTCTGGTAAAATCAGGGAGATCGGTTTTGGGTAAGTTCTAAAAATTTGGAGAATCTTACCTGAGGGATTAAAATTTTCTCAGTGCTCTTCCCCTAATCTATTAAAGATTTGAAAGGGACACAGAGAAAAGGGGGAAATGATAGACCCAACCTGATCTTTTATTAAAATTGAGAGCCATCTTGCCACAAAGCCATGAAAAGGTAATTTTGGCTTTACCATAAATTACTGAAAATTCTGAACCTGCTTGAAATGCCTGCCCGTGCCTTGAACTCACGCATGCCCGGCTCTCTGACCAGATAGCATCCCTCTCTGAAACTTTAGTGACACATCATAAATATTTGCCTTCTCTGGCCAGACAACATCCCTCTCTGAGGCTCTAATGGTCCTCTGAATTCTGATGTAGGGACAGCAAAAAAAACCTAAACTACCATTAGTGTGATGCTTGTCAGAGTTCTGTTATCTGTAACACCCCTTTTGTGTAACTTTCTGGGCTATAAAGCTGGGCTGTAGGAAAGCTGGGGTTGCTGTCTTGTTCCGGCTGTTTTGGGAGGGGAGGCAGCATGAAAGGTAGAAATAATAAGATTAATTTAATATGATTTTAATTAGAGTCAGTGGTCTTTTCTTGTGTCGTGGTCTAACAATTAACACTCCAAAAACATGGAGCTCTGACGGCCTAAAGACTTCTTGAGGAACTTCCTCTGAGGTTGGGCACTTGAAATATATGTTGTTGTAAGGAGCTTTAGCTTCCTTTCTAGTGAGACCATCAAAGATGGGTTTGAATCTATGTGACCTGGAGGACATGGTTTCTTGTATTCTAATGAACATAAGGCAGCAGTGCTGAATTTTCTCTTTGTAGGTAAACTGTGGCCACTGGGTGCTAAGTGTCTCCCCGTGTGGACTGTGAAGCCATTTTTTCATCCTCCACTTTTCGTGGTGTTTCGTGCTGCTGCACTGGGAGTTTGGTATTTGCTTCATGAAATACAAAGAGTTCAACTGGGACCCAGTTTTGGAGGGAGTTCTGTCACTTGTGGTGGGTCAGGGTCTGCAGGAGAATGCAACAACCAGGTTATATCTCACAGAGCTTGCCCCCTTGTACATAGAAATCTGACTCTGAACTTTGCCCTGGAACCTCTCCATGTAACAAGATGCCTTTACATAGAAGGTTCTGCTGGATGCACAATGTCAGTCACAAGCCATTTGGAAGGCAATGGCAAATCCTCATGGCCACACCACAGATGTATTATCACACACCTGCCCACCACTGCAATAGGCCCACTACTCAGCAGGCTCCAACTTACTGGCATCTTTGTTCTACACCATTTTCATGAAACTCGGTCAATCATGGCATTCTCTTGTACACTAATGATCAGCAACAAGACATCCAAAGGTTCTCTAGTGCCACCTGATTATTGGAATTTCAAAAATTTCATTGTATTTATTTAGCCATTTTTCATGGATGAAGTTGGAGACACTGTGGGTTTCAGTTCATTCAGGAACCATTAAATGGTGAGGAAGCTCATTTCAATGAAAGCTCTGGAGAACTCTCACAGGCATGTCTTCCCATAGAGTCTTCAAAAGGTCGCATG
Organism: Callospermophilus lateralis; assembly: GCF_048772815.1. Taxonomy (NCBI): domain Eukaryota; kingdom Metazoa; phylum Chordata; class Mammalia; order Rodentia; family Sciuridae; genus Callospermophilus; species Callospermophilus lateralis. The sequence continues at coordinate 324,936 of NW_027517506.1, read as the reverse complement.
AAGCCAGGCCCATTGAGGTCTTCAATGTGACATCCAAGGGTGTTCTGATTCTCAACTATGGCTGCCAATCTTTCAGAATAAAATCATGTGATATCCTAGCTGAGATTCCAAGGCTCTGTGGAAAGCCACCCTGTCCTTGATCTCAGTTTCCAAGGGCGAATCCCATGCGTGGCCTCCTAAAATCTGAACACAGTTCATGGCAATATTTCTCTGAGATCAGTTCCAGAACTCAGACTTTAAGGGGAATCACACCAGAGTTCAAGCCCAGGTAGACCCAGTCATCACTTCCAACCGCCACACAAATGACCACAATTAAAACCAAAGCACTCCCACAAGGCCCTCATCTTCTTCCATATAGACACTCATCATAACCTGTGGTTCGAGGATTCCATGAGGGGATCAGTCCAAGACAGTGTACAAAATAACCTCCCTTGCCCCTCATTTGCCTAAAGTCAGGGTTGCCTGGACACCCTTCCTGAGAACCAGGAGTGATCAAATAGGCCTGCCATAAATACTGCTCTGCTTCCCGAATTTGAGGCCTCCTGACTCTCGGGTGTATATTCTTTATGTGAATTGGAATCATGAGAAAACCCAAGCACCTATGGGCTATCTTCTGCAGGGTTTGAAGAACTCATTTGACACAAAGGATCCCTATTTTCAATTGATGGAGGTCAGGAACCTTACAGAGGAAGGCGAGAGACTTCGTCCACAATGACTGCTTTTTTGGCCATTTTGGTTTTGGAAGCACACATGTAATCTTTCTTTAGATCCATCAGGTTCTGAGAATCTATGCAACAGCCTCACACATTGCCACGAGTCTGATGCAGACACATCCCTTTCCAAAGCAATTAAGCAAAGAGCTACAGGTGATGCCCATTAATTTCCATTGAAAACCATTTTTTCAGGCTTCACAAAGGGGTGGACTGAGACAAAGACGTTTCTGACATTCAGGGCAACAGAACAATAGGTAAGCAAATGGCCCAAAGCAGGGTTTCTCGAATGATATCTGAGTTTTCTGAGATGATCCCATTCCCTTCAGCTATCAAGTACGTGGCCATGTCACAGAGCCTGGAGGTGGTACATATTGTGGACACCAAACCATGAGCCTATTCTGGAGAGTGGCCCGAATTCAAGAAGAAAACAGGAACTTAGGAAGATAGTAGTTGTTGCCCATCTATAAGGCAAGCCACAGTCCATATATAAATTGGGCAGGATGAATGCAGTGAAGCTTTCTACAAGACAGGAAACATCCATTGATGCATTCTTTTTTCTAATATCTACAACCACAGACACAGTGGGATAAACAGACATAAAAACACTCGCCTTATCAAAAGACTTACTAGAAACGATCCAATCCAAACCAAACAAAGCGACTTTCCTACCTATTCCCAGATCATGAGAAAAAACCACAGACTCACACGCACACCCACAAAGTCACCGCCTTCCCCCAAGTAGGTCTGTAACTATCCGGAGTGTCCTCTGACTGATGGGCCATACTATGTTCCCCCAAAATGGGCTATCCTATCTCAGATCTGGTCTCCTTGCCAACAATGTGAAGTTGTCAGGTGCCAGTGGTGAGCCACTACCTGCTTTCTCAGGAAAGGCCCCTCTTCAGAGCTCTCTTGGTATTTGGCCATCTTCACATCAGTAGTTACCAAGAAAGACTGACTCTGTCCTTGGTAAATCCAATCATGTGAGACCACTGGGACTGGGACTGGGACTGCCTCTGGGTGCCTGGCTTTTTGGATCCCAAGTTCAGAGAGTTTCATCACCAAGAAAGTGATGTAGGTCACTTCCTTCTGGAACTGAATGAGGTCACTGCCTAGGCAATCACTTTTTCCTAACATTTGCTTCCAAGTGTCCCAATAGATGGAGGCTGCCCCTACTTCCTATGACACTTTCACAAGTTAGAATGGTATATCAAACATAGCACCCGGAAGCAGCTCTCCACCCAGGCCTGGTTTGGTCCATCTTCTCTACATTAAGAAGAGAGAGATTGCTTCAGACACACCCATTCATCCTGACCAGGTTGTTTGTCGTAGAAGATGACTTTTGCTCTCTCAGGTCCTTCATAGCTTCCTCTATCTTCCCCTGGGTTCATTTCTGCATGGGCCTTTGAGGTTCTCAGCAGGTGGAAGGTCTCTTATGTTCCTGTATTGTAAGACCAACTCTGTCCCTGCTCTTCTGTAAAGTTAGATGGAGGGCAAAGAGTATGGTTAGGGTTAATAACATGTTTGATTTGGGTTAGGAATCATTCTGCTGGATGAATAATGGTATTGGGAACCTGCGATATTTGTAAGTATATATAGAGGTGAAATATATGTATGAAAACAGAAATCTAGGTAAGATTTGAAGCCCAGAAGGGCATTGGATCCTTGATTGGGATACTTAGCTTTGAATTATGTTCTGCACATGTGTCTCAGATAAATCTATACACAATGGTATAGGACCTTGTACTTGGATGATTGAATGTCGAAGAGAACATCCAGTCTAAAAAGGATAGTTGGTAGGATTAGGAAGATAGTTGGTAGAATTAGAAAAAAAGAGTGAGTATAGGATTTGAAAAAAAAGTTCTTTAGCAATAGGGTTTCAGGTAGAGAGAAAATGTAAATGTCAGCACATGTGAAGAGTTGGTCACAATGATGAATTGGGGAAAATATGTAGGAAAGCAGATATCAATAGAGACATAGGAAATCAGGCAAATGATAAAGTGATTGATTGGATTAGACATTTTCAGCAGGCTTGAAGTTGAATATATAATCTTAGGAAGAAACACATATGTAGTCACCAATAGGATTGACATTTGAGAGCATTAGCCAACCTGGACACGGGTGATTTTTATAATCCATACTCATATTCCATTTAGGCTTTGGTACAATCGTAAGTGTGACTTTGCATTTTCTTGCCAGAATATTACTGTGATAAAATGTATATGTAGATCAGGTGACATGAGTATTTCTTGCACCATTTCTGGGAGCAATATTTTGAAGAGGTATAAATTAGTATTGGGGGCACAAATAGGTGTACCATGTGTGTATGAATATAGAGAGAATGATTGAATAGACCATACTGTGAATAAATAATATAACTTGTTCCAACTTTACAAATTGGAATAAATTTATATCTCAAAATACATAGCAAATCTTATATTGATATACATACATTCATTCCAACCAGTTATACATCTAATGGTAATATTAGGGTTGTAGTTTATCATAAATTCTGTGTGAGTTTTGCTTCAAAATTGATTATGGAAATCGAAAATAATGTATTTGGAAAGAAGTCTCATGAAATGAGCAGTCAAAAACAAGTAGGAAGATATGTGTTCTGAAGCAGGAAGTGATTGAATGTGTTACAAATGTCTTTAAATTTGTGAACTTGTGGATGAAATGTACATTTTATGATGTACAAAAACTGAAGAAATAGAAATGTACCAGTGTTGAATAAAATTGAACGTCAAAATACACATCATGTCCCATAGGAATCTAGTAGCATTGATGTTAAAGTGGGTCAGTTACTGTAGAAATATAAGGATTTGTTTGCACCATTCACTGAAGTAAGTTTTCAGTACTAGAAAACAAATATGTATTTCAGGTGGATGAATGTTTCTGAAAATAATCTTATGAAAAGTTGATTATAAAACCACATACATGAACATTAGTGAATTTAGGGAGTGTATAATAAGACACATGTATTTCATATTTTGAAAAATCTAGAGTGTATATATATATATATATATATATATATATATATATATATATATATATACACACACACACACACACAAATACATTGGAAAGTAGAAAATATATGCCAATCAAAATTCATCATGAAATATATATCATCCACAGATCCAAAAATATTAATTTTACTGAACATGGATTTATGTATAATGTTGCTCAACTAAAAAGCTCACTCATAGTTTGAATTTTCAGTTCCAAAAGCATTTAGGAGGAGTGATTTCTTCTCATACTTTGTATCTGCCAAGTTAGCCATCTCACAAAAATGTACATGTATTCCAGGTAGGATTTTGTATGTGCATATAAAAATACATGTGCTGAATTGGCTACAGAAAATGGGAGACAGTAATTCACATGTGTGTTAACTTTAAAAACACATGGAGAACAATTTCAAGAAAAAAATTGACAAGATTTATAACTCCTACCCTATATCATGGAAAAGGCAAGACCAACTATTCACCATGCCTCCTCTGAACTGCTTGTATTTCTATTCTGTTTGGGTTATTTTTCTCCATCATATTAGGATTAGTAGTCAGAGTCTAGTAGGGTATGGGTTAGTGTCAGAGTTTCAGTATTTCGAATGAAAAATTGCAAAATGTATCCAATGTGTATGTAAATATGTGCTACACAAAAATCTTCCCACTCTTATCCAGAACAATGTCTTGACAATACCTTCGCCCCAAGTAAGAAACAATTAGAGGAAAAGAGTTAGAAATTTTGTGAATACATATCTGGAATGGAAAACAATCAGGAGTTCACAATCTTGGAAGTGGTAGAGGAGTTTTCAAAAGTAAGGAACAGGGTAAACACTCCACAAAAATGGAATTCTGCTGGCCTAGAGACTTCTTGGGAAACTCTCTGTGAGGTTGGGCACTTGAAATATATGTTGTTGTCAGGAGCTTTGGCTTCCTTTCTAGTGAGACCATAAAAGCTGGGTCTGCATCTATGTGACCTGGTGGACATTGTTTCTTTTTTTCCCAATGAACATGAGGCAGCATTGCTGAATTCTCCCTTTGTAGGTAAACTGTGGCCCCTGGGGGCTAAATGTCTCCCCATGTGGACTTGAAGCCATATGATCATCCTCTATTTTCGTGGTGTTTTTTGCTGCTGCACTGGAAGTTTGGTACTTGCTTCACGAAATACAAGGAGTTTAAATGGAACACAGTACGGGAGGGAGTTCTGTCACGTGTGGTGAGTCAGGGTCTGCTGGAGAATACAAGAACCAGGCTTCTATCCCACATAGCTTGCCCCCTTGACTATAGCAACCTGATTTTGAACAGCGTCCTGAAACCTCTCCATATAACAAGATGCCTTTACATATAAGGGTCTGCTGGTTTGACCATGTCAGTGACAAGCCATTTGGAAGCCAATGGCAGATCCACATGGCCCCACCACAGATGTTTTATCACACACCTGCCCACCATTGCTCTAGGCCCACTACTCAGCAGGATCCAACTTTCTGGCATCTCTGTTAAACACCATTTTAATGAAAACCAGTCAATCAAGGCACTGTCTGGTATACTCATTGTTGGAAAAAGTATAAACGGCAGCCATACCCCAGAGAAAAACCCCAACATGGCGCCTAAGGACTTCTTCTTCCTACCTTCTTCTTTTCTGAAGTGGCGAGAAAAGTTCCCGCCGGGTGAACTCTCCCACTGGTGCCAATTTCAAATCTCGCTGGCGGGGAACCTTAGCCCCAATGAGAACTAACTCCTGGGCTCCGGAGCTGATATCTGAAAGAACTTGCCAATAAACGGGTTGCCTGCCATTTATCTAAGTCCTTTCATCTCCTCCTTAGTTCTATATAAGCACACAGCTTTTTGCAATAAAATTGGAATTCTCCCGGCGAAGTGCCTTTGAGGGGGAGTTCTTTCATTTTGGTGCCCCGTTTGAGGATACGGGTGAGCTCTTTCCAACAAGAGCCCCGTCCCCCGTTCCGCCCAGACACTCCGTCCTGGTCCGCTCTTTTCAGACGCCAGCTTCCTGCACTCACCACTGATCTGATGTATGTAAGCTTCCCCTGACCCCGGCTCGCCAACTTCCTTCGGGCTACCGCTAGTTTTGTGACCCTGATCGTCCAGCACACTCTAGACGCCCGGTAGGGGAGAGGGAATTCCTCCCATCAAGACCTTTACTGGTCACAGTGGACCCTCTAGTGATCCGTTTCCCTTTGGGGCATGAGGGTTCTGAGTTTACACTACAGGCTCTGTGGTTTTTCCTCCTTTGCTGCCACTGCTGCTGCCGGCTAGATTTGCTGTTTCCTGCAGGGCTGCTGTGTCTGGCTGAAGCTGCCTCTCTGCTCAGGGAAAACTGAACTCCCGTCCTAGAACTGCATTCTGCTGGAGCTGGAGTTCTGTTTTCATTACTGACTTCTTCAGCTGCGTTCGAAAACTTTCCTGACGTCAGGTTGCCCATGGCTCCAAACCCATTGGGTCTTCCAGATCGCACTTCACTGGTGACGACCAGGTAGTACCCTCTGTATTTCCTCGAGACAGCTGGTCATTTTGGGGACACCCACGTGACCCCCATTCGCCCTGAATTTCCTGGAAGCCGTTCCAGCTCGGGTTTTCTCTTTGTCTCTCTCGCTTACTCTTATTCTCTCTCTCTCTCTCTCTCTCTCTCTCTCTTCCATCTCTCCCTGTGACAATGGGCACCTCTTCATCTGTACCTGAAGCCTCACCTCTCAAATGTTTAATAAAAAATCTGGCCACACTCTCCCTCACACCAGACATCAAGCCCAAACTTTTAATTAAATTCTGTACCCAAGATTGGCCTCCATATCCACTGGATAATGGCAATCATTGGCCTCCAGAAGGCTCCTTAGATCCAAACCTCCCCTGGGACCTTTTTAACTACTGCCAGCGTCTGGAAAAGTGGAGGGAGATTCCCTGCATTGAAGGTATTAGCCTTCCCACACAGCACCTTGTCTCTGCTCCTCCTGCCCTCCCCGTCAGGTCCTCCTTGCTTGCAATCCCCTCTCTTTCCCTACTTCTACTTCTGAGTTCACAGATTCTTCCTCATTCAACCCAGCAGATGAACCCCCACCTTCTCCCCAGCCCCATCTGCCCCTTCTCTTCTGCAATACCCTCCTCATCCTCTGCCTGATTCCATGGATCCTCAGCCTTCCATTTTATCCCCCTCCCCTCCGTCCTCTTCTGCCTGCTCCACTTCCTCCTCTTCCAAAGAGACACTCCCTTCCCCTCCCTCTCCTTCCTGTCCTCCGCCTGCCTCTCTCAGTCCTCCTTTTACCAGGTCTAAAGGACTCCTTCCCACCCCTAAGACAATCGCACCCCTTTGTGAGGTAGCTGGTCCCGAGGGTGTCATCAGAGTCCACGTGCCCTTCTCCAGGTCAGACATTACTCAGCTAGAGAGCAAGTTAGGCTCAATCACCACTAAACCCACCACTTACATTCGGGAGTTTCAATGGGTCCTGCAAGCATATAGCCTCACTCATCATGCCATATACATGCTCTTGGCCAATACACTTCTCCCCGAGGAAAGGCAATGGGTCTGGGAGCTAGCCCAAGCCCATGCTGATGAAAATCATAGGACCAATCCTGACCACCCCACGGGCTCTCATGCTGTCCCAGAGCAGGAACCCTATGGGATTACAACACCCCTGAAGGCTTACAGACTCATGACCTTTTTACATCCTGCCTCTTGGCGGGCCTGAAAAAGGCGACCCACAATGCTGTTAACTTTAAAAAGGTGCAGGAGGTCATTCAAAGGAAGGAGGAAACACCTTCAGAATTCCTGGATAGACTAACCAAGGCCCTTCAACACTGCACATAACTCGACCCAGAAACCCCTGATGGCCGTCATCTCTTAATGACATATGTTCTGGCCCAAAAATACTCTGACATTAAAGCCAAGCTTAAAAAGCTTGAACAGGGCCCTGCTACTCCTCAGACTGAAATCCTCGCTGTCTCTTTAAAGGTTTTTCATGGTAGAGAGGATGAAAGTGAATGTCGTAGGAAGAGAGCTGAAAATGCCAAATTCCAAATGTTGGCCCAGGTCATTCAGAGAAGGCCATCACCACGCCGTCCCAATGTGACACCCCCTGGAGCTTGCTTCAAATGTGGTAAGGATTGTCCTTCGCCGAGAACACCCTACAACCCCTGCCCAACATGCCATCAAAGGAGACACTGGGGGGAAGACTGCCCAACAACCCGGAAGGGAGGTTGGTCAGCCACCCGGCAACCCCAGCCTCTCCTGGGCTTGGCAGAGGAGGAATGATGAAGCCCTGGGCCTTCCCTCCAGATTATTACCATCAAGAATCAAGAACCTAGGGTCACCTTCCTGGTGGATGGACGCTTCATTACCTTCCTTTTGGATACTGGTTCCACTTTTTCGGTCTTGAGGGAGTATTGGGGTTCTACCACACCCTCAAAAACTCCTACTGTCGTGGTAGGAGGTAAACATATTTTCCCTCAAAATCCCTTTTGTCCTTCACTCACTCCTTTCTCGTTATGAGCCATTGCCCCATTCCCCTTCTGGAAAGGGACATACTCTCACTATTAAAAGTCACCATTCACATATCACCCCACACCTCTCCTACCTCTCATTTCCTCATGATGTTCCTAGGGGCAGATACACCTCCTCCATGCACTCTCCCACGACTATCTAAACCAGTTAACCCTGAGTTTTGGGACACAACTACACCCTTTATGGCTAAATGCAGTCCTATTCATATTGTCTTACTGGAGCCTTCAAGATATATTAGTCAACCATGATATCCACTCACAACCACAGCCTTCCTCGGATTAGAAGCCATCATCCAGGATTTATAATTAAAGGGGTATCTTAGGCCTACACACTCTCTTTTCAACACCCCCATTCTGGCAGTTAAGAAACCTAACGTGTCCTACAGGCTGGTTCTAGACCTTCCCCTTGTCTACTCCTCTGTGGTCCCCATCCACCCGCTAGTGTCCAACCCTTACACCCTCCTCTCTCAGATCCCTGCCACTACTACCCACTTCTTGGTTCTAAATTTGAAACATGCATTCTTTTCTATTCCCTTGTTCTCAGAATCTCAGGATATCTTTGCTTTTACTTGCACTGACTCTCACACCCGCCATTCTCATCAGCTTACCTGGACTGTCCTCCCACAGGGATTCAGGGATAGCACCCATCTCTTTGGCCAAGTTCTTGCCCAGGACCTCACATCCTTTCACCCGACCTGTCCTGACTCTACTCTCCTTCAATATGTCGATGACCTTCTTCTATGTAGTCCCTCTGGGAACACTCTCAATCCCACACTGCACAGCTTCTTAATTTCCTAGCAGACAAGGGAAATAGGAAGTCTCCCCACAAGGCCCAGGTTTCCCAGTCTTCTGTCACCTTTCTTGGTTTTTGCCTTACACCCAGAAAAAAAGAAATAACACTGGATAGGAGGCAACTCCTCTCTGATATTCCAGTGCCCCATACAAAAGCCAAAATACTATTATTCCTAGGACTAGCAGGTTATTTTAGGGCCTGGATCCCAAATTATTCTCTTCTATACAAATCCTGTATGAACTAGCAAAGGGACCCCCTAGTGAATCTCTTGCCTCCTCCCCAAACTACCACTTGCGCAGGCTTCAGCAACTTGTCTTAAAGGCACTTGCCCTTCACCTTCCTGATCTTTCAAGACCATTTCATGTATATGTCCATGAAAAAGGGAGGCAAGAACTTGGGGTCTTAGGTCAAAACTATGGGCCTACATTTGCACCTGTGGCATATTTGTCCAAGCAAATTGACCCTACCATCCGTGAGTGGGCCCCTTGCTTAAGAGCTCTGGCTGCTGGACAAATTTTACACAAAGAAGCCTCTAAGCTTACTTTTGGGGCCCCTTTAACTATCCACTCCCCACATCACTTGAAGGATCTTTTAGCTTATAAGGGCTTTCAAACCCTTCCTCCATCCAGAGTTCTGTCACTCCTCACTTCCTTTCTGGAAAACCCTAACATTACTTTCCTCCCCTGCTCTGCACAGAACCCTGCCTCACTGCTCTCAATGACTCCCACGTCTAACACACCAACTCATAATTGGTTGGAAACCTTAGATGATTTCCTCCCCTGTCATTCTTCCATTTCTGAGAGACTACTAGCCAAGCCTGACCTTATCTGGTTTACTGATGGCAGTTCCTTTAGGCAGAATTGCACTCATTACTTTGGATACACTGTAGTTTCAGCCACTGAGATTATAGAGGCCAAAGCTCTGCCTTCAGGAACTACCAACCAGCAGTCTGAACTTATAGTAGCCACTCGTGCCTGCCTTCTAGCACAAGGAAAATCCCTAACCCTTTATACTGATTCAAAATATGTCTTCCATATCTTATCCCATGCTGCAATATGAAAGGAGCGAGGCCTACTTACCACCAAAGGTAATGTGATCACTAATTCGGCTCTTATAACCAATCTGATAAAGGCCTCCCATTTACCCACCCAGGTGGGAGTTGTCCATTGTAGGTCTAATTAGAAGGACGTCTCTCTTATCACTGAGGGCAATGCCAAAGCTGACCAGGCGGAACAAATGGCTGCTACCACTTCCAATGATGGACCCCCTGGGGGACATATAATGGCCACTTTAGACAGCTCATCTGAAGCCCCTACTTCTTCCAGTAAGAACAAGGATCTCTTCAAGTTCCTTCATACTCTATTCCTTTCCAATTCTCAGTCTTTGACCCTCTTTTTACAGAGCTTCTTCTCGCTCACCCTCTCTGACAAAGCCATGCTACAGAATATAGCCTCTAATTGTCAGATCTGTCAGTGGACCAACACTTATACTCCTTTAAGGCCCAAACCTTTTCCTTCCCACCAAGCCCAGGGACACCTTCCCACTGCTGACTGGCAGGTAGACTTCACCAATATGCTCACAGTATGGCGCACTAAATACCTCCTTGTCTTTGTGGACACGTTCTCTGGTTGGATTGAGGCATTTCCCACTTCCAATAAAACGGCTTCCACTGTAGCTTTAATCTTACTGACAGACATCATCCCCAGGTTTGGTATGCCCACTTCTCTACAATATGACAATGGCCCTGAGTTTATTTCTAGAATCACACAAAAGGTCTCTCAAGCCCTCTCCTTCAAGTGGCATTTCCACTGTCCATATTATCCACAAGCTTCAGGGAAAGTGGAAAGGGTAAATTGTACTCTAAAGGAAGTCCTTACCAAAATGACAATGGAATTAAACTTAGACTGGGTCAAACTCCTTCCCTTGGATTTGCTTCGAATCAGAGCTCTCCCTAAAAACCATCTTTACTGTCTCCCTTTGAGATAATATATGGAAGACCTCTTATACCCCCTGGGTTGGTCATTTCACAAGGACCTCTCACCCGAGATTTGTCTTTGCCTCTTTTGTATCATCTCCGCTCGGAACTCTGGAAATATCAGGACTGGCTTCATCCGGACCCAGTGTCCTCTCCCAACACTCCTCCCTTAACACCTGGGAGTCTAGTATATTATAATACCCCAGAGGAGAAAGGGACTCTTGCCCCAAAATGGGAAGGCCCCTATCCTGTCATTCTCTGTACCCCCACTGCCGCCAAACTCTCCTTACCAGACAACCATCTAACTCCCTGGATTCACATTTCTAGGTTGAAGCCATATCACCAGGAGGCCCCACCTGCTGACGACAGGACCAACCCAGAGGAACTCCAAGAATCACCTCCTGAACCTCCCATTAACTCCTGCTCTCCACACTCATCTCACCCATTTAAGTTGCGGCTCACACGGTGTTCCATGCAGCCCAATTCCTCTTAAAAAAGTCACAATGGGCTCTCTCACTGTAACTGCTTGTTTTTTGTGCTCTGCTTATTTTCTGTGCTCTATCGGGACTGGTCTTTACCCTCCTCTCCTACCATGTATTTATTCACTCTTCAGGAACGATACTCAGAACATGGCATGTAGAAGGTCCGTGCAGTGGATGCAACTACTTGCTTCATCCACAACTGCACCTCTATTTCCCTAAAATTGTCACCTTCAAGGACCTTCGTCCCTGGTAGCTGGAACTGGCTTTTCATTTGCTTCCTTTTTGATCAAACAAAAGACTATTGTCATTGGTGGCCTGAGATATATAATGGGTGCCCCTATTGGTCATGCAGGTTCCATGATGAACATGGTAGCTATTCTTACCACTCACTTTGTTACCCTAAAGTGTGGACTTCTAGTTACCTAAAGTGGGATAAAGTCTCTTTATCTGATAACAATGGATGGTATACTTTAGATATACCTGACCCCAAGGCCAAACGTTGGGACTATGTTGAGTTTGCTGTCTATGCTCGGACAACCTCAGCCAGACCCACAGGGTGGATGACAGTTGGCCGCACCCTGATTATGCCACCTAAGGCAACCATCCAGGTAGTTGAACACATTAAGGAGTCAGAATCAAAACTTTTAGATCTTATCCAGAGCTCATCCACAAAGGATTCAGACCCTTCAACCCCCTCAGGTCCCCCTGACACATGGCTCAATTTGTTACACCAATCTCTTCGATTATTAAACTCCACCCCTCTTTTTGTGCCTCCTTCTCAGTGCTTTCTCTGTGCTTCACTTAGTCCCATTAGCGGCAGGAAATATTTCAGCAAAAACCTACAATTTCTCTAAGAAAGGACAACCCCTACATGTGACACGTATCCCACTGTGGGAAAGTTATTTCACCAATACTTTATTTGCTTTCATCTGTTTCTACCTGCCAATAATGAATCCTTTACCCATTTGTTCCTTGAGCTTAAGCACCCAATCGAGCCCTGCATTTATGCAACCTGGACATTTCCTCTGGTGTAATGGGTCTTTAAGTACCTCAACGATCAATGTCTCTGGCACCTGTTTCTTGGTTACTGTAGTTCCTCAGCTGTCTTTGTATACTCCCACCGAATTCCGACAGTTGGCCCTACCTTCCTGAACCTGTAGGGCAGTCTTTCTTCCGGTTCTGGTAGGCCTCACTTTAACAACCTCAGTGGCGGGTCTCGGATTCTCTGGTGGAGCTATAGGTCATGCTCTATGGGCATTCAAAGACCTGCAACAAAAACTGCAGGAAGCACTCGATACCACTGCTGAGTCTCTGGGCTCCTTGCAGTGCCAGGTTACTTCATTGGCACAAGTGGCTTTACAGAACCAAAGGGCAATTGATCTTCTCACTGCAGAAAAAGTGGGTACATGCCTATTCCTCAGAGAGGAATGTTGCTCTTATGTTAATGAATCTGGGCTGATAGAAAAAAATGTTGTTAAATTGCAGAAATTATTGACCAAATTGCTCAAATCTAGCTCCTCCAATCCCATAACAGGGTTCTTCCAATCCTATCTTGCCATGTACTTACTACCTATCTTGGGGCCCCTTATTGGGATGCTCCCTTTTTTTGCTCTCTTGCCATGCATAATGAAGTTCCTTCAAACCCAACTGCAAAAAATTTCTAATCAAAATTTCAACCAGCTTTTGCTTAGGCACTACCATCCTCTGATGACCGATGAACCCCTAACATCTCCAAGAGAACAGTTCACTCAGTGATGAAGCTCACTACCAGGCACGATGGAATGCAACGTACATCAGACAGCGGGAGGCAACGAGCTTGGAGAACCTCTCAAGCTGCCATCCTGGATTCATGAGTCTTTATGACCTTCTAAGCTTCCTCATGGCCCTTGGCCTCTTCTATGTCAGTCCCCCAACATGGAACTTCTGCCAAAAATTGACCTTTGCTTTAATTTTTATCTTCATTCTGTTTTTATTCGCTCTGATCTTCTTCAAGTGCTGGTGACGCCATGACCAGGCAACGCTTCCAGTATTTCCTAGAGTCTCTGTTACAGGACCAGTAGCTGATACCAACAATCTCCTCCATCCAGGACTGGTTTCATGCCATCGACAACTTGTGGCATCAGGGAACTTTCATAGACTTTACCCCTACTGAAGTAGCTATCTATACCACTGGCTTTTATTTCTGGCTGCCATGATATCCCCAGACCTGGCCCCCGAGCATTTGCCCACTTCCCTTTCTAGGCCCCACAGCACCCCCACACAGCAGGCAGCAGCCAGAAATGACAAACAATGCCCCACTTTCTAAGAAAACAAAAAGGGAGGAATGTTAGGAAAAGTATAAATGGCAGCCATAGCCCAGAGAAAAACCCCAACATGGCACCTAAGGACTTCTTCTTCGTACCTTCTTCTTTTCTGCAGTGGCGTTAAAAGTCCCTGCCCTTGTTAACACTGCAGCCAGCGCCAATTTCAAATCTCACTGGTGGGGAACCTTAGCCCCAATGAGAATTAATTCCTGGGCTCCGGAGATGATATCTGAAAAAACTTATTCTCAGAACATGAGACCAAATCACAAACCCACAACCACACCCACAAAGGCACCTCCTTCCCCCAAGTAGGTCTGTGACTATTCGGAGTGTTCTCTGACTGCTGGGCCATACTATGTTCCTCCGAAATGGCCTGTCTTGTCTCAGATCTGGTCTCCTTGGTCAACTCTGTGAAGTTGACAGGAACCAGTGGTGAGCCACTACCTTCTTTCTCAGGAAAGGCCCCTCTTCAGAGCTCTTCTGGCATTTGGACATCTTCAAATCAGTAGGTACCAAGAAAGACTGACCCTCTCCTTGGTAAATCCAAACAAGTGAGACAACTGGGACTGGGACTGGGACTGGCTCGGGGTGCCTGGCTTCCTGGATCCCAAGTTCAGAGAGTTCCAACACCAAGGAAGTGAGGTGAGGTCACTTCCTTCAGGAAATGAATGAGGTCACTGCCTTGGCAACCACTTTGTTTTAGCAGTTGCTTCTTATGGTCCCTTTAGATGGAGGCTGCCCCTACTTCCTGTGACCCTTTCATAAGTTAGAATGGGATATAATCCATAGGCTCTCAGGAACAGCTCTCCAAAAGGCCTGGTTTGGTCCGTCTCCTCTACATTAAGAAGACAGAGGCTGATTCAGACACCAAACTTCATCCTACCAGGTTGTTTTCCATGGAAGATGACTTTTGCTCTCTCAGGTCCTTCATAGCTGCCTACATCTTCTCCAGGAATCATTTCTGCACATACCTTTGAGGTTCTCATCAGGTGGAAGATCCCATACATTCCTGTATTGTAAGACCAACACTGTCATTGCTTTTCTGTAAAGTTAGATTGAGGGAACAGTGTATGGTTAGTGTTAATAACATTTTCAATTTTGATTAGGAACCATTCTGCTCGATGAACAATGGTATTGGGAACCTGTGATATTTATAAGAATATAGAGGTGAAATATATGAACGAAAAGAGAAATCTAAGTAAGATTTGAAGCCCAGAAGGTCATTGGGTTCTTGATTGGGATACTTAGCATTGAATTACGTTCTGCACAGATGTCTCAGATAAATCGATATACAATGGCATAGGACCTTGTACCTTGGATGATTGAATGTAGAAGAGAACATCCAGTCAAAAAGGGATAGTCGATAGGATTAGGAAGACAGTAGGTAGGTTTAGGAAGAAGAGTGAATATAGGATTTGGACCAAAGTTTTTTAGCAATAGGGTTTCGGTTAGAGAGTGAATGTTAGTGATAGCACATGTGAAGATTCAGTCACAATGATGAACTGGGGAAAATATGTAGGAAAGCAGATATCAATAGACACATTACAAAATCATTCAAAGTGTAAAGTGAGTGACAGCTTTAGACGTATTCAAAGGGTTGAGTTTGAATATATAATCTTTGGAAGAAACAAATATGTAGTCACCAATAGGATTTTCATTTGAGATCATTAGGCAACCTGGACATGGATGTTTTTAGTAATCCAGGATCACTTTCCATTTAGGTATGGTACAATCATAAGTGAGAACTTTGCTTTTTCTGTTCAGAATATTACTGTGATAAAATGTATATGTAGATCAGGTTACATGTATTTGTTCCACCATTTCTGGGAGCAATATTTTGAAGACGTATAAATTAGTATTGGGGGTACAAAGAGGTGTACCCTGTGTCTATGAATATAGAGATAATACATGAATAGACCATACTGTGAATAAATAATATAACTGGTTCCACTTTAAATAATGGATTGAATTGATATCTGTAACTAAGTAAGAAATCTTATATTGATATACAATCATTCTTTCCAACCACTTATACATTTAAAGGTAATATTAGGGTTATGGTTTATCATGACGGGTGTTTTGCTTCAAATATGATAAAGGAAATCGAAAATAATGTGTTTGGAAAGAAGTCTCATGAAAAGAGCAGTCAAGAAACATGGAGGAATACATGGGTTCTGAAGCAGGAAGTGATTTGAAGTTAAACAAATGCGTATAAATTTGCTAAATTGTGGATGAAATATTTATATATCCTCTGATGTGCATAAACTGAAGAAATAGTAATGTTCCAGTGTTTAATAAAAATGAACGTCAAAATGCACATCATGTCCCATAGGAATCTAATCTACTTGCATTGATGTTAAACTCGTGTCAGTTACTGTAGAAATATTATGATTTGGCTTTTTTTTTGGTGTTATAATACAATTTATTTTAGTACTAGCATGCCACAGAATGTAGAGGAAGGAACAATGGATTATTATTATCATTGTGATAATTTAAGGTTTTATATCACATTAAGCTATAATATGGCATAATATATCTTATGAATTAGAGAAAAATTTTTTTAAAAAACCTATTATTTAAGGACCATATGCACTGACAATTTAAATGGCTTTCTCGTGATTTCAATTTCTATCAATTGTGTATTAATTGCCAAATATTTATTTTAGTACTTTTCATATTCATAATTGATATAAAGTCAATTGTTTAATTCTTCTTGTAAGTAGTTACTTATTACAGCAGGGACATTATTAATAATTCTAAATCTTTATAAGAAAAATGGTACAAAGTTATTTTCATGCAAAATTAAGAATAATTGCCTTCTCTGAATGTTTGATTGTTAATACATATAACAAAGAGCTTTTGATGAGTCTCTTCCGCAGTAAAACATAAAATGCAAAGATATAGTTGGGTATGTATGTCCAAATAAAGATAAGAAGAAATACACATTATTAGCTAGAAACAATTAAATAAAAGATGAAAAGAAAAATCCAATACATTGTACGAACTTGTCAGATGAGGTAGTATTCTGGAAGAATAGCCTAAGGCTAGACATGGTCCATGACAAAATATTAACTAAAAAAATGAAATATGAAAAATATAGGAAATGCTATGAATTTTTCATGAAGGTAGGTGAATTATCCTTTAATCTCATTTTATGTGCATTTTCAAAAGCCAAATTTCTGGTAAAATAAATTTGTGATAGTTACAACTACACAAAACAAAGTTTCTGCTTAGCAAAATGAATGCATCTCAACCCTTTTTTAGCTGATTTCTTCCCACTCAATTTTAAACCTTTATTTATTTATTTATTTTTATTGGTTGTTCAAAACATTACAAAGCTCATGATATATCATCTTTGATACATTTTTCTCATTTGGTTTATGAACTCCCATTTTTTCCCCAAATAAGAATTGCAGAAACACATTGCTTACACATTCACATTTTTACATAATGGCATATTAGTGACTGTTGTATTCTTCTACCTTTCCTATCCCCTACTATCCCCCCTCCCCTGCCCTCCCATCTTCCCTCTCTACCTCATGTGCTGTTGTTTAATTCTCTCCATTATTTCCGCCCCATTTCCCCTCACAACCTATTATGTGTAATTTTGTGTATCATTGAGGGTATTCTACCAATTCCGTATGCTTTCTCTTCTCTCTCCCTTTCTCTCTCCCCACACGTCTTTGTATAATGTTAATCTTTTCCTCATGCTCTTCCTCCCTTTCTGTTCTTAGTTGCTCTCTTTATATCAAAGAAGACATTTGGCATTTGTTTTTTTAAGGATTGGCTAGCTTTGCTTAGCATATTCTGCTCTAATGCCATACATTTCACTGCAAATTCTATGATTTTGTAATTTTTTAGTGCTGCGTAATACTCCATTGTGTGTAGATTCCACATGTTTTTTTAATCCATTCATTTATTGAAGGGCATCTAAGTTGGTTCCACAGTCTAGCTGTTGTGAATTGTCCCGCTATGATCATTGATGTGGCAGTATCCCACAGGGAATAAGATCCTCAGGGAATAGTCCAAGAAGTGTGATAGCTTGGTCAAATGGTGGATCCATTCCCAGCTTTCCCAGGAATCTCCATACTGCTTTCCAAATTGGCTGCACCAATTTGCAGTCCCACCAGGAGTGTACAAGTGTCCCCTTTTCCCCACATCCTCGCCAACACTTACTGTTGTTTGACTTCCTAATGGCTGCCGATCTTACTGGAGTGAGATGGTATCCTAGGGTGGTTTTGATTTGCATTTCTCTGACTGCTAGAGATTGTGAGCATTTTTTCATGTACTTGTTGATTGATTGTATGTCCTCCTCTGTGAAGTGTCTGTTCAGGTCCTTGGCCCATTTGTTGATTGGGTTATTTGTTACCTTACTTTTTAATTTTTTGAGTTCTTTGTATATTTTGGATATTAGGGCTTTATCTGAAGTGAGAGGGGTAAAAATTTTTTCCCAGGATGTAGGTTCTCTATTTACCTCTCTTATTGTTTCTCTTGCTGAGAAAAAAAAAAAAACTTTTAGTTTAAGTAAGTCCCATTAATTTATTCTTGTTATTAACTCTTGGGCTATGGGTGTCCTATTAAGGAATTTGGAGCCCGATCCCACAGTATGTAGATCGTAGCCAACTTTTTCTTGTATCAGATGCAGTGTCTCTGATTTGATATCTAGCTCCTTGATCCATCTTGAGTTAACTTCCTTGCTTGGCGAGAGAAAGGGATTCAGTGTCATTTTGTTGCATATCGATTTCCAATTTTTCTAGCACCATTTGTCCTTCGTATATTGCAGGTTTTTAGCCCCTTTTATCAAATATAAGAAAGTTGTAATTTTGTGGAATGGTTTCTGTGTCCTCTATTCTGTACCATTGGTCCACCTGCCTGTTTTGGTACCAGTACCATGCTGTTTTTGTTACTATTGCTTTGTAGTACAGTTTGAAGTCTGGTATCGCTATACCTCCAGATTCAAACATCCTGCTTAGAATTGCTGTTGCTATTCTGGGTCTTTTGTTTTTCCATATGAATTTCATGATTGCTTTATCTTTTCTACAAGAAATGTCGTTGGGATTTTGATTGGCATCAATTTAAACCTGTAGAGAATTTGGGTAATATCGCCATTTTGATGATGCTAGTTCTGCCTATCCATGAATTGGGTATATTTTTCCATATTCTAAGATCTTCTTCTATCTCTTTATGTTTCTGTAGTTTTCATTTATAAATCTTTCACCTCTTTTGTTAGGTTGATTCCCAACTATATAATTGTTTTTCCAATTATCTTATTTTCTTTGAGGATATTTTGAATGGAGTGGTTTTCCTCATTTCCATTTCAGAAGTTTTGCTGCTGATATACAGGAATGCCTTTGATTTATGCGTGTTGATTGTATATCTTGCCACTTTGCTGAATTTATTTATTAACTCTAGCAGTTCCTCTGTAGACCCTTTTGGGTCTGTTAAATATATTATCATGTCATCCGCAAATAGCGATAATTTAAGTTCTTCTTTTCCTAGTTTTATGCCTTTAATTTCTTTTGTCTGTCTAATTGCTATGCCTAGTATTTCAAGAACTGAATTAAATAGAAGTGGTGATAGAGGGCATCCCTCTTGTTCCAGATTTTAGAGGGAATGCCTTCAGCTTTTCTCAATTTAGGATGATGCCAGCCTGAGGTTTAGCATATATAGCTTTTACAATCTTGAGGTAAGTTCCTGTTATCCCTAGTTTTTCTAGTGTTTTCAACATAAAGGGATGCTGAACTTTGTCGAATGTTTTTTCTGAATCTATCGATACGATCATATGGTTGTTGTCTTTAAGTCTATTGATGTGGTGAATAGCATTTATTGATTTCCGTATAATGAACCAGCCTTGCATCCCAGGGATGAATCCTACATGATCATGGTGCATAATTTTTTTGATATGCTTTTGTATTCGATTCACCAAGATTTTATTGAGAATTTTTGCATCCAAGTTTTTAGAGATATTGGTCTGTAGTTTTCTTTCTTTGAAGTGTCTTTGTCTGGTTTTGGGATCAGGGTGATATTGGCCTCATAGAATGAATTTGGAAGAGTTCCTTATTTTTCTATTTCTTGAAATAGCTTGGAAAGTATTGGTATTAATTCCTTTTTGAAGGTTTTGTAGATCTCTGCTGTATACCCATTCGGTCCATGGCTTTTTTTGGTTGGTAGTATTTTGATGGCTTCTTCTATTTCTTCCTTTGTTATTGGTCTGTTTAAATTGTGTGTGTCTTCCTGACTCAATCTGGGCAGATCGCATGACTTAAGAATTTATTGATATCTTCACTATCATCTATTTTATTGGAACATAGGGTTTCCATATACTTTCTAATTATCTTGTTATTTCTGTAGTGTCTGTTGTGATATTGCCTTTTTCATCCCGTATGTTAGTAATTTGAGTTCTCTCTTTTCTTCTCTTCCTTAGCATGGCTAAGGGCCTGCTCTCTCTTTTCTTCTCTTCCTTAGCATGGCTAAGGGCCTGCAGATCTTATTTATTTTTTCAAAGAACCAACTTTTAGTTTTATCAATATTTTCAATTTTTTTTTCAATTTCGTTGATTTCTGCTCTAATTTTAATTATTTCTTGTCTTCTACTACATTTGCTGTTGTTTTGCTCTTCCATTTCTAGGTTTTTGAGGCGTAGTGTGAGTTCATTTATTTGCTGATTTTTCTTTTTTTTTTTTGAGGAAAGAACTCCAAGAAATGAATTTCCCTCTTCAAACTGCTTTCATTGTGTCCCATAGATTCCAGTATGTTGTGTCTGTATTGTCATTTGTCTCTATGAATTTTTTTATCTCCTCCTTTATGTCTTCTGTAAACCATTGATCATTCAGTAGCATGTTGTTCATTTTCCATGTGATGTAGGATTTTTCCTTCCTTCTTTTATCATTGATTTCCAGATTTATTCCATTATGATCAGATATTCTGCATGGTATTATCTCCACGACTTTATATTTACTAAGAATTGCCCTATGGCATAATATATGGTCTATCTTTGAGTAGGATCCATGTGCTGCTGAGAAGAACGTGTATCCACTTTTTGATGGTTGATATATTCTATATATGTCGGTGAAGTCTAGGTTACTGATTTTGCTGTTGAATTCTATAGTTTCTTTATTCAGTTTTTGCCTAGAGGATTGTCCAATGGCTAGAGCGGTGTGTTGAAGTCACCCATAATTATTGTGTTGTAGTTTATTTGACTCTTGAACTTGAGGCGAGTTTGTTTTATGAGTGTTGCAGCTCAATTGTTTGGAGCATACAAATTGATAATGGTTATGCATTGTTGGTGCAAGGTTCCTTTTAACAGTATATAGTGTCCTTCTTTATCCCTTTTGATTAACGTAGGTTTGAAGTTGATTTTATTCGATATGAGTATGGCCACTCCTGCTTGCTTCCGAGGGTCATGTGAGTGGTATGATTTTTCCCAAACTTTTAATTTCAGCCTCTGTATGTCTTTACCTATCATATGAGTCTCCTGAAGGCAGCATATTGTTGGATTTTTTTTTTTTTTTGATCAAGGTTACTAGCTTATGTCTCTTGATTGGTGAGTTTAGGCCATTAACATTTAAGGTTACAATTGAAATATGATTTCTACTTCCAGTCATGTTTGTTTGTTTATTTATTTATTTATTTATTTATTCATTTATTTATTTATTTTGGTTAGTTTTTACTTTTTGGTTATTTTCCTCTCCCTTTACTGAGATACCTCCTGCTGCTAGTTTCAGGCATTACTTTTCAAATCCTCTTCTTGTAGTATTTTGCTCAAAATGCTTTGCACTGCTGGTGTTCTGGCTGTGAATTCTTTTAGCTTTTGTTTATCGTGAAAGACTTAAATTTCATTGTCAAATCTGAAGCTTAATTTTGCTGGATACAGTATTCTTGGTTGGAATCCATTATTTTTGAGCGTTTGAAATACTTTGTTCCAGGATCTTCTTGCTTTCAAAGTTTGTGATGAAAAAAATCAGTCGTTAACTTAATTGGTTTACCCCTGAATGTAACCTGCCTACTTTCTCTCGTAGCTTTTAATATTCTCTCTTTGTTCTGTATGTCCTTGTTCTGGCTATCTTCATAAATATTTGTCTTGGAGTTGGTCTATTATGGTTTTGAATGCTTGGGGTCCTGTAGGCTTCCAGGATTTGGGAATCCATTCCATCTTTCATCTCTGGGAAATTTTCTAGAATTATTTCATTTAATATGTTGTCCATTCCTTTGGTTTGAATCTCTATGCCTTTTTCTATCCCGATGACTCTCAAATTTGTTTTTTTTTTATGACATCCCATATCTTTTGAATAGATTGCTCATGGGATTTAAGCATCTTTTCTGTGTTTACTCTATTCTTTTCAAGTTGATAAACTTTTTCTTCATTATCTGACATTGTAACTTCTACTTGATCTAGTCTATTTGTAATACTCTTCGTTTGAGTTTTTAATTTGGTTTATACTTTCCTGCATTTCTAGGATTACTGTTTGATATTTCTTTTTAATGTCTCTATCTCCTGGTAAAGCTCATTCTTTGCCATTTGAATTTGTTTGTTTATTTGATTTTCAAAATATACTTTTATTGCTTGGACTTGCTGCCTCATGTCTTCTCTAATATTCCTTTCCATCTGAGTTAGGTATGCCTTGAGTTTTTTCCCTATCCCTATTTCTGATGCTTCACGGTCCTCCTTTAGAATTTAGTTGTCCTGCATTTTTTGCACACCTTTTTTTCCCCTTGTTTTTTCATGATGTTCACGTTACTTTTCAGCTCAATTTGATTGCTGTGTTTCTGCTTTCTTCAATAGATTTGTTTTGGTTTTATATATCTCTGTTGTCTCTCTTTTGTGTTTGTAGACTATGCCTGCAAAAGTGGATTCCACTTGGAAGGAATTCCGACAGCTGAGCTCCAGTGATGTCACCTGTCTGCTATGGCGGGCCCCAGGCTCCTTGCCGGGGTGTTTGAATGGGGGGGTGGGACTGGACTGTCTCTGGTTGGTTTCACCTCCCGGTCGCTGGCGGGTGGGCGGTCTCCAGCCATCCAGTCGTGCAATCAGCGAATGGGCTGTCACCGGCGGGCGGGTGATCTCTAGCTGCCCAATTGCGCAGGCAGCCAGCGGGTGATTGGTTGCTGGTGGGCAGGCGTTCTCCAGCCTCCTAGTCACGCGTGTCTGTCCTCTGGTCCCCTGGTTTCCTCTGCGAGTCCTGATTTCCCCTGCGACACCAGATTTCCCCTGAGTGATGCCTCTTGGCAGCTCAAACTGTACTCTTTGCCTGCCGTTCCTTGGTTGTGGAGGGTGTCTATTGGGAACACTGGCACTCAATTGTTTTGATTTTTTCCGCTTGCCCCACCCATTGCGCTGGCTAGAAAAGTTTTGTTTTCACCGGTGATGGGAGGGGAAGTTGAAGGTCAGGTGCCACTAGTTTTCCCCCCGTCTTTATGAAGGCTTTCTCTGGTAATCCCTCCCCTGGAAAGCCTAAGAGAGAATTTTTGCGAATTACCTGCTGTATGGGAGATAAGCTGAGTAACACACACCTGTTTTGTTGTTGCAATCTGTCGGAGAGTGGTGGTGGATACTTCAGCTCTCCAAGATGGTGGCCGTTGGTTTCCTCGGTGGAGTTTCGGTTGTGGGGGATAGAACTGTAACACTTTCTTCCCCATCTGAAATCCCGAACTCAGCCCCAGGCTCAGTGGTGGGTGAGCCAGCCGGATTCCACAGAATCCGCAGCAACGTTTCTCCCTGCATGCTGGTCGCTTCACGGTGGAGGCCCGCCGTCTGTAGCCACGGCATGGGCCGCACGGATCAGCCACCCCAGATCTTCGGTCGCATAGTTGGCTCTTGTTTGAGACTCAATTACAGGACCTCGGTGGTGGAAATCATTCTTCTAGGTTCCAGGCACACCCATTTTTCTGTAAGATCCTAACAAGATACTTTTTCGTCATTCTAACTCCTTATTCACATGTGAAGTTGCGCAGTACAAAGGGTGTGATGCACTCTATTCATGGCCATCTTGCAATGTCAAAATATTAGGATTTCTATGCACCATTTACTGAAGATAGTTTTCAGTACTAGTAAACCAAAATGTTATTTCAGGTGGATGAATATTTCTGAGAATAATCTTTTGAAAAGTAGATTATAAATCCACATACATGAATATGAATGAAATTTGGGAGTGCATAATAAGACACAAATATTTCATATTTTGAAAAATCTGGAGGATATATATATATATATATATATATATATATATATATATATATATATATATACAGACACACACAGAGAGACATTAAAAAGTAGCATTATATATGCCAATCGAAATTCATCATGAAATACATATCATCCACAGATTCAAAAATATTTATTTTACTGAACATGGATTTATGTATAATGCTATTTAAATAGGAGGATCACCCATAGGTTGAATTCTCAGTTCCAACAGCTTTTAGAAGGAGTGATATCTTCTCACAATTTCTATATGCCAA
Organism: Callospermophilus lateralis; assembly: GCF_048772815.1. Lineage (NCBI taxonomy): Eukaryota > Metazoa > Chordata > Mammalia > Rodentia > Sciuridae > Callospermophilus > Callospermophilus lateralis. Next base: position 300,699 of record NW_027517506.1, on the reverse strand, counting down.
GTCAGCCACCTCACCAAAAATATACGTGTGATACCAGGTATGAATAAATATGTGCATATAAAACTACATGTGCTAAATAGGCTACAGAGAAAGGGAGACAGGAATTCACATATTTGTTAACTTTAAAAAAACATGGAGAATTCTTTCAACCAAATAATTGACTAGATTCATAACTCCTACCCTATATAATGCAAAAGGCAAGTCCAACTATACACGATGCCTCCTCTGAACTGCTTGTATTTCAATTCTGTTTGGGTTATTATTCTAGTCAGAGTTTAGTAGCATAGGGGTTAGTGTGAGGGATTCACTATTTTGACTGGAAAATTATAAAATGAATCCAATGTGTATACAAATATGTGCTACAAAAAATTGTTCCCACTGTCATCCAGAACAATGGCTTGACATTACCTAGTCCCCAAGTAAGACAAAATTAGAGGAGAAGAGTTAGAAAATCTGTGAATACATATTTGAAATAGAGTATGCTAAGGAGTTTCCAAAAGTAAGGGACAGGGTAAACACTCCACAAACTGGAGCTCTTCTGGCCTAAAGACTTCTTGTGGAACTGCCTCTGAGGTTGGGCACTTGAAACATATGTTGTTGTCAAGTGCTTTAGCTTCGTTTCTAGTGAGACCAATAAAGGTGGGTCTGCATCTATGTGATCTGGAGGACATGGTTTATTATTTTCCACTGAACATGAGCAGCAGTGCTGAATTTGCTGTTTGTAGCTAAACTGTGGCCCCTGGGGTCTAAGTGTCTCCCCGTGTGGACTGTGAAGCCATTTTGTGATCCTAAAGTTTTCATGGTGTTTCTTGCGGCTTCACTGGGAGTTTGGTATTTGCTTCACAAAATACAAAGAGGTCAACTGGGACACAGTGCTGGAGGGAGTTCTGTCACGTGTGGTGGGTCAGTTTCTGCAGGACAATGCACCAACCATGCTTCTATCCCACATAGCTTTCCCCATTGACCATAGCAACTTAATTCTGAAACTTTCCCTGAAACTTCTCAATATTACAAGATGCCTTTACATAGAAGGGACTGCTTGCTGCACCATGTCAGTCACAAGACATTTGGAAGATAATGGCAGATCCACATGGCCCCACCACAAATGTTTTATCACACACCTGCCCACTACTGCTCTAGGCCAAGTACTCAGCAGGCTCCAATTTATTAGCATCTCTGTCCTACACCATTTTCATGAAACTCAGTCAATCAAGGCACTGTCTGGTATACTCATGATCAGCAACAGGACATCCAAAGGTTCTCCAGTGCCACCTGGTCATGGGAATTTCAAAAATTTCTTGGTATTTATCTAGCCATTTTTGAAAGATGAAGTTGGAGGCACTGTACATTTCAAATCAATCCAGAACCATTAAATTTTGAGGAAGCTCATGTCAATGAAAGCTATGGAGAATTCTCACAGGCAAGGCTTCCCAAAGATTGGCTAAATGGTCACGTGAATCCAGGCCCATTGAGGTCTACAATGTGAGGTCCATGTGTGTTTTGACTCTCAACTATGGCTGCCAAGTCTTTCAGAATAAAATCATGTGATATCTTGGCTGTGATTCCCAGTGCTTTGTGGAAATACAACCTGGGCATACATCTCAGTTTCCAAGGACGACTCTCATGCGTGAACTCATAACATCCCAACACAATTCATGGCAATACATCTCTGAGGTCAGTTCCAGAACTCAGTCTCTTAGGGGAATCACACCAGAGTTCATGTCAAGGTGGACCCAGTCATCTCTTCCAACCACCACACAAATGACCACAATTAAAACCAACACACTCCCACATGGACCTCATGATCTTTCATATAAACACTCTTCATAACCTCTGGTTGAATGTTTCTATGAGGGGTGCAGACCAAGACAGTCTCTAAAATAATCTCCCTTGCCCCTAATGTGCCTAAAACCAGGGTGGCTTGGACACCCTTCCTGTGAACCTGGTGTGATCACATAGGCCTGCTGTTAATACTTCTCTGCTTCTCCAATTTGAGGACTACTGACTGTGGGGTTTAGATTCTTTGTCTGAATTGGAGACATGAGGAAACCCAAGCTCCTACGGGCTAGCCTCTGCAGGGCTTTGAAGAAATTATTTGACCCAATGCATTCCTATTCTAACTTGATGTAGGTCTAGAACCTCACAAAGGAAGGGGAGAGACTTCATCCAGAATGACTGCTCTTTTGGCTATTTTGGTTTTGTATGCACACATGGGATCGTTCTTTAGATCCATCAGGTGCTGAGAATCTAAGCCTAAGCCTCACACAGGGCCAAAAGGCTGATTCAGACACATCCTTTCCAAAGGAATTAAGCAAAAAGCCTCAGGTGATGCCCATTCATTTCCATGTGAAAACAGTTTTTTTTCAGGCTTCAAAAAGGGGTGGCCTGAGGCAAAGACCTTTCAGACATTCAGGGCAGCAGAACAATTGGTAATTAAAAGGCCCAAAGCAGGGTTTCTCCACTGAGACTCTCCTGATCACACTGATACCTGAGTTTTCTGAGATGCTCGCCATTCCCTTCAGCTATCCAGTACATGGCGATGTCACAGGGCTTGGAAGTGGTACATATATTGGACACAAAACCATGAGCCTATTCTGGAGAGTGGCCAGAATTCAGGAAGAAAGCAGAAACTTTGAAAGATAGCAAGTGTTGCCCATCGATAAGGCAAGCTGAAATCCATTCATAAATTGGGCAGGATGAATGCTGGGAAGCTTTCAACTAGACAGGACATATCAATTGATGCATTCTCTTTTCTAATGTCTACAACCATGGACACCGTGGGATACACAGACATAGAAACACTCGCCTTGTCAAACGACTTACTCGAAACAGTCTACACCAAACCAAACATACCGACTTTCCTACCTATTCTGAGAACATGAGACAAATCCACAAACTCACACCCACACCCACAAAGGCACCTCCTTCCCCGAAGTAGGTCTGTGACTATCCAGAGTTTCTCTAATTGTGGACCATATTTTATTCCCACAAAATGGCCTGTCCTGTCTCAGATCTGGTCTCTTTGGTCAACATTTTGAACTACTGAGGAGCCAGCGGTGATCCAATACCTGCTTTCTCAGTAAAGGTGACTTTTCAGAGCTTTCTGGCATTTGGCCATCCTCACATCAGTAGGTACCAAGAAAGACTAAATCTGTCCTTGGTAAATCCAAGCAAGTGAGACCCCTGGGAGTGGGACTGGGACTGGATTTTGGTGACTGGCTTCCTGGATCCCAAGTTCAGAGAGTTCTGTCACCAAGGTTGTGAGGTGAGGTCACTTCCTTCAGAAAGTGAATAAGGTCACTGCCTTGGCAACCATGTTGTCCTAACAGTTGCTTCAAAGAGTCCCATGAAATGGAGGCTGCCCCTACTTCCTGTGACACTTTCACAACTTAGAATGGTATATCAACCATAGGCACCCAGGAACAGCTCTCAACACAGGCCTGGTTGGGTCCTTCTTCTCTAAATTAAGAAGACAGAAGCTGATTCAGACACATTCCTTCATCCTGACCAAGTTTTTTACAATGAAAGATGACTTTTGCTCTCTCAGTTCCTACATAGCTGCCTACAACTTCTGCAGGGATCATTTTTGCATGGACCTTTGAGTTTTTCAGTAGTTGGAAGGAATCCTACATTTTTGTATTGTAAGACCATCTCTGTCCCTGCTCTTCTGTAAAGTTAGATTGAGGCAACAGTGTATGGTTAGGGTTAATAACAGGTTTGATTTGGGTTAGGAATCATTCAGCTGGATGAATAATGGTATTGATGACCTGTGATAATTACAAGAATATATAGGTAAAATATAAGTATGAAAACAGAAATCTATGTAAGATTTAAAACCCAGAAGTGTATTAGGACCTTGATTGTGATACTTAGCTTTGATTTATTTTCTGCACAGATGTCTCAGGTACATTGATATACAATTGCATTGGACCTTGTGCCTTGGATGATTGATTGTCAAAGATAACTTCCAGTCAAAAAGTGATAGTCGGTAAGATTAAGAAGATAGTCGGTAATTTAGAAAGGAGAGTGAGTATAGAATTTGCACCAAAAGTTCGTTAGCTATAGCTTTTCGGGTATAGAGTAAATGTAAATGTCATCACATGTGAAGAGTCAGCCACAATGATGAACTCGGAAAAATATGTAGGAAAATAGATATCAATAGATACATTAGGAAATCTGGCAAAGTATAGTCGTTAGTGAAAAGTTAGTAAAATAGGTAGTTGTCTCTTCATGTTTTTCTGTATACTTAACTTCCCTCCCTGCCCTCCCCAAGGAAAGTATATAAGCCCTGTTTAAGCTGTTCTCAGGACTCTCTGCTCTATTGAAGTGAGCTCTGAGCCCCAGCATGCTGGCCACCAATAAACCCTTTGCTTTTGCATGAGACAGTTTCTTAGAGGTCTCTTCGCCTGACACTCATCCGACCTTTACATGTGGAGGTTCCACCGAGTTCTGGCAGCAGCAGACGAGAGACCCCAACTGGCTCCTCAAGGGATTTGTTAGGCGCCTCTTTCTGGTGTCAGGTTTCAGGTTAGAGCTTGGCAAAATGGCTGTCAATGAAGAGTGTGAGCTCTCTCTCACGGTGGCTGACAGATGTGTCACAGAGCCACAGGCCACCACCCTGAGGGACACCCCAGAGGACTCTGAAAATCAAGGAACAATAGTCTCCTCAACTCAGTGATTTTTTGTTTCAGATTCGGTAATGCCAGCCCATCAGGTATTGCCGGCTACTCAGTCCTCGTCTCAGTGTTGGACGTCCATTTCCTGTCTTTATTGTCTTGTCTTGTCTGTGTCATGTGTCATTGCTTTTACTGTTTGTGCATTTTTCATTATGGAAAAGAGCACTTCAATGCCTCTGTCCCTGACCCTTGATCACTGGACCAAATTCGGCTTAAGGGCTCAGAATCTTTCTTTTTCAGTAAACCGCTGGACCTGGCAGACTCTCTGTGCCTCAGAGTGGCCCACCTTTGGATTCGGATGGCCCTTAGAAGGATTTTTCTACTTCTCACTAATTTAAAAAGTCAGAGATATTGTCTTTCAGGAAGGGCCACATAGCTATCCAGATCAAAAGCCATATATCTTAACCCGGCATTACCTCTGCAAATCTCCTCCATGGGTGAAGCCTTTCTTTGCCCCTGCCCCCGCTCCTAATCCTTCCCCCACGATCTCTCAAACCCTCTCCTCCTCCTCCTCCTCCACCCTCTTTTCTGCCTAAGTCACAAGATTTAACTCTACTGCACTCTCATCCCTCTCCTTATCCCTTGCCCTGGTCTCCCAACCCCCAACACCCTCTAAGTGATTCCCCTGCTGCTGACTCAGCCTCTCCGCCATTGGAGGAAGCTAAGCCAGCCCAGCACCCTCCAGAAAACTCCCCCGCGGCACACACAGCCCCTTCTCCCCTGGAGGAACCTGGCCCGGCTAAAGGAACTCACCATCAATGAAAGATTGAAAACCCTGGAACTCCCGTGATGCTCCCCCTCCGTCCCTATGTGCCAATGATTGATGATGGCCATGGGGAAAAATTGCAAGCCTACCAGTATTGGCCTTTCTCCTCTTCAGACCTATATAACTGGAAAAATAACAATCCCCCCTTTTAAGAGGACCCCACTCGTGTCTCAGGTGTGGTTGATTCATAGATGTTTTCACACCAGCCTACTTGGAATGACTGCCAACAACACCTAGGGACTCTCTTCATGACAGAGGAACAAAAGAGAATCCTCTTGGAAGCTAGAAAAAAATATCCTCGGACCAGATGGTTGACTGACACCACTTCCCAACATATTCAACCCGGCTTTCCCTAGAATCGACAAAACTGGGACCCCAACACCTTTGAAGGTAGGGAGCATCTGTCCACTTATCTCCGGGCTCTAATAGCGGGTATCTTAGTGGCTGCTAGGCGACCAACTAATTTGGCCAAGGTAATAGAGTTTATTCAAGGGCCTGATGTATCTCCCTCTATGTTTCTAGAGAGAATTATGGAGGCATATAGGAGATATACTCCTTTTGATACTCAGGCAGAGGCTCAAAAGGCATCTGTCATGATGGCCTTTATTGGGCAAGCTGCCATGGATATTTAAAGAAAGTTACAACACTTAGATGGATTACAAGATATGACTTTGAGAGATTTAGTCAGAGAAGCCAAAAACGTATACTATACGAGAGAAACTGAGGAAGATAAGGAAGCAAAGGGTGGATAAAAGAAACAAAAGACAGACTAAGGAATTGACTCAGGTCCTGGTCACAACAACAAATAGGCCAGAAATAAGAAACATGGAGACAGGAAGGGATACCTGGGCCCAAACTAGAGGCCACCCCTGGCCTCAGATCAATGTGCCTATTGTAAAGAAAAAGGACACTGGGCCAAAGAGAGCCCTAGAAAGAGACAGCCACGCCAGCCAGCCATCCTGACTCTGCAGGATGACTAAGAAAGTTGGGGATCAGATCCCCTCCCCGAGCTCAGGTTAACTTTTGAAGTGGAGGGCACCCCAGTAAACATTGAAGTGGATACAGGGGCAATATACTCAGCCATTAAGGCTCCATTTTGCCCTCTATCAAATAAAAGGTCTCTAATTCAAGGGGCTAATTGCAGTAAATATCAGGCTTGGACAACTAAGAGGACCTGGGACCAGGGGAAAGGAAAAATCCATCACTCCTTCCAAGTAATCCCAGAATGCCCGGCCCCATTGATGGGCAGAGTTCTGCTCACCAAGCTCCGGGCCAAAATAACTTTTAACCCTGAAGGCCCCCAAGTGGAATATATATATATACACAAAACACAAACACAGACAATGAAAAGTAGCAATATATATGCCAATCGAAATTCTTCATGAAATATATATCATCCACTGATGCAAAAATATTAATTTTACTTAGCATGGATTTATGTATAATGTTTTTTTTTTTACTAGGAGGCTCCCCCATAGGTTGAATTTTCAGTTCCAACAGCGTTTAGGAGAAGTGATCTCTTCTCACAATTTGAATCTGCTAAGTCAGCCACCTCACAAGAATATACATGTGATACCACATAGGATTCTATATGTGCATATAAAATACATGTGGCAAGTAGGCTACAGAGAAAGGGAGACAGGTATTCACATATTTTTTAACTTTAAAAACACATGGAGAACTATTTCATTTAAAAATTAGCTAGATTTATAACACCTACCCTAGATCATGCAAAAGGCAACTCCAACTATACACCATGCCTCCTCTGAACTGCTTGTATTTCTATTCTATTTGGGTTATTTTTCTCCATCATATTAGGATTAGTAGTCATATTCTAGTAGGGTATGGGTTAGTGCCAGGTGTCCCGGCCGGCAGGACACATCAACGTGGGCATCGAACATAGTTGGGAAGGAATGAAGGGACAAAAGACAGGACAGATGACACCCAGACAGGAGTTCTGATCAAGCTGCAAACTTTTATTGTTCTCACAGGGTGTTTATATGCTGCTGACGGGAAAGCTCTCTTATCGGCAGTTGCTGGATGTCTTCACAGGGTTAGATAACCTCAGGATATTTCAGGAAGACAGATGGCGACAGGATGTCTCAGGGAGATAGATGGTTGTGGGATATCTCCCAGGCAGGATGTCTCCCAGGGGGCTGTTTCTTGTAAGTGTCAGGCTATTCTTTGAAGGAGAACTTCCTTTTAGCCCCTGACATCTCCCCCTTTCTTATATAAAATATTTGACCTACCTTACCGGCCATGTTTTTAGGGGGGGGGGGTTAGAGGCTCTGTTTCTCTAGGAGGCCTTAGAATATCTCCTGATCCGAGCGAGCATCTTTACTAGCAGATTTCGTGGTGGCCTTGGCATGTTTTTGGAGGAGATGGCCTTGAAGCGGAAGCATGCCAACCGCCATGCACCAGAGCATGTCACTCACAGGTCTTGTGTTTGGGGATCCGTGGATCCATCCTTTTGCAATCCTTCCTGCACCCTCCGATATTGTGGCCTAACGTCCTCACTCCATGGGTGCGTCTTCCCCCAAGCCGAAGGGCCCATGTAGACGAACCCTTATGGCAAGGGCAGAAGATGGTTTGTCAGAGCTGTTACTTATAGTTTTATGTAAGAAAGAGAGATTTGTGGGGATGTAAACTTAAGAAATAAGCCTGTCAGAAGGGTAGAACATCCTTTTAAAAGTTGACAGCGTGGTCTTCCATCTCCAGATGATGATAGTGGATTTGTAGGGGCTTAGAGGCCATAATATTAATGTGTTCTTTAATAAATTGTACCACACTGTTTATAATGCAGGGTCCTATGGTCACCATTAAACGTAAACCCAACAAAGGGCCTAATAGGGGAAGAAGGTAGGGTAGAAATCCATTAAGCTTTGTCCAGAGGGGATTTTCAAATAGTTCCCTTCATCTCTTTTCTAGATCTTCTTGAAGCTGCTTAAATTTAGTGCATACTATGACTGATTTATTGGCATAAAAGCAGCATCGTTCCCCTAAGGCCAATCAAATATCTCCCTGGTTATCAGTTAGCAAATCTAAGCCTCGTCTGTTTTGAAGGAACACTTTTGCCAGGAAGTCTATTTGGTCCTACAAATCTTTAATGGTTTCTGATAGAGTTTGTACATCATTTTAAGTTGTTGAGACAGGCGATGGTAAGGGTGTATTGCCGTGCCTAAGCCAGTGTACCTGTGCCCACAGCAGCTGTTATTCCAAGGCTGGCAATAAGTGATAAGGCCTGTATCACCCGCCTCTGTCTTTTGACTAAGGTGTCTAGGCTAGAGGTTCGTCTCCTGGGACAATAGTTATATCAGGGAGTAATAAGGCAAGAACACAGCCACTGTTCCAATTCGCTGGAAGCCTGGGGAAGGCCACGTTTCCTCCACACATAACAACTGTGCCATTGGGGGGACAAAGAGATGGGATGGGTGAGGAATAATTTTGTTCTGTTGAGCAATTTCCAATGGAAGCAATTCCAAAATCCATATCATAGGTATTATTTTGCATCACGCCTAAAAGACATAATGTAAAAGTGCCTATAGGCTGTACTTTAAAGGGAAATCCGGGTTGGCATGTATTATCATTGTCCATAGTAGAATTAATAGGAACTGCCATAGGCATGCTTGCCCCTGTTGTCATGCAGAGCCAGCAATTACCAGCAAGGGTGGGGTTGGAATTATTAAGGAAGGAGAAGGTAGTTTGCAAAATATCTAATGTATTGGTATCTAAACCTGGGAACTGGGATTTCGGCTACATTAAGGGATGATATGTGAGCTCAGGGATTTGGGGTTTCAAAAGTTTGATTATCTGAGGATGCTTGACTGCATCAGTGGGTCCTCTACCATCAGAGACCCCTGTAGGGTCCTTAATGGGCCAGTAGGAAGTTTTTCCGACAGTGCCTTGGCACCCAGCTGACTGTAGCTTGGTGTATTTGCCTTCTCCTCACTGGTCAAAGAGAACGGGGGTATAATGAATAGTGGTCCACCCTGCTTCATGAGTTTTAGTTAGGGAGGCTTCAAAAAATCATTCTCCCTGCTTGTTAACACAAATTGAGGCCGACACAAAACAAGAGACATGCATCGCCTGGGTATGCGTACGGGTTGCAGAACAATTTTGGAGAGCTTTACTTGTACTAGGGGGAATAATCTTTGGCTTGTTAACACATACCCATTTAGGCTGATGAACTCCTCTGAATTTATGGTCAACCTCGGAACGGAGGTAAGCCACCTTAGTCATGCAGTCAGCAGTCTGGTTCCAACTAGTGGGAGCCTGAGTCCAAGATCCTCCCTTGCCTTCACGGGGGGGGGGGGGAAGGTACTCCATGATGTTGGAAGGTGGAGGGCCCAGGCCTCCGTGCACAAACCTGTTCAGCAGAAGTGCCTTAAGCAGGATCCTCACACAGATTGTTGGATGGATCCGAAAAAGGGGAAAATTTGTACTCAGGGAGAGGGCCTCCGTCCCCGGTTTGAGGTAAGTCATTAACCTGTTTAACCAGGCATTCTGGTAACCATCTTGGGGCTGCTAGCTCTTGGTCCAAAACACAAGCTGAGCCACATTCCCAGATGAGGACAGGATGTGGGCATTTCCATTTATTTGTAAGGGGATTTCGCCACATAACAGGTGGCTGATCAGAATTGGAAAAGGGATGCCAGTGTGTGTCTGCAGCCGAAAGGCCTTCACTGTCTAGGGTAAGAAAAGAAAGGGCAAATAATGCATGGTTAAGGCAATTCCTGTGAGTGGTAAATACAAGGGCGGAAGCCTTAAGGCGGGATAGCCAAGTCTTTAAGGTAAGGTGGAACATTCCACAATGCCTTGGCCCTGAGGTTTGTATTGAATTCCAGTAGGATGACAAAATTGCAAGGTAGCACAAAACTGTTTAAACTTGGCACTGGTATATGGAGGACAATTATCTGTTTTAATATGTATTTGTTTACCCATTATGGAAAAGGCTGAAACAAGATGAGAAAGGACATCTTTGGTAGCCTCTCCAGAATGTGGTGATGCAAAAATAAAGCTGCTGAAGTTATCGATAGAAACGTGTATATATTTGGTTTTTCCAAATTCAGGAAAATGAGTAACATCCATTTGCCAAACCTGATTTGGCAGTAATCCTCGGGGGTTAACTCCCAAGTGTTGAATGGGGAGGGAGAGAGCGCAAGCAGGGCATTCTTTTACTATTTCTCGTTTCTGTTGCCTGGTAATTTTACAAAGTAATCGAAGGCTCTGGGAATTTAGTTGGTGAAGATTGTTTAGCTCCGTGGCCTATTGAATGGAGCCACCAAAAATTTGAAAGATGGTAGGAGTTGCTGCATCAGCTTGAGCATTACCTGTGTTAGAGGGTCGGAAAGATCAGAGTGTGCCCTGATGTGTCCTAAGAAAAATGGGTGTTGTCTGGCCTGAATTAGCTGCTGAAGCTGGTGAAACAGAAAGGCCGCATTGGAAGAAGCTTTAATGGCGGGTGAAATCTCCAGCAGGGGCACAGAATGAGCAATGTAGGCACTGTCTGTATGAATATTAACAGGATTATCACAAAATGTTATAAAAACTTGTGTTATGGCAAACAATTTCACAAACTGTGCTGAATGATAGACAGTATCAAAGGTTGTAGGCTGGTTATTGACAACAAAGACCGCACAGCCATTACTGGAACCGTCTGTAAAGACAGTAAGGGCTTGGAACTGGGAGCCTTTTGAGTAATTTTGGGAAAAATAAATGGATGTATCTGGACAAAATGTAAAAGGGTGTCATTGGGGACGTGGTTATCAATTGTTCCCAAATGGCCTGATTGGGCAATACCCCATTCATCCCCTCTCTGTAGTAAAAATTGGGTTGGGTCATTAGTATATGGAATTAAAATATTATCAGGGTCTTTGCCAAAATGTTGTCGAGAAAGCAAACGACCTTTAATAATAATAGAAGCTACCTGAGCAAGATAAACGGTAATAAACTTGGAGGATGTGGTGGATAAATGTACCCAAAGCAAGGGGAAGCCTTTATTTTTAAAATATGGATATCACTGCCAAAATTTTCCTGAGGGTATATGAGGAGTGTGTAAAAGAACCAGAACCAGAGGAAGGTTATAAGAAATTTGTGTAACAAACTGTTTGGCAATGGCCTCTGTGACTTGGTTTAATGCCTGTCATGCCTCGGGAGTAAGCTTTTGAGGGGAGGAAGGGTAGGAATCACCTCTCAAAATATCATTAAGGGGCAAAAGTACACAAGTGGATAATTATAAATATGTTCTTAGCCATTGAATATCTCCCAGTAATTTTTGAGAATCATTAAGGGTGTGAAGATGGTTCACACGCAGTTGTATTTTATGAATTTGGATCTGATTATCTTGAAGTTTAAGGCCCAAATAGGTATAAGGGTCCTGTGTTTAAACCTTATCAGGAGCTATCCGTAGTCTCAAGGTAGTGAGGGTTTTCTAAAGGTCCAAGTAACAATTATTAAGGTCATGGTAATTAGGTGCAGCAATTAAAAATTCATCCATATTATGTAAAACATAAAATTGTGGTCATCACTCTCTCACAGGGTCTACTGCTTGAACAACTTATATTTAGCAAAGACTAGGGCTGTTGGCCATACCTTGGGGAAGAACCTTCCATTGAAATCTCTGCATAGGGCCGTGGAAATTAATGCAAGGGAGACTAAAGGCAAAATAGGGTCTATCCTCAGGATGTAAAGGAATGGTAAAAAAGCAAACTTTTAAGTCAATAACCATTTTACAATAGTTTTGGGAATAGCCATTGGTGTGGGAATTCGAGACAGTAGTGCTCCCATCAGGCACATAACTTTATTACTGGCACACAAATATTGTAGAAGATGCCGCTTGTCTGATTTATTCTTGATAACAAAAATAGGAGTAATCCATGGTGAGGTTGAGGGCTCTACATGGCCGGCTGCCAGCTGTTCCTGCACTAACATGGAGGCAACCTCCAATTTTTTGGGGGGGTAAGGGGCCACTGATCCACCCACACAAGAGTCTGAGTCTCCCAAATAATTTTATCTGCATGGGGTACAGGAGGGTCAGGAACCGACACTAAAAATCAGAATACCCAAGTCCATATGTATTTGTTTTTTTATGGGTTTTATAGTCCCCACCAGTCCTTGTCTCAGTCTCACAAGGCCTGTACCAGGGACAAAATTTATACGAAGCATTTGATGAGTCATCATGGAATTCGGACTGGCAAGAATGACTTCCATTTGACTCAAAATATCTCGGCCCCATAGGTTAACAGGGAGGTCAGGAACAATGAAAGGAGTGACAGTCACCTTATTACCCTCTTTATCAGTAAAGCTAAGAGCCCTAGAACTGACATGGGGATTTTTTGACTCTTAACCCTTTTAGGTCATTCAAGGATGGGGTGATGGGCCAACCTGATGGCCAGTATTTGTGAGAAATAATTGTGGCATCAGCTCCAGTGTCTAGAATTCCTTGGAATTCCTTTTTTTCAATAAGTAAGGTAAGGGTGGGTCTATTGTGAGAAATGGGCTGAACCCAATATACATCAGAGGAGCCGAGGGAGGCTGTCCCCCATTTTATGTTTGGGCGGTGGAAGTGCCTCCTGAATCCAAGGGAAGGAATATTAATTGTGCAAGTCTTGTTCCTGCTGGGATGGCCGCAACTCCATTAATAGCTGTTGCTAGTATTTTTATTTCTCCAGTGAAATCATTATCATTAATGCCAGGGAAGACCTGAACACCATTTAAGGTAGCAGAGACTCTTCCAAGAATAAGGGCACTCGTATGAGATGAAGGGGGACCCATAATTCTAGTGGGTATTATCTGGTGCCCTTGCATTGAGTCTAATATTGTATCGGTGGTGGCACAGAGGTCCAATCCTGCGCTTCCTGGGGTGGCTAGTTGGAGGGAGGCAATTGTGGGGAAGAATTTTGTGGTAGGTTTGGAGTTTGGAAGGGAATAAACCTTATTGCCCCTGGTTTTGTCCTGGGGGAGGTCGTGGCCAGGGGCTGGCCCCGCAGGGTTTTTCTGAGAAGCAGGAAGAAATAGGCTGTCTGAGGCCATTTGTCTTAGATCTACACTTACTGGCCCAGTGATGACATTTACCACATCTAGAACAAAGGGTAGCTGGGGGCGGTTTAGCCCCAGTTTGAGGAGACGATATTCCTACGCTTTGTTTGTCTTTCAGACACTTGCGTGCAAAATGGCCAGGTTGTTTACAAGTAAAGCAAGTACATGAGCCAGGATTGTGAAAGGCCTTGATAAAGGGGGCATGTAGGGCGAGACCCATGGCATGTGCTGCACCCACCCCTGCACAGAGTCTAATAAAGTCCGAAAGTTTCCCTTTTTCCTTATGTGGTTGAAGAACATCGTGACATGCCAGGTTGGCGTTTTCAAAGGCAAGATGTTTTACAAAAGTTCTTTTGCTTTCGCTTGGTCCAAGCAAGCATTCTGCAGCTAGGTTAAGCCGGGGAACAAGGTTTCTATAAGGGTCATTGGGTCCTTGTCAAATTTTTGCCAAAGAAGTGGTAGCCGAGCCAGTTTGAGGGAGGCATCTCCAAGCATGTAAGCAAGCCATCTGAATCTGCGCCAAAATTCCAGCAGGGAAACGTGCCTATTTAGTTTTAGTGTCAAATGGCGCATAGCCCACTAGCTTAACATAAGTTCAGGATTTAGAGGAGGCCTTAGTTAATTTTTTTTGAGCAGTTTCCTGACAGTGCTCCTCGAAATCTGCATTCCATAACAGGAAATCTCCGGCACTGAGGGTAGCTCGGTCTAAAAATTTCCAATCATTGGGAGTAAGCCATTGTGCGCTGTGGCTTTCTAATAAAGTCAACTTGTAGGGCACAGTGGGGCCATTGTGAGCACAAGTCTTTTTATGTTTTTCAAGAAAACGCAGGCTTAATTTTTTTGTAGACACTCTGGGTTCCTTCCTGCCTAGGGGTGAACTCCTCATCCTCTGAGTCCTGATCTCCTTGATCCATTTCCCCCACTTCCTCCTCTTGATCCTCGTCTAAGTCTTTGACCTCAGCCTGGGCAGGCTTATCTGTCTGACTGCGGGTGACTGGGAAGGCGAGAACAGGCTGATGGAGTGGCTTAGCCTTTGTATTAGACCGCCGTGGGCCAGTTTGCATTGACTCCGTGCCTAAGGCTAATGAACAGAGCTCAGAGTCTAGGGATCTTAATTCTTTTAAAAGTTTGATCTGTTCCCGTCTATGTTGGAGAGACTCTCACAAGGGAGCCAGGCTAGGCAAGGGAAGTGGGGAAAAATATCTGGGTTGCATTTTGCTCCTGAAAGGCTGGAGCACAAAAGGCAGGAGGGATATAGGAGGTAGGTAGATGTGTAAGTCCTATAGGCTGTGGCAGGGTCCTGAGAGGTGGCGCATCTTCTGAATGGTAGCTTGCTGCTTCCTTCTCCAAGGTAGCCTCCGTCCCAGGGGTCAATGTGTCTCTGGGATTTAAAACTCGATAAAGGTGTTTGGTAACCATTGGAGCCTTATTCATTAGGGTGGTATTTTGAGGGGGACTAGGAAGGTTCCCAGGGTCCTGGGGAGACTGAGAAGGGTCAATGTCTATACTAACTGATGGGCATGCCGTGGGGAGACGAGAGGTGTTTTGCATAGTCTCTTCTCCAATCCTGACAAGTTGTAAGGTACCATTGTCAAAGGGTGAACTTTTAAGAATTTCATTAATTAAGTTCCAGTAAGAAAAGGTGGGAACTGGCACTTTTTCTGGGCCAAAGGTTTCATAATAATCTTTTAAACAGTCTCTTACTCTAAGCCATCTTTTGCCATCAATGGTCACTTCAATGTGAAACCATGTACACAATTCTCCTATGTATTAGAAGAAAAATTTTAAGTCCTTTTTCTTAACACGCACCCCTCATGTCTTGAAGGACTCCTTGAGGCCTGACAAAAACAAATCATGTGACGAAACTGCTTGTCCCATGGTGGGTCACTCACCGTGCGTCATCCCCACTCTCCTCCTGGATCTGTCTCTTTGTGGTGTCTGCTGAGGCAATCGCGAGCTCCACTTGATGAAGTCTTCCAGGAGGACGGGGTTCCCAATCAGTCAAAGGCTCGAGCCCCAGTCAGTGGGTGCCAGTAGTCACGGCTGGAAAGACACATCAACAGGGGCAGCGAACCTAGATGCGGAGGAATGAAGGGACAAGAGACACGAGAGATGACAGCAAGACAGGAGTTCTGATCAAGCTGCAAACTTTTATTTTTCACACAGGGGCATTTATATGCTGGAGATGGGAAAGCTCTCTTATCCAAAGTTCCTGGATGTCTTCACAAGGTGAGATAAACTCAGGATGTTTCAGGAATACAGATGGCAACAGGATGTCTCAGAGACACAGTTGGCTACAGGATGTCTCCCAGACAGGATGTCTCCATGGGGGCTGTTTCTTGTAAGTGTCAGGCTATTCTTTGAAGGTGAATTCCTTCTACGCCTGACAGTCAGGGATTCAGTATTTCAAATGGAAAATTGGAAAAAGAATCCAATGTGTATTCAGAACAATGCCTTGACATTACCTTCATCCCATGTAAGACACAATTAGAGGAGAAGAGTTAGAAAATCTGTGAATACACATCTGGAATGGAAAATGCTCAGGAGTTCACAACCTTGGAGGTGGTATAGGAGTTTCCAAAAGTCAGGGACAGGGTAAAAACACCACAAACATGGAGCTCTGCCGGCCTAAATATTTCTTGAGAAACTTCATCTGAGGTTGTTTTTAGGAGCTTTAGCTTCCTTTATAGTGAGACGATCAAAGCTGGGTCAGCATCTATGTGACCTAGAGGACATTGTTTCTTATTTTCCAATGAACATGAGGCAGCAGTGCTGAATTCTCTCTTTGTAGGGAAACTGTGGCCACTGGTGGCTAAGTGTCTCCCAGGGTGGAATGTGAAGCCATTGGTCATCCTCCAATTTTTGTGGTGTTTCTTGCAGCTGCACTGGGAGTTTGATATTTGCTTCACAAAATACAAGAAGTTCAACTGGGACACAGTGATGGAGGGAGTTCTGTCACGTGTGGTGGGTAAGGGTCTGCAGGAGAATGCACCAACAAGGCTTCTATCCCACATAGCTTGCCCTCTTGACCATAGCAATCTGATTGTAAACATTGCCCTGAATCCTCTCCATATAACAAGATGCCTTTACATACAAGGATCTGGGGCTTGTACCATGTCAGTCACAAACCATTTGGAAGCGAAGGGCAGATGCAGATGACCCGACCACAGATGTTTTAACACACACCAGCACACCACTGCTCTAGGCCGACTACTCAGCAGGCTCCAAATTACTGGCATCTCCGTTCTACACCATTTTCATGAAACCCAGTCAATCAAGGCACTGTCTGGTACACTGATGGTCATCAATAGGACATCCATAGGTTCTCCAGGTCCACCCGGTCATGGGAATGTCAAAAATTTAAAGGTATTTATCTAGCCATTTTTCAAGGGTGAAGTTGGAGGCACTGTGGGTTTCAATTCATTCAGGAATGATTAAATGGAGAGGAAGCTCATTTCAATGAAAGCTCTGGAGAACTATCACACGCAAGGCTTCCCAAAGACAGGCCAAAAGGTCCCATGAAGCCAGACCTATTGAGGTCTACAATTTGAGGTCCATATGTGTTTTGACTTGCAACTATGGCTGCCAAGTCTTTAAGAATAAAATCATGTGATATCCTTCCCAAGATTCCCAGTGCTCTGTGGAAAGCCAACCTGGGCATAGATCCCAGTTTCCAAGGGCGACTCTCATGCATGGCCTCCTAAAATCCCAACACAATACAAGGCAATACTTCTTTGAGGTAAGTTCCAGAACTCAGTCTCTAAGGAGAATCACACCAGTGTTCAAGCCCAGGTGGACCCAGTCATCTATTCCAAGCGCCACACAAATGACCGCAATTAAAATCAAGACACTCCCACATGGCCCTCATTTTCTTCCATATAGACACTCATCATAACCTCTGGCTGGAGGTTTCCATGAGGGGCACAGCCTAAGACAGTGTCCAAAATAAGCTCCCTTGCATCCATTTGCCTAAAGTCAGTGTGGCCGGGACATCCTTCCTGTGAACCAGGAGTGTTCAAAGAGGCCTGCCGTTAATATTGCTCTTATTCTCAATTTTGAGGCCTACTGACTGTGGTGTTTAGATTCTTTATGTTAATTGGAGTCATGAGAAAACCCAAGAACCTATGGTCTAGTGTCTGCAGGGCTTTGAAGAACTCATTTGACCCAAAGGATCCATATTCTCAATGATGGAAGTCAGAAACCTTACAGAGGAAGGCGAGAAACTTCATCCAAAATGACTGCTCTTTTGGCTTTTTGATTTGCATGCACACATGGGATTTTTCTTTAGATCCATCAGGTGCTGAGAATCTAAGCCACAGCCTCACACAGGGCCAAGAGGCTGATTCAGACACATCCCTTTCCAAAGCAATTAAGAAAGAGCCACAGGTAATGTTTATACATTTCCATTTGAAAACTGTTTTCTTCAGGCTTCAAAAAGGCATAGCCTGAGGCAAAGACCTTCCTGACATTCAGGGCAACAGAAGGATATGTAAGCAAAAGGCCCAAAGCGGGGTTTTTCCATTGAGACTTTCTTGGTCACACTGATATCTGAGTTTTCTGAGATGCTCATCATTTCCTTCAGCTCTCTAGTACATGGCCATATCACAGAGCGTGGAGGTGGTTCATATCTTGGACACAATACCATGAGCGTATTCTGGAGGTTGCCCATAATTCAGGTAGAGAACAGGAACTTAAGAAGATATTAGGTGTTGCCCATCCATTAGGCAAGCCGCAGACCATTCATAAATTGGGCAGAATGAATGCTGGGAAGATTTCTACTAGAAAGGACACATGTATTTATGCATTCTCTTTTCTATTGTCTACAACCATGGACACAGTGGGATACACAGATATAGAAAGACTAGCCTTGTCAAACGACTTACTAGAATCAGTTCACACCAAACCAAACAAACCGACTTTCTTACCTATTCTCAGAACATGAGACAAAACCACAAACCAATACCCACACCCACACCCACACAGACCCCCAAGTACCTCTGTGACAATACGGAGTGTCGTTTGATGGTGGGCCATAAGAAATTCCCTCATAATGGGCTGTCCTGTCTCAGATCTAGTCTCTGTGGCCAACTTTGTGAATCTGTAAGGAGCCAGTGGTGAGCCACTATCTGCTTTCTCAGGAAAGGCCCCTCTTCAGACCTTCCTGGCATTTGGCCATCCTCACATAAGTAGGTACCAAGAAAGACTGACTCTGTCTTTGGTAAATCCGAAAAATTTTGACCACTGGGACTGTGACTGGGACTGGCTCTGGATGCCTGGCTTTCTGGATCCCAAGTTCAGAGAATTCCATCACCAAGGAAGTGAGGTGAGGTCACTTCCTTCAGGAACTGAATGAGGTCCATACCTTGGCAACCACTTTGTCCTAACAGTTGCTTCCAAGGGTCCCATGAGATGGAGGCTGCACCTACTTACTCTGACATTTTCACAAGTTAGAATGGTATAAAACCATAGGCACCCAGGAACAGCTCTCCACACAGGCCTGGTTTGCTGCATCTTCTTTACATTAAGAAGAGAGAGGCTGATTCTGACACAACCCTTCATCCTGACCAGGTTGTTTGCAATGAAAGATGACTTTTGCTCTCTGAGGTCCTTAATAGCTTCCTACATCTTCTCCAGGGATCATCTTTAATGACCTTTGAGGTTCTCAGCAGGTGAAAGATCCCTTAATTTCTGTCTTGTAAGACCAACTCTGTCCCTGCTCTTCTGTAAAGTTAGATTGAGGGAAGAGTGTATGGTTAGGGTTAATAACATGTTCAATCTGTGTTAGGAACTATTCTGCTGGATGAATAATGTTATTGGGAACCTACGATATTTATAAGAATATGTAGGTGAAATATATGTATGAAAACAGAAATCTAAGATTTGAAACCCTGAAGGGCATTGGGCCCTTCATTGGTATACTTAGTGTTGACTTACTTTCTGCACAGATGTCTCAGATAAATAAATATACAATGGCATAGGACCTTGTACATTGGATGATTGAATGTGGAAGAGAACATCCAGTCAAAAAGGGATAGTAGGTAAGATTAGGAAGATAGTTGGTAGGTTTTGGAAGGAGAGTGAGTATAGGATTTGGAAAAAAAAACTTCTTTAGCAATAGGGTTTCTGTTAGAGGGTGAAGGTAAATGTCAGCACATATGAAGATTCAGTCACAATGATGAACTTTGGAAAATATGTAGGAAATCAGATAATAATAGAGACATTACAAAATCAGGGAAAGTACAAAGTGAGTGATAGGATTAGACATTTTGAACAGGGTTGAGTTTGAATATATAATCTTAGGAAGAAACAAATATGTAGTCACCAATAGGATTGACATTTGAGAGCATTAGGCAATGTGGACATGGATGTTTTTAGTAATCCCTGTTCACTTTCCTTTTAGGCTTTGGTACAATCATAAGTGTAACCTTTGCATTTTGTGTCCAGAATATTACTGTGATAAAATGTATATGTAGATGGCGTGACATTAGTATTTCTTCCAGCATTTCTGGGAGCAATGTTTTGAAGTCCTATAAATTAGTATTGGTGGTACAAAGAGGTGTACACTGTGTCTATGAATATAGAGATAGTGCATGAATAGACCACATTGTGAATCAATAATATAACTGGTCCCACTTTAAATAATAGATTGAATTCATATCTGAAAATATATAAGAAATCTTATATCGATATACCATCATTCATTCCAACCAGCAATACATCTAATGGTAATATTAGGGTTATGGTTTATCACGAAGTGTCTTTGAGTTTTGCTTCAAAAGTGATCATGGAAATCGAAAATAATGTGTTTGGAAAGAAGTCTCATGAAAAGACCCATCAAAAACATGGAGGAATACATGTGTTCTGTAGAATAAAGTGATTGAATGTGAACAAAATGCCTATAAATTTGCAAATTTTTGGATGAAATATATTTGCCATGATGAGCATAAACTGAAGAAATAGTAATGTACCAGTGTTGAATAAAATAAATGTCAAACTGCACAACATGTCCCATAGGAATCTACTTGTATTGATGTTAAACTGGTTCAGTTACTGTGGAAATATTAGGATTTGTATGCACCTTTCACTGAAGATAGTTTTCAGTACTAGGAAACAAATATGTATTTCAGGTGAATGAATAATTTTGAGAATACTCTTGTGAAAATTTGATTATAAATACACATACTTGAATATGAATGAGTTTAGGGAGTGTATAACAAGACATATATTTCATATTTTGAAAAATCTGGAGAGTGTGTATATATATATATATATACATACACAAACACACAGACATTAAAAATAGCATAATATATTCCAATTGAAATTCACCATGAAATATATGTCATCTACAGATCCAAATGTATTTATTTTATTGAATATGGATTTATGTATAATGTTCTTAAACAAGGAAGCTCACTCATAGATTGAATTTTCAGTTCCAACAGCTTTTAGGAGGAGTGATCTCTTACAATTTGTATCTGCCAAGTCAGTCACCTCACAAGAATGTACGTGTGGTATCAGGTAAGATTCTATAATTGCATGTAAAAATACATGTGCTGAATAGGATACAGAGAAAGAGATGCCTTGACATTACAATCACGGAGACTAAGGCACAATTAGAGGAGAAGAGTTAGAAAATCTGTGAATAAATATCTGGAATGGAATATGCTCAGGAGTTCACAACCTTGAAGACGGAAGAGGAGATTTCAAAAGTAAGGGACAGGGAAAACAGTCCACAAACATGGAGCTCTGGTTCCCTAAATCCTTCTTGAGAAACTCACTCTGAGTTTGGGCACTTGAAATATATGTTGTTGTCGGGAGATTTAGCTTCCATTGTAGTGAGACAATCAAAGCTGTGTCTGCATCTATGTTACCTCGAGGACATGGTTTCTTATTTTCCACTGAATATGTGGCAGCAGTGCTGAATTTTCTTTAGTAGGTAAACTGTGGCAACTGGGGGATAAGTGTATTCACATGTGGACTGTGAGGCCATTTGGTCATCCTCCACTTTTCGTCGTGTTTCTTGCTGCTGCACTGGGATTTTGGTATTTGCTTCATGATATACAAAGAATTCAACTGTTACCCGGTGCGTGAGTGAGTTCTGTCACTTTTGGTAGGTCAGGGTCTGCAGGAGAATGCACCAACCAGGCTTATATCCCACATGACTTGCCCCCTTGACCATAGCAATCTGATTCTAAACATTGCCCTGAATCCTGTCCATATAACAAGATGCCTTTACATACAAGGGTCTGCTGGCTGCACCATGTCAGTCACAAGTCATTTGGAAGCCAATGGAAGATCCACATGGCCCCACCACAGTTGTTTTATTGCACAACTGCCCAGCACTGCTGTAGGTCCACCTCTCAGCAGGCTCCAACTTCCTGGTATCTCTGTTCTGAACCATTTTTATGAAAACCAGTCAATCAAAGCACTGTCTTGTAATCTCATGATCAGCCACAGGATATCCAAAGATTCTCCAGTGCCACCTGGTCATGGGAAGTTTAAAAATTTCTTGGTATTTATCTACCCATTTTTCAAGGTTGAAGTTGGAGGCACTGTGTGTTTCATTTCATTCTGGAACTATTAAATGTTTAGGAAGCTCATTTCAATGAAATCTCTGCAGAAGTCTCACAGGCAAGGCTTCCCAAACAGTGGCCAAATGATCACATGAATCCAGGCCCATTGGGATCTACATTGTGACATCCGTGTGTTTTGACTCTCATATATGGCTGCCAAGTCTTTCAGAATAAAATCATGTGGTAACCTGGCTGAGATTCCCAGTGCTCAGTGAACAGCCACCCTGGGCCTAGATCTCATTTTACAAGGGTGACTCTCATGTGAATCCTCCTAAAATCCCAACACAATTCATGGCAATACGTCTCTGAGGTGAGGTCCACAACTCAGTCTCTAAGGGGAATCACAACAGAGTTAAAGCCAAGCTGGACCCAGTCATCTATTCCAACGGCCACACATGACCACAATTAAAACCAAAACACTCCCACATGGCCCTCATCTTCTTCCATATGGACACTCATCATTACCTCTGGCTTGAGGTTTCCATGAGGGGCACAGCCCAAGACAGTGTCCAAAATAACCTCCATTGCCCCTCATTTGCCTAAAGTCAGGGTGTCCTGGACACTCGTGCGGGGAACCAGGAGTGATCAAATAGGCCTGCTATTAATATTGCTTTGCTCCTCCAATTTGAGGCCTACTGACTGTCAGGTATAGATTCTTTATGTGATTTGGATTCTGGAGAAAACCCAAGCACCTATGGGATAGCCTCTAAAGGGCTTTGAAGAACTCATTTGATCCAAAGGTTCCTATTCTCACTTGATGGAGGTGAGGAACCTTACAGGGGAAGGCGAGAGACTTCTTCCATAATGACTGCTCTTTTGGCCAATTTAGTTTTGGATGCAAACATGGGATTTTCTTTACATCCATCATGTGCTGAGAATCTAAGCCAAAGCCTAACACAGGACCTAGAGCCTGATTCAGACATATCCCTTTCCAATGCAATTAAGCAAAGAGTCACAGGTGATGCCCATTGATTTCCATTTGAAAACTGTTTTCTTTAGGCTTCCCAAAGGGGTGGCCAGAGGCAAAGACCTTCCTGACATTGAGGGCAACAGAACAATAGGTAACCAAAGCAGTATTTCTCCACTGAAACTTTCCTGATTACACTGATATCTGAGTTTTCTGAGTTGCTCGCCATTCCCTTCAGCTATCCAGTACATAGCCATGTCACAGAGCTTGGTGGTGGTATACATCTTGGACACAAAACCATGAGCCTATTCTGGAAAGTGGCCAGAATTCAGAAAGAAAACAGGAACTTAGGAAGATATCGGGGGTTGCCCATCAATAATGCAAGCCACAGTCCATTCATAAATGGGAAGTATGAATCCGGGGAAGCTTTCTACTAGACAGGACACATCCATTGAAGCATTCTCTTTTCTAATGTCTACAACCCCTGACACAGTGGGATACACAGACCTAGAAACACTCGCCTTTTCAAATGACTTACTAGAATCAATTAACTCCAAACAAAACAAACTGCCTTTCTTACCTATTCTCAGAACATGAGACAAAACCACAAACACACACCCACACCCACAAATGCACCTCCTTCCCCCAAGTAGGTCTGTGACTATCCGCAGTTTCCTCTGAGTGGTGGGCCATACTATGTTTCCATGAAATGGCCTGGTCTGTCTCAGATCTGTTCTCCTTGTCCAACTCTGTGAAGTTGACAGGAGCCAGCGGTGAGCCACAACCTGGTTTCTCAGGAAAGGGCCCTCTTCAGAGCTTTACTGGCATTTGGCCATCCTCACATCAGTAGGTACCAAGAAAGACTGACTCTGTCCTTGGTAAATCCAAACAAGTGAGATCACTGGGACTGGGACTGGGACTGGCTGTGGGTGCCTGGCTTCCTGGACCACATGTTCAGAGATTTCGAACACCAAGGAAGTGAGGTGAGGTCACTTCCTTCAGGAACTGAATGAGGTCACTGCCTTGGCAAACACATTGTCCTAATTGTTGCTTCCAAGGCCCCATGAGATGGAGGCTGCCCCTACTTCCTGTGACACTTTCACAAGTTAGAATGGTATATCATCCATAGGCACTCCAGAGCAGCTCTCCACACTGGCCTGTTTTGGTGCATCTTCTCTACATTAAGAAGAGAGAGGCAGATTCAGACACAACCCTTCATCCTGACCAGGTTGTTGGCCATGGAAGGTGACTCTTACTCTCTCAGGTCCTTCATAGCTGCCTACATCTTCTACAGGGATCATTTCTGCATGGACGTTTGAGGTTCTCAGCGGGTGGAAGATCCCCTAAATTCCTGTATTGTAAGACCAACTCTTTCCCTGCTCTTCTGTAAAGTTAGATTGAGGGAACAGTGTATGGTTAGTGTTAATAACATGTTCGATTTGGGTTAGGAATTGTTCTGCTGTATGAATAATGTTATTGGGAACCTGCGATATTTATAAGACAATAGAAGTGAAATATAAGTATGAAAACAGAAATGTTCTAAGGTTGTATGGTAATTCTAGGCTTAAAATAAAAACATGTTGGAGATTTATGTGTGTCATTTGTGTTGTATAATTGGACTTGTTATCAAAAAGATATGTACAGTTACATGTTACTTTTTACCCTTAGATAAAATTTAAAAGTATTTTTAAGTTAATGAGAGCCTAATCTCTTTGAAGGTTTTATTGTAAAACACAAAGGTAAAATGCCCATTCATTTCCATGTGAAAACTGTTTTCTTCAGGCTTCAGGAAGGAGTAGCCTGAGGAAAAGATGTTCCTGATATTCAGGGCAACATAACAATAGGTAATCAAAAGGCCCAAAGCAGGGTTTCTCCACTTAGACTTTACTGGTCACACTGATATCAGAGTTTTCTGAGATGCATTCCCTTCAGCTATCCAGTACATGGCCATGTCACAGAGCTTGGAAGTGGTACATATCTTGTACATAAAACCATGAGCCTATTTTGGAGAGTGGCCAGAATTCAGGAAGGATACAGGAACGTAAGAAAATAATAGGTGTTGCCCAATGATAAGGCAAGCCACAGTCCATTTATAAAATGGGCAGGATGAATGCCTGGAAGTTTTCTCTTTGACAGGACACACCCATTGAGGCATTCTCTTTTCTAATGTCTACAACCATGGACACAGTGGGATACACAGACATAGAAACACTCGCCTTGTCAAAGGACTAACTAGAAACAGTTCACTCCAAACCAAACAAACCCCCTTTCCTAACTATTCTCAGAACATGAGAAAAAACCACAAACCCACTCAAACACCCACGAAGTCACCTCCTTCCCCCAAGTAGGTCTGAAACTATCCAGAGTGTCCTCTGACTGGAGGGCAATACTATGTTCCCCAGAAATGGCCTGTCCTGTCTCAGATCTGGTCTCCTGGGTCAACTCTGTGAAGTTGTCAGGAGACAGCAGTGAGCCTCTAACTTCTTTCTCTGGAAGGGCCCCTCTTCAGAACTTTCCTGGCATTTGGCCATCCTCACATCACTAGGTACCACAAAAGACAGACTCTGTCCTTGGTTAATCCAAACAAGTGAGACCACTGTGACTGGAGCTTGGACTGGGTCTGGATGCCTGGCTTCCTGGAACCCAAATTCGGAGAGTTCCATCAACAAGGATGTGAGGTGAGGTCACTTCCTTCAGCAACTGAATGTGGTCACTGCATTTCCAACCACTTTGTCCTAACATTTGCTTCCTAGGGTCTCATAATATGGAGGATGCGCCTACTTCCTGTGACACTTTCACAAGTTCGAATGGTATAGAAACAATAGGCACCTGGGAACAGCTCTCCACACAGGCCTAGTTTGGTCAATCTTCCCTACATTAAGAAGAGAGAGGATGATTCAGACACATGCTTTTAACCTGACCGGGTTGTTTGCCATGGAAGATGACGTTTGCTCTCTCAGGCCTTTCATAGCTGCCTGCATCTTCTCCAGGGATCATATCTGCATGGACCTTTGAGGTTGTCAACAGGTGGAAGGTTCCCTACACCCCTGTATTGTAAGACCAACTCTGTCCCTGCTCTTCTGTAAAGTTGGATTGAGGGAAAGTGTATAGTTAGGATTAATAACATGTTCGATTTGTGGTAGGAATCATTCTGTTGGATGAATAATGGTATTGGGAACCTGCAATATTTATAAGAATATACAGGTGAAATGTAATTATGAAAACTGAAATCTAGGTAAGATTTGAATACCAGAAAGGCATTTGTTCCCATGATTGGGATACTTATCTTTGAATTATGTTCTGCACAGATGTCTCAGATAAATCAATATACAATGGCATAGGACCTTGTACCTTGGATGATTGATTGTTGAAGAGTTCATCCAGTCAAAAAGGGATAGTCGGTAGGATTAGGTAGATAGTCGGTAGGTTTAGAAAAAAGAGTGAGTATAGTATTTGGACAAAAAGTTCTTTAGCAATAGGGTTTCGGATAAAGAGTGAATGTAAATGTCAGCACATGTGAAGAATCAGTCACTATGATGAACTGGGGAAAATATGTAGGAAAAGAGATATCAATAGAGACATTAGGAAATCAGACAAAATATAAAGTGAGTGATAGGATTAGACATTTTCAACATGGTTGAGGTTGAATATATAATCTTGGGAAGAAACAAATATGTACTCACCAATAGGATTGACATTTGAGAGAATTAGGCATCCAAGACATGGATGTTTTTAGTAATCCATGTTCACTTTCCATTTAGGCTTCGGGACAATCCTAAGTGTGACCTTTGCATTTTGTGTCCAGAATATTACTGTGATAAAATGTATATGTAGATCAGTTGACATGAGTCTTTCTTCCACCATTTCTGTGAGCAAAATTTTGAAGATATACAAATTATTATCGAGGGTACACAGAGGTGTACCCTGTGTCTATCAATATAGAGACAATGCATGAATAGACCATACTGTGAATAAATAATATAACTGGTTCCAAATTAAACAATGGATTGAATTGATATTTGAAAGTATACAAGAAATCTTATATTGATATACAATCATTCATTCCCACCAGTTTTACATCTAATGGTAATATTAGGTTTACGGTTTATCATGACGGGTGTGTGAGTTTTGCTTCAAAAATGATAATGGAAATCAAAAATAATGTCTTTGGAAAAAAGTCTCATGAAAGGAGCAGTCAAGAAACGTGGAGGAATACATGTGTTCTGAAGCAGGAAGTGATTGAAAGTAAAACAAATGCGTATAAATTTGCTAAATTGTGAATGAAATATACATACTATGATGTGCATAAACTGGACAAATAGTAATGTACCAGTGTTGAATAAAAATGAACGTCAAAATACAATTATATTCCATAGGAATCTTCTTGCATTTATGTTAAACTGGGTCAGTTACTGTAGAAATATTAGAATTTTTTTTGGTGTTATAATACAATTTATTTTAGCACTAGCATGCCACAGAATGTCGAGGAAAGAGCAATGGATTTTTAGTTATCGCACTAGTAATCTATCATTAAATGACTATTTTGGGGAGTCTAGAAATTACATAAGGCTATGTAACATTTTTTTTTATTTAGCATTCATAAAAACTTAGAATTTTGGTAATATTTCTACTTTTTTATTTTTTTTTTTATTTTTTCAGTTGTTGATCGACCTCATTTTATTTATTTATATGTGGTGCTGAGAATATAACCCAGTGCCTCACACATGCTAGCCAAGCATGTTACCACTGAGCCAGACACCCAGACCCTCCACATATATCTTATAATCAAACACTCCTCTCCCTCTTCTTTACTCACTTTCTTCCTCATTTTCCCCCTTCTCTCTCTTCCTTTTTCATTTTCCCTCCATAGGAGTTTTTCTCTCATGCCATTACAAACAGTAATATGCTATGAAATTTACATTTAAGAATTTTTTTATAGTCATTCTTTTTTCTTGAGAAAATTTAATAATTATAATAACCTATAGATATATTACAATACATTTATTATACATATGTATCTATATTCATGCATATGTATTACGTATGATATATATACATATATATTTAAAAGTACTTTGATTAGCCTGTTAGAAATAATATAGACCAAGTCTTTCTTAATTTTCAAGTCTTCTAGAATTAACAGCTTACAGTGAAAATCAAATAAACATATTTAAGTAAACAGGTATCATTCTTATTTATCAATACTTATCATTTAAGTTTTTATATTACATTAAGATGTGATATGGCATATTAACTCTTATGAATTAGTGAAATTTTATTTGAACAACCTTTTATTTAAGGACCATATGCACTGACATTTTAAATGGCTTTCTTGTGATTTTAATTTCTATCAATTGCATATTTATTGCCAAATACTTATTTTATTAATTTTCATATTCATGATTGATATAAAGTCAATTGTTTAATTCTTCTTGTAAGTAGTTACTTATTACAGTAATAATTCTACATCTTTATAAGAAAAATGGTACAAAGATATTTTCATGCAAAATTAAGAATAATTGCATGCTCTAAATGTTTCATTGTTGATACATATAATAAAGAGCTTTTGATGAGTCTCTTCCCCAGTAAAACATAAAATGCAAAGATATAGTTGGGTATGTATGTCCAAATAAAGATAAGGAAAAATACACATTATCAGCTACAAACTATCAAATAAAAGATGAAAAGAACA
Organism: Callospermophilus lateralis; assembly: GCF_048772815.1. NCBI lineage: Eukaryota > Metazoa > Chordata > Mammalia > Rodentia > Sciuridae > Callospermophilus > Callospermophilus lateralis. The sequence goes on along the minus strand of NW_027517506.1, from coordinate 272,045 downwards.
ATCCAACACATTGTACGAACTTGTCAGATGATGTAGCCTAAGACTAGACCTGGTCCATGACAAAATATTCACGAAAAAATGAAATATGAAAAATATAGGAAATGATATGAATTTTTCATGAAGGTAGGTGGATTATCCTTTAATCTCAATATATGTTCATTTCAAAAGCCAGTTTTCTGGTAAAATAAATTTGTGATATTTACAACTACACAAAACAAACTTTCTGCTTATCAAAATGAATGCATCTCAACTCCTTTTTAGCTGATTTCTTCCCACTCAATTTTAAACCTTTGTTTATTTATTTTTATTGGTTTTTCAAAACATTACAAAGCTCATGATATATCATCTTTCATACATTTGACTGAAATGGGTTATGAACTCCCAATTTTCCCCAAATACGAATTGCAGAATCACATCAGTTACACATTCACATTTTTACATAATGTCACATTAGTGACTGTTGTCCTCTGCTACCTTTATTATCCCCTACTATCCCCCCTCCCCTTTCATCCTATCTTCCCTCTCTTCCTCATCTGCTTTTTCACTTCTCTCTCTTGATCCCGCCTTTCCCCTCACAACGTCTTATATGTAATTTTGTGTAACAATGAGGGTCTCCTACCATTTCCATATGCTTTCCCTTCTCTCTCCCTTTCTCTCTCCCACCTGTCTTTGTTTAATATTAATCTTTTCCTCATGCTCTTCCTCCCTGTTCTATTCTTAGTTACCCTATTTTTATCAAAGCAGACATTTGGCATTTGTTTTTTTAAGGATTGGCTAGCTTCTCTTAGCATAATCTGCTCTAATGCCATCCATTTCCCTGCAAATTCTATGACTTTGTCATTTTTTAGTGCTGCATCCATCGTGTATAGATGCCACATTTTTTTTTATCCATTCATCTATTGAATTGCATCTAGGTTGGTTACACAGTCTAGGTATTGTGAATTGTGCCACTATGATCATTGATGTGGCAGTATCCCTTTAGTACACTCTTTTAAGATCCTCAGGGAATAGTCCGAGAAGGGCGATAGCTGGTTCAAATGGTGGATCCATTCCTAGCTTTCCCAGGAATCCCCATACTGCTTTCCATGTTGGCCTCACCAATTTGCATTCCCACCAGCGGTGTACAAGTGTCCCCTTTTCCCCATATCCTCGTAAACACTTGTTGTTGTTTGACTTCATAATGGCTGCCAATCATACTGGAGTGAGATGGTATCTTAGGGTGGGTTTGATTTGCATTTCTCTGACTGCTAGATATGGTGAGCATTTTTTCATGTACTTGTTGATTGATTGTATGTCCTCCTCGGTGAAGTGTCTTTTCAGGTCCTTGGCCCATTTGTTGATTAGGTTATTTGTTATCTTATTGATAATTTTTTTGAATTCTTTGTATATTCTGGATATTAGGGCTCTATCTGAAGTGTGAGGGGTAAAAATTTGTTCCCGGGATGTAGGCTATCTATTTACTTCCCTTTTTGTTTCTCTTGCAGAGAAAAAAAAACTTTTTAGTATAAGTAAGTCTCATTTTTTTATTCTTGTTAAGAACTCTTGGGCTACGAGCGTCCTATTAAGAAATTTGGAGCCCGACCCCACAGTATGTAGATCGTAGCCAACTTTTTCTTCTATGAAACGCAGTGTCTCTGATTTTATATCTAGATCCTTGATCCATTTTGAGTTAAATTTTGTGCATGGCGAGAGAACGGGATTCAGTTTCATTTTGTTGCATATGGATTTCCAATTTTCCCAGCACCATTTGTTGAAGATGCTATCCTTCCTCCACTGCATGCTTTTAGCCCCTTTATCAAATATAATAAAGTTGTAATTTTGTGGATTGGTTTCTGTGTCCTCTCTTCTGTACCACTGGTCCACCTGCATTTTTCGGTACCAGTTCCATGCTGTTTTTGTTACTATTGCTTTGTAGTACAGTTTGAACTCTGGTATCGCTATACCTCCAGATTTACACTTCCTGCTTAGAGTTGCTTTTGCTATTCTGGGTCTTTTATTTTTCGATATGAATTTCATGATTGATTTATCTATTTCTACAAGAAATGCCTTTGGAATTTTGATTGGCATTGCATTAAACCTGTAGAGAACTTTGCGTAATATTGCCATTTTTATGATGTTAATTCTGCCTATTCATGAACAGGGCACATGTTTCCATCTTCTGACATCTTCTTCTATTTCTCTCTTTAGATTTCTGTAGTTTTCATTATATTAATCTTTCACCTCTTTTGTTAGGTTGATTCCCAAGTATCTTATTTTATTTGAGGATGTTGTGAATAGAGTGGTTTTCCTCATTTCCATTTCAGAAGTTTTTTTTCTGTTATACAGGAATGCATTTGATTTATGCGTGTTAATTATATATCCTGCCACTTTTCTGAATTCATTTATTAACTTTAGCCATTTCTTTGTAGACATTTTTGTGTCTGTTAAATATATTATCATGTCATCTGCAAATAGTGATACTTTAAATTCTTCTTTTCCTATTTTTATGCCTTTAATTTCTTTTTTCTGTTTAATTGCTCTGGCTAGTATTTCAAGAACTAAATTGAATAGAAGTGGTGATAGAGGGCATCCCTGTCTTGTTCCAGATTTTAGAAGGAATGCCTTCAGTTTTTTCTCCATTTAGGATGATGCTAGCCTGAGGTTTAGCATATATAGCTTTTACAATGTTGAGGTAAGTTATTGTTATCCCTAGTTTTTATAGAGTTTTGAACATAAATGGATGCAGAACTTTGTCAAATGCTTTTCTGCATCTATCGAGATGATCATATAGTTCTTGTCTTTAAGTCTATTGATGTGGTGAATGGCATTTATTGATTTTCGTATATTGAACCATCCTTGCATCACAGGGATGAATCCTCCTTGATGATGTTGCACAATTATTTTGATATGCTTTTGTACTCGATTTGTCAGAATTTTATTGAGAATTTTTGCATCCAAGTTCATTAGAGAAATTGGTCTGTAGTATTCTTTCTTTGAAGTGTCTTTGTCTGGTTTCGGGATCAGGGTGATGTTGGCCTCATAGAATGAATTTGGAAGAGCTCCTTCTTTTTCTATTTCTTGAAAAAGCTTGAAAAATATTGATTTTAATTCTTCTTTGAAGGTTTTGTAGAAATCCGCTGTATTCCCATTCGGTCCAGGGCTTTTTTTGGGTTGGCAGTCTTTTGATTGCTTCTTCTATGTCTTCCTTTGTTATTGGCCAGTTTAAATTGTTTGTGTCTTCCTGACTCAATCTGGGCAGATTGTATGACTTAAGAAATTTATCAATATCTTCACAATATTCTATTTTATTGGAATATAGTGTTTCAAAATACTTTCTAATTATCTTCTATATTTCTGTAGTGTCTGTTGTGATATTGCCTTTTTTATCCCACATGTTAGTAATTTGAATTCTCTTTCTTCTTCTCTTCCTTAGCGTGGCTAAGGGCCTGTTGATCTTATTTATTTTTTCAAAGAACCAACTTTTAGTTTTATCAATTTTTTCAACTTTTTTTTGTTTCAATTTCGTTGATTTCTGCTCTAAATTTAATTATTTCTTGTCTTCTACTACATTTGCTGTTGTTTTGCTCTTCCTTTTCCAGGTTTTTGTGGTGTAGTTTAAGTTCATTTATTTGTTGTTTTTTTTTTCTTTTTTTGAGGAAAGAACTCCAAGAAATGAATTTCCCTCTTAAAACTGCTTTCATTGTGTCCCATAGATTCCGGTATGTTGTGTCTGTATTGTCATTTGTCTCTAAGAATTTTTTATCTCCTTCTTTATGTCTTCTGTAACCCATTGGTCATTCAGTAGCATGTTGTTCATTTTCCATGTGATGTAGGATTTTTCCTTCCTTCTTTTCTCATTGATATCCAGTTTCATTCCATTATGATCAGATATGGTGCACGGTATAATCTCCATGCCTTTATATTTACTAAGAATTGCCCTATGGCATAATATATGGTGTATCTTTGAGTAGGATCCATGTGCTGCTGAGAAGAACATGTATCCACTTGATGATGGTTGATATATTCTATATATGTCGGTTAAGTCTAGGTTATTGATTGTGCTGTTGAGTTCTATAGTTTCTTTATTCAGTTTTTGTCTAGAGGATCTCTCTAATGCCGAGAGTGGTGTGTTGAAGTCACCCATAATTATTGTGTTGTAGTCTATTTGACTCTTGAACTTGAGGAGAGTTTGTTTTATGAACGTTGCACCTCCATTGCTTGGTGCATACAAATTGATAATTGTTTTTTTCTTGTTGGTGGATGATTCCTTTAAACAGAATATAGTGTCATTCTTTATCCCTTTTGATTAACTTAGGTTTGAAGTTGATATTATTCCATATGAGTATGGCAAATCCTTCTTGCTTCCGAGGGCCATGTGAGTGTTATGATTTTTTCCAACCTTTTACCTTCAGCCTGTGTATGTCTTTTCCTATCATATGAGTCTCCTGAAGGCAGAATATTGTTGGATTTGTTTTTTTGATCCAGGTTACTAGCACATGTCTCTTGATTAGTGAATTTAGGCCATTAACATTTAAGGTTACAATTGAAATATGATTTGTACTTCCAGTCATGTTTATTTATTTATTATATTTTAGTTTGGATAGTTTTTACTTTTTTGGTTACTTTCCTCCCGCTTTACTGAGATACTTCCCACTGTTAGTTTTGGGCACTATTTTTTAACTCTTCTTCTTGTAGTATTTTGCACAAAATGCTTTGCAGTGCTGGTTTTCTGGCTGAGAATTGTTTTAGCTTTTGTTTATCGTGAAAGACTTTAATTTCATTGTCAAATCTGAAGCTTAACTTTTCTTTATATGGTATTCTTGGTTGGAATTCTTTTTTTTTTTTCAACATTTGAATTACACTGTTCCAGGATCTTCTCACTTTCAAAGAATGTGATGAAAAATCAGTTGTTAACCTAATTGGTTTACCCCTGAATGTAATCTGCCTCCTTTCTCTTATAGCTTTTAATATTCTCTCCTTGTTCTGTATGTTGGCTATCTTCATAATTATATGTCTTGGAGTTGGTCTATTTTGGTTTTGAATGTTTGGGGTCCTGTAGGCTTCCAGGAATTGGCAATCCAATCCATCATTCATCTCTGGGAAGTTTTATAGAATTATTTCATTTAATATGTTGTCCATTCCTTTGGTTTGAATCTCTATGCCTTCTTCTATCCTGATGACTCTTAAATTTGTTTTTTGTTTTTGTATGACATCCCATATCTTTTGAATAAATTCCTGGTGGGATTTAAGCATCTTTTCTGTGTTTACTCAATTCTTTTCAAGTTGATAAACTTTGTCTTCATTATCTGATGTTCTGACTTCTACTTGATCTAGTCTATTTGTAATATTCTCGTTTGAGTTTTTAATTTTATTTATATTTTCCTGCATTTCTAGGATTACTGTTTAATATTTTTTTTAAGATCTCTATCTCCTGGTAATGCTTATTCTTTGCCATTTGAATTTGTTTGCTTAATTCATTTTCAAAATATACTTTTATTGCTTGGACTTGCTGCCTCATGTCTTCTCTAATATTCCTTTCCATCTGAGTTCGGTGTGCCTTGAGTTCTTTCCCTATCCCTGTTTCTGATGCTTCAAGGTCCTCCTGTAGATTTAAGTTGTCCTGCATTGTTTGTACTCCTTTTTTGCCCTTGTTTTTTCATGATGTTCACGTTACTTTCCAGCTCTATTTGATTGCTGTGTTTCTGCTTTATTCTTTAGATTTGTTTTGGTGTTGTATATCTCTGTTGTCTCTCCTTTGTGTTGGTAAACTATGCCTGCTAAAGTGGATTCCGCTTGGAAGTACTTCCGAAGGCCGAGCTCCAGTGATGTCACCTCTCTGCTTTGGCCGGCCCCAGGCTCCTTGCAGAGGTGTCCGAATTGGGGGGTGGGACTTGACTGTCTCTGGTTTGTTTCAGCTCTGGGTCACTGGCAGGCGGGCGGTCTCCAGCCGCCCAATTGTGCGGTTGGTCGCCAGCGGGCAGGCGGTCTCCAGCCGCCCAGTCACGCGGGCAGCAGGTGGGCTGTCGCCGTTGGGTTGTCAATCTCTAGCCACGCAGTCTCACGCTCGGTTGCCGTCGGGCGGGCATTCCTCAGCCCCCCAGTCACTCAGGCAGTGGGTGGAATGTCATGTGCAGGCCTGCGGTCTCCAGCCGCCCAGTCACAAGGGCCTGCCTTCTAGTCCTTTGGTTTCTCCTGCTTGTCCTGGTTTCTTTTTCTAGACCAGATTTCCCCTGAGTGATGCCTCTCGGCAGTTCAAACTGTACTCTGTGCCTGCCGTTTGTTGGGTGTGGAGGGTGTCTTTTGGGAACCCAGACACTCTATTGTTTTGATTTTTTCCACTTACCCCTCCCCCAGCACTGGCTATACACGTTTCGTTATGGCCACTGATGGTAGGGGGAGTCGAAAGTCAGGTGTCTCTAGTTTTTCTTGCGTCTTTATGCAGGCTTGCTCTGATTAACCCTCCCCCGGAAAGCCTAGGAGACATTTTATGCGAATTCCCCGCTGTATGAGAGATGAGCTGAGTAACACACATCTGTTTTATTGTTGCAGTCTATTGGAGAGGGGCGGTGGTTACTTCAGATCTCAAAGATGGTGGCCGCTTGTTTCCTTGGTGGAGTTTCTTTTGTGGGGGATAGAACTATACCACTTTCTTCCCTGTCTGAATTCCCAAACTCAGCCCGGGGATCAGTGGGAGCTCAGCCGGCAGGATTCCACAGAATCCGCAGCAACATTTCTCCCTGCTTCAGGTCACTTCTCGGTGGTGCCCCGCCATCTGAAACAGCAGGCCTGGCTGCATGATTCAATCAGCCCGGATCTCTGATTGCACAGTTGGCTATTGGGAACCCCGGCACTCTATTGTTTTGATTTTTTTTTTTCCGCTTGCCCCTCTCTCAGCGCTGGCTAGACAGGTTTTTTTCACCACTGATGGGAGGGGGAGTTGAAAGTCAGGTGCCTCTAGTTTTCCCCTATCTTTATGCAGGCTCCCTCTGATAATCTCTCCCCCAGAAAGCCTAGGAGAGATTTGATGCAAATTCCCCGAAGTATGGGAGAGGAGCTGAGTAACAGTAACAGAATAACAACATTTTATTGTTGCATTCTGTAGGGGAGTGGCTGTCGTTACTTCAGCTCACCAAGATGGTGGCCGTTGGTTTCCTTCGTGGAGTTTCTATTGTGGGGGTTAGAACTGTACCACTTCCTTCCCCATCTGAAACCCTGAACTCAGCCCAGGGCTCAGTGGGGACTCTACTGGCAGAATTCCACAGAATCTGCATCAACGTTTCTCCGTGATTATTGATCGCATCTCGGTGGTGCCCTGCTTTCTGTAGCCACTGGACTGGTAGCGCGGATCAGTCAGACAGGATCTCCGGTCGCAGAGTTGGCTCATGTTTGAGACTCATTTACCGGACCTCAGTGCTAGAAATCCTTCTTCTAGTTTTCAGTGCACCCCCATTTTGCTGTAAGTTCCTAACAAGATAGTTTTTTGTCGTTCTTAGTCGTTAGTCACCTGCGCAGTGGCGCGGTACACTGGGTATGATGCTCTCTATCCGCGGCCATCTTGCAATGTCAAAATATTATGATTTGTATGCACCATTCACTAAAGTTAGTTTTCAGTATTAGGAAACAAATATGTATTTCAGGTGGATGAATATTTCTGAGAATAATCTTGTGAAAAGTTCATTATAAATCCTCATACATGAATATGAATAATTTTAGGAAGTGTATAATAAGACACATATATTTCATATTTTGAAAAATCGGGAGAGTATATATATATATATATATATGTATGTATATATATATATATACACACACACACACAAACACACACACCGAGACATTAAAAAGTAGCAATATATATGCCAATCGAAATTCATCATTAAATATATAACATCCACTTATCGAAAAATATACATTTTACTGAAAATGGATTTATGCATAATGTTGGTCAACTAGGAAGCTCACCCATAGGTTGAATTTTCTGTTCCAACAGAGGTTAGGAGGAGTGATCTCTTCTCACAATTTTTATCTGCCATGTCAGCCACCTCAGAAGAATGTACATGTGATACCAGGTAGGATTCTATTTGTGCATATTAAAATACATGTGCTTAATAGGCTACAGAAAAAGGGAGAGAGGAATTCACATATTTGTTAATTTTAAAAACACATGGAGAACTATGTCAATAAACATTAAGGGATGTCCAACTACATACCATGCCTTCTCTGAATTGCTGGTATTTGTATTCTTTTTGGGTTACTATTCTCCATCATATAAGGATTAGTAGTCAGAGTCTAGTAGGGTATGGGTTAGTGTCAGAGATTCAGTATTTCAAATGGAAAATAGGAAAGTAAACCCAATGTGTTTGCAAATATGTGCTACACAAAAATCTTCCCACTCACATTAAAAACAATCCCTTGATATTACCCTCACTGGAAGAAATACACAATTAGAGGATAAGAGTTAGAAAATCTGTGAATACATACCCAGAATGGAATATGCTGAGGAGTTCACAACCTTGGAGGTGGTAGATGAGTTTCCAAAAGTAAAAGACAAGGTAAACACTCCACAACATGGAGCTCTGCAGGCCTAAAGACTTCTTGAGATACTGCCTCTGAGTTGGGACACTTAAAATGTATGTTGTTGTCGGTAGCTTTAGCATCCTATGTAGTGAGACCATCAAAACTGGGTCAACATCTATGTGACCTGGAGGACATGGTATCTTATTTTCCAATTAAAATGAGGCAGCAGTGCTGAATTCTCACTTTGTGGGTAAACTGTGGCAACTGGGGGATAAGTGTCTCTCCGTGTGGACTGTGAAGCCATTTGGTCATACTCTACTTTTCGTGGTGATTCTTGCTGCTGCACTGGGAGTTTGGTATTGGCTTAATGAAATACAAGGAGTTTAACTGGGACACAGTGCTGGAGGGAGTTCTGTCACGTGTGGTGGGACAGGGTCTCCAGGAGAATGCACCAACCAGGCTTATGTCGAACATAGCTTGCCCCCTTGACCATATCAACCTGATTCTGAACATTGCCCAGAAACCTATCCATATAACAAGATGCCTTTACATATAAGGGTCTGCTGGCTGCATCATGTCAGTCACAAGCCATTTGAAAGCCAATGGCCAATCCACATGAAACCACCAGAGATGGTTTATCTCACACCTACCCACCTTTGCTGTAGGCCCACTACTCAGCAGGTTCCAACTTACTGGCATCTCTGTTCTACACCATTTTTGTGAAACCCAGTCAATCAAGGCACTTTCTCGTACACTCATGATCAGCAACAGGATCTCCAATGGTTTTCCAGTGCCACCTGGTAATGGGAATTTCAAAAATTTCATGGTATTTATCGAGCCCATTTTTTAAGGTTGAAGTTGGAGGCACTGAGGGTTTCATTTAATTCAGTAACCATTAAATGGTGAGGAAGCCCATTTCAATGAAAGCTCTGGAAGACTCTCACAGGCAAGGCTTCCCAAAGAGTTGCCAAATGGTCACATAAAGCCAGGCATATTGAGGTCTACAATGTAAAATCCTTGCGTGTTTTGACTCTCAACTATGGGTGCTAATTCTTTCAGAAAAAAATTATGTGATAACCTGGCTGAGATTCCCTGTGCTCTGTGGAAAGACTTCCTGGGCACAGATCTCAGTTTCCAAGGGTGACTCTCATGCATGGCCTCCTAAAATCCCAACAAAACTCATGGCAATACCTCTCTGAGATCAGTTCCAGAACTCAGTCTCTAAGGGGAATCACACTAGAATTCAAGACCAGGTGGAGCCAGTCATATTTTTCAACAACCACACTAATAACCACAATTAAAACCAGAATACTTCCACATGGCCGTCATCTTCTTCCATATAGATACTCATTTTAACCTCTGGCTGGAGGTTTCCATGAGGGGCACAGCCCAAGACAGTGTCCAAAATAAGCTCCCTTGCCCCTCATTTGCTTAACGTTGGGGTGGCCTGAACACCTTCCTGTGAACCATGACTTATCAAATAGGCCTGCCGTTAATACTGCTCTGCTTCTCCAATTTGAGGACTACTGACTGTGGGGTTTAGATTCTTCATGTGAATTGGAATCATTGGAATCACCTATGGGCTAGCCTCTGAAGGGCTTTGAAGAACTCATTTGACCCAAAGGCACCCTATTCTCACTTGATAGAGGTCAGGAACCTTACAGAGGTAGGGAGAGACTTCATCCACAAAAACTGCTCTTTTGGCCATTTTGGTTTTGGATGAACACGTGGGATGTATAAGGTGCTGAGTATCTAACCACAGCCTCACACAGGGCCAAGAGGCTGTTTCAGAAACATCCATTTCCAAAGCAATTAAGCAAAGAGCCACAGGTGATGCCCATTAATTTCCATTTGAAAACAGTTTTCTTCAGGCTTCACAAATTAGTGTCCTGAGGTAAAGACCTTCCTGAAATTCAGGGCAACAGAACAATAGGTAAGCAAAAGGCCCAAAGAAGGGTTTCTCCACTGAGACTTTCCTGGTCCCACTGATATCTGAGTTTTCTTAGATTCTCGCCATTCCCTTCAGCTATCCAGTACATCACCATTTCACAGAGCTTGGAGGTGGTACATATCTTGGACACAAAACCATGAGGCTATTCTGGAGAGTTTCCAGAATTCAGGAAGAAAACAGAAACTATTGAGAGCAGATGTTGCCCTTCAATAAGACAAGCTGCAGTCCATTTGTAAATTGGGCAGGATGAATGCTTGGAAGCTTTCTACTAGACAGGACACATCCATTGATGCATTCTCTTTTCTAATGTCTACAATCACGGACAGAGTGGGATACACAGACATAGAAGCACTCGCCTTGTCAAACGACTTACTGGAAACAGTCCACACCAATCCAAACAAAGAGCCTTTCCTACCTATTCTCAGAACATGAGACAAAACCACAAACCCACACACACACACTCAAAGGCACCTCCTTTGCTCAAGTAAGTCTGTGACTATCCATAGTGTCCTCAGAATGGTGGGCCATTGTATGTTCCCCCAAAATGGCCTGTCCTGTATCAGATCTGGTCTCCTTGGCCAACACTTTGAAGTTGTTAGGAGCCATGGGTGAGCCACTACCTGCTTTCCCAGGAAAAGCTCCTCTTCAGAGCTTTCCTGTCATTTGGCCATCATCACATCAGTAGGTACTAAGAAAGACTGACTCTGTTCTTGGTAAATCAAAACAAGTGAGACCACTGGGACTGGGACTGTGACTGGCTCTTGGTGCCTGTCTTCCAGGATCAAACGTCCAGAGAGTTCCATCACCAAGGCAGTGAGGTGAGGTCATTTCCTTCAGGAACTGAAAGAGGTCACTGACTTGGCAACCACTTTGTCCTAACAGTTACTTCTAAGGGTCCCATGAGATGGAGGCTGTCCCTACTTCCTGTCACACTTTCACAGTTAGAATGGTATACCAACCATAGGTACCTGAGAACAGCTCTCCACACAGGCCTGGTTTGGTCCATCTTCTCTACATTAAGAAGGTAGAGGCTGATTCAGACACATCCCTTCATCCTGACCAGATAGTTTGCCATGGAAGATGTCTTTTGCTCTCTCAGGTCCTTCATAGCTTCCTTCATCATCTCAGGGGATCATTTCTGCATATACCTTTGATGTTCTCAGCAGGTGGAAGATCCCCTACATTCCTGTATTGTAAGACCAACTCTGTCCCTCCTCTTCTGTAAAGTTATATTGAGGGAAAAGTGTATGTTTAGGGTTAATAACATGTTTGATTTGCGTTAGGAATCTTTCTGCCGGATGAATAATGGTATTTGGAGCCTGTGATATTTACAAAAATATATAGGTAAAATATAAGTATAAAAACAGAAATCTAGGTAAGATTGGAAGCCAGAAGGGAACTGGGCCCTTGAGTGGGATACTTAGGTTTGAATTATGTTCTGCACATGTGTCTCAGATAAATTGATATACAATGGCATAGGACCTTATACCTTGGATAATTGATTGTCGAAGAGAACATCGAGTCAAAAAACTATAGTCAGTAGCATTAGGAAGATAGTCAGTAGGTTTAGAAAGAAGAGTGAGTATAGGATTTGGACCAAAAGTTCTTTAGCAATAGGGTTTCGGGTAGAGAGTGAATGTAAATGTCAGCATATGTGAAGTGTCAGTCACAATGATGAACTGGGGGAAATATGTATGAAAGCAGGTATCAATAAAGATATTACCAAATCAGGCAAAGTATGAAGTGAGTGATAGGATTAGACATTTTCAACATGGTTGAGGTTGAATATATAATCTTAGGAAGAAACAAATATGTAGTCACCAATTTGATTTACATTTGAGAGCATTAGGCAACCTGGACATGGTTCTTTTTAGTAATCCACGCTCCCTTGGCATTTAGGCTTTGATACAATCATGAGTGTGACCTTCGTTTTTTGTGTCCAGAATATTCCTGTGATAAAATCTATATATAGATAAGGTGACATGAGTATTTCTTCCACCATTTCTGGGAGCAATATTTTGAAGACGTATAAATTAGTATTGAAGGGACAAAGAAGAGTACACTGTATCTATTAATATAGAGATAATGCATTAATAGACAATACTGTGAATAAAAAGCATAACTGGTTCCAACTTTAAATAATGGATTGAATTGAATCCTGAACATATAGAGGAAATCGTATATTGATATACAATTATTCATTCCAACCAGTTATACATCTAATGTTAATATTAATGTTATGGTTCATCATGAAGAGTGTGTGAGTTTAGCTTCGAAATTGATTATGGAAATTGAAAATAATGTATTTGGAAAGAAGTCTCATGAAAAGACCAGTCAAGTAACATGGAGGAATACATGTGTTCTGAAGCAAGAAGTGTTTGAAAGTGAAACAAATTCCTATATATTTTAAACTTGTGGAAGAAATACATATCCTATGATGTGCAAAAACTGAAGAAATAGTAATGTACCAGTGTTGGATTAAAATGAAGGTCAATATAGACATCATGTCCCATAGGAATCTACTGGCATTGATGTTAAACTGGGTCAGTTACTGTAGAAATATTAGGATTTGTAAACACCATTGATTGAAATTAGTTTTCAGTACTGGGAAATAAATATGTATTTCAGGTGGATGAATATTTCTGAGAATTATCTTCTGAAAAGTTGATTATAAATTTATATACATGAACATGAATGAATTTACAGAGTGTGTATAAGTCACATACCTTTCATATTTTGAGAAATCTGGAGTGTATATATATATATATATATATATATATATATATATATATATATATATATTTTAAATAAACACAAATATACATTAAAAAGTATCAATATATATGCTAATCGTAATTCATCATGTAATATACATCATTCAAAGATGCAAAATATTTATTATACTGAACATGGATTTATGTATAATATTGTTCTACTGGGAAGCTTACACATAGTTTGAATTTTCAGTTCCCACAGCGTTTAGGAGGACTGATCTCTTCTCACAATTTGTATCTGCCAATTCAGCCAACTCATGAAAATGTACGTGTGATACCAGGTAGGATTCTGTATGTGCATATAAAAATACATGTGCTGAGTAGGCTACAGAGAAAGGGAGACAGGAATTCACATATTTGTGAACTTTATAAACACATGGAGGACTATTTCAATTAAAAATTGAGTAGATTTATAACACCTACCCTTAATCATGCAAAAGGGAAGTCCAACTGTACAGCATGCCTCCTCTGAACTGCTCGTATTTTTATTCTATTTGGGTATTATTCTTCATCATATTAGGATTAGTAGTCAGAGTATAGTAGGGTATGAGTTACTGTCAGGGATTCAGTATTTCGAATGGAAAATTGGAAATGGATCAATATGTATGCAAATTAGTGTTACACAAAAATTTTCCCACTCTCATTTAGAACAATAACTTGACATTACCTTCACCCCAAGTAAGACACAATTAGAGAAAAAGAGTTAGAAAATCTTTGAATTCATACCTGAAATGAAAACTGCTCCGGATTTCACAACCTTGGAGATGGTAGAGGAGTTTCCAAAAGTAAGGGACAATGTAAAAACTCCACAAACATGAAGATTTGCCAGCCTAAAGACGTCTGGAGAAACTGCCTCTAAGATGGACAGTTGAAATATATGTAGTTTTCAGGAACTTTAGCTTTTTTTCTAGTAAGACCATCAAACGTCTTTATGCATCTCTGTGACCTGGAGGACATGGTTTATAATTTTCAAATGAACATGAAGCAGTAGTGCTGAATTCTCTCTTTGTAGGTGAACTATGGCCACTGGGGGCTATGTGTCTCTCCATGTGGACTGTGAAGCCATTTCATCATCCTCCACTTTTTATAGTGTCTCCTGCTGCACTGAGAGTTTTGTATTTGCTTCATGAAATACAAGGAGTTAAACTTGACCACAGTCCTGGAGGGAGTTCTGTCACATATGGTGGGTCAGGGACTGCAGGAGAATGCACCAACAGGACTTGTATACCACATAGGTTGCCTCCGTGACCATAGCAACCTGATTCTGAACATTGCCCTTAAACCTCTCCATATAACATGATGCGTTTACATACAATGTTCTGCTGGCTGCACCATGTCAGTCACAAGCCATTTGGAAGACAATGGCAGATCCACATGACCCCACCACAGATGTTTTATCACACACTTAATCACCTCTGCTCTAGGCCCACTATTCTGCAGGCTCCAGATTACTGGCATCTCTGTTCTACACCATATTCATGAAAGCCTGTTAATCAAGGCACTGTCTGGTACACTCATGATCAGCAACAGGACATCCAAAGGTTCTTCAGTGCCACCTGGTCATTGGAATTTTAAATATTTCATGGTATTTATCTAGCCAATTTTCAAGGATGAAGTTGGAGGCACTGTTTATTTCAATTCATTCAGGAATCATTCAATGTTGAGGAAGATCATTTCAATGAAAGCTCTGGAGAACTCTCACAGGCAAGGCTTCCCAAAGAGTGGCCAAAAGGTCACATGAAGCCACGCCCATTGAGGTCTAAAATTGAGGTCCATGTGTTTTTTGACTATCAAATATGGCTGCCAAGTCTTTCAGAATTAAATCATGTGATATCCTGTCTGAGATTCCCAGTGCTCTGTGGAAAGCCACCGTGGGCATAGATCTCAGTTTCCAAGGGCGACTCTCATGCGCGGCCTCTTAAAATCCCCACACAATTTATGGCAATTCTTCTTTGACATGTGTTCCAGAACTCAGGCTCTAAGGGGAATGACACCAGAGTTCAAGCCCAGGTGGATCCAGTCATCTCTTCCAACTGCCACAAGAATGACCACAATTAAAACCAAAAGACACCCACATGGCCCTCATCTTCTTAAATATAGACATTCATCTTAACCTCTGGCTGGAGGTTACCATGCAGGATGCATCCCAAGAGAGTGTCCAAAATAATGTCGCTTGCCCCTCATTTGCCTAAAGTGAGGGTGATATGGACACCCTTCCTGTGAACCAGGAGTGATCAAATAGGCCTACCATTAATACTGCTCTCCTTCTCCAATTTGAGGCCTACTGACTCTCAGGTATAGATTCTTTATGTGATATGGAATCTTGAGAAAACACAAGCACCTCTGCAGGGATTTGAAGAACTCATTTGACCTAAAGGACTCCTATTCACACTTGATGGAGGTAAAGAACCTAACAGAGGAAGGCAAGAGACTCATCCACAATGAGTGATTTTTTGCCATTTTGGTTTTGATTGCACAAATGGAATCTATCTTTAGATCTACCATGTGCTGAGAATCTAAGCCACAACCTCACACAGGCCCAAAAGGCTGATTCGGACACGTCCCTTTTCAAAGCAATTAAGCAAAGAGCCACATGTTATGCCCATTTATTTCCATTTGAAAACAGTTTTCTTCAGGCTTCACAAAGGGGTGGCCTGAGGCAAAGACCTTCTTGACATTCAGGGCAACATAACCATAAGTATGCAAATGAACAAAAGCAGGGTTTCTCCACTGAGAGTTTACTGGTCACACAGATATTTGAGTTTTCTAAGATGTTCCCATTCCCTACAGCTATCAAGCACATGGCCATGTCACAGAGCTTGGAGGTGGTACACATCTTGGACTCAAAACCATGGGCCTATTCTTGAGGTTTGCCGGAATTCAGGAAGAAAACAGGAACTTAGAAAGTTAGTAGGTGTTTCTTATGCATAAGACGAACCACAGTCCATTCCTAAATCGGGCAGGAAGAATGCTGGGAAGCATTCTACTAGACAGGACACATCCTTGATGCATTCTCTTTTCTAATGTCTACAACCACGGACAGAGTGGGAAACACAGACATAGAAGCACTCGCCTTGTCTAACGACTTACTAGAAACAGTCCACTCCAATCCAAACAAACTGCCTTTCCTACCTATTCTCAGAACATGAGACAAAACCACAAACTCACACCCACACCGACAAAGGCACCTCCTTAACTCAAGTAGGTCTGTGAATATCCAGAGTGTCCTCTGACTGGTGGACCATACTATGTTCCCCTGAAATGGCCTGACCTGTGTCAGATCTGGTCTCCTTGGCTAACTCTGTGAAGGTGTCAGGAGCCAGAGGTGAGCCACTAACTGCTTTCTCAGAAACGGCTCCTCTTTAAAGCTTTCCTGGCATTTGGCCATCCTCACATCAGTAGTTACCAAGAAAGACTGACTCTGTCTTTGGTAAATCCAAACAAGTGTGACCACTGGGACTGAGACTGGGACTGGCTATGGGTGACTGGCTTCATGAATCCCAAGTTCAGATATTTTAATCACCAAGGAAGTGAGGTGAGGTCACTTCCTTCAGGAACTGAATGAGGTTACTGCCTTGGCAACCACTTTGTCCTACCAGTGGCTTCCAAGTGTCACATGAGAAGGAGGCTGCCCCTACTTCCTGTTACACTTTCACAAGATAGAATGGTATATCAATCATAGGCGCCCTGGGACAGCTACCCACACAGGCTGGGTTTGGTCCATTTTCTCTACATTAAGAAGAGAGAGGCTGATTCAGTCAGAACCCTTCATCCTGACCAGGTTGTTTGCCATTGAAGATGACTTTTGCTCTCTCAGGTCTTTTATAGCTGCCTTCATGTTCTTCAGAGATCATTTATGCATGTACCTTTGAGGTTTTCATCAGGTGAAAGATCTCATACAACTCTATCCCTGCTCTTCTGTAAAGTTAGATTGATGGAACAGTGAATGGTTAAGGTTAACAACATGTTTGATTTGGGTTAGAAATCATTCTGCTGGATGAATGATGGTATTTGGAACCTAAAATATTTAAAAGAATATAGAGGTGAAATATAATTATGAAAACAGAAATCTAGTTTAGATTCGAAGCCCAGAATGGCATTGGGACCTTGACTGGGATAATTAGCATTGAATTATGTCATGCACAGATGTCTAAGATGAATCTATAATCAATGGCATAGGATCTTCTACCTTGGATGATTGAATGTACAAGAGAACATCGAGTCAAACAGGGACAGTCGGTAGGATTAGGAAGATAGTCGGTAGGTATAGGAAGAAGAGTGAGTATAGTATTTGAAACAAAAGTTCTTTAGCAATAGGGTTTTGGTTAGAGAGTGAATATTTGTCAGCACATGTGAAGAGTCAATCACAATGATGAACTTGGGAAATATGTAGGAAAGCAGATATCAATAGAGACATTACAAAATCAGGCAAACTATAAAGTGATAGGATTAGACTTTTTCAAAGGGTTCAGGTTGAATATATAATCTTAGGAAGAAACACATATGCAGTCACGAATAGGATTGACATTTGAGAGAATTAGGCAATGTGGACATGGATGTTTTTAGTAATCCATGCTCACTTTCCATTTAGGCTTTGGTACAATAATAAGTGTGACCTTTGCATTTGGTGTCCAGAATATTACTGTAATAAAATGTATATGTAGATCAGGTGGCATGCGTATTTCTTCCACCATTTCCGGGAGCAATATTGTGAAGACGAATAAATTAGTATTGGGGGTACAAAGAGGCGTATGCTGTGTCTATGAATATAGAGATTATGCATACATAGAACATACTGGGAAAAAATATAACTGGTTCCAATTAAATAATGGATTGAATTGATATCTGAAAATATATAGGAAATCTTATATTGATATACAATCATTCATTCCAAAGAGTTATACATCTAATGGTAATCTTAGAGTTATGGTTTATAATGAAGGGTGTGTGAGTTTTGTTTCAAAACTGATTACGGAAATAGAAAATAATGTGTTTGGAAAGAAGTCTCATGAGAAGACCAGTCAAGAAACATGGAGGAATACATGTGTTCTGAAGCAGAAAATGATTGAAAGTGAACCAAATGCCTATAAACTTCCTAACTTGTGGAATAAATATATATCCTATTATGTGCATAAACTGAAGAAATAGTAATGTAACAGTGTTGAATAAAAATGAACTTCAAAATACACATCATGTTCCATAAGGAATCTACTTGCATTGATGTAAACCTAGGTCAGTTACTGTAGAATGGAAAATTGCAAAATAAATCCAATCTGGAATGGGAAATTCTCAGGAGTTCACAACCTTGGATATGGTGGAGGAGTTTCTCAAAGTAAGGGACATTGTAAACACAACACAAACATGGAGCTCTGCTGGCCTAAAGACTTCTTGAGAAACTGGCTAAGAGGTTGGGCACTTAAATTTATATTGTTGTCTGGAGCTATAGCTTCTTTTGTAGTGAGACCATCAAAGCTGGGTGTGCATCTATGTGACCTGGAGGACATGGTATCTTATTTTATAATGAACATATGGCAGCAGTACTGAATTCCCTCTTTGTAGGTAAACTGTGGCCACTGGGGGCTAAGTGTCTCCCCATGTGGACTGTGAAGCCATTTGTTCATTCTCCATTTTCGTGGTGTTTCTTGCTGCTGCACTGGGAGTTTGGTATTTGCTTAACTAAATACAAGGAGTTCAACGGGGACAAGTGCTGGTGGCTACCCCTACTTCATGTGACACTTTCACAAGTTGGAATGGTATATCAACCATAGGCACCCGGGAACAGCTCTCCACACAGGCCATGTTTGGTCCTTCATATCTGCCTACATCTTCTCCAGGGGTCATATCTGCATGGACATTTGAGGTTCTCAGCAGGTGGAAGATCCCCTATATTCCTGTATTGTAAGACCAACTCTGTCCCGCTCTTCTGTAAAGTTAGATTGAGGGAACAGTGTATGGATAGCATTAATAACTTGATCAATTTGGGTTAGGAATTATTCTGAGGGATGAATAATGATATTGGGAATCTGCTATATTTATAAGAACATAGAGGTGAAATATATGTATGAAAACAGAAATCTAGGTAAGATTTGAAGCCCAGAAGGGAATTGGGCCCTTGATTGGGATACTTAGCATTGAATTACCTTCAGCAGAGATTTCTTGGATAAATCAATATACAATGGCATAAGACTTTGTACCTTGGATGATTGAATTTAGAAGGGAACATCAACTCCAAAAGGGATAGTCGGTAAGATTAGAAAGACAGTCGGTAGTTTTCGGAAGAAGTGTGAGTATAGAATTTGGAAAAAAAAAATTCTTTAGCAACAGGGTTCGATTAGAGAGTGAATGCCAATGTCAGCACATGTGAAGAGTCATTCACAATGATGAACTAGGGAAAAAATGTAGGAAAGCAAATATCAAGGAAGACAATAGGAAATTAGGCAAAGTACAAAGTGAGTGTTAGGATTAGACATTTTCAACAGGATTGAGTTTGAATATATAATCTTAGGAAGAAACAAATATGTAGTCACCAAAGAATGACATTTGAGAGCATTAGGCAACCTGGACATGGATGTTTTTAGTAATCCATGTTCACTTTCCATTTAGGCTTTGTAAAATCATAAGTGTGACCTTTGCAATTTTGTCAAGAATATTACTGTGATAAAATGTATATGTAGATCAGGTGACATGAGTATTTCTTCCACCATTTCCGGGAGCAATATTGAGAAGACGTATAAATTAGTATTGGGGGTACAAAGAGGTGTACGCTGTGTCTGTGAATATAGAGATAATGCATGAATAGACCATACTGTGAATAAATAATATAACTGGTTCCACTTTAAATAATTCATTTAATTGATATCTGAAAATATACAGGAAATCTAATATTGATATAAAATCATTCATTCCAACCAGTTATACATCTAATGGTAATATTAGGTTATGGTTTATCATGAAGGGTGTGTCTGATTTTCTTCAAAAGGATTATGGAAATCGAAAATAATGTGTTTGGAAAGAAGTCTCAAAAAATCCAGTCAAGAAACCTGGAGGAATACATGTGTTCTAAAGCAGGAAGGGATTTAAAGTGAACCAAATGCCTCTAAATTTGTGAACTTGTGGATGAAATATATATGCTATGATGGGCTAAACGTGAAGAAATAGTAATGTAGCAGTGTTGAATAGAAATGAAGTTCAAAATAGACATCATGTCCCATAGGAATCTACTTGCATTGATGTTAAACTGGGTCAGTTAATGTAGAAATGTTAGGATTTGTATGAACCATTAACTGAAGTCAGATTTCAGTAATGGGAAACAAATATGTATTCAAGGTGGATGAATATTTCTGAGAATAATCTTCTGAAAAGTTGATTATAAATCCACATACATGAACATGAATGAATTTAGGGAGTTTATATAATACACATATATTTCATATTTTAGAAAACTTGGAGAGTCACACACACACACACACACACACACACACAGACACATGCACAGACATTAAAAGTAGCAATATATATGCCAATCGCATTTCATCATGAAGTATATATAATCCACATATCGAAAAATATTCATTTTGCTTAACATGGATTCATGTATAATGTTGTTCTACTAGGAAGCTGACATAGGTTGAATTTTCAGTTTCAACAGCGTTTAGGAGGAATGATCTCTACTCACAATTTTTATCTTCCAAGTCAGTAGCCGCAAAAGAAATTATGTGTGATACCAGGTAGGATTCTATATGTGCGTATAAAAACACATGTGCTGAATAGGCTACAGAGAAAAGGAAACAGGAAGTCACATATTCGTTACCTTTAAAAACACATGTAGAACTATTTCAATTAAAAATTGACAATTTTTATAATACCTACCATTTATCATGCAAAAGGCAAGACCTAGTATACACCATGCCTCCTCTGAACTGCTTGTATTTCTATTCTCTTTGGGTTATTTTTCTTCACCATATTAGGATTAATCGTCAAAGTCTAGTAGGGTATGGGATAGTGTCAGAGATTCAGTATTTTGGATGGAAAATAGGAAAATGAATCCAATGTGTACTCAAACATATGCTACACAAAAATCTTCCAACTCTCATCAAGAACAATGCCTTGTCATTACCTTCGACCCTAGTAAAACACAATTAGAGGAGAAGAGTTAGAAAATCTGTGAATTCATATGTGGAATAAAATATGCTCAGTAGTTCAAAAAATTGGAGGTGGTAAAGGAGTTTCCAAAAGTAAGGGAAAGTTTAAACAGTCCACACACATGGAGCTCTGCTGGCCTAAAGACTTCTTGAGAAAGTCCCTCTGAGGTTGGGCACGTGAAATATATTTTGTTGTATGGAGCTTTAGCTTCCTTTGTAGTGAGACCATCAAAGATGGGTCTGCATCTATGTGACCTGGAGGACATGGTTTCTTATTTTCCAATGAACATGAGACCGTAGTGCTGAATTCTCTCTTCCTAAGTAAACTGTGGACACTGGAACCTAAGTGTCTCCCCGTGTGAACTGTGAAGCCATTTGGTCATCCTCCACTTTTCGTGGTGTTTCTTGCTGCTGCACTGGGAGTTTGGTATTTGCATCACGAAATACAAGGAGTTCAACTGGGACACAGTGCTGGAGGGAGTTCTGTCACGTGTGTATGGTCAGGTTCTGCAGGAGAATGCACCATCCAATATTCTATCTCTCATTGTTTGCCCCCGTGTCCATAGCAACCTGATTCTGAACATTTACCTGAAACCAAACCATATAACAATTTGCCTTTACATATAAGGGTCTGCTGGCTGCACCTTGTGAGTCACAAGCCACTCTATATAAATGCCACATTTTTAATCCATTCATCTAATGAAGGGAATCTAGGTTGGTTCCACAGTCTTGCAATTGTGAATTGTGCTGCTATGAACATCGATTTATCAGTATCTCTGTAGCATGCTCTTTTTAGTTCTTTAGGGAATAGACCGAGAAGGGGAATAGGTCAAATGGTGGTTCCATTCCCAGCTTTCCAAGAAATCTCCATACTGCTTTCCAAATTGGCTGCACCAATTTGCAGTCCCACCAGCAATGTACAGGTGTGCCCTTTTCCCCACATCCTCGACAGCACATGATGGCGTTTGACTTCATAATGGCTGCCGATCTTACTGCAGTGAGATGGTATCTTAGGGTGGGTTTGTTTTGCTTTTCTCTGACTGCTAGAGATGGTGAGCATTTTTTCATGTACTTATTGATTGATTGTATGTCCTCCTCTGAGAAGTGTCTGTTCAGGTCATTGGCCCATTTGTTGATTGGGTTATTCATTTTCTTATTGTTTAATTTTTTTGAGTTCTTTGTATACTCTGGATATTAGGGCTCTATCTGAAGTGTGAGGAGTAAAGATTTGTTCCAAGGATGTAGGCTCCCTATTTACCTCTCTTATTGTTTCTTTTGCTGAGAAAAATGTATTTACTTTGAGTAAGTCCCATTTGTTGATTCTAGGGATTAACTCTGGTGCTATGAGTATCCTATTGAGAAATTTGGAGCCCGACACCACAGTATGTAGATGGTGGCAAAAGTTTTCTTCCACCAGATGCAGTGTCTCTGATTTGATATCAACCTCCTAGATCTATTTTGAGTTAACTCTTGTGCATGGTGAGAGGAGGGGATTCAGTTTCATTTTGTTACATATGGAATTCTAGTTTTCCCAGCACTATTTGTTGAAGATGCTATCCTTCCTCCATTGCATGCTTTTAGTCCCTTTATCAAATATAAGATAGCTGTAGTTTGGTGGATTGGTTTCTGTGTCCTCTATTCTGTATCACTGGTCCACCCGCCTGTTTTGTCACCAGTACCATGCTATTTTTGTTACTATTGATCTGTAGTATAGTTTGAGGTCTGGTATCGGTATACTGCCTGATTCACACTTCCTGCTTAGAGCTGTTTTTGCTATTCTGGGTCTTTTATTTTTCCATATGAATTTCATAATTGTTTTATCTATTTCTACAAGAAATGACCTTGAGATTTTGATTGGCATTGCATTAAACCTATAGAGAACTTTTGGTAATATCGTCATTTTGATGATGTTAGTTATGCTTATCCATGAACAGGGTATATTTTTCCATTTTCTAAGATTTTCTTCTATTTCTCTCTTTAGGGTTCTGTAGTTTTCATTGTATATGTCTTTCACCTCTTTTGTTAGGTTGATTCCCAAGTATTTTATTTATTTTTTTGATGATATTGTGAATGGACTGATTGTCCTCATTTCCATTTCAGAGGATTTGTCGCTGATATACAAAAATGCCTTTGATTTATGCGTGGTGATTTAATATCCTGCCACTTTGCTGAATTCATTTATTACCTCTAATAGTTTCTTTGTAGACCCTTTTGGGTCTGCTAGGTATAGAATCATGTCTTTTGCAAATAGCGATAATTGGAGTTCTTCTTTTCCTATTTTAATGCCTTTAATTTCTTTAGTCTTTCTAATTGCTCTGGCCAGTGTTTCGATAACTATGTTGAACAGAAGGGGTGAGAGAGGGCATCATTGTCTTGCTCCAGATTTTAGGGGGAATGCCTTCAATTGTTCTCCATTCAGAATGATGCTAGCCTGAGGCTTAGCAAAGATTGCTTTTACAATATTGAGGTATGATTCTGTTATCCCTAGTTTTTCTAGAGTTTTGAACGTAAAGTGATGCTGTACCTTGTCAAATGCTTTTTCTGCATCTCTCGAGATGATCATATGGTTCTTATTTTTAAGTCTATTGATGTGATGAATAACATTTATTGATTTCCGTATATTGTACCAGCCTTGCATCCCAGGAATGAATCCTACTTGATTATGGTGCACATTTTTTTTATATATATGTTTTTGTGTCTGATTCGCCAGAATTTTTTTGAGGATTTTTGCATTTTTCCTGAAATACCTTGAAAAGTATTGGTTTTTGTTCTTCTTTAAAGGTTTTGTATAATTCTGCTCTATACCCATACGGTCCTGGGCTTTTCTTAGTTGGTAGTATTTTGATGGTTTCTTCTATTTCCTCAATTGATATTGGAATGTTTAAGTTGTCTATATCCTCCTGACTCAATCTGGGCACATCATATGACTTAAGAAATTTATCAATGCCTTCACTATATTCTATTTTATTGGAGTATATTAATTCAAAATAATTTCTGATTTTCTTCTGTATTTCTGAAGTGTCTCTTGTTATATTTCCTTTTTCATTTCATATGCTAGTAATTTGAGTTCTCTTTCTTCTTCTCTTTGTTAGCATGGCTAAGGGTCTGTCGATTATATTTATTTTTTCAAAAAACCAATGTATTGTTTTGTCAATTTTTTAATTGTTTCTTTTGTTTCGATTTCATTAATTTCTTCTCTGATTTTAATTATTTGTTGCCTTCTACTTCTTTTGCTGTTGTTTGCTCTTGTTTGTCTAAGATTTTGAGATGAAGTATGAGATCATTTATTTGTTGGTTTTTTCTTTTTCTAAGGAATGAACTCAAGCAATGAATTTTCCTCTTGGAACTGCTTTCAATGTGTCCCATAGATTCCGATATATTGTGTCTGTGTTTTCATTTATCTCTAAGAATTTTTTAATTTCTTCCTTGATGTCTTCTATAACCCATTGATCATTCAGAAACCTATTGTTCATTCTCCAAGTGATGAATAATTTTTCCTTCCTTTTTTTATCGTTGATTTTTAATTTCATTCCATTATGATCAGATAAAATGCATGGTATTATCTCTACTCCTTTTTATTGTCTAAGAATTGCCCTGTGACATAATATATGATGTATTTTTGAGAAGGATCCATGTTCTGCTGAGAAAAAAGTGTAACTTCTTGATGATGGGTTGTATATTGTATATATGTCAATTAAGTCTAGGTTATTAATTGTGTTATTGAGTTCTATAGTTTCCTTATTCAACTTTTGTTTGGAAGATCTGTCCAGTGGTGAGAGAGGTGTGTTCATGTCTCCCATGATTACTGTATTGTGGTCTATTAGACTCTTGAAATTGAGAAGAGTTTGTTTGATGAACAAAGCTGCACCATTGTTTGTGGCATATATATTTATGATTGTTATGTCTTGTTGGCGTATGGTTCCCTTGAGTAGTATGTAGTGTCCTTCTTTATCCCTTTTGATTAACTTTGGCTTGAAATCTATTTTATTTGATATGAGTATGGACACTCCTGCTTGTTTCCGAAGTTCATAAGAGTGATACGATTTTTCCAAGTATCACCCTCAGTCTATGTATGTCTTTTCCTATAAAATGCGTCTCCTGTAGGCAGCATTTTGTTGGTTCTTGTTTTGTGATCCATTCTACTAGCCTGTGTCTCTTAATTGGTGAGTTTAAGCCATTAAGATTTTTGGTTATTATTGAGATATGGGTTGTTCTTCCAGCCATATTTGTTTATTTATGTTACTAAACATAGTTTGTTTTCCTCTTTGATTATTTTCCCCCCTTTAATGTCCTACCTCCCACTGTTGGTTTTCATTGGTATTTTCCATTTCCACTTCCTGTAATGTTTTGCCGAGGATGTTTTGAAGAGATGGTTTTCTAGCTGCAAATTTTTTTCACTTTTGTTTATCGTGGAAGGTTTTAATTTCATCTTCCATCTGAAGCTTAATTTCGCTGGATACATGATAATTGGCTGGAACCCATTTTCTTTCAGTGTTTGAAATATGTTATTAAAGGATCTTCTAGCTTTCAGAGTCTGTGTTGAAAGATCAGCTGTTATCCTGGTTGGTTTACCACTAACTATAATCTGCTTCCTTTCTCTTGTAGCTTTTAAAATTCTCTCCTTATTCTGTATGTAGGGTATCTTCATTACAATGTGTCTAGGTGTGGATCTCTTATGATTTTGCACGTTCGGCATCCTGTAGACTTTTAGGATTTGGGATTTTGTCTCATTCTTCAAGTCTAGGAATTTTTCTCCTATTATTTCATTGAATAGATTGCTCACTCCTTTGGTTTGGACCTCTATACTTTCCTGTATCCCAATGACTCTTATGTTTATTCTCTTTATGTTATCCCATATTTCTTGCAGTTTTGCTCATGGTTTCTTAACAGTCTTGCTGAGCTGTATATGTTCTTTTTGAGTTGAAATACTTTGTCTTCATTGTCTGATTTTCTATCTTCTAAGTATTCTGCTCTGATGGTAGTATTTTCAATTGAGTTTTTAAGATGGTTCATTACTTCCTGCGTTTCTAAGATTTCAGTTCGTTTGTTTTTTAATACCTCTATCTCCCTGTATAGTTGATCTTTGCTACTTGGATTTTTTTATGTAATTCATTGTCGAAGTGATCTTTCATTGACTGATTTTTGCTGTCTAATGTCTTCCTTGAGATTCCAGATCACCTGAAGCATGTATATCCTGAATTCTTTATCTGACATTCCATATGCTGCATCTATTACCTCTTCTAAAGTTGAGTTGACCTGCATTGCTTGTGGTCCTTTCTTTCCTTGTCTTTTCATACAGCTTGCGTTTCTTTCTGCTTGGTGAAACTGTTGTGTTTTTGTAATTTTCCCCCTGTATATTTATATTGCTCTTGTATTGTGGAAAAGTCTCCATTGCAGGTGCGGTTGGTGGCTGTGCTGCTCCTCCAATTGGGGTGATCTGTCTACCATGCTGACCGGCCGCTAGGCCTGTTCTGCCGGTCGGTCGTACGTCTGCCTACCTTGCAGGCATGGGTGTCGGCTCTGCTCTGCCCCTACTCCAATTGGGGTGACGTGACTACCACGCCGGTGGGTCGCTGGGCCTGTTCCAGGCACAGGTGGCAGCTCTGCTCTGCACCTCTGGCTTGATGACAAAATGAGAGAGACTCAGATGTTTGTGACTCACTTTCTTTACCAGGAGACCAACTATTTCTCTCGCCGCTGGTATCGATGAAGTTATCTCCTCCACTGCTTTGTGATCACATCAGATGTCTGCCATGTTGGTATCCCATGTAAATGGCAGCATTTCATTCCCTTTGTCGGGTGACCAAAGCAACGGGTGAGTCCTGACCGGCCCTCACAAGCCCCGTCTCAATCCTGTTGCCACTGTCTATGAAGGCTCAGTTGGCATTTACCTCTACAGTACTCAGCAGGACCCAGACCAAGAAACAGTTTCCGCAGGTTCTTTAGCCCTGGGCCAGAGCAGTTCCGGGACCCGGAATTCAGCCGCTCCGGGCTCGGTGTATGTTCTGATAGGAGAACGATCCAAGAAGCAATTTTCATGGGTTCTTTAGCACTGACCCTGAGTAATTTGTCTGCAAGATGAAGGCGAATGGCAGCCTGAAATTACCTATTCTGTATCTGAATGAGCTGTGA
Organism: Callospermophilus lateralis; assembly: GCF_048772815.1. Lineage (NCBI taxonomy): Eukaryota > Metazoa > Chordata > Mammalia > Rodentia > Sciuridae > Callospermophilus > Callospermophilus lateralis. The sequence continues at coordinate 244,551 of NW_027517506.1, read as the reverse complement.
TCAGTCGAAAACAGGGATGGTGACATCAGCTCTCCAAGATGGTGACCGCTATCTTCCTCTGTGGTCTCACCGGTGTGGAAAACCGAATTGGACCGCTTCCTTCCCCCATTTCAAACCCAGAATTCAGCACTGAGCACAGTGATTGCCCAGATGGCAGGAGCCTGCATAATCCACAGACTGTATCTTTGTGTTGCTCTCTCGTTGTTTCCCAGCGCGCATTGCAGATACTAGCCATGGGGCGATTTGCTAAATAAGCAGCGTGACCCTCCGTGAGGACAAATTGCTGGTGTTTGAGTCCCCGTAGCTGGTCCTTGTGCAATGGAAATCCTTCCTGTAGGTTTTGGAGCACACCAATTTTCCTGGAAATTTCTAATAAGATAGATTTTAGCCGTTCTAACTCGTCCTTCTCCTGCAAAGTGACGCGGTACAGGTGGGTAATGAACTCCCATCGCTGCCATAATATGATCCCCTGAAGTTAGTTTTCAGTACTAGGAAACAAACATGTATTTCAGGTGGAAAAATATTCCTGAGAATAATCTTCTCAAACGTTGATTATAAATCCAAATACATGAATATGAATGAATTTAGTTAGTGTATAATAAGACACATATATTTTATATTTTGAATAATCAGCAGAGTGAATACACACACACACACACACACACACACACACACACACACACACCTAAATACAGACATTACAAAGTAGCATTATGTATGGCAATCGAAATTCACCATGAAATATATATCATCCACAGATCCAAAAATATTGATTTTACTAAATATGGATTTATGTTGTTCAACTAGGAAGCTCACCCATAGGTTGAATTTTCAGTTCCAACAGCATTTAGAAGAAGTGTTTTCTTCTAACAATTTGTATTTGCAAAGTCAGTTACCTCACAAATATGTACGTGTGATACCATGTAGTATTCTATATGTGCATATAAAAATGCATGTGCTGAATCAACTACAGAGAAAGGGAGACAGGAATTCACATATTTGTTAACTTTAAAAACACATAGAGAACTATTTTAACTACAAATTGACAAGATTTATAACACCAACCCTTTATCATGCAAAAGGAAAGTACAACTATACACCATGCCTCCTCTGAACTGGTTGTATTTCTATTCTGTGTGGGTTATTTTACTCCATCATATTAGGATTAGTAGTCAGAGTCTAGTAGGTTTTGGGTTAGTGTCCGGGATTCAGTATTTCGAATTGAAAATAGGAAAATAAATTCAATATTTATGCAAATATGTGATACAAAAAAATGTTCCCACTCTCATCCAGAACAATGCCTTGACATCATCTTCGCTTAAAGTAAGACACAATTAGAGGACATGATTTACAAAAATCTGTGAATACATATCTGGAATGGAATATGCTCAGGAGTTCATATACTTGGAGGTGGTATAGGAGTTTCCAAAAGTAAGGGACAGGGTAAACACTCCACAAACATGGAGCTCTGCTGGCCTAAAGACTTTTGAGAAACTGCCTCTGAGTTTGGGCACTTGAAATATATGTTGCTGTCAGGAGGTTTAGCTTCCGTTCTAGTTAGACCATCATAACTGGGTCTGCATCTATGTGACCTGGAGGACATTGTTTCTTATTTCCCAATGAACATGAGGCAGCAGTGCTGAATTTTTTCTTTGTAGGTAAACTGTAGCCACTGCGCGCTAAGTGTCTCCTCGTCTTTACTGTAAAGCCATTTTTTCATCCTCCACTTTTTGTGGTGTTTCTTGCTGCTGCACTGGGAGTTTGGTATCTGTTTCTTGAAATACAAGGAGTTCCACTGGGACAAAGTGCTGGAGGGAATTCTGTCACATGTGGTGGGTCAGGGTCTGCAGGAGAATGCACCAAGCAAGCTTCTTTCCCACAGAGCTTGCCCCATTGACCATAGCAACCTGATTCTGAATATTGTCCTGAAACCTCTCCATATAACAAGATGGTTTTACATACAAGGGTCTGCTGGATGCAAAATGTCAGTCACAAGCCATTTGGAAGCCAATGGCAGATAAACATGGCCTCACCACAGATGTTATTTCAGACACCTCCCCACCACTGCTCTAGGCCAACTACTCAGCAGGCTCCAAATTACTGGCATCTCTGTTCTACAGCATTTTCGTGAAACCAAGTCAATCAAGGCACTGTCTGGTATACTCATAATCAGCAACAGGAATCCAAAGTTTCTCCAGTGCCACTTGGTCAAGGGAATTTCAAAAATTTGGTGGTATTTATCTAGCTATTTTTTAAGGATGAAGTTGGAGGCACTGTGGGTTTCCAATCATTCAGGAACCATTAAATGGCGAGGAAACTCATTTGAACGAAAGAAATGGAGAACTATCACAGGCAAAGCTTCCCAAAGTGTGGCCAAAAGGTCACATGAAGCCAGGCTCATTGAGGTCTACAATGTGAGCTCCATGTGTGTTATGACTCTCAACTATGGCTGCCAAGTCTTTAACAATAAAATCGTGTGATATCCTGGCTGAGATTACTTATGCTCTGTGGAAAGCCACCCTGGGCCTAGATCTCAGTTTCCAAGGGCGAATCTCGTGTGTGGCCTCCTAAAATCTCAACACAATTCATGGCAATACTTCTCTGAGGACAGTTCCACAACTCAGTCTCTAAGGGGAATCACACCAGAGTTCAAGCCCAGGTGGAACCAGACATCTCTTCCAACCGCTACACAAATGACCACAATTAAAAACAAAAGACTCCCACATGGCACTCATCTTCTTCCATATAGACACTAATAATAACCTCTGGCTTGAGGTTTTCATGAGGGGCACAGACCAACACAGTGTTCAAAATAAGCACCCTCGCACCTCATTTGTCACAAGTCAGGGTTGCCTGGACACCCTTCCTTTGAACACGGAATGATCATAGAGCCCTGTCTTTAATACTGCTCCACAATTCCAATTTGAGGCTACTGACTGTGGGATTTAGATTCTTTATGTGAACTGGAGTCATGAGTAATCACAAGCACCAGTGGGCTAGACTCTGCAAGGCTTTGAAGTAGTCATTTGATGCAAAGGATCCCTATTCTCACTTGATGGAGATCAGGAACCTTACAGAGGAAGGCGAGAGACGTAGTCCACAATAAATGCTTTTTGGACATTTTGGATTTGGGTGCACACATGGGATCTTTCTTTAGGTCCATTAGGTGCTGAGTATCTAAGCCACAGCCTCACACAGGGCCAAGTGGCCAATTCAGACACATCCCTTTCCAAACAATTAAGCAAAGAGCCCCAGGTGATGCCCATTCATTTCCATTTGAAAACTGTTTTCTTCAGGCTTCACAAAGGCGTGGCCTAATCAAAGACCTTCCTGTTATTCAGTGCAACAGAAGAATAGGTATGCAAAAGGCCCAAAGCAGGGTTTCTCCACAGAGACTTTACTGGTCACATTGATATCTGAGTTTTCTGAGATGCTCCAATTCCCTTCAGCTATCCTGTACATGGCCATGTCCCAGAGCTTGGAGGTGGTACATATCTTGGACACATAACCATGAGCCTATTATGGTTTGTGGCCAGAATTCAGGCAGAAAACAGGAACTTAGGAAGACAGTAGGTGTTGCCCATCCAGAAGGCAAGCCAAGTCCATCTATAAATTGGGAAGGATGAATGCTGGGAAGCTTTCTACTAGACAGAACACATCCATTGATGCATGCTCTTTCTAATGTCTTCATCCACGAACACAGTGGGATACCCAGACATAGAAACACACTCCTTGTCAAACGACTTTCTAGAAACCATCCACTCCAAAATGAACATACTGCCTTTCCTACCTATTCTCAGAAAATGAGACAAGACCACAAACTCACACCCAACCCACAAAGGCACCTCCTTCCCCCAAGTAGGTCTGTGACTATCCGGAGTGTCCTCTTACTGGTGGGCCATACTATGTTCCCAGAAATGGCCTGTCCTGTCTCAGATCTGGTCTCCTTGGCCAACTCTGTGAGGTTATTAGGAGCCAGCGGTGAGCCATTACATGGAGATGACTTTTTCTCTCTCAGGTCCTTCATAGCTGCATACATCTTCTCCAGGGATCATTTCTGTATGGACCTTTGAGGATCTTAGCATGTGGAAGATCTGCTACATTCCTATATTGAAAGACCAACTCTGTCTCTAATCTTCTGTAAAGTTAGATTGAGGGAACAGTGTATGGTTAGGATTAATAACATGTTCGATATGAATTAGGAATCATTCTGCAGGAATGATTGGGAAGCTGCAATATTTACAAGAAAATATAGGTGAAATATTAGTATGAAAACAGAAATGTAGGTAAGATTTGAAGCCCAGAAGGGCATTGGGCCCTTGATTGGGATACTTAGATTTGAATTATTTTCTGCAGAGATGTCTCAGATAAATTCAGTACAATGGCATAGGACCTTGTACGTTGGATGATGGAATGTTGAAGAGAACTTCTAGTCAAAAAGGGATAGTTGAAATTATTAGAAAGATATTCAGTTTCAGAAAGAAGAGTGAGTATAGGTTTTGGACAAAAGTTCTCCAGCAATAGGGTTTCGGATAGAGAGTGAATTTAAATGTGAGCACATGTGAAGAGTCAGTCACAATGATGAACTGGGGAAAATATGTCGGTAAGCAGATATCAATAGAGACATTAAGAAATCAGGAAAAGTATAAAGTGAGTGATAGGATTAGATATTTTCAACAGGGTTGAGTTTGAATATATAATCTAAGGAAGAAAAAAATATGTTGTCACAAATAGGATTGACATTTGAGAACATTAGGCAACATGTACATGGATGTTTTTAGTAATCCATGCTCACTTTCAATTTAGGCTTTGGTACAATCATATGCTTGACCTTTGCATTTTGGGTCCAGAATATTACTGTGATAAAATGTATATGTAGATTGGGTGACATAAGTATTTCTTATACCATTTCTGAGAGCAATATTTTGAAGATGTATAAATTATTATTGGCGGTACAAAGATTTGTACTCTGTGTCTATGAATATAGAATTAATGCATGAATTGACAATACTGTGAATAAATAATATAACTGTTTCCACTTTAAATAATGGATTGAATTGATATGTGAAAATATACACAAAAACTTATATTGATATACAATCATTCATTCCAACCAGTTACACATCTAATTGTATAATTGCGTTATGTTTTATTATAAAGATTGTGTGAGATTTGCTTCAAAAGTGATTATAGAAATCGAAAATAATGTGTTTGGAAAGAAGTCTCATTAAAAGACCAGTCAAGAAACCTGGAGGAATACATGTGTTCTGAAGCAGTAAGTGATTGAAAGAGAAACAAATGCCTATAAATTTGTGAATTTGTGGATGAAATATATATCCTATGATGTGCATGAACTGAAGAAATATTAACGAACCAATGTTGAATAAAAATGAACATCAAAATACACACCATGTCCCATAGGAATCTAATTGCATTGATGTTAAACTGGGTCAATTACTGTAGAAATATTAGTATTTGTATGCACATTCACTGAAGTTAGTTTTAAGTACTAGAAAACAAATATGTAGTTCAGGTAAATGAATACTTCTGAGAATAATCTTGTGAAATTTTTATTATAAATCCACATACATGAACATGAATGAATTTCGGTAGTGTATATAAGACACATATATTTCATATTTTGAAAAATCTTGAGAGTGTATATATATGTATATATATATATATATATATATATATATATATATATATATATATATATATATATAAACACACACCCAAAACCCACACAGAGATATTAAAAAGTACCAATATATAAGCCAATCAATATTCATCATGAAATATATAACATCCACAGATGCAAAATAATTTATTTTACTGAGCATGGATTTATGTACAATGTTGTTCTCCTAGGAAGCTCACACATAGGTTGAATTTTCAGTTCCAACTGCTTTTAGGAGGAGTGATCTTTTCTCACAATTTGTATCTCCAAGTCAGCCAAGTCACAAAAATGTACGTGTGATACCAGGTAGGATTCTATATGTGCATATAAAAATACATGTGCTGAATAGGCTACAGAGAAAGGGAGACAGGAATTCACGTATTTGTTAACTACAAAAACCCATGGTGAACTATTTTAATTAAAAATTGACTAGATTTATAACACCTACACTTTATCATGCAAAAGGCAAATCCAACTATACACCATGCCTCCTCTGAACTGTTTGTATTTCACTTCTGTTTGCATTATTTCTCTCCACCATATTAGGGTTAGTAGTCAGAGTCTAGTAGGGTATGGGTTAGTGTCAGGGATTCAGTATTTTGAATGTAAAATAGGAAAATGAATCAAATGTGTATGCAAATATGTGCTACACAAAATCTTCCTACTCTCATTCACAACAATACCTTGACACTATCTTTGCCCCAAGTAAGACAAAATAAAAGAAGAAGATTTAGAAAATCTGTGAATACATATCAGGAATGGAACATGGTTACGAGTTCACAATATTGGAGGTGGTAGAGGAGTTTCCAAAAGTAAGGGACAGGGTAAATACTGCACAAATATGGAGATCTGCCAGCCTAAAGACTTCTGGAGAACCTGCCTCTGAGGTTGGCCACTTGAAGTATATGTTGTAGTCAGGACCTATGGCTTCCTTTCTAGTGAGACCACCAAAGCTGGGTCTCCATCTATGTGACCTGCAGAACATGGTTTCTTATTTTCCAAAGAACGTGAGGCAGCAAGGCTAAATTCTCTCTTTGTAAGTAAACTCTTTCCACTGAAGGCTAAGTGTGGCCCCGTGTGGACTGTGAAGCCATTTGGTCATCCTCCACTTTTCATGGTGTCCTTGCTGCTGCACTGGGAGTTTGGTATTGGCTTCAGGAAATACAAGGAATTCAACTGGGTCACAGTGCTGGAGGGAGATCTGTCACGTGTTGTGCGTCAGGGTCTGCAGGAGAATGCACCAACCAGGCTTCTATCCCACATAGCTTGCCCCCTTGACCATAGCAACCTGATTCTGAACATTGCCCTGAAACCTCTCCATTCAACAAGATGCCTTTACATACAAGGGTCTGCTGGCTGCACCATGTCAGTTACAAGCCTTTTGGCAGATCCACATGACCACACCACAGAAGTTTTATCACAGACCTGCAAAACACTGCTCTAGGCCCACTACTCAGCAGACTTTAACTTATTTGCATCATTGTTCTACACCATTTTCATGAAACCCAGTCAATCAAGGCACTGTCTGGTACACTCATGATGAGCAACAGGAAATCCAAAGTGTATCCAGTGTCACCTGGTGATGGGAATTTCAAATTTTTATGATGTTTATCTAGCCATTTTTCATGGATGAGGTTGGAGGCACTGTGGGATTTAATTCATTCTGGAAACATTAAAAGGTGAGAAAGCCCATTTCAATGAAAGATCTGGAGAACTCTCACAGGCAAGACTTCCCAAAGAGTGGCCAAAAGATCAAATGAAGCCAGGCCCATTGAGGTCTACAATGTGAGGTCCATGTGTGTTTTTACTCTCAACTATGGCTGTCAAGTCTTTCAGAATAAAATCATGTGATATTCTGGCTCAGATTCCCAGTGCTCTGTGGGAAGCCCCCCGGGCCTAGATCTCAGTTTCCAAAGGCCACTACCATGTGTGGCCTCCAAAAATCCCAACACAATTCATGGCAATACATCTCTGCAGTCATTTCCAGAACTCAGTCTCTAAGAAGACTCACACCAGAGTTCAAGCCAAGGTGGACCCAGTCATCTCTTCCATCAGCCAAACAAATGACCACAATTAAAACCAAAACACTCCCACATGGCTCTCAACTACTTCCACATAGACACTCATCATAACCTCTGGCTGGAAGTTTCCATGAGGGGTGCAGCTGAAGACAGTATCCAAAATATGCTCCCTACCCTCATTTGTCTAATGTCAGGGTGGCTTGACAACCTATCTGTGAACAAGGAGTGATCAATTAGGCCTGCCATTAATACTGCTCTGCTTCTCCAATTTGAGCCTTATGTCTGTGGGGTTTAGATTCTTTATGTGAATTGGAGTTATGAGAAAATCCAAGCACCTATGGGCTTGCCTCTGCAGGGCTTTGAAAAACTTTTTGAACCAAAGATACCTATTCTCACTTGATGGAAGTCAGGAACCTTACAGAGGAAGGCGAGAGACTTCATCCACAAGACTGCTCTTTTTCCATTTTGGTTTTGGATGCACACATGAGATCTTTCCTTAGATTCATCAGGTGGTGAGAATCTAAGTCACAGCCTCACACAGGGCCAAGAGGCTGATTCAGACACATCCCTTTCCACGGCAATTAAGCAAAGAGCCACAGGTGATGCTCATTATTTTCCATTAGAAAACTGTTTTCTTCAGGTTTCACAAAGGGGTGGACTGAGGCAAAGACCTTCCAGACATTCAGGGCAACGGAACAATAGGTAAACAAAAGGCCCAAATCAGTGTTTCTCCACTGACACTTTACTGGTCACACTGATATCTGAGTTTTCTGAGTTCCTCTCCATTCCCTTCAGCTATCCAGTACAAGGCCATGTTATAGAGTTTGGAGGTGGTACATATCTTTTACACAAAACCATGAGCCTATTCTTGAGAGTGGCCAGAATTCAGGAAGAAAACAGGAACTTAGGAAGATAGCAGGTGTTGCCCATTCATAAGGAAAGCCGTAGTCCATTCATAAATTTGGCAGGATGAATGCTGAGAAGCTTTCTACTAGACAGAACAATTCCATTGATGCATTCTCTTTTCTAATGTCTATAACCACAGACACAGTGGAATACACAAACCCACAACCACACCCACAAAGGCAACTCTTTCCTCCAAGTTGGTCTGTGACTATCCAGAGTGTCCTCTGACTGGTGGGCCATACTATGTTCCCCAAAATTGCTTGTCCTGTCTCAAATCTGCTTTCCTTTGCTAACTCTGTGAAGTAGTCAGGAGTCAGCGGTGAGCCAATACCTGCTTTATCAGAAAAGAATTATCTTCAGAGCTTCCCTGGCATTTGGCCATCCTCACATCTGTAGGTAAGTGCCGCAGCCCGGCTGGCTGGGCAAAATAACCGGGGGGGTGACGAACAACTTGGGTAGACTGATGCAGCAGGAGTGGAAGCCAATTATTGTTGAATAAGAGCGGTATTTATACATTTTACACAGCCTATCTAATTAGCATGAAATAGATACAGCAGTCAAACAATAAGGAATCTCCACACTTAATGGCTCGCTTTTGTTACTTCACAAACCACTCCCTCTGGCATTTTGCCAGGCGCCATTCAGACTTTTTTTACAGACTCTAACATTTCTCTGGCAAAATAACAGGTGCCAATCTGACTTGTTTACAGACCTTAACAGGTAAGAAGAAAGACTGACTCTGTCTTTGGTAAATTCAAACAAGTGAGACTACTGGGACTGGGATTGGTAATGGCTCTGGGTGCCTGGCTTCCTGGATCCCAAGTTCAGAGACTTTCATCATCAAGGAAGTGAGGTGTGGTCACTTCTTTCAGGAACTGAATGAGGTAACTGCCTTGGCAACCACTTTGTCCTAACAGTTGCCTCCAAGGGTCCCATGAGATGGAGGCTGCCCCTACTTCCTGTGACACTTTCATATGTTAGAATGGTATATCAACCATACGCACCTGGGAAGAGCTTTCCACACAGGCCTGGTTATGTCTACTCTACATTAAGAAGAGTGAGGCTGATTCAGACACATTCCTTCATCCTACCAGGTTCTTTGCCATGGAGATGTCTTTTGCTCTCTCAGGTCCTTCATAGCTGCCTACATCTTCTCCAGAGATCATTTCTGCATGTACTTTTGATGTTCTCAGCAGGTGGAAGATCCCATACATTCCTGTATTGTAAGACCAACACTGTCGCTGCTCCTCAGTAAAGTTAGATTGAGGGAACAGTGTATGATTAGTGTTATTAACATGTTCGATATGGGTTAGGAACCATTCTGCTGGATGAATAATGGTATTGGGAACCTGTGATATTTATAAGAATATAGAGGTGAAATATATGTATGAAAACAGAAATCTAAGTAAGATTTGAAGCCCAGAACTTCATTTGTCCCTTGATTGGGATACTTAGCGTTGAATTACATTCTGCAGAGATGTTTCAGATAAATCGATATACAATGGCATAGGACCTTTCACCTTGGATGATTGAATGTAGAAGAGAACATCCAGTCAAAAAGTGATAGTCGGTAGGATTAGGAAGATAGTCTGTAGGTTTAGGAAGAAGAATGAGTGTAGGATTTGGAACAAAAGTTCTTTAGAACTAGGGTATCGCTAAGAGAGTGAATGTAAATATCAGCACATGTGATGAGGAAGTCACAATGATTAACTGGGGAAAATATGTAGGAAAGCAGATATCAATAGAGACATTACAAAATCAGGCAAAGTATAAAGTGAGTGACAGGATTAGACATTTTCAACATGTTTGAGTTTGAATATATAATCTTTGGAAGAAACAAATATGTAGTCACCAATAGGATTTTCATTTGAGAGCATTAGGCAACCTGGACATGGATGTTTTTAGTAATCCATGTTCACTTTCCATTTAGGTTTTGTACAATCATAAGTGTGACCTTTGCTTTTTGTGTCCAGAATATTACTGTGATAAAATGTATATGGAGATCAGGTGACATGGGTATTTCTTCCACCATTTCTGGGAGCTATATATTGAGGACGTATAAATTAGTATTGGGGGTACAAAGAGGTGTACCTGTGTCTATGAATATAGAGATAATTCGTGAATAGACTGTACTGTGAATAAATAATATAACTGGTTCCACTTTAAATAATGGATTGAATTGATATCTGAAACTAAGTAAGAAATCTTATATCGATATACAACCATTCATTCCAACCAGTTATACATCTAATGGTAATATTAGTGTTATGGTTTATTGTGACCGGTTTGTGCGTTTTGCTTCAAATGTGATAATGGAAATCGAAAATAATGTTTTTGGGAAGAAGTCTCATGAAAAGAGCAGTTATGAAACATGGAGGAATACATGTGTTCTCAAGCAGGAAGTGATTGAAAGTGAAACAAATGCCTATAAATTTGAGAAATTTTGATGAAACATATATGCTATGATGTGCATAAACTGAAGATAGTAATGTACCAGTGTTGAATAAAAATGAACGTCAAAATACACATCATGTCTCATAGAGTCTACTTGCATTGATGTTCAACTGGGTCAGTTACTGTAGAAATATTAGGATTTGGGGGGGAATTAATAATACAATTTATTTTAGCACTAGCATGCCACAGAATGTAGAGGAAAGATCAATGGATTTTTAGTTATAGCACTAATAATCTAACATTTAGTGACTATTTTGGATAGTCTAGAAATTACATAAGGCTATGTAACATATTTTTTTATTTAACATTCATCAAAGCTTGGAATTTTCGTAATATTTCTTCTTTTTTCTTTTTTCATTTTTTCAGTTGTTGATTGACCTTCATTTTGTTTATTTGTATGTGGTGCTGAGAATAGAACCATGTGCCTCACACATGCTAGATAAGCATGTTACCTCTGAGCCACAAACCCAGCCCCTCCACTTCTATCTTAACATCATACACTCATGTCCCTCTTCTTTACTCACTTTCTTCCTCATTTTCCCCCTTCTCTCCCTTCCTTTTTGGTTTCCCCTCCATATCTATTTTTCTCTCATGTCATTACAAACAGTAGTATGCTATGAAATTTAAATTTAAGACTGTTTTTTATAGTCATTCTTTTTCTTGAGAAAATTTAAAAATTATAATCACCTGATAGATATATTACAATACATTTATTATACATATGTATCTATATTCATGCATATGCATTACATATATTATATATATATATATATATATATATATATATATATATATATATATATATATATATAAAAGTACTTTGATTTTCCTGTTAGAAATAATATAGACCAAGTCTTTCTTAATTCTCAATTCTTCCATAATTAACATCTTACAGTGAAAATCAAATAAACATATTTAAGTAAACAGGTATCATTCTTATTTATCAATACTGATAATTTAAAGTTTTATATCACATTAAGCTGTAATGTGGCATATTAACTCTTATGAATTAGAGGAATTTTATTTGAACAACCTATTATTTAAGGACCATATGCACTGACATTTTAAATGGCTTTCTTGTGATTTCAATTTCTATCAATTGTGTATTAATTGCCAAATACTTATTTTAGTACTTTTCATGTTCAAAATTGATATAAAGTCAATTGTTTAATTCTTCTTGTAAGTAGTTACTTATTACAGTAGGGACATTATTAATAATACTACATCTTTATAAGAAAAATGGTACAAATTTATTTTCATGCAAAATTAAGAAAAATTGTATGCTCTAGATGTTTGATTGTTGATACATATAACAAAGAGCTTTTGATGAGTCTCTTCCCCAGTAAAACATAAAATGCAAAGATATAGTTAGGTTTGTATGTCCAAATAAAGATAAGAAAAAATACACATTATCAGCTAGAAACTATTAAATAAAAGATGAAAAGAACAATCCAACACATTGTACGAACTTGTCAGATGAGGTAGTATTCTGGAAGAATAGCCTAAGACTAGACCTTGTCCATGACAAAATATTCACGAAAAAAAATGAAATATGAAAAGTGTAGAAAATGCTATGAATTTTTCATGAAGTTAGGTGAATTATCCTTTAATCTCAATTTATGTGCATTTTCTGATAAAATAAATTTGTGATATTCACAAAACAAAGTTTCTGTATAGCAAAATGAATACATCTGAACCCATTTTTAGCTGATTTCTTCCCACTAAATTTTAAACCTTTATTTATTTATTTATTTTTATTGGTTGTTCAAAACATTACAAAGCTCAAGATATATCATCTTTCATACATTTGACTCAATTGGGTTATGAACTCCCATTTTTTCCCCAAATACGAATTGTAGAATCACATCGGTTACACATTCACATTTTTACATAATGGCATATTAGTGACTGTTGTATTCTGCTACCTTTCCTATCCCCTACTATCCACCCTCTCCTTCCCTCCCATCTTCCCTCTCTACCTCATCTGCTATTGTTCAATTCTCTCCATTGTTTCCCCCTCACTTCCCCTCACAACATCTTATATGCAATTTTGTGTAACATTGAGAGTTTCCTACAATTTTCATAAGCTTTCCCTTCTCTCTCCCTTTCTCTCCCCCCATTCGTCTTTGTTTAATGTTAATCTTTTCCTCATGCTCTTCCTCCCTGTTCTGTTCTTATTTGCTCTCTTTATAACAGAGAAGACATTTGGCATTTGTTTTTTAAGGATTGGTTAGCTTCGCTTAGCATAATATGCTCTAATGCCATCCATTTCCCTGCAAATTCTATGATTTTGTCATTTTTTGTGCTGTGTAATACTCCATTGTGTATAGATGCAACATTTTTTTTATCTATTAATCTATTGAAGGGCATCTAAGTTGGTTCCACAGTCTAGCTATTGTGAATTGTGCTGCTATGATCATTGATGTGGCAGTATCCCTATAGTACGCTATTTTAAGATCCTGAGAGAACATTCCAAGAAGGGTGATAGCTGGGTCAAATGGTGGATCCATTTCCAGCTTTTCCAGGAATATCCATACTTCTTTCAAAATTGGCCTCACCAATTTGCAGTCCCACCAGCAGTGTACAAGTGTATCCTTTTCCCCAAATCCTCGCCAACACTTATTGTTGTTTAACTTCATAATGGCTGCTGATCTTACTGGAGTCAGATGGTATCTTAGGGTGGTTTTGATTTGCATTTCTCAGACTGCTAGAGATGGTGAGCATTTTTTCATGTACTTGTTGATTGATTGTATGTCCTCCTCTGTGAAGTGTCTGTTTAGGTCCTTGGCCCATTTGTTGATTGGGTTATTTGTTATCTTATTGTTTAATATTTTGAGTTCTTTGTATATTTTGGATATTAGGGCTCTATCTGAAGTGTGAGGGGTAAAAATTTGTTCCCAGGATGTAGGCTCTCTATTTACCTCTCTTATTGTTTCTCTTCTTGAGAAAAAACTTTTTAGTTTAAGTAAGTCCCATTTGTTTATTCGTGTTATTAACTCTTGGGCTATTGATGTCTTATTAAAGAATTTGGAGCCCGACCCCACAGTATATAGATCATAGCCAACTTTTTCTTCTATGAGACGCAGTGTCTCTGATTTGATATCTAGCTCCTTGATCTATTTTGAGTTAACTTTTGTGCATGGTGAGAGAACGGGATTCAGTTTCATTTTGTTGCACATGGATTTCTAATTTTCCCTGCACCATTTGTTGAAGATGCTATCCTTCATCCATTGCATGTTTATAGCCACTTTATCAAATATAAGAAAGTTGTAATTTTGTGGATTGGTTTCTCTGTCCTCCATTCTATACCATTGGTCCACCTGCCTGTTTTGGTACCAGTACCACACTGTTTTTGTTACTCTTGCTTTGTAGTAAAGTTTGAACTCTAGTATCGCTATACCTCCCGATTCACACTTCCTGCTTAGAATTCCTTTTGCTATTCTGTGTCTTTTGTTTTTCCATATGAATTTCATGATTGCTTTATCATTTCTACAAGAAATGCCGTTGGGATTTTGATTGGCATTGCTTTAAACCTGTAGAGAACTTTGGGTAATTTCGCCATTTTGATGAATTTAGTTCTGCCTATCCATGAACAGGGTACATTTTTCCATCTTCTAAGATCTTTTTCTATCTCTCTCTTTAGGGTTCTGTGGTTTTCACCTCTTTTGTTAGGTTGATTTCCAAGTATCTTATTTTCTTTGAGGATATTTTGAATGGAGTGGTTTTCCTCATTTCCATTTCAGAAGTTTTGTTGCTGATATACAGAAATGCCTTTGATTTATGCGTGTTGGTTTTATATCCTTCATTTATTAACTCTAGCAGTTTCTTTGTAGACCCTTTTGGGTCTGTTAAATATATTACCATGTCATCCACAAATAGCGATAATTCAAGTTCTTCTTTTCCTATTTTTATGCCTTTAATTTCTTTTGTCTGTCTAATTGCTCTGGCTAGTATTTCAAGAACTAAATTGAATAGAAGTGGTGATAGAGGGCATCCCTGTCTTGTTCCAGATTTCAGAGGGAATGCCTTCAGTTTTCTCCATTTAGGATGATCCTAGCCTGAGGTTTAGCATATATAGCTTTTACAATGTTGAGGTAAGTTCCTGTTATCCCTAGTTTTTCTAGTGTTTCGAACATAAAGGGATGCTGAACTTTGTTGAATGTTTTACTACATCTATCGAGATGATCATATGGTTCTTGTCCTTAAGTCTATTGATGTGGTGAATAGCATTTATTGATTTCCGTATATTGAACCAGCCTTGCATTCCAGGGATGAATCCTACTTGATCATGGTGCACAACTATTTTGATATGTTTTTGTATTCAATTCACACGGATTTTATTGAGAATTTTTGCATCCAACTTCATTAGAGATATTGGTCTGTAGTTTTCTTTTTTGAAGTGTCTTTGTCTGGTTTTGGGATCAGGGTGATTTTGGACTCCGAGAATGAATTTGGAAGAGCTCCTTATTATTCCATTTCTTGATATAGCTTGAATAGTATTGGTATTAATTCTTCTTCGAAGGTTTTGTTGAACTCTGCTGTATACCCATCAGGTACAGGGCTTTTTTTGATTGGTAGTCTTTTGATGGCTTCTTCCATTTCTTTCTTTGTTTTTGGTCTGTTAAAATTGTGTGTGTCTTCTTGACTGAATATGGGCAGATCGTATGACTTAAGAAATTTATCGATATTATAACTATCTTCTATTTTATTGGAATATAGGATTTCAAAATACTTTCTAATTATCTTCTGTATTTATGTACTGTCTGTTGTGATATTGCCTTTTTCATTCCGTATGTTAGTAATTTGAGTTCCCTCTCTTCTTCTCATCCTTAGCATGGCTAAGGGCCTGTAAATCTTATTTATTTTTTCAAAGAATCAACTTTTAGTTTTATCAATTTTTTCAATGTTTTTTTTTTGTTTGTTTGTTTCAGTTTCGTTGATTTCTGCTCCAATTTTAATTATTTCTTGTCTTCTACTACATTTGCTGTTGTTTTGCTCTTCCATTTCTAGGTTTTTGATGTGTACTGTGAGTTTATTTATTTGTTGTTTTATTCTTTTTTTGAGGAAAGAACTCCAAGAAATGAATTTCCCTCTTAAAACTGCCTTCTTTGTGTCCCATAGATTCCAGTATGTTGTGTCTGTATTGTCATTTGATTCTAAGAATTTTTTTATCTCCTCCTTTTATGTCTTCTGTAACCCATTGATCATTCAGTAGAATATTGTTCATTTTACATGTGATGTAGGATTTTTCCTTCCTTCTATTCTCATTGATTTCCAGTTTCATTCCATTATGATCAGATATGGTGCATGGTATTATCTCCACGCCTTTATATTTACTAAGAGTTGCCCAATGGCATAATATATGGTCTAACTTGGAGTAGGATCCATGTGCTGCTGAGAATAAAGTGTATCCACTTGATGATGGTTGATATATTCTATATATGTCGGTTAAGTCAAGGTTATTGATTGTGCTGTTGAATTCTATAGTTTCTTTATTCAGTTTTTTATAGAGGATCTGTCTAATGGCGAGAGCGGTGTGTTGAAGTCACCCATAATTATTGTGTTGTAGTCTATTTGACTCTTTAACTTGAGGCGAGTTTGTTTTATAAGCGTTGCAGCTCAATTGTTTGGTGCATACCAATTGATAATTGTTATGTCTTGTTGGTGGATGGTTCCTTTTAACAATATATAGTGTCCTACTTTATCCCTTTTGATTAACGTAGGTTTGAAGTTGATTTTATATGATATGAGTATGGCCACTCCTGCTTGCTTCCGAGGGCCATGTGAGTGGTAAGATTTTTCCCAACCTTTCACTTTCAGCCTGTGTATGTCTTTACCTATCAAAAGAGTCTCCTGAAGGCAGCATTTTGTTGGATTTATTTTTTTGATCCAGGTTACTAGCCTATGTCTCTTGATTGGTGAGTTTAGATTTTTAACATTTAAGGTTACAATTGAAATATGATTTATACTTCCAGTCATGTTTATTTATTTATTTATTTTAATTTGGGTAGTTTTTACTTTTTGGTTATTTTCTTACCCCTTTACTGAGATACCTCCCACTGTTAGTTTTGGGCACTATTTTTCAATTCCTCTTCTTGTAGTATTTTGCTCAAAATGCTTTGCAGTGCTGGTGTTCTGTCTGCGAATTCTTTTAGCTTTTGTTTATCAAGAAAGACTTAATTTCATTGTCAAATCTGAAGCTTAATTTTGTTGGATACAGTATTCTTATTTGGAATCCATTATTTTTCAGTGTTTGAAATACATTGTTCAAAGATCTTCTCGCTTTCAAAGTCTGTGATGAAAAATCAATTGTTAACCTAATTGGTTTACCCCTGAATGTTATCTGCCTACTTTCTCTCGTAGCTTTTAATATTCTCTCCTTGTTCTGTATGTTGGCTATCTTCATAATTATATGTCTTGGAGTTTGTCTATTATGGTTTTGAATGTTTGAGGTCCTGTAGGCTTCCAGGATATGGCAATCCATTCCATCTTTCATCTCTGGGATGTTTTCTAGAATTATTTCATTTAATATGTTGTCCATTCCTTTGGTTTGAATCTCTATGCCTTCTTCTATCCCGATGACTCCCAATTTTGGTTTTTTTATGACATCCCATATCTCTTGAATAGTTGCTCATGGGATTTAAGCATGTTTTCTGTGTTGACTATATTCTTTTCAAGTTGACAAACTTTGTCTTCATTATCTGATGTTCTGACTTCTACTTGATCTAGTCTATTTGAAATATTCTTGTTTGAGTTTTTAATTTGGTTTATAGTTTCCTGCATTTCTAGAATTACTGTATGATTTTTTAAAAGATCTCTATCTCCTGGTAAACCTTGTTCTTTGCCATTTGAATTTGGTTGTTTAATTCATTTTCAAAATATACTTTTATTTCTTGGACTTGCTGCCTCATGTCTTCTCTATTATTCCTTTCCATCTGAGTTAGGTATGACTTAAGTTTTTTCCCTATCCCTGTTTCTGATGCTTCTAGGTTCTCCTGTAGTATTAAGTTGTCCTTCATTGTTTCTACACCTTTTTTTCCCCTTGTTTTTTCATGATGTTCACGTTATTTTCTGGCTCTATTTGATTGCTGTGTTTCTGCTCTCTTCTATAGATTTGTTATGGGTTTATATATCTCTGTTTTCTCTCCTTTGTGTTGCTAGACTATGCCTGCTTAAGTGGATTTCGCTGTTAAGGAATTCTGACAGCCGAGCTTCAGTGATGTCACCTCTCTGCTGTGGTGGGCCCCAGGCTCCTTGCCGGAGTGTCCGAATTGGGGGGGTGGACTGGATTGTCTCTTGTTGGTTTCAGCTCCCGGTCGCTGACATGCCGGCAGTCTCCAGCCACCCAGTAGCGCGGGCAGCGGATGGGCTGTCGCCGGCGGGTGTGTGATCTCTAGCCACACAGTTGCGCGTTCGGTCGTCGGCAGGCGAGCGTTCTCCAGCCATCAAGACATGCCGTCAGCAGGTGGGCTGGCACCGGCAGGAAGGTGGTCTCCAGTTGCCCAGTCACACTGGCAGCGGTCTGGCGTTCTCCAGCCACCCAGTCAGGAGGGCCTGGCCTCTAGTCCCCTGGTTTATCCTGCTAGTCCTGATTTCTCCTGCTAGACCAGATTTCTCCTGAGTGATGCTTCTCGGCAGCTCAAACTGTTCTCCGGGTCTGCCGTTTGTTGGGTGGGGAGGGTGTCTATTGTGAACCCTGGAACTCTATTGTTTTAATATTTTCCGCTTGCCCCTCGCCCCGCACTGGCTAGACAAGTTTCATTTTTGCCGCTGATGGGAAGGGGAGATGAAGGTCAGGTGCCTCTAGTTTTCCCCCAGTCTTTATGCAGACTTGCTCTGATTATCCCTCCCCCAAAAGCCTAGGAGAGATTTTATGCGAATTTTCCTCTGTATGTGAGATGAGCTGAGAAACACACACCTGTTTTATTGTTGCAATCTGTCTGGGAGTGGTGGTGGTTACTTCAGCTCTCCAAGATGGTGGCTGCTGGTTTCCTTTGTGGAGTTTCCACTTTGGGGGATAGAAATGTACTGCTAACTTTCCCGTCTGAAATCCCAAATTCAGCTGGGGGCTCAGTGGATGCTCAGCCAGCAGGATTCCACAGAATCTGCAGCAACGTTTCTCCCTGCTTGCTGGTCGCTTCTCGGTGGTGCCTCACCATTTGTAGACACGGGGCAGGTCACGCGGATAAATCAGAATGGATCTCCGGTTGCACAAGTGGCTTGTGTTTGAGACTCAATTACCGGACCTCGGTGGTGGAAGTCATTCTTCTAGATTTCGGTAAACACCCATTTTCCTGTAAGATCCTAACAAGATAGTTTTTCATCGTTCTAACTCGTTATTCAACTGCGCAGTGGCAGGGTACACTGGGTGTGATACACTGTCTTCACAGTCATCTTGCAATGCCGAAATATTAGGATATGGATGCACCATTTACTGAAAACTGTTTCAGTACTAGGAAAAAATATGTATTTCAGGTGGATGAATATTTCTGAGATTAATTTTTTAAAAAGTGGATTATAAATCCACATACATGAATATGAATGAATTTAGGGAGTGCATAATAAGACACAAATATTTCATATTTTGAAAAATCCGGAGAGTATATATATATATATATATATATATATATATATATATACATATACACACACACACACACAGACATTAAAAACTAGCAATATATATGTCAATTGAAATTCATCATGAAATACATATCATCCACAGACCCAAAAATATTCATATACTTAACATGGATTTATGTATAATGTTGTTCAACTAGGAGGCTTACCCATAGGTTGAATTTTCAGTTCCAACAGCATTTAGGAGGAGTGATCTCTTCTCAAAATTTGTATTTGCCAAGTCAGTCACCTCACAAAAATGTACGTGTGATACCAGGTACGATTCTATATGTGCATATAAAATTACATGTGCTGAATAGGCTACAGAGAAAGGGAGACAGGAATTTACATATTTGTTAACTTTCAAAACACACGGAGAACTATTTCAACAAAAAATTGACTAGATTTATAACTTCTAACCTATATAATGCAAAAGGCAATTCCAACTATACACCATGCCTCCTCTGAACTGCTTGTATTTCTATTCTGTTTGAGTTTTTATTCTCTATCATATTACGATTAGTAGTCAGAGTCTAGTAGGGTAGGGGTTAGAGTCAGGGATTCAGTATTTCGAATGGAAAATTGGAAAATGAATCCAATGTCTATGCAAATATGTGCTACACAAAATCTTCCCACTCCTCCAGAACAATGGCTTGACATTATCTTCGCCCCAAGTAAGACATAATTAGAGGAGAAGAGTTAGAAAATCAGTGAATACTTATCTGGAATGGAATATGCTAAGGAGTTCACTACCTTGGAGGTGGTAGAGGAGTTTCCAAAAGTAAGGGACAGGGTGAACACTCCACAAACATGGAGCTCTGCTGGCCTAAAGACTTATTGAGAAATTGCCTCTGAGTTTGGTCACTTGAAACATATGTTGTTATCAGGAGCTTTAGCTTCCTTTGTAGTGAGATCATCAAAGCTGGGTCTGCACCTATGTGACCTGTAAAACATAGTTTCTTATTTTCCAATGAACATGAGGCAGCAGTCCTGAATTTGATCTTTGTAGGTAAACTGTGGCCACTGGGTTCTAAGTGTCTCCCTGTGTGGACTGTGAAGCCATTTGTTCATCCTCCAATTTTCATGGTGTTTCTTGCTGCTACAATGGGAGTTTGGTATTTGCTTCATGAAATACACGGAGTTCAACTGGGACACAGTGCAGGAGGGAGTTCTGTCACGTGTGGTATTTCAATTTCTGCAGGAGAATGCACCAACCATGCTTCTATATCACATAGCTTGCCCCATTGACGATAGCAAATCGATTCTGAACATTGCCCTGAAACTTCTCCAAATAACAAGATGCCTTTACTTAGAAGGGACTGCTGGCTGCATCATGTCAGTCACAAGCCATTTGGAAGCCAATGGCAGATCCACATGGCCCCACCACAGATGTTTTATCACACACCTGCCTACCACTGCTCTAGGCCCACTAATAATCAGGCTCCAACTTATTGGCATCTCTGTTTTACACAATTTTCATTAAAACCAGTCAATCAAGGCAGTGTCTGTTATACTCATGATCAGCAACAGGAAATCCAAAGGTTCTCCTGTGCCAGCTGGTCATGGAAATTTCAAAAATTTCATGGTATTTTTCTAGCCATATTTCATCAATGAAGGTGGAGGCACTGTGAGTTTCAGTTCATTCCAGAACCATTAATGTTGACGAAGCTCATTTCAATGAAAGCTCTGGAGAAATCTCACAGGCAATGCTTCCCAAAGAATGGCCAAAAGGTCAAATGAAGCCAGGCCCATTGAGTTCTACAATGTGAGGTCCATGTGACTTTTGACTCTCAACTACGGCTGCCAAGTCTTTCAGAAGAAAATTATGTGATATCTTGGCTGTGATTCCCAGTGCTCTGTTGAAAGCCACCCTGGGCCTTGATCTCAGTTTCCAAGGGCGACTCTCATGCATGGCCTTCTAAAATCCCAACACAATTAATGGCAATACTTTTCTGAGGTCAGTTCCAGAACTCAGTCTCTAAGGGGAAAAACACCAGAGTTCATGTCAAGGTGGACCCAGTCATCTCTTCCAATCACCACACTAACAACCACAATTAAAACCAAAACAATCCCACATGGCCCTCATGTTCTTTTATATAGACACTCATCATAACCTATCGCTGGAAATTCCCACGAGGGGCGAAGCCCAAGACAGTCTCCTAAATAATCTCTCTTGCCCCTAATTTTCCTAAATTCAGGGTGGCCTGGACACCATTCCTGTGAACCAGGAGTGTTCAAATAGGCCTGCTGTTAATACTTCTCTGCTTCTCCAATTTGAGGCGTATTGACTGTGCAGTTTGGATTCTTTATGTGAATTGTAGTCACGGGAAAACTCAAGCAATTTAGGGATTTGAAGAAATGATTTGGCCCAATGGATCCCTATTCTAACTTGATGGAGGTCAGGAACCTTACAGAGAATGGGGAGAGACTTCATCCACAATAACTGCACTTTTGGCCATTTTTGTTTTGGATGCACACATGTGATGTTTCTTTAGATTCTTCAGGGGTTGAGAATCTAAGCCACGGCCTCACACAGGGCCAAGAGGCTGATTCAGACACTTCCATTTTCAAAGGAATTAAGCAAATATCCACAGGTGATGTCCATTCATTTCCATTTGAACCTGTTTTCTTCAGGCTTCACAAACGGATGTCTTGAGGCAAAGACCTTCCTGACATTCAGGGCAACAGAACAATAGGTAAGCAAAAGGCCCAAAGCAGGGTTTCTCCACTGAGACTATCATGGTCACACTTATATCTGAGTTTTCTGAGATGCTCGACATTCCCTTTAGCTATCCAGTACATGGCCATGTCACAGGGCTTGGAACTGCTACATATCTTGGACACAAAACCATGAGCCTATTCTGGAGAGTAGCCAGAATTCATGAAGAATGCAGGAATTTTGGAAGATACCACATGTTGCCCATCGATCAGGCAAGCTGAAATCCATTCATAAATTCGGCAGGATGAATGTTGGGAAGCTTTCTGCTAGACAGGAGACAACAATTGATTCATTCAGTTTTCTAATATCTAAAACCATGCACATAGTGGGATACACAGACATAGAAACACTTGCTTGCCAAACGACTTACTATAAACAGTTCACTCCAAACCAAACAAACCACCTTTCCTACCTATTCTCAGAACATGAGACAAAACCACAAACCCACACCGACAACCACAGAGGCACCACCTTCTACAAAGTATGTCTGTGACTATCCAGAGTGTCTTCTGACTGGTGGGCCAACTTATGTTCCCCGGAAAACACCAACTCTGTGAACTTGTCAGGAGCCAGCGGTGAGCCACTATCTGCTTTCTCAGAAAAGGCCCCTCTTCTGAGTTTTCCTGGCAGTTGGCCATCCTCATATCTGTAGGTACCATGAAAGACTGACTCTGTCCTTGGTAAATCCAAACAAGTGAGCCCACTGGGACTGGGACTGGGACAGGCTCTTGGTACCTTGCTTCCTGGATCCCAAGTACCGAGAGTTCCATGACCAAGGAAGTGAGGTGAGGTCACTTCCTTCAGGAACTGAATGAGGTCACTGCTTTGGCAACCACTTTGTCCTAACAGTTGCTTCCAAGGGTCCCATGAGATCGAGGCTTCTCCTACTTCCTGTGACACTTTCACAAGTTAGAATGGTATATGAACCATAGGCACCCAGGAACAGGTCTCCAAAAAGGACTGTTTGTGTCCATCTTCTCTACATTATGAACAGAGAGGCTGATTCAGACACAACCCTTCATCCTGACCAGGTTGTTTGCAATGGAAGATGACGTTTGCTCTCTCAGGTCCTTCATGGCTGCCTACATCTTCTCCAGGGATCACTTCTTCATGGACCTTTGAGTTTTACAACAGGTGGAAGATTCTCTACATTCCTGTATTGTAAGACCAACTTGGTCCCTGCTCTTCTGTAAAGTTAGATTGAGGGAACAGTGTATGGTTAGGGTTAATAACAGGTTTGATTTGGGTTAGGAATTATTCTAATTGATGAATAATGGTATTGGGAACCTGTGATATTTATAAGAATATATAGGTGAAATATAAGTATGAAAACAAAAATCTAGGTAAGATTTGAAGCCCAGAAGGGCATTGCGCTATTGATTGGGATACTTAGCTTTGATATACGTTCTGCACAGGTGTTTCAGATAAATCGATAATCAATGGCATAGGACCTTGTACCTTGGATGATTGAATGTAGAAGTGAACATCCACTAGAACAGGGATAGTCGGTAGGATTAGGAAGATATTCGATAAGTTTCAGAAGAAGACTGAGTACAGAATTTGGACCAAAAGTTCTTTAGCAATAGTGTATCGGGTAGAGAGTGAATGTAAATGTCAGCACACGTGAAGGGTCAGTCACAATGGTGAACTGGGGAAAATATTTAGGTAAGCAGACATCAATAGAGACATTAGGAAATCAGGCAAAGTATAAATTGAGTGATAGGATTAGACATTTGCAACAGGGTTGAGGTTCAAAATATAGTCTTAAGAAGAAACAGATATGTAGTCACCAATAGGATTGACATTTGAGAGCATTAGGCACACTGGACATGAATGTTTTCAGTAATCTATGCTCACTTTTCATTTAGGCTTTGATACAATCATAAGTGTGACCTCTTCTTTTTGTGTCCAGAATATTACTGTGATAAAATGTATATGTAGATTAGGTGACATGAGTATTTCTTCCACCATTTCTGGGAGCAACATTTTGAAGATGAAAAAATTAGTATTGGGGTTACAAATAGATTTACTCTGTGTCTATGAACATAGAGATAATTTATGAATAGACGATACTGTGATTAAATATTATAACTTGTTCCAACTTTAAATATTCGATTGAATTGATATCTGAAAATAAACAGAAAATCGTATATTTATATGCAATCATTCATTCCAACCAGAAATACATCTAATGGTAATATTAGGGTTATGGTTTATCATGAAGAGTGTGTCAGTTTTTCTTCAAAATGATTATGGAAATCGAAAAAAAAAGCGTTTGGAAAGAAGTCTCATGAAAAAACAATCAAGTAACCTGGAGGAATACATGTGTTCTGAATCAGGAAATGATTGAAAGTGAATCAAAATCCTATAAATTATTGAAGTTGTTGATGAAATATATATCCTATGATGTGTATAAACTGAACAAATAGTAATGTACCAGTGTTGAATAAAATGAACTTCAACATAGACATCATATCCAAGAGGAATCTAGTTGCATTGATGTTAAACTGGGTCAGTAACTGTAGAAATATTAGGATTGTATGCACCACTCACTGAAGTTAGTTTTCAGTACTATAAAACAAATATGTAATTCAGGTGGATGAATATTTCTGAGAATAATATTGTGAAAAGTTGATTATAAATCCACATACATGAACATGAATGAATTTAGGTAGTATATGTAAGACACATATATTTCATATTTTGAAATATTTGGAGAGTGTATATATATATATATATATATATATATATATATACACCCACACACACACACACACAACACACACACCCAGGCAATAAAATGTAGCAATATATATGCCAATCGAAATTCATCATGAAGTATATATCATCCACAGATGCAAAAATATTTAATTTACTGAACATGGATTTATGTATAATGTTGTTCTACTAGGAGGCTCACCCATAGGTTGAATTTTCTGTTCCAACAGCGTTTAGGAGGAGTGATCTCTTCTCACAATTTGTATCTTCCAAGTCAGCCACCTCACAAGAATGTACATCTGATACCAGGTAGGATTCTATATGTGCATATAAAAATACATGTGCTGAATCGGCTACAGAGAAAGGGAGACAGGAATTCACATATTTGTTAACTTTAAAAACACATGGAGAACTATTTCAATTAAAAATTAACTAGATTTATAACACCTACCCTATATCATGCAAAAGGCAAGTGCAACTATACACCATGCCTCCTCTGAAATGCTTGTATTTCTATTCTGTTTGGGTTATTTTTCTCCATCATATTAGGATTTGTCATCAGAGTCTAGGAGGGTATGGGTTAGTGTCAGATGGCCCGGCTGGCAGGACACATCAACTTGGGTGTCGATCCTAGTTGGGGAGGAATGAAGGGACAAGAGACACGAGAGATGACAGCAAGACAGGAGTTCTGATCATGCTGCAAACTTTTATTATTCTCAGAGGGTATTTATATGCTGCGGATGGGAAAGCTCTCTTATCGGCAGTTGCTGGATGTCTTCACAGGGTGAGATAACCTCAGGATGTTTCAGGTAGACAGATGGTAGCCGGATGTCAAAAGGAGATAGATGGCTGTGGGATGTCTCCCAGGCAGGTTGTGTCCCAGGGGGATGTTTCTTGTGTCAGTCTATTTTTTGAAGGAGAACTTCCTTCTAGCCCCTGACATCTCCCCTTTTGTTATATAAAATATTCGACCATACCTTACAGGCCATGGATTTAGGGGGTGATAGTGGCTCTGTTTCTCTAGGATGCCTTAGAATATCTCCTGATTTGAGCGAGCATCTTTCCTAGGAGATTTCGTGTTGGCTTTGGCATGTTTTTGGAGGAGCCGTCTTTGAGGGGATAGCATGCCAACCGCCATGCACCAGAGCGTGTCATTCAGAGGTCTTGTGTTTGGGGATCCGTGGATCCATCCTCCTGCAGTCCTTCCTGGACCCTCCGTTATTATGGCCTAACGTGCTCATTCCAAGGGTGTGTCCTCCCCCAAGCGGAGGGGCCCATGGAGAAGGAACCCTTATTGCAAGGGTAGAAGATGGTTGCTCAGAGCTGTTACTTATAGTTTTCTGTAAGAAAGAGAGATCTGTGGGGATGTAAACTTAATAAGCCTGTGAGAAGGGTTGAAGATTCTTTTAAATGTTGGCAGTGCTGTCTTCCATCTCCAGACCATGATAGTGGACCTGTATGGGCTTAGAAACCAAAATATTAATCTGTTCTTTAATAAATTGTACCAGCCTCTTTATAATGCAGGGGCCTATGGACACCATTAAAAGTAAACCCAACAAAGGGACTAATAGGGGAAGAAGGTAGGGTAGAAATCCATTATGCCCAATCCAGAGGGGATTTTCAAATAGTTCCCTTTGTCTCTTTTCTGGATCTTCTTGAAGCTGCTTAATTTTAATGCGTACTATGCCTGATTTATTGGCATAAAAGCAGCATCGTTCCCCTAAGGCTAAGCAAATACCTCCCTGGTTAGCTGTCAGCAAATCTAAGCCCCGTCTGTTTTGAAGGAACACTTCTGCCAGGGAATTTATTTGGTCCTGCAAATCTTTAAAGGTTCCTGATAAAGTTTGTACATAATTTATAAGTTGTTGAGACAGGCGATGGTAAGAGTGAATAGCCGTGCCTAAGCCACTGTACCTGTGCCCACAGCAGCTGTTATTCCAAGGCTGGCAATGAGTGGTAAAGCCTGTATTGCCCACCTATGTCTTTTGACTAAAGTGTCTAGGCTAGAAATTGGTAGAGGTTCATCTCCTGGGACAATAGTTATATCAGGGAGTAATAAAGCAAGAACACAACCAATGGTCCAATTCGCTGGAAGCGTGGGAAGGCCGAGTTTCCTCCACACATAAAAACTGTGCCATTGGAGGAACAAAGAGATGGGGTGGGTGAGGAATAATTTTATACTGTTGAGCAATTTCTAAAGGAAGTAAGTCGAACATCAGTATCATAGGTATTATTCTGCATCGCGCCTAAAAGAAATAATGTAAAAGTGCCTATAGGCTGTACTTTAAAGGGAAATCCGGGTTGGCATGTATTATCATTGTCCATGATAGAATTAATAGGAACTGCCATAGGCATGATTGCCCCTGCTGTCATGCACAGCCAGCAATCACCAGCAAGGGTGGGGTTCGAATTATTAAGCTAGGAGAATGTAGTTTGCAAAATATCTAATGTATTGGTATCTAAACCTGGGAACTGGGATTTAGGCTACATTAAGGGATGATATGTGAGCTCAGGGATTTGGGGTTTCAAAAGTTTGATTATCTGAGGATGCTTGACAGAATAAGTGGGTCCTCCACCATCAGAGACCCCTGTAGGGGCCTTAATGGGCCAGTAGGAACCTTTTCCGACAGTGCCTTGGCACCCAGCTGACTGTAGCTTGGTGTATTTGCCATCTCCTCCATGGTCAAAGAGAATGGGGGTATAATGAATAGTGGTCCCCCTGCTGCATGAGTTTTAGTTAGGGAGGCTTCAAAAAATTGTTCTCCCTGTTTATTAACACAAAGTGAAGCCGACACATTACAAGAGACATGCATCGCCTGGGTATGCGTACAAGTTGCAGAACAATTTTGGAGAGCTTTACTTGTACTAGGGGGAATAATCTTTGGCTTGTTAACACATACCCATTTAGGCTGATGAACTCCTCCGAGATTATGGTCAACCTTGGCACGGAGGTAAGTCACCTTAGTCATGCAGTCAGCAGTCTGGGTCCAACTAGTGGGAGCCTCAGTCCAAAATCCTCCTTTGCATTCACGGGGGGGGGGCAAAAAGGTACTCCATGATGTTGGAAATTGGAGGTCCAAGGTCTCCGTGTTCAAACCTGTTCAGCAGAAGTGCCTTAAGCAGGATCCTCGCACAGATTCTTGGCTGTATCTGAAATGGAGGAAAATTTGTCCTCAGGGGGAGGGCCTCCGTCCCTGGGTTGAGGTAAGTAATTTACCTGTTTAACCAGGCATTCTGGTAACCATCTTGGGGATGCTTGCTCTTGGTCCAAAACACAAGCTGAGCCTCATCCCCTGATGAGGATAGGATCTGGGCGTTTTCATTTATTTGTAATGGGATTGCACCACATAACAGGTGAGCGAACAGAATTGGACGAAGGATGCCAGTGTCTGTCTGTGGCCAAATGGCCTTCACTGTCTAAGGTAAGAAAAATAAGGGCAAATAATGCATGGTTAAGGCGATCCCTGGGAGTGGTAAATACAAGGGCGGAAGCCTTAAGACGGGATAGCCAAGTCTTTAAGCTAAGCTGGGCAAGTTCCACATGCCTTGGCCCTGAGAGTTGTATGGAATTTCAGTAGTATGACAAAATTGCAAGGTAGCACAAAACTGTTTAAACTTGGCACTGGTATATGCAAGACATTTATCAGTTTTAATATGTATTGGTTTACCCATTACGAAAAAGGCTGAAACAAGATGAGAAAGGACATCTTTGGTAGCCTCTCCAGAATGTGGTGATGCAAAACTAAAGCCGCTGAAGGTATCTATAGAAATGTATATATATTTGGTTTTTCAAAATTCAGGAAAATGAATAACATCCATTTGCTAAACCTGATTGGGCTGTAATCCTCGGGGGTTAACTCCCAAGTGTTGAATGGGGAGGGAGACAGTGCAACCAGGGCATGCTTTTACTATTTCTCATGCATGTTGCCTGGTAATTTTCCAAAGTAATCGATGGCTCTGGGAATTTGGATGGTGAAGATTTTGTAACTCCATGGCCTTTTGAATGGAGCCAACAAAAATTGGAAAGATGGAACGTGTTGCTGCATCAGCTTGGGCATTACCTTGTGTTAGAGGGCTCAGAAGGTCAGAGTGTGTCATGATGTGTCCTAAGGAAAATGCATGTTTTCTGGCCTGAATTAGCTGCTGAAGCTGGTGAAACAGAAAGGGGGAATTGGAAGAAGCCATAATGGTGGGTGAAATCTCCAGCAGGGGCACAGAAAGAGCAATGTAGGCACTGTCTGTATAAATATTAACAAGATTATCAAAAAAACTTTATGAAAACTTGTGTTATCGTGAACAATTCCACAAACTGAGCTGACTGATAGACAGTATCAAAGGTGGTAAGCTTGTTATTGACAACAAAGACTGCACGGCCATTACTGGAACCATCTGTAAAGACAGTAAGTTCTTGAGGAATGGGAGCCTTTTGAGTAATTTTGGGAAAAATAAATGAATGTAACTGGACAAAATTTAAAACGGGGTCATTGGGGATGTGGTTATGAATTGTTCCCAAAAAGCCTGATAGGGCAATACCCCATTGATCCATGTCTCTAGTAAAAATTGTAGTAAGTGTTTGGTCCTTAGTATATGGAATTAAAATATTATCAGGGTCTTTGCCAAAATGTTGTCGAGAAAGCAAACGACCTTTAAAAATAAGAGAAGCTACCTGAGCAAGATAAACAGTAATAACCTTGGAGGATGTGGTGGATACAAGGACCAAAAGCAAGGGGCAGCCTTTATTTTTAAAATGTGGATCTCGCTGCCAAAATATTCCTGTGGGTGTATGAGGAGTGTGGAAAATAACCAGAACCAGAGGAAGGTTATAAGAAATTTGTGTAACAAACTTTTGGGCAATGGCTTCTGTGGCTTGGTTTAATGCATGTCATGCCTCGGGAGTAAGCTTTTGAGGGGAGGAGGGGTGGGAATCACCTATCAAAATATCATTAAGGGGCAAAAGTACACAAGTGGGTAATTTTAAATATGTTCCTAGCAATTGAATATCCCCCAGTAATATTTGAAAATCATTAAGTGTGTGAAGATGGTAAACACATAGTTGTATTTTAGGAATTTGGATCTGATTATCTTGAAGTTTAAGGCCCAAATAGGTATAAGGGTCCTGTGTTTGAAACTTATCTGGAGCTATCTGTAGTCCCAAGGTAGTGAGGTTTTGTAAAAGTCCAAGTAACAATTATTAAGGTCATGGGTATTAGGTGCAGCAATTAACAAATCATCCATATAATGTAAAATATAATTTTGTGCTCATCGCTCTCTCACAGGGTCTACTGCTTGAGCAA
Organism: Callospermophilus lateralis; assembly: GCF_048772815.1. Taxonomy (NCBI): domain Eukaryota; kingdom Metazoa; phylum Chordata; class Mammalia; order Rodentia; family Sciuridae; genus Callospermophilus; species Callospermophilus lateralis. The sequence continues at coordinate 214,140 of NW_027517506.1, read as the reverse complement.
CGTGTTTTTGGCAAAGACTAGAGCTGTTGGCCATACCTTGGGGAAGAACCTTCCATTGAAATCTCTGCATAGGGCCCTGAAAATTAATGTGAGGGAGACTAAAGGCAAAATAGGGTCTATCCTCAGGATGTAAAAAGATGGTAAAAAAGCAATCTTTTAAGTCAATAACCATTTTACAATAGTTTTTTGGAATCGCCACTGGTGTGGGAATGCCTGGCTGTAGTGCTCCCATCGGGCGCATAACTTTATTAGTGGCACACAAATATTGTAAAAGGCACCACTTGCCTGATTTTTTCTTGATAATAAAAATAGGAGTAATCCATGATGAGGTTGAGGGCTTTACATGGCCGGCTGCAAGCTGTTCCTGCACTAACGTGGAGGCAGCCTCCAATTTTTCTTGGGTAAGGGGCCACTGATCCACCAACACAGGAGTCTGAGTCTCCCAAATAATTTTATCTGCATGGGGTACAGGAGGGTCAGGGACTGACACTAAAAATCTGAATACACAAGTCCACATGTATTTGTTTTTGTATGGGTTGTATAGCCTCCACCAGTCCTTGTTTCAGTATCCCCAGGCCTGTACCAGGAACAAAATTCATAGGAAGCATTTGATGAGTCACCATGGAATTGGGACTGGCGAGAATAACTTCCAATAACTCAAAATATCTCCTCCCTATACGTTAACAGGGAGGTCAGAATCAACGAAAGGAGTGACAGTTGACTTATTACCATCTTTATCAGTGCAGCTAATAGACCTAGAGCTGACCAGAGGATTTTTTTATTTTCCTATCCCTTTAAGGTCAGTCAAGGATGGAGTGAGGGGCTAACCTGATGGCTTGTATTTTTGAGAAATAATTGTGGCATCAGCTCCAATATCTAGAACTCTTTGGAATTCCTTTCCTTCAGTAAGTAAGGTAAGGGTGGGTCTATTGTGAGAAATGGGCTGAACCCAATACACATCAGAGAAGCCCAAGAAGGCAGTCCCTCGAGGTAGGTTTGGGTTTTGGAAATGCCTCCTGAATCCAAGGGAAGGAGAATTAATTGTGAAGGTCTTGTTCCTGCTGGGATGGCGGCAACTCCATTAATAGCAGTGGCCAGTATTTTTATTTCTCCAGTGAAATCATTATCATTAATGCCAACGAAGACCTGAACACCTTGTATGGTAGTGGAGGTTCTTCCAAGATTAAGGGCACATGTATGAGATGGAGGGGGACCCATAATTTCATTGGGTATTAACTGGGGCCCTTGCATTGGGTCTAATATTGTATTTGTGGCAGCACAGAGGTCCAATTTTGTGCTGCCTGGGGTGGCTAGTTGGAGGGAGGCAATTGTGGAGAAGGATTTTGTGGTAGGTTGGGAGTTTAGGAGGGAACAAACTTTATTGCTCCTGTGTTTGTCGTGGGGGATGTTGTGGCCGGGGGCTGGCCCCGCAGGGAGTTTCCCGAGAAGTAGGAAGAAATAGGCTGTGTGAGGGCATTTGTCTTAGATCTACACTCACTGGCCCAGTGATGACCTTTACCACTTCTATGGAAAAGGGTAGCTGGGGGCGGTTAAGCCCCAGTTTGAGGAGACGCTATTCCTAGGCTTTGTTTGCCTGTGGGACACTCACATGCAAAATGGCCAGGTTGTTTACAAGTAAAGCAAGTACGTGAGCCAGGATTGTGAAAGGCCTTGGTAAAGGCGGTCCCTAAAGCCAGACCCATGGCATGGGCTGCACCCACGTCTGCACAGAGTCTAATAACTTCAGAAAGTTTCCCTTTATCCTTATGTGGTTGAAGAACATTCTGACATGCTGGGTTAGCATTTTCAAAGGCAAGATGTTTTACATAGGTGCTTTCACCTTCGCTTGGTAAATCCTATAGGCTGTGGCACGGTCCTGAGAGGTCGCGGGTGTTCTGAATGGTTGAGAGCTGCTTCCTTCTCCAAGATAGCGTCCTCCCCAGGGGTCAATGTGTCTCTGGGATTTAAAACTGGATAAAGGTGGTTTTTAATCATTGGAGCCTTATTAATTAGGGTCGTATTTTGAGGGGGACCAGGAAGGTTCTCAGGGTCCTGGGAAGACTGAGAAGGTTCTATGTCTATACTAATGATGGGCATGCAGAGGGGGGACGAGAGGTCTTTTGCATAATCTCTTCCCCAATCCTGACAAGTTGTAAGGTACCATTGTCAAAGCGAAAACTTTTAAGAATTTCATTAATTAAGTTCCATTAAGAAAAGGTGGGAACTGGCATTTTTTCTGGGCCAAAGGATTCATAATAATCTTTTAAACAGTCTCCTACTCTAAGCCATTTTTGCCATCAATGGTCCCTTCAAGAGGAAACCATGGACACAATTCTCCTATGTATGAAAAGAAAAATTTTAAGTCCTTTTTCTTAACATGTGCCCCTCATGTCTTGAAGGACTCCTTGAGGCCTGAAATAAACAAATCATGTGACGATACTGCTTGTCACATGGTGCGTCACTCACCGTGCATCATCCCCACCTTCCTCCTGGATATGTCTCCGGGTGGTGTCTGCTGAGGCGATCGTGAGCTCCTCTTGACCAAGTCTTCCAGGAGGAAGGGGTTCCCCCTCAGTCAAAGGCTTGAGCCCCAGTCGGTGGGCGCCAGATGTCCCGGCCGGCAGGACACATCAACGTGGTCAGCGAACCTAGATGGGGAGGAATGAAGGGACCAGAGGCATGAGAGATGAGAGCAACACAGGAGTTCTGATCAAGCTGCAAAATTTTATTGTTCACACATGGGTATTAATATGCTGGATATGGGAAAGCTCTCTTATCAGCAGTTTCTGGATGTCTTCACAAGGTGAGATAACTTCAGGATGTTTCTGGAAGAAAGATGGCCACAGGATGTCTCAGGGACATATATGGCTACAGGATGTCTTCCAGACAGGATGTCTCCTGGGGGCTGTTTCTTGTAAGTGTCAGGCTGTTCTTTGAAGAAGAATTCCTTCTACCCCTGACAGTCAGGGATTCAGTATTTCGAATGGAAAATTCGAAAATGAATCCAATGTGTAGGCAAATATGTGCTACCCAAAAATCTTCCCACTCTCATTCAGAACAATGCCTTGACATTTCCTTCACTCCAAGTAAGACATAATTAGAGGAGAAGAGTTAGAAATCTGTGAATACATATCGGTAATGGAAAATGCTCAGGAGTTCACAACCTTCGAGGTTGTAGAGGAGTTTCCAAAAGTAAAGGACAGGGTAAAAACTCCAAAAACATGGAGCTCTGCTGGCCTAAAGACTTCTTGAGAAACTGCTTCTGAGATTGGGCACCTGAAATATATGTTGATGACAGGAGCTTTAGCTTCCTTTGTAGTGAGACCATCAAAGCTGGGTCTGCATCTATATGACCTGGAGGACATGGTTTCTTTTTTTCCTATGAACATGAAGCAGTAGGGCTGAATTCTCTCTTTATAGGTAAACTGTTGCCACTGGGGGCTAAGTGTCTTGCAGTGTGGACTGTGAAGCCATTTGGTCATCCTCCACTTTTCGTGGTGTTTCTTGCAGCTGCACTGGGAGTTTGGTATTTGCTTCACAAAATACGAGAAGTTCAACTGGGACACAGTGATGGAGGGAGTTCTGTCATGTGTGGTGGGTAAGGGTCTGCAGGAGAATGCACCAACCTGGCTTATATCCCACATAGCTTGCCCCCTTGACCACAGCAATCTGATTCTAAACATTGCCCTTCAACCTGTCCATATAAGAAGATGCCTTTACATACAAGGGTATGGGGGCTGCACTATATCAGTCACAAGGCATTTGAAAGCCAATGGCATATCCACATCAGCCCACCACAGATGTTTTAACACACACCTGCACACCACTGCTCTAGGCCGACTACTCATCAGGCTCCAAGTTACTGGCATCTCTGTTCTACACCATTTTCATGAAACCCAGTCAATCAAGGCACTGTCTGGTACATTCATGATCAGTAATAGGACACCTAAAGGTTCTCCAGTGCCACCAGGTGATGGGAATTTCCAAACTTTAATGATATTTATCTAGGCATTTTTCATGGATGAAGTTGAAGGCACTGTGGGTTTCAATTTATTCAGGAACCATTAAATGGAGAAGAAGCTCATTTCAATGAAAGCTCTGGAGAATTATAACAGGCAAGGCTTCCCAAAGACAGGCTAAAAGGTCACATTAAGCCAGGCATTTGAGGTCTACAATGTGAGGTCCATGTGTGTTTTGACTTGCAACGATGGCTGCCAAGTCTTTAAGAATAAAATCATGTGATGTCCTTCCTGAGATTTCCAGTGCTCTTCGGAAAGCCTCCCTGGGCCTAGATCTCAGTTTCCAAGGGCGACTCTCATGCGTGGCCTCCTAAAATCCCAACACAATACATGGCAATACTTCTTTGAGGTCAGTTCCAGAACTCAGTCTCTAAGGGGAATCACATAAGGGTTCAAGCCCAGGTGGACATAGCCATGTCTTCCAACGGCCACAAAAATGACCACAATTAAAACCAAAACACTCCCACATGACACACCTGATGCAAAGACCTTCCTGACTTTCAGGGCAACAGAAGAATCGGTAAGCAAAATGTCCAAAGCAGGGTTTTTCCAATGAGGCATTCCTGGTCTCACTGATATCTGAGCTTTCTGAGATGCTCGCCATTCCCTTCAGCTATCCAGTACATGGCCATGTCACAGAGATTTGAGGTGGTACATATATTTGACACAAAACTATGAGCCTATTCTGGAGAGTGCACACAATTCAGGAAGAAAACAGGAACTTAAGAAGTTAGCAGGTGTTCCCCATCGATAAGTCATGCCGCAGTCCATTCATGAGTTGTGCAGGATGAAAGCTGAGAAGCTTTCTACTAGACAGGACTCACCAATTGATGCATTTTCTTTTCTAATGTCTACAACCAGGGACACAGTGGTATAAACAGACATAGAAACACTCGCCTTGTCAAATGACTTACTAGAAACAGTTCCCTCCAAACCAAACAAACCGCCATTCCTACCTATTCTCAGAATATGAGACAAAACCACAAACCCACACCCACACCCACAAAGACACCTCCTTCCCCCATGCAGGTCTGTGACTATCCGGAGTGTCCTCTGACTGGTGGGCCATACTATGTTCCAATGAAATGGCCTGTCCTGTCTCAGATCTGGTCTCCTTGGCCAACTCTGTGAAGTTGTCAGGAGCCAGCAGTGAGCCACTACCTACTTTCTCAGGAAAAGCCCCTCTTCAGAGCTTTCCTGGTTTTGGCCGTCCTCACATCAGTAGGTAGCAAGAATGACTGACTCTGTCCTTGGTAAGTCCAAACAAGTGAGACCACTGGGACTGGGACTGCCTCTTGGTGCCTGGCTTCTTGGATACCAAGTTCAGAGAGTTCCATCAACAAAGAAGTGAGGTGAGGTCACTTCCTTAAGGAACTGAATCAGATCACTGCCTTGGTAACCACTTTGTCCTAACAGTTGCTTCCAAGACTACCATGAGATGGAGGCTGCCCCTACTTTCTGTGACACTTTCACAAGGTAGAATGGTATATCAACCATAGGCACCTAGGAACAGCTCTCCACACCAACCTGGTTTGGTCCATCTTCTCTACATTAAGAAGAGAGAGGCTGATTCATAAACAACCCTTCATCCTGACCAGGTTGTTTTCCATGGAAGCTGACTTTTGCTCTCTCAGGTCCTTCATAGTTGTCTACATCTTCTCCAGGGATCATTTCTGCATGGACCTTGAGGTTCTCAGGAGGTGGAAGATCCCCTACATTCCTGTATTGTAAGACCAACTCTGTCCCTGCTCTTCTGTAAAGTTAGATTGAGGGAACAGTGTATGGTTAGGGTTAATAATATGTTCAATTTGAATTAGGAATCATTCTGCTGGATGAATAATGGTACTGGGAACCTGCGACATTTATAAGTATATATAGGTGAAATATATGTATGAAAACAGAAATCTAAGTAAGATTTGAAGCGCAGAATGGGGATGGGCCCTTGATTGTGATACTTAGCGTTGAATTATGTTCTGCACAGATGTCTGAGATAGATCGATATACAATGGCATTAGACCCTGTACCTTGGATTATTGAATGTATAAGAGAACATCCAGTCAAAAAGGGATAATGGGTAGGATTAGGAAGATAGTCAGTAGGTTTAAGAAGAAGAGTGAGTATAGGATTTGGAACAAAAGTTCCTTAGCAATAGGGTTTGGATTAGAGTGTGAATGTAAGTGTCAGCACAATTGAAGAGTCAGTCACAATGATGAACTGCGGAAAGTATGTAGGAAAGCTGATATAAATAGAGACATTATGAAATCAGGAAAAGTATAAAGTGAGAGATAGGATTAGATATTTTCAACAGGGTTGAGTTTGAATATATAATCTTAGCAAGAAACAAATATGTTGTCACAAATAGGATTGAATTTTGAGAGCATTAGCCAAACTTGATATGGATGGTTTTAGTAATCCATGTTCACTTTACATTTAGGCTTTCGTGCAAACATAAGTGTGACCATTTCTTTTTGTGTCCAGAATATTACTCTGATAAAATGTATATGTAGATCAGATGACATGAGTATTTCTTCCACCATTACTGGGAGCAAAATTTTGAAGACGTATAAATTAGTATTGGGTTTACAAAGAGGTGTACTCTGTGTCTATGAATATAGAGACAATGCATGAATAGACAATAGTGTGAATAAATAATATAACTGGTTCCACTTTAAATAATGGATTGATTTGATATCTGAAAATATATAAGAAATCTTATATTGATATACAATCATTCATTCCAACCAGTTATACATCTAATAGTAATATTAGGGTTATAGTTTATCATGAAGGGTGTGTGAGTTTTGCTTCAAATTTGATTATGGAAATCGAAAATAATATGTTTGGAATGAAGTCTCATGAAAAAACCAGTCAAGAAACATGGAGGATTACATGTGTTCTAAAGCAGAAAATGATTGAAAGTGAAACAAATGCCTATAATTTTGCTAACGTATGGATGAAATATATATCCTATAATGTGCATAAACTGAAGAAATTGTAACATACCAGTGGTGAATAAAAATGAACATCAAAATACACATCATGTCCCATAGGAATCTACTTGCATTGATGACAAACTGGATCAATTATTGTAGAAATATTAGGATTTGTATCCACCATTCACTGAAGTTATTTTTCATTTCTAGGAAAAAATATGTATTTCAGGTGGATGAATATTTCCGTGAATAATCTTGTGAAATGTTAACTCTAAATCCACATACATGAATATGAATGAATTTAGGGAGTGTATAATAAGACACATATATTTTATATTTTAAAAAAATTTAGTGTGTGTGTGTGTGTATATATATATATATATACACACACACACACACACACACACACACACACACACACAGAGAGACACTAAAAATTAGTAATACATATGCCAATCGAAATTCACCATGAAATATATATCATCCACAGATCCAAAAATATTCATTTTACTGAACATGGATTTATGTATAATGTTGTTCAACTAGGAAGCTCACCCATAGTTTGAAATTTCAGTTTCAACAGCGTTTAGGCGGAGTGATCTATTCTCACAATTTCTATCTGCCAAGTCAGCCACCTCACAAGAGTGTACCTGTGGTACCAGGTAGAATTCTATATGTGTATATAAAAATACATGTGCTGAATAGGCTACAGAGAAAGGGAGAGAGGAATTCACATATTTGTTTACTTTAAGTACCCATGGAACTATTTCAATTAAAAATTAACTTGAATTATAACACCTACACTTTATCATGCAAAAGCCAAGTCTAACTATACACCATGCCTCCTCTGAAATGCTTGCATTTCTATTCTGTTTGGGTTATTTTACTCCAACATATTAGGATTAGTAGTAAGAGTCTATTAGGGTATGGGTTAGTGTCAGTTATTCAGTATTTCAAATGGAAAATAGGAAAATAAATCCAATGTGTATGCAAATATGTGCTACAAAAAATTCCCACTATCATCCAGAACAATGCCTTGACAATATCTTCGCCCCTAGTAAGACACAATTAGAGAAGAAGAGTTAGAAAATCTGTGAATACATACCTGGAATGGAAAATGTTCAGGAGTTCACAACCTTGGAGGTGGTAGAGGAGTTTCCAAAAGTAAGGGACAGTGTAAACACTCCACAAACATGGAGCTATGCTGGCATTAAGACTTCTTGAGAAACTGCCTCTGAGGTTGGACACTTGAAAAATATGTTGTTGTCAGGAGCTTTAGCTCCCTGTGTACGGAGACCATCAAAGCTGGGTCTGCATCTATGTGACCTGGAGGATATGGTTTCTTATTTTCTAATGAACATGAGGAAGCAGTGATGAATTCTCTCTTTGTAGATAAACTGTGGCCACTGGGGGCTAAGTGTCTCCCTGTGTGGACTTTGAAGCCATTTGGTCATTCTCCAATTTTCGTGGTGTTTCTTGCTGCTGCACTGGGTGTTTTGTATTTGCTTCACAACATACAAGGATTTCAAATGGGTCACAGTGCTGGTGGGAGTCCTGTAAGGTGTGGTGGGTCAGGGTCTTCAGGAGAATGCACCAACCAGGCTTCTATCCCACATTTCTTGCTCCCTTGACCATAGCAACCTGATTCTGAACATTGCCCTGAAACCTGTCCATATAACCAGATGCCTTTTCATATAATTTTCTGCTGGCTGCACCAAGTCAGTCACAAGCCATTTGGAAGCCAATGACACACCCACATGGCCACACCGCAAATATATTATCAGACAACTGCACACCACTGCTCTAGGCCCACTACTCAGCAGGCTCCAACTTACTGGCATCTGTGTTCCACACCATTTTCAAGAACTCCAGTCAATCAAGGCACTGTCTGGTACACTCATGAGCAGCAATAGGACATCCAATGGTTCTCCAGTGCCACCTGGTCATTGGGAATTTCAAAAATTTCATGGTATTTATCTATCCATTGTTCAAGAATGAAGTTGGAGGCACTTTGGGGTTTTCATTCATCCAAGAACCATTAAATGGTGAGGAAGCTCATTTCAATGAAAGCTCTGGAGAACTCTCACAGGCAAGGCTTTCCAAAGAGTGGTCAAAATGTCATATGCAGACAGGCCCATTGAGGTCTAAAATGTGAGGTCCATGTGTGTTTTGACTCTTAACTATGGCTGCCAAGTCTTTCAGAATAAAATCATGTGATATCCTGGTTGAGATTCTCAGTGCTCTGTGGAAAGCCACCCAGGGCCCAATCTCAGGTTTCAAGGGTGACTCTCATGCGTGGCCTCCTACAATCCCAATACAATTAATGGCAATACTTCTCTGAGGTCAGTTCCAGAACTCAGTCTCGAAGGAGAATCACACCCGAGTTCAAGCCCATGTGGACCCAGTCATCTCTTCCAACCGCCACACAAATGACCACAATTGAAACCAAAACATTCCCACATGACCCTCATCTTCTTCCATATAGACACTCATCATAAACTCTTGCTGGAGGTTTCCATGAGGAGCGCAGCCCAAGGCAATGTCCAAAATATGCACCCTTGCCCGTCATTTGCCTAAAATGAGGGTGGCCTTGACACCCTTCCTGTGAACCAGGAGTGATCAAATAGGCCTGCCTTTAATACTGCTCTGCTTCTCCAATTTGAGGCCAACTGACTGTCAGGTATAGATTCTTTATGTGATTTGGCATCATGGGAGAACCCAAGCACTTCTGCAGGAGTTCAAAGAACTCATTTGACCCAGAGGATCCTATTCTCACTTGATGGAGGTTAGAAACCTAACAGAGGAAGGCAAGAAACTTCATCCACAATGACTGATATTTTTACCATTTTCGTTTTCAATACACACATGGGAACTTTCTTTATATCCATCAGGTGCTGAGAATCTAATCCATAGCCTGACCCAGAGGCAAGCAGCTGATTCAGACACATCCCTTTCGAAAGCAATTAAGCAAAGCACCACAGGTGATGCCCATTCATTTGCATTTAAAAACTGTTTACTTCAGGCTTCAAAAAGGAGTGGCCTGAGGTAAGGACCTTCCTGACATTCAGGGCAACAGAAAAATAGGTAAGCAGAAGGCCCAAAACAGTATTTCTCCACTGAGACTTTCCTGGTCACACTGATATCTGAGTTTCCTGAGATGCTCGCCATTCCATTCAGCTATCCAGTACATGGCCATGTCACAGAGCTTGGAGGTGTTACATATCTTGGACACAAAACCATGAGCCTATTCTGGGTAGTGGCCAAAATTTAGGAAGAAAACAGGAACTTAGGAAGATATTAGGGGTTGCCCATCCATAAAGCAACCTGCAGTCCAGTCATAAATTGGGTAGGATGAATGATGGAAAACTTTCTTCTAGACAGGACATATCCATTGATGCATTCTCTTTTCTTATGTCTACAACCACGGACACAGTGAGATACACAGATATAGAAACACTCACCTTGTCAAACGACTTTTTAGAAGCAGTCCACTCCAAACCAAACAAATCGCCTTTCCTACCTATTCTCAGAACATGAGACAAAACCACAAACTCACACCCACACCCACAAAGGCACTTCCTTCCCCCAATATGTCTGTGACAATCCGGAGTGGCCTCTGACTGTAGACCATATTGTTACCCTGAACTGGCCTGCCCTGTCTCAGATCTGGTCTCCGTGGCCAAATCTGTGAAGTTGTCAGGAGCCAGCGATGACCAACTACCTGTTTTCTTAGGAAAGGACCCTCTTCAGAGCTGTCCTGGCATTTGGCCATTCTCACATCAGTAGGTACCAAAAAAGACTCTCTCTGCCCTTGGTAAAACCAAACATGTGATCCCACTAGGACTGTTACTGGGACTGGCTCTGGATGCCTGGCTTCCTGAATCCCAAGTTCAGAGAGTTCCATCACCAAGTAAGTTAGGTGAAGTCACTTTCTTCATGAAATGAATGAGGTCACTGCCTTGGCAACCACTTTGTCCTAACAGTTGCTGCCAAGGGTCTCATGAGATGGAGGCTGTTCCTACTTTCTGTGACACTGTCACAAGTTAGAATGGTATATCAACCATATGCACCGGGGAACTTCTCTCCATACAGGCCTGCTTTGGTCCATCTTCTCTACATTAAGAAGAGAGAGGCTGATTCAGACACATCCTTTCATCCTGTCCAGGTTCTTTACCATGTCAGAAGACTTTTGCTCTCTTTGGTACTACATAGCTGCCTACAACTTCTCCAAGGATCATTTTTGCATTGACCTTTGAGGTTCTCAGCAGGTGGAAGATCCCCTACATTCCTGTATTGTAAGACCAACTCTATCCCTGCTCCTCTGTAAAGGTAGATTGAGGGAACAGCGTATGGTTAGGGTTAATAACAGGTTCGAATTCGGTTGGGAATCATTCTGCGGGATGAATAATGTTATTGGGACCCTGCGAAATTTAAAAGAATATATAGGTGAAATATAAGTTTGAAAACCCAAATCTATGTAAGTTTTGAAGCCCAGAAGTGTATTGGGCCCTTGGGTAGGATACTTAGCTTTGAATTATGTTCTGCACAGATGTCTCTGATTAATCGCTATACAATGGCATAGGACCTTTACCTTGGATGATTGAATGTCGAAGAGAACATGCAGTCAAAAAGGGATAGTCGATAGGATTAGGAAGATAGTCAGTAGGTTTAGAAAGAAGAGTGAGTATAGGATTTGGACAAAAACTTTTTTAGCAATAGGGTTTCGGGTAGAGAGTGAATGTAAATGTCAGCACATGTGAAGAGTCATTCACAATGATGAACTGGGGAAAATATGTAGGAAAGTAAATATCAATTGAGACAAAAGGAAATCAGGCAAAGTATAATGTGAGTTATAGGATTAGACATTTTCAACAGGGTTGAGGTTGAATATATAATCTTAGCAAGAAACAAATATGTAGTCACCAATTGGATTGACATTTGAGAGCATTAGGCAACCTGGACATGGATGTTATTACTAATCCATGCTCACTTTCCATTTAGGCTTTGGTACAATCATAAGTGTGATCTTTGCATTTTGTGTCCATAATATTACTGTAATAAAATATATATGTAGATCAGGTGACATGAGTATATCTTCCACCATTTCTGGGAGCAATATTTTGAAGACGTATAAATTAGTATTGGGGGTACAAACAGGTGTACCCTGTTTCTATGAATATACAGATAATGCATGAATGGAACATACTCTGAATAAAACATATACTCATTCCACTATAAATAATGGATTGAATTGATATCTGAAAAAATACAGGAAATCAAATATTGATATACAGACATTCATTACAACCAGTTATACATCAATGATAATATTAGTATTAGGATTTTCATGAAGAGTGTGTGAGTTTTGCTTCAAAATTGATTATGGAAATCGAAAATAATGTGTTTGGAAAGAAGTCTCATGAAAAGAGCAGTAAAGAAACATGGAGGAATACATGTTTTCAGAAGCAGGAAGTGATTGAAAGTGAAACAAATTCCTATATATTTTTGAACTTTTGGATGAAATATATATGATGTGCATAAACTGAAGAAATAATAATGTCCCACTGTTGAATAAATATGAACGTCAAAATACATATCATGTCCCATAGGAATCTACTTGCATTGATGTTAAACTGGGTTAGTTACTGTAGAAATATTAGGATTTGTATACACCATTCACTGAAGTTAGTTGTCAGTACTAGGAAACAAATATGAATTTCAGGTGGATGAATAGTTTGGAAAATAATCTTGTGAAAAGTTGATTATAAATCCACATAAATGAATATGAATGGATTTAGGGCGTGTATAATAAGTCACATATATTACATATTTTGAAATATCTGGAGAGTATATATATATATATATATATATATATATATATATATAGAGAGAGAGAGAGAGAGAGAGAGAGAGAGAGACAGAGAGAGAGACAGAGAGAGAGACATTAAAAACTAACAATATATATGCCAATCAAAATACATCATGAAATATATATCATCCACAGATCCAAAAATATTCATTATACTGAACATGGATTGATGTATAATGTTGTTCAACTAGAAAGTTCACCCATAGTTTGAAATTTCAGTTCCAATAGCATTTACGAGGAGTGATCTCTTCTCACAATTTGTATCTGCCAAGTCAACCACCTCACAAGAATGTACGTGTGGTACCAGGTAGAATTCTATATGTGCATATAAAAATACATGTGCTTAATAGGCTACAGAGAAAGGGAGAAAGGAATTCACATATTTGTTAACTTTAAAAACACATGGAGAACTATTTCAAAAAAAATTTGCAAGATTTATAACTCCTACCCTATATTATGCAAAAGGCAAGTCCAAGTATACACCTTGCCTCCTCTGAACTGCTTGTACTTCTTTTCTGTTTTTTGTTATTTTTCTCCATCATATTAGGATTAGTAGTCAGAGTCTAGTTTGGAATTGGTTAGGGTTAGAGATTCAGTGTTTTAAAGGGAAATTGAAAAATGAATCCAATGTCTATGCAAATATGTGCTACCCCAAAATCTTCCCAGTCTCATCCAGAACAATGCCTTGACATTATCTTTTACCAAAGTAAGATACAGTTAGAGGAGAAGAGTTAGAAAATCTGTGAATACATATCTGGAATGGAATTTGCTCAGGAGTTCACAACCTTGAAGGTGGTAGCAGAGTTCAAAATAGTAAGGCAAAAGGTAAACACTCCTCAAACATGGAGCTCTGCTGGCCTAAAAAATTCTTGAGAAACTGCCTCTGAGGTTGGGCACTTGAAATACATGTTGTTTTCAGGAGATTTAGTTCTTTTATAGAGAGACCATCAAAGCTGGTTCTGCATATATGTGACCTGTAAGACATGGTTTCTTATTTTTCATTGAACATGTGGCAGCAGTGCTGAATTATTTTTTTGTAGCTAAACTGTGGACACTGGGGCTAAGTTTCTCCCTGTGCTAACTGGGAAGACATTTGTTCATCCTCCACTTTTAGTGGTGTTTCTTGCTGCTGCACTGGGAGTTTGGTATTTGCTTCACGAAATAAAGGAGGTCAATTGGGACACATTGTTGGAGGGAGTTCTGTCACGTGTGGTGGGTGAGGGTTTGCAGGAGAATGCAATAACCAGGCTTCTATCCCACATAGCTTTCCCCCTTGACCATAGCAACCTGATTCTGAACATTTCCCTGAAACCTCTCCATATAACAAGATGCCTTTATCTATTGGGTCTGTTGGCTGAAACCATATCAGTCACAAGCCATTTGGATGCCAATGGCAGTTTCACGTGGCCTCACCACAGATGTTTTGTCACACATCTGCTCACCACTGCTCTAGGCCCACTAATCAGCAGGCACCAACTAACTGGCATCTCTGTTCTACACCATTTTTATGAAACCCTGTCAATCAAGGCACTGTCTGGTATACTCATGATCAGCATCAGGACATCCAAAGGTTTTCCAGTGCCAACTGGTCATTGAAATTTCAAAAATTTCATGGTATTTATCTAGCCATTATTCAAGGAAGAAGTTGTAGTCACTGTGGGTTTCAATTCATTCAGGAACCATTAAATGTTAAGGAAGCTCATTTCAATGAAAGCTCTGGAGAACAATCACAGGCAAGGCATCCCAAATAGTGGCCAAAAGGTCACATGAAGCCAGGCCCATTGAGGTCTACAATGTGAGGTCCATGTGTGTTTTGACTCTCAACTATGGCTGCCAAGTTTTTCAGAATAAAATCATGTGATATCCTGGCTGAGATTCTCAGTGTTCTGTGGAAAGCCACCCTTGGCATAGATCTCAGTTTCCAAGGGCGACTCTCATGCGTGGCCTCCTAACATCCCCACACAATTCATGGCAATACTTCTCTGAGGTCAGTTCTACAACTCAGTCTCTAAGGAGTATTACACCAGAGTACAAGCCGAGGGGGACCCAGTCATCCCTTCCAACTGCCACACAAATTACCAAAATTAAAACCAAAACATTCCCACATGGCCCTCATCTTCTTCCACATAGACCCTCATTTTAAACTCTGGCTGGAGATTTTCATGAGGGGTGCAGCGCAAGAGAGTGTCCAAAATAAGCTCCCTTGGCCCTCATTTGCCTAAAGTCAGGGTGGCCTGGACACCACTCCTGTGAACCAGGAGTGATCAAATAGGCCTGCCATTACAACTACTCTGCTTCTCCAATTTGAGGCCTACTGACTGTGGGGTTTAGATTCTTTATGTGAAGTGGAATCATGAGAAAACCCAAGCACCTCTGCATGGCTTTGAAAAACTCATTTTACCCAAAGGATCCCTATACTCACTTGATGATTGTCTGCAACCTAATAGAGGAAGGAGAGAGACATCATCCACAATGACTGAATTTTGCCATTTTAGTTTTGGATGCACACATGGGATCTTTCTTTATATCCATCAGGTGCTGAAAATATAAGCCACAGCCTCACACAGGGCCAAGAGGCTGATTCAGACACATCCCATTCAAAGCAATTAAGCAAAGAGCCACGGGTGATGCCCAATCATTTCCATATGAAAACTGTTTTTTTCATGCTTATCAAAGGGGTGGCCTGAGGCAAAGACCTTCCTGTCATTCAGTGAAACAGAAAAATAGGTAAGCAAAAGGCACAAACATGGTTTCTCCACTGAGACTTACCTGGTCACACTGATATCTGAGTTTTCTAAGAAGCTCGCCATTACCTTCAGCTATTCAGTACATGGTCATGTGACAGAGCTTGGGGTGGTACCTATCTTGGACACAAAACCATGAGACTATTCTGCAGATTGGTCAGAATTCAGGAAGAAATCTGAAACTTAGGAAGATAGTAGGTGTTGCCCATCGATAAGGCAACCTGCAGTGCAGTCATAAATTGGGCAGGATGAATGCTGGGAAGCTTTCTACTAGACAGGACACATTCATTGATGCATTCTCTTTTCTAATGTCTACAACCAGGGACACAGTGTTATACACAGACATAGAAACACTTGCCTTGTCAAAAGACTATCTAGAAACAGTCCACTGCAAACCAGACATACCAGCTTTCCTAACTATTCTAAGAAAATGAGACAAAACCACAAACTCACACCCACAAACACAAAGCACCTCCTTCCCCCAAGTAAGTCTCTGAATATCCAGAGTGTCCTCTGACTAGCGGGCCCTACTATGTTCACCCGAAATGGCCTGTACTGTGGCAGATCTGGTCTCCTTGGCCAACTCTGTGTAGTTGTTAGGAGCCAGCGGTGAGTCACTACCTACTTACTAAGGAAAGGCCCGTCTTCAGAGCTCTCCTGATATTTGGCCATCCTCACATCAGTAGGTACCAAGAAAGACAGAATCTGTCATTGGTAAAACAAAACAAGTGAGCCCCCTGGTACTGGGACTGGGACTGGCTCTGGATGCCTGGCTTCCTGGATCCCAAGTTCAGAGAGTTCCATCACCAAAGAAGTAAGGTAGGTCACTTCCTTCAGGAACTGAATGAGGTCAATGCCTTGGCAAACACTTTGTCCTAATAGCTGCTTCCAAGGGTCCCATGAGATGGAGGCTGCCCCTACTTCCTGTGACACTGTCACAAGTTAGAATGGTATATCAACCATAGACACACAGGAACAGCTCTCCACACAGACCTTGTTTGGTCCATCTTTTCTACATTAAGAAGAAAGTGGCTGATTCAGACACACCCCTTCATCCTGACAAGGTTGTTTGCCATGGAAGATGACTTTTGCTCTCTCAGGTCCTTCATAGCTGCCTACCTCTTTTCCAGGGATCATGTCTGCATGGACCTTTGAGGTTCTCAGCAGGTGGAAGATCCCCTACATTCCTGTATTGTAAGACCAACTCTGTCCCTGCTCTTCTGTAAAGTTAGATTGAGGGAACAGTGTATGTTAAGGGTCAATAACATGTTGGATTTGGTTTAGGAATCATCCTGCAGAATGAATAATGGTATTTGAAACTGCGATATTTACTAGAATATATATGTGAAATATAAGTGTGAAACTAGAAATCTAGGTAACATTTGAAGCCCAGAAGGGCATTGGACCCTTGATTGTGATACTTAGAATAAAATTACATTCTGCACAGAGGTCTCAGATAGATCAATATACAATGGCATAAGACCTTGTACCTTGCTTGATTGAATGTAGAAGAGAATATCCAGTCAAAAAAGGATAGTCGGTAGGATTAGGAAGATAGTCGGTAGGTTTAGAAAAAGAATGAGTATAGGATTAGGAACAAATGTTTATTAGCAATAGGTTATCGATTAGAGTGTGAATGTAAATGTCAGCACATGTGAAGAGTCAGTCACAATGATGAACTGGGGAAAATATGTAGGAAACAGATAGAAATAGAGCCATAATGAAATCAGGCAATGTATAAAGTGAGGGATAGGATTAGACATTTTCAGTAGGGTTGAGTTTGAATATATAATCTTAAGAAGAAACAAATATGTAGTCACCAATGAGATTGATATTTGAGAGCATTAGGCAAGCTGGACATGGATGTTTTTAGTAATCCATGTTTACTTTCCTTTTAGGCTTTGGTACAAACATAAGTGTGAGCTTTGCATTTTGTGTTCCGAATATTTCTGTGATTAAATGTATAAGTAGATCAGGTGACATGAGTATTTCTTCCAACATTTCAGGGAGCAATATTTTGAAGACATATAAATTAGTATTGGGGGTATAAAGAAGTGTACACTGCGTCTATGAATATAGAGATAATGCATGAATAGACCATACTGTGAATAAATAATATAACTCGTTCCACTTTAAATAATGGATTGAATTTTTATCTGAAAATATATAAGAAATCCTATATCGTTATGCAATCATTAATTCCAACCAGTCATACATCTAATGGTAATATCAGAGTTATAATTCATCATAAAGTTTATGTGAGTTTTGCTTCAAAAGTGATTATGGAAATTGAAAGTAATGTGTCTTGAAAGAACTCTCATGAAAAGACCTGTCAAGAAACATGGAAGAATACATGTGTCCTGAAGCAGGAAGTGATTGAAAGTGAAACAAATTCCTGTAAATTTGCGAACTTGTGGGGAAATCTTAAGAGCCCCTCCCAGCTCTCCCTTGAGCGTGATAGCCAGACCAAGGGAATTAGGAGTGGCACGGGACTCGTGGTGCAGACCTCCAGGCCACCGCTCCCACCAGTGCTGAAAACTGAAGTCTCTTGCTCCAGCTTCTGGGGGCATGGCTTCCGGAGTGCAAGCAAATTTGCTGGGGGTTCTCAGGCCTAAGCTCTACAAATTTAGGGTCTGAGGGAGACAAACAGGGAGAGTGTTCCCAGGCGTTCATGAAAACAGGGCTCCTAGGAGCAGCAGACCTGGCATGTAGCCAGTATTGTGGTGAGTGTCACAGGTGAGTGGGGCCTGGCTTGAGGAAACACAAAAGAAGGTCCTAGGCACTCAGGATTGGACACCCACCCAGTCTGGGAGGAAGAGCTGCTGCACAGTGATTGGTTCCCACTTATTGAAAGGAGAAGCTTGGCCCAGTGGGCACAGCTCTACGTACTGGAAAAGAAGTTTATTGCAATCTATGACTGCATTTATTGTTATTATTATTATTTTAATTTGTTTTTTTTTTTTTTGTTTTTGTTTTTTTTTGTTTTCTTTTATTTTCATTTTTTTGTTGCTGTTCTTTAACTTTTAAAAAATGTTTTAAAATTTTTTATTTTATTTTATTTTTTTTTTCCGGTTCATGATGACCATCTGAGAACACAAATTTATTGCTTTTATTTTCCAAAATCCTCATAAAAGAACTTAAACACTATAAAAATAATCACACGGTATTACCATAAAACAACAAATGAAAGGGAAAAAACGTATTGGATCTCACCATTATGTATTCACACAACACACACCTGCACAATCCCCCCAAACTAAAAGTAAATAGCGGAAAGATCAGTAGAGTGGAGGGAAGGGAACAGAAAGAGGGAGGAAAGGAGAAAAAGAGGAAGTACTGGGGACTGAATTAGAGCAAATTATATTTCATGCTTTTATAATTATGCCAAAATGAATCTTAATGTTATGTATAATCTTAATGTTATGTATAAAAAGAACCAATTAAAAAAAGAAATATGATAGTATACCAGTGCTGTGTAGAGCCAATAAAAAAATACCTATACATAAACTAAAAAAAAATGTGAATTTTAAGAATAAACTGGAGTGGGCTAGAGTTGTGGATCAGTGGTAGAGCACTTGTCTAGCATGTGTGAGGCACTGGTTGGATTCTCAGCACTGCATATAAATTAATTAATTAAATAAGGATCCATCAACAACTAAAAAAACTAGTAAAAAAGAATAAATAATAAAAAATAAATGAAAGTGTGTAGAAAATGTCATTTGAAGTAAAAATACAAAATCAGCTCTAAGTTGTTTGCAACACAAACACACAAGTTAAGTGGTGTTTGAAAATACAGGGAGCAAAAGCTATTGTATAAAAATTTTATTGATAATTCCAGAAAATCTATTATTAATATCAATGTAAAATATGTATTTTAAGTGAAAGAACCTTTAATAAGACAGCAATTGTGTTAATTAATTAAAGAATCTAAAAATTAGATGAAAATATGATTTGTTTTTATTCAATGAAGCAAGATTAAATGTTTGAAATATGATTTTAAGGAGAAATATAGGCACCACAATAAGTTTTAGGAATTTTGTGGATACAAAGATAATTAACTTAGGACAACTTACTATGATAAATGAGTTTACTTTAGTAGAAAAATAGAATTTGCCCTCTGGAAACTGGGCACCCCTAATCCCCAAATCCCAAATCCAAAATGCCAAATCTAACGTGTTTTAGTACTGGAATGTGACAAGTGAAAAGTTTCCTACATGGCTTCATTTGACAGGTTACAGTCAAAATGCAGGTATACTAAAAATGTTGTATGAAATTTCCTCCAGGCTATGGGTCTAAGGCATGTATGAAATATAAATGAATTTCATATTTACACTTGAGTCTTATCCCCAAGATTATGTGTGTATAAATATTCCATAATTCCAAAAAAATCCAAAATCTGAAATGCTTCTTGTTCTAAGCATTTTTGATAAACAATACTTAACCTATATACAATTGTTTTCCCCACAACAAATAAACAAATTTAATAAAGTTAAAAACTTTCCAAAAATAAAATTTAAACATACTACAAAGCAAATAAATAACACATGAAATAATAATTTTTTTGGTGACTTAACAACTGGAAACTGTTTCATTTAACTTGCCCCTGGATCATAGATAAACTTCAAAATTATTTTCTTTTTTTTTTTTAAATGGCAAAATAATTTTATTTTATTTTATTTTTTTATTGGTTGTTCAAAACCCTACAAAGCTCTTGACATATCATATTTCATACATTAGCATACATTAGCTTCAAGTGAGTTATGAACTCCCTTTTTTAAACCAAGTAGAGATTGCAGAATCACATGGGTTACACATCCACATTTTTACATAATACCATACTAGTAACTGTTGTATTCTGCTGCCTTTCGTTTCCTCTGCAATCCCCCCTCCCCTCCCCTATTTTGTTATTATTATTTTTTAAAATTTTAATTTTAATTTTATATTATCATTATCATTTTTTTTAAAAAATCATTTTCATTCTTTATTTTCTATTTTTTCTATTGTATTTCATTTCTTTTCAATTTTCTTATTTCCCATTCCTTGCATTCTACCTGCCTACTCTCATTCTCTTTAGTGACTTTTTCCCTTCCCTTCTAAAATCTTTCCTCCCAAGCATCAAATAAATTTATAAGAGTAAACAGTAACTCAGCAGTCAAACAGAACAAGAAGTAACATGAGCAGCATAAACAAGCAAGGAAGAAAAGGAGAACAAACAACGAAGAACACCCTAAATATTCAGGAGGACCAGGATTCATGAGAAAAGTGGTCATATAAAGAACTCAAGGAATACCTTAGACAGATGGAATGGAAACTTAAAGAAGATACAAGACAGAAAATCCAAACAGTAAAAGAAAACATTGAAAATGAATTACATAAACATATAAAAGAAAAAGTTAAGCATCTTTATCAGTGCATAGAGATTATAAAAAAAATCAAACAATAATTCTAGAAATGAAGGAAATGATAAACCAAATTAAGAACTCCATTGAGAGTATCACTAACAGAGTGGAGCAAGTAGAAGCCAGAACGTCAGATAATGAAGACAAAATATATCATCTTGAAACGAGTCCAGCCAACTCAGAAAGGCTGGCAAAAAAATCACAAGAAAAACATCCAAGAGATTTGGGATAACATAAATAAAACCACACTTACGAGTCATCAGGATAGAGGAAGGTACAGAGACTCAAATCAAGGGAATGAGAAAACTGCTGAATGAAATAATTACAGAAAACATTCCAGAAATAAAAAAGGAAATGGATATACAAATTGTAGATGCATACAGGACAAGAGCACACAAAATCACAGTAGACAAATGCCAAGACACATTGTTATGAAGATATCCAATATACAGAACAAAGAGAAAATAATAAATCTACAAGAGAATGGAGGCAGAATACATTCAGTGGTAAACCAATAAGGTTAACAACGGATATTTGATCACAGATGCTGAAAGCGAGAAGATCCTGGAAAAACGTATTTCAAACACTGAAAGACAATGGATGCCAACCAAGAATTATGTATCCAGCATAATTAACCATCAGGTACTACAATAAAATAAGAATCTTTCATGATAAACAAAAGCTAAAAGAATTTGAAGCCAGAAAACAAGCTTTACAAAGCGTCTTGAGAAAAACACTACACAAGAAAGAAATGAAAAACAACAACCAAAACCATCAGTGGGAAGTACCTTGGTAATGACAGAGGCAGGGTGAAAGCTTATCATGGAGAAACAAACTAAATTTAAAAAAAGATAAATAATCAAACATGGCTGGCAGTACAAACCATACATCAATAGTAACTCTGAATGTAAATGGCTTCAACTCTCCAATAAAGCGACATAGGCTGGTAACTTGGATTAAATAAACAAATCCAACAATATGTTGCCTCCTGGAGACACATCTGAAATGCAAAGACACACAGGCTGAAGGTGAAAGGTTGGGAAAAAATACACCATGCACACTTATCCTCATAAACAAGCAGGGGTGGACATCCTCATATCAAATAAAATCGACTTCAAGACTAAGTTAATCAAAAGGGATAAGGAAGGACATTATATACTGTTAAAAGGAACCATTCACCAACAAGACATAACAATTATCAATATTTATGCACTAAATAATGGTGCTACGATGTTCATGAAACAAATTCTCCTCAAGCTCCAAAATGAAATAGACCTCAACACAATAATTATGGGTGACTTCAACACACATCTATCACCATTGGACAGATCCTCCAAACAAAAGTTGAATAAAGAAAGTATAGAACTCAATATCACAATCAATAACCAACATGTAACTGACATATATAGAATATATCAACCATCATCAGGTGGATATACTTTTTTCTCAGCAGCACATGGATCCTTCTCAAAAAAAGACTATATATGATGCCATAGGGCAACCCTCAGTAAATATAAAGGTGTGGAGATAATAACATGCATTTTATCTGATCATAATGGAATGAAACTGGAAATCAATGATAAAAGAAGGAAGGAAAAATTCTACATCACATGGAAAATGAACAATATGTTACTGAATGATCAATGGGTTACAGAAGACATAAAGGAGGAAATCAAAAAATTCTTAGAGATAAATGTAATTATAGACACAACATATCGGAATCTATGGGACACAATGAAAGCAGTTTTAAGAGGGAAATTCATCGCCTGGAGGTCATTCCTGAAAAAAAAGGAAAAACCAACAAATAAGTGAGCTCACACTTCATCTCAAAGCCCTAGAAAAGGAAGAGCAAAACAACAGCAAATTTAGCAGAAGGCAAGAAATTATTAAAATCAGAGTGGAAATCAACAAAATTGAAACAAAAGAAACTATTGAAAAAATTAACAAAACTAAAAGTTGCTTCTTCGAAAAAATAAATAAGATCAACAGACCCTTAGCCATGCTAAAGACGAAAAGAAGAGAAAGAACTCAAATTACTAACATATGGGATGAAAAAGGCAACATCACAACAGATGCTACAGAAATACAGAAGACAATTAGAAATTATTTTGAAAACCATTATTCCAATAAAATAGAAAATAGTGAAGACATCGATAAATTTCTTAAGTCATATGATTTGCCCAAACTGAGTCAGGAGGATACACACAATTTAAACCGACCAATATCAATGGATGAAATAGAAGAAGCAATCAAAAGACTACCAACCAAGAAAAGCCCAGGAACGGATGGCTATACAGCGGAGTTTTACAAAACCTTTAAAGAAGAATTAATACCAATACTTTTCAAGTTATTTCAGGAAATAGAAAAAGAGGGAGCTCTGCCAAATTCATTTTATGAGGCCAACATCACCCTAATTCCAAAACCAGAAAAAGACACCTCAAAGAAAGAGAACTACTGACCAATATATCTGATTAACCTAGATGCAAGAATCCTCAATAAAAATCTGCCTAATCGAATACAAAGGCAAATCAAAAAAATTGTTCACCAGGATCAAGTAGGATTCATCCCTGGTATGCAACGATGGTTCAATATACGAAAATCAATAAATGTTATTCATCACATCAATAGACTTAAAGATAGGAACTATATGTTCATCTCGATAGATGCAGAAAAAGCATTTGACAAAGTACAGCATCCCTTTATGTTCAAAACATTAGAAAAATAGGGATAACAGGAACTAACCTCGACATTGTAAAAGCTATCTATGCTAAGTCTCAGGCTAGCATCATTATGAATGGAGAAAAATGAAGGCATTCCCTCTAAAATCTGGAACAAGACAGGGATGCCCTCTGTCACCACTTCTATTCAATATAGTTCTCAAAACACTGGCCAGAGCAATTAGACAGACGAAAGAAATCAAAGGCATAAAAATAGGAAAATAAGAACGAAAATTATCACTATTTCCTGGTGACATGATTCTATACATAGAAGACCCAAAAGGGTCTACAAAAGAACTACTAGAACTAATAAATGAATTCAGCAAAGTGGCAGGATATACAATCAAAACGCATAAATCAAAGGCATTTCTGTATATCAGCGACAAACCTCCTGAAACAGAAATGAGGAAAAACACTCCATTCACAATACCCTCAAAAAAATTAAATACTTAAAAATCAACCAAACAAAAAAGGTGAAAGACTTATACAATGAAAACTACAGAACCCTAAAAAGAGAAGTAGAAGAAGATCTTAGAAGATGGAAAAATATACCCTGTTCCTGGATAGGCAGAACTAACATCATCAAAATGGCGAAATTACCAAAAGTTTTCTATAGGTTCAATGCAATGCCAATCAAAATCCCAATGGCATTTCTTGTAAAAATAGATAAAGCAATCATGGAATTCATATGGAAAAATATAAGACCCAGAATAGCAAAAGCAATTCTAGCAGGAAGTGTGAATCAGGCGGTATAGCGATACCGGACTTAAAACTATACTACAGAGCAATATTAACAAAAACAGCACGGCACTGGTACCAAAACTGGCAGGTTGACCAATGGTACAGAATAGAGGACACAAAGACTAACTCACAAAGCTACAACTATGCTATATTTGATAAAGGAGCTAAAAGCATGCAATGGAGGAAATATAGCATCTTCAACAAATGGTGTTGTAAAAAATGGAAATCCATATGCAACAAAATGAAACCGAATCCCCTCCTCTTGCCATGCACAAAAGTTAACTCAAAGTGGATCAAGGAGCTAGATATCAAATAAGAGACTCTGCATCTGATACAAGAAAAAGTTGGCTCCGATCTACATAATGTGGGGCCGGGCTCCAAATTCCTTAACAGGACACCCATAGCAGAAGAGTTAATAACAAGAATCATCAAATGGGACTTACTTAAACTGAAAAGTTTTTTCTCAGCAGGATAAAAAATGAGAGAGGTAAATAGGGAGCCTAAATTATGGGAACAAATTTTTACTCCTTACACTTCAGATAGAGCCCTAATATCCAGAGTATACCAAGAACTCAAAAAATTAGACAATAAGATGATAAATAACCCAATCAAAAAATGGGCCATGGACCTGAACCGACACTACTCAGAGGAGGACATACAATCAATCAGTAAGTAAATGAAAAAATGCTCACCATCTCTAGCAGTCAGAGAAATGCAAATTAAAATCACCCTAAGAAACCATCCTACTCTAGTAAGATTGGCAGCCATTATGAAGTCAAACAACAAGTGCTGGCGAGGATGTGGAGAATAGGGTACTCTTGTACATTTCTGGTGGGACTGCAAACTGTTGTGGCAAATTTGAAAAGCAGTATGGAGAATCCTGGGAAAGCTGGGAATGGAACCACCATTTGACCCAGCTATTGCCCTTCTCAGACTATTCCCTGAAGATCTTAGAAGAGCATATTACAGGGATACTGCCACATTGATGTTCATAGCAGCACCATTCAAAATTGCTAGACTGTGGAACCAACCCAGATGCCCTTCAGTAGATGAATGGATAAAAAAATGTGGCATTTATACACCATTGAGTATTATGCATCATTAAAAAATGACAAAATCATTGAATTTGCAGGGAAATGGATGGCACTAGAGCAGATTATGCTTAGTGAAGCTAGCCAAACCCTAAAAAACAAATAAAAATGTCTTCTTTGATATAATGAGAGCAACTAATAACAGAGCAGGGAGGAAGAGCAGGAAGAAAAGATCAACATTAAACAGAGACATGAGGTGGGGGTCGGAAAGAGAGAGATAAAGGAAATTGCATGGTAATGTAGGGAGACCCTCATTGTTACACAAAATTACATATAAGAGGTTGTGAGGGGAATGGGAAAATTAACAAAGATATAAATGTATTACAGTAGATGGGGTAGAGAGAGAAGATGGGAGGGGAGTGGGGATACTAGAGGATAGAAAATGTAGCAGAATACAACAGTTACTAATAGGGCATTATAAAAATGCAGATGTGTAACACATATGATTCTGCAATCCGTATTTGGGATAAAAATGGGAGTTCATAACCCACTTGAATCTAATGTATGAAATATAATATGTCAAGAGCTTTGTAATGTTTTGAACACCCAATTAAAAAAATAAAAAAGTAATATGAAATAAAATAATTGAAAAAAAAACACATGGAGAAATATTTCACTCTCTTCCAGAACAATGCCTTGACATTACCCTCGCCCCAAGTCATACATCATTAGAGGAGAAGAGTTAGAAAATCTGGGAATACATAGCTGGAATTTAATATGCTCAAAAGTTCACAAAATTGGAGGTGGTAGAGTAGTTTCCTAAAGTAAGGGACAGGGTAAACACTCCACAAATATGGAGCTCTGCTGGCCTAAAGACTTCTTCAGAAACTGCCACTGAGGTTGGGCACTTGAAATATATGTTGTTGTCAGGAGCTTTAGATTCCTTTGTAATGAGAGCATCAAAGCTGGGTCTGCATCTATGTGACCTGGAGGACATGGTTTCTTATGTTCCAATGAACATGAGTCAGCAGTGCTGAATTCAATCTTTGTAGGTAAACTGTGGTCACTGGGGGCTAAGTGTCTCCCCGTGTGGACTGTGAAGCCATTTGGTCATCCTCCACATTTTGTGGTGTTTCTTGCTGCTGCACTGTTAGTTTGGTATTTGCTTCACAAAATACAAGGAGTCCACCTGGGCCAAAGTGTTGGAGGGAGTTTCTCACGTGTGGTGGGTCAGGGTCTGCAGGAGAATGCACCCACCAAGGTTCTATCCCAAATAGCTTGCCTCTTGACCATAGCAACGTGATTCTGAACATTGCCCTAAAAACTCTACAAATAAAAATACGCCTTTACATATAAGGGTCTGCTCGCTGCACCATGTCAGTCACAAGCAATTTGGAAGCCAATGGAAGATCCACATGGCTCCACCACAGATGATTTATCACACACCTGCCGACTGCAGCTCTATGCCCACTACTCAGCAGGCTCCAAATTACTGGCATCTCTGCTCTACACCATTTTCTGGAAACCCAGTCCATCAGGCACTGTCTGGTATACTCATAGTCAGCAACAGGATATCCAAAGGTTCTCCAGTGCCACCTGGTCATGGAAATTTAAAAAAATTTCACGGTATTTATCTAGCCATTTTTCAAGGATGAAGTTGAAGGCACTGTGGGTTTCACTTCATTCAGGAACCATTAAATGGTGAGGATGCTCATTTCAATGAAAGCTCTGGAGAACTCTCATAAGCATGGCTTCCTAAAGAGTGGCCAATAATCACATGATGCTAGGCACATTGAGGTCTACAATGTGAGGTCCATGTGTGTTTTGACTCTCAACTATGGCTGCCAAGTCTTTCAGAATAAAATTATGTGATACCCTGGCTGAGATTCCAAGTGCTCTGTGCAAAGCCAACCTGGGCCTAGATCTCAGTTTCCAAGGGCAAATCTCATGCGTGGCCTCCTAATATCCCAACTCAATTCATGGCAATACTTCTCTGAGGTCAGTACCTCAACTCAGTATCTAAGGGGAATCACACCAGAGTTCAAGCCCAGGTGGACCCAGTCGTCACTTCCAACCACCACCCAAATGACCACAATTAAAACCAAAACACTCCCACATGACCCACATTTTCTTCCATATAGACACTCATCATAACTTCTGGCTGGAGGATTCCATAAGGGGCTCCGCCCAAGCCAGTGTCAAAAATAAGCTCCCGTGCCCCTTAATTTGACTAAACTGAGGGTGGCTGTACACACTTCCTGTGAACAAGATGTGATCAAATAGGTCGGCCATTAATACTGCTCCGCTTCTCCAATTTGAGGACTACTGACTGTGGGTTTTAGATTCTTTATGTGAACTGGAGTCATGATAAAACCCAAGCACCTAGGGGATAGAATCTTCAGGGCTTTGAGGAACTCATTTGAGACAAAGGATCCCTATTCTCACTTGATGGAGGTCACGAACCTTACAGAGGAAGACGAGAGACTTCATCCACAATGACTGCTCTTTTTGCCACTTTGGTTTTGGATGTACACATGGAATCTTTCTTTAGATCCATCAGGTGATGAGAAACTAAGCAACAGCCTCACACAGGGCCAATGGTCTGAATGAGACACATCTTTTTCAAAGCAATTAAGCAAAGAGCCACAGGTGATGCCCATTCATTTCCATTTGAAAACTGTTTTCTTCAGGCTTCACAAAGGGGTGGCCTAATGCAAAGACCTTCCTGACATTTAGGGCAACAGAACAATAGGTAACCAAAAGGCCCAAAGCAGGGTTTCTCCACTGAGTCTTTAATGGTCATAGTGATTTCTGAGTTTTCTGTGATGCTCGCCATTCCCTTCAGCTATCCAGTACATGGCCATGTCACAGAGCTTGGAGGTGGTATATATCTTGCACAAAAAACCATGAGCCTATTCTAGAGAGTGGCCAGAATTCAGGAAGAAAAGTGGAACTTAGGAAGATAGCAGGTGTAGCCAATTGATAAGGCAAGCCGCAGTCCATTCATAAATTGTGCAGGATGAATTCTGGGAAGCTTTCTACTAAACAGGACATATCCATTGATCCAATATCTTTTCTAATGTCTACAACCATAGATAACAGTGGGATACACAGACATAGAAACACTCGCCTTGCCAAACGACTTACTAGAAACAGTTCACTCCAAACCAAACAAACCGACTTCCCTGCCTATTTTCAGAACATGAGACAAAACCACAAAACCACAACCAAACCTACAAAGGCACCTCCTTCTGCCAAGTAGGTCTTTGACTATCTTGAGTGTCCTCTGACTTATGGGCCATACTATGTTCCCCCGAAATGGCCACTCCTGTCTCAGATTTGGACTCCATGGCCAACTCTATTTAATTGTCAGGAGCCAGCTGTGAGCCACTACCTGTTTTCTCAGGAAAGGCCCCTCTTCAGAGATTTCCTGCCATTTGGCCATCCTCACATGAGTAGGTACCAAGAAAGACTGACTCTGTCCTTGGTAAATCCAAACAAATGAGACCACTCGGACTGGAACTGGCCCTGGCTTTTTTGCCTGAATTCCTGGATCCCAAGATCAGAGAGTTCCATCACCAAGGAAGTGAGGTGAGGTCACTTCTTTCAGAAATTGAAAAATCTGTGGAAAGCAACGCTGGGCCTAGATCTCAGTTCCAAGGGTGACTCTTATGCGTGGCCTCCTAAAATCCCAACAAAATTCAATGCAATACTTCTCTAAGGTCAGTTCCACAACTCAGTCTCTAAGGGGAATCACACCAGAGTTCAAGCCCAGGTGGACAAAGTCATTTCTTCCAACCGCCACACAAATGACCAAAATTAAAACGAAAAGACTCCCACATGGCCCTCATCTTCTTACATATTGTCATTCATCATAATGTCTGGCTGAAGATTTTCATGAGGGGCGAAGCCCAAGAAAGTGTCCAAAATAAGCTCACTTGCCCCTCATTTGCCTAAAGTCAGGGTGGCCTGGACACCCTTCCTGTGAACCAGGAGTGATCAAATAAGCCTGTCATTAATAATGCTCTGTTTCTCCAATTTGAGGCCTACTAATTTTCAGGTATAGATTCTTTGTGATTTGGAGTCATGTGAAACCCCAAGCACCTCTGCAGGGCTTTGAGGAACTCTTTTGACCCAAAGAATCCATTTTCTCACTTGACAGAGGTCAGGAACCTAACAGAGGAAGGCAAGAGACTTCATCCACAATGACTGATCTTTTTGCCATTATGGTTTTTGATGCACACATGGGATCATCAGGTGCTGAGAATGTAAGACACAGCCACACACAGGCCAAGAGACTAATTCAGCCACATCCCTTTACAAAGCAATTAAGCAAAGAGCCACAGGTGATGCCCATTCATTTCCATTTGAAAACTCTTTCTTCAGGCTTCACAAAGGGGTGGCCTGAGACCAAGTCTTTCCTGACATTCAGTGCAACAGAACAATAGGTAAGCAAAAGGCCCAAAGCGGGGTTTTTCCACTGAGACATTTCTGTTCACACTGATATCTGAGTTTTCTGAAAGGCTGGCCATTCACTTCCGCTATCCAGTACATGGCCATGTCACAGAGCTTGTAGTGGTGCATATCTTGGACACAAAACCATGAGCCTATTCTGGAGAGTGGCCAGAATTCAGGAAGAAAACAGGAACTTAGGAAGATAGAATGTGTTGCCTCTCGATAAGACAAGCTGCAGTCCATTCATAAATTGGGCAGGTTGAATTATGGGAAGATTTATAGTAGACTGGACGCATCCATTAATGCATTCTCTTTTCTAATGTCTACAACAATGGACACAGTGGGATACACAGACATAGAAACACTCGCCTGGTCAAACGACTTACTAAAAACAATCCATTCCAAACCAAACAAACCAACTTTCCTACCTATTCTCAGAACATGGCCTGACCTCTCTCAGATCTGGTTTCCTTGGCCAACTCTGTGAAGTTGTCAAGAAAAAGGGGTGAGCCACTACCTGCTTCTTCTGGAAAGGTCCCTCTTCAGAGCTCTCCTGGCATTTGGCCATCCTCACATCGTTAGGTACCAAGAAAGACTGACTCTGTCCTTGGTAAATCCAAACAAGTGAGTCCACTGGGACTGGGGCTGCCTCGGGGTGCCTGGATTCTTGGATACAAAGATCAGAGAGTTCCATCACCAAGGAAATGAGGTATATCACTTTCTTTGGAACTGAATGAGGTCACTGCCTTGGCAACCACTTTGTCCTAACAGTTGCTTCCAAGTGTCCCATGAGATGGAGGCTGCCCCTACTTCCTGTGGCACTTTCACAAGGTAGAATGGTATGTCAACCATAGGCACCCAGCACCAGCTCTCCACACAGGCCTGGTTTGGTCCATCTTCTCTACAATAAAAAGAGAGAGGCTGATTCAGACACATCCCTTCATCCTGACCAGGTTGTTTGCCATGGAAGATGACTTTTGCTCTCTCAGGTCCTTCATAGCTGCCTACATCTTCTCCAGGTATCATTTCTGAATGGACCTTTGAGGTTCTCAGCAGGTGGAATGTCCCCTACTTTCCTGTATTGTAAGAACGACTCTATCCCTGCTCTTCTGTAAAATGAGATTGAGGAAACAGTGTATGTTTAGGCTTAATAACAGGTTCGATTTGGGTTAGCAATCATTCTGTGTGATAAATAATGGTATTGGGAACCTGCGATATTTACAAGAATATTGAGGTGAAATATAAGTATGAAAACAAAAATGTAGGTATGATTTGAAGCCCAGAAGGGCATTGGGCCCTTAATTGGGATACTTAGTTTTGAATTATATTCTGCAAAGATGTCTCAGACAATTTGATATACAATGGCATAGGACCTTGTACCTTGGATGTTTGAATGTAGAAGAGAACATCCAATCCAAAGGGATAGTCAGTAGAATTAGGAAGATAGTCAGTAGGTTTAGGAAGAAGAGTCAGTGTAGGATTGGGACTAAAAATTCTTTAGCTATAGGGTTTCGGATAGAGAGTGAATGTAAATGTCAGCACATATGAAGAGTCAGTCACTATGATGAAATTGGGAAAATATGTAGAAAAGCAGATAACAATAGAGACATTATGAAATCAGGCAAAGTATTAAGTGAGTGATAGGAGTAGACATTTTCACCAGGGTTGAGTTTGAATATATAATCTTAGGAAGAAACAAATATGTAGTAACCAATAGGATTGACATTTGAGAGCATTAGGCAACCTGGACAAGGATGTTTTTAGTAATCCATGATCGCTTTCCATTTAGTCTTTGGTACAATCATAAGTGTGACCTTTACATTTTTTGTCCAGAATATTACTGTGATAAAATCTATATGTAGATCAGGTGACATGAGTATTTCTACCACCATTTCTGGGAGCAATATACTGAAGACGTAAAATTTGTATTGGGGGTACAAAGAGGTGTACCCTGTGTCCATGAATATAGAGATTAAGCATGAATACACCATACTGTGAATAAATAATATAACTGGTTCCAACTTTAAATAATGGATTGAATTGATATCTGAAAATATACAATAAATCTTATATTGATATATATTCATTCATTCCAACCAGTTATACATCTAATGGTAATATTAGTGTTTTGATTTATCATGAAGAGTGTGTGAAGTTTGCTTCAAAAGTGATTATGGAAATCGAAAATAATGTGTTCGGAAAGAATTCTCATGCAAAGACCAGTCAAGAAATATGGAGGAATACATGTGTTTTGAAGCAGGAAGTGATTGAAAGTGAAACAAATGCCTATAAATTTGCTAAATTTTTTATGAAATATATATCCTATGATGTGCATAAACTGATGAAATTGTACCAGTTTTGAATAAAAATTAACGTAAAAATACACATCATGTCCATTGGAATCTACTTGCATTGATGTTAAACTTGGTCAGTTACTGTAGAAATATTAGGATTCGCGTGCCTCATTCACCGAAGTTAGTTTTCTTTTTATTTTTTTAATTTTTATGGTTGTTCTAAACATTATTTATTTCTTGATATATCATATTTCACACTTTGATTCAAGTGGGTTATGAACTCCCATTTTTACCCCGTATACAGATTGCAGAATCACATCAGTTACACATCAATTGATTGACACATTGCCATACTAGTGTCTATTGTATTCTGCTGCCTTTCCTATCCTCTACTATCCCTCCTCCCCTCCGCTCTCTTCCCCTCTCCTCTCTCTACCCCCTCTACTGTAATAAATTTCTCCCTTTTGTATTATTTTTCCCTTTCCCCTCACATCCTCTTTTATGTAATTTTGTATAACCCTGAGGGTCTACTTCCATTTCCATGCAATTTCCCTTCCCTCTCCCTTTCTCTCCCACCTCTCATTCCTATTTAATATTAATCTTCTTCTCATGCTCTTCATCCCTACTCTGTTCGTAGTTACTCTCCTTTTATCAAAGAAGGCATTTGGCATTTGTTTTTTAGGGATTGGCTAGCTTCACTTTGCATAATCTGCTCTAATGCCATCTATTTTCCTGCAAATTCTATGATTTTGTCATTTTTTAAAGCAGAGTAATACTCCATTGTGTATAAGTGCCACATTTTTTTTATCCATTCTTCTATTGAACAGCATCTAGGTTGGTTCCACAGTCTTGCTATTGTGAATTGTGCTGCTATGAACATCAATGTAGCAGTGTCCCTGTAGCATGCTCTTTTAGGGTCTTTAGGGAATAGACCGAGAAGAGGAATAGCTGGGTCAAATGGTAGTTCCATTCACAGCTTTCCAAGAAATCTCCATAATGCTTTCCAAATTGGCTCTACCAATTAGCAGTGCCTCCAATAATGTACAAGTGTACCTGTTTCTCCACATCCTCACCAGCACTTGTTGTTGTTTGACTTCATAATGGCTGCCAATCTTACTGGAATGAGATGGTATCTTAGGGTGGTTTTGATTTGCATTTCTCTGACTGCTGGGGATGGTGAGCATTTTTTCATGTACTTGTTTTTTGATTGTATGTACTTCTCTGAGAAGTGTCTGTTCTGGTTCTTGGCCCATTTGTTTATTGGGTTATTTGTTATCTTATTGTCTATTTTTTTGAGTTCTTTGTATACTCTGAATATTAGGGCTCTATCTGAAGTGTGAGGAGTAAAGATTTGTTCCCAGGATTTAGGCTCCCTATTTACCTCTCTTATTGTTCCTTTTGCTGATAAAAAACTTTTTAGTTTGAGTAAGTCCCATTTGTTGATTCTAGTTATTAACTCTTGTGCTATGGGTGTCCTATTCAGGAATTTGGAGCCCGACCCCACAGTATGTAAATTGTAGCCAACTTTTTGTTCTATCAGACGCCATGTCTCTGATTTGATATCAAGCTCCTTGATCCATTTTGAGTTAACTTTTGTGCATGGCGAGAGAAAGGGATTCAGTTTCATTTTGTTACATATGGATTCCAAGTTTTCCCAGCACCATTTTTTGCAGATGCTATTTTCCTTCATTGCATGCTTTTAGCCCCTCCATCAAATATAAGATAGTTGTAGTTTCTTGGCTTGGTTTCTGTGTCCTCTATTCTGAACCATTGGTCCACCTGCCTGTTTTGGTACCATTACCATGGTATTTTTGTTACTATTTTTCTGTAGTATAGTTTGAAGTCTGGTATCGCTATGCCGCCTGATTCACACTTCCTGCTTAGTGTTGTTTTTGTTATTCTGTGTCTTTTATTTTTCCATATGAATTTCATGATTGCTTTCTCTATTTCTAGAAAAAATTCCGTTTGGATTTTGATTGGCATTGCATTAAACCTATTGAGAACTTTTGGTAATATCACCATTTTGATGATATTAGTTCTGCCTATCCATGAACAGGATATATTTTTACATCTTCTAAGATCTTCTTCTATTTCTCTCTTTAGGGTTCTGTAGTTTTCATTGTATAAGACTTTCACATCTTTTGTTAGGTTGATTCCTAATTATTATTATTTTTTTTTAGGATATTGTGTATGGAGTGGTTGTCCTCATTTCTATTTCAGAGGATTTGTCGCTGATATGCAGGAAAGCCTTAGATTTATGCATGTTGATTTTATATCCTGCCACTTTGCTGAATTCATTTATTAGCTCTATTAGTTTCTTTGTAGACCCTTTTGGGACTGCTAGATATAGAATCATGTGATCTGATAATTTAAGTTCTTCTTTTCCAATTTTTGCGCCTTTTATTTCTTTCGTCTGTCTAAATGCTCTGGCTAGTGTTTCGAGAACAATGTTGAACAGAAGTGGTGAGAGAGGGCATCCTTGTCTTGTTCCAGATTTTAGAGAGAATACCTTCAATTTTTCTCCATTCAGAATGATGCTAGCCTGAGGCTTAGCATAGATTGCTTTTACAATATTGAGGTATGTTCCTCTTATCACTAGTTTTTCTAGAGTGTTGAACATAACAGAATGCTGTACTTTATAGAATGCTTTTTTTGCATCTACCGAGATGATCATATGGTTCTTATTTTTAAGTCTATTGATGTGGTGAATAACATTTATTGATTTCCGTATATTGAACCAGCCTTGCATCACACGGATGAATCCTACTTGATCAGGATTCACAATTTTTTTTGATATGTTTTTGTATCCAATTCGCCACAATTTTATTGAGGATTTTTTTGTGTAGGTTCATTAGAGATATTGGTCTGTAGTTTTCTTTCTTTGAAGTGTCTTTGTCTGGTGTAAGAATCAGGGTGATCTTGGCCTCGTAGAATGAATTTGGAAGAATCTCCCTCTTTTTCAATTTCCTGAAACACCTTGAAAAATATTGGTATTTGTTCCTCTTTAAAGGTTTTGTTAAACTCTGCTGTATACCCATACGGTCCTGGGCTTTTCTAAGTTGGTAGTGGATTGATGGTTTCTTCTATTTCCTCAATTGATATTGGTCTGTTTATGTTGTCTATATCCTCCTGAATCAATATGGGCATATCATATGACTTAAGAAATTTATCGATGCCTTCACTGTCTTCTATTTGTTTGGAGTATAAGGATTAAAAATAATTTCTGATTATCTTCTGTATTTCAGAAATATCTCTTGTGATATTTTCTTTTTTAATCCCTTATGCTAGTAATTTGAGTTCTCTCTTCTTCTCTTTCATAGCATGGCTAAGGGTCTGTCAATTTTATTTATTTTTTCAAAGAACCAACTTCTACTTTTGTCAAGTTTTTTCAATTGTTTCTTTTGTTTCAATTTCATTAATTTCAGCTTTGATTTTAATTATTTCTTGCCTTCTACTTCTTTTGCTGTTTCTTTCGTCTTCTTTTTCTAGGATTTTGAGATGAAGTATGAGATCATTTATTTGTTGGTTGTTTCTTTTTTTAAGGAATGAACTCCAAGCAATGAATTTTCCTGTTAGAACTGCTTTCAATGTGTCCCATAGATTCCGATATGTTGTGTCTGTGTTTTCATTTATCTCTAAGAATTTTTAAATTTCCTCCTTGATGTCTTCTATAACCCATTGATCACTCAGTAACCTATTGTTCATTCTCCAAGTGATGCATGATTTTTCCTTCCTTCTTTTATCATTGATTTTTAGTTTCATTCCATTATGATCAGATAATATGCATGGTATTATCTGTACTCCTTTATATTGTCTAAGAGTTGCCCTGTGACATAATATATGATCATTTTTTTAGAAGGATACATGTGCTGCTGAGAAAAAAAGGTAACTGTTTGATGTTGGGTGTTATATTCTACATATCTCAAATAAGTCTAGGTTATTAATTGTGTTATTGAGTTCTATAGTTTCCTTATTCCTTATTCCTTGTTTGGAAGATCCGTCCAGTGGTGAGAGAGGTGTGTTCATGTCTCCCATGATTACTGTATTGTGGTGTATTAGACTCTTGAACTTGAGAAGAGTTTGTTTGATGAACATAGCTGCACCATTGTTTGGGGCATATATATTAATGATTGCTGTCTCTTGTTGGTGTATGGTTCCCTTGAGCAGTATGTAGTGTCTCTCTTTATCCCTTTTGATTAACTTTGGCTCAAAATCTATTTTATTTGATATGAGTATGGACTCTCCTGCTTGTTTCCGAAGTCCATATGAGTGATATGATTTTTCCCAAACTTTCACCGTCAGTCTATGTATGCATTTTCCTATCAAATGCATCTCCTGTAGGCAGCATATTGTTGGGTCTTGTTTTTTGTTCAATTCTACTAGCCAGTGTGTCTTCATTGGTGAGTTTAAGCCATTAACATTTAGGGTTATTATTGAGATATGGGTTGTTCTTCCAGCCATATTTGTTTATTTATGTTACTAAACATGGTTTGTTTTCCTCTTTGATTATTTTCCCCCCTTTAATGTCCTACCTCCCACTGTTGGTTTTCATTGTTATTTTCCATTTCCTCTTCCTGCAATGTTTTGCCGAGGATGTTTTGAAGAGATGGTTTTCTAGCTGCAAATTCTTTTCACTTTTGTTTATCGAGGAAGGTTTTAATTTTATCTTCCATACTGAAGCTTAATTTCGCTAGATACACAATTCTTGGTTGGAACCCATTTTCTTTCAGTGTTTGAAATATGTTATTCCAGGATCTTCTAGCTTTCAGAGTCTGTGTTGAAAGATCAGCTGTTATCCTGATTGGTTTACCCTTAAACGTAATCTGCTTCCTTTCTCTTGTAGCTTTTAAAATTCTCTCTTTTTTCTGTTTGTTGGGCATCTTCATTATAATGTGTCTAGTTGTGGCTCTCTTATGATTTTGCACATTCGGCGTTCTGTAGGCTTCTAGGACTTGGGATTCTGTTTTATTTATCAAGTCTGGGAAGTTTTCTCGTATTATTTCATTGAATAGGTTGCTCATTCCTTTGGTTTGGACCTCTATACCTTCCTGTATCCCAATGACTGTTAAGTTTGGCCTCTTTATGTTATCCCATATTTCTTGGATATTCTGCTCGTGGTTTCTTAACAGTCTTGCTGAGTGGTCTATGTTCTTTTCAAGTTGAAATACTTTGTCTTCATTGTCTGATGTTCTATGTTCTAAGTGTTCTACTCTCCTGGTAGTATTCTCAATTGAGTTTTTAAGTTGGATTATTCCTTCCTGCAATTCTAGGATTTCTGTTTGTTTGTTTTTACAACCTCTATCTCCCTATATAGTTGATCTTTTGCTTATTGGATTTGTTTATGTAATTCATTGTCGAAGTGATCTTTAATTGTCTGATTTTGTTGTCTAATGTCTTCCTTGAGACTCCAGATCATCTAAAGCATGAGTATCTTGAATTCTTTATCTGAAATTCCATCTGATGCAGCTATTACCTCTTCTAAAGTTGTGTTGACCTGCATTGCTTGTGGTCCTTTATTTCCTTGTCTTTTCATACTGCTCGCGTTTCTCTCTGCTTGTTGAAACTGTTTTGTTTTGGGCAGTGGCTCTGCTCTGCCCCTATTCCTATTGGGGTGACCTAACAACCACGCTGGTGGGCCGCTGGGCTTGTACTCGGCGCGGGAGAAGGCTCTGCTTTGCCACTACTCCAATAGGGGTGCCGTGTCTACCACACCAGCGGGTCATTGGGCCTATTCTGGGCATAGGCGGTGGCTCTGCTCTGCCCCTACTCCAATTGGGGTGACGTGACTACCACGCCTGCTGGTTGATGGGCCTGTTCCAGGCACGGGCAGCAGCTCTGCTCTGTCACTACTCCAATTGGGATGACATGACTACCACGCCTGCAGGTCGCTGGGCCTGTGCCGGGCATGGGCGGCGGCTCTGCTCTGCCCCTCTGGCTTGAAGACAAAGTGAGAGAGACTCAGGTGTTTGTGACTCACTTTTTTTACCAGGAGACCAACTGTTTCTGTCACCGCTGGTATCGATGAAGTTATCTCCTCCACCACTTTGTGATGACATCAGATCTCTAACATGTTGGTATCCCATGCGAATGGCAGCATTTCGTTCCCTTTGCCGGATGACCAAAGCAATGGGTGAGTCCTGACCAGCCCTAACAAGCCCCGTCTCAATCCTGTTGCCACTGCCTATGAAGGCTAGGTAGGTATTTACCTCCACAGTATTCAGCAAGACCTAGACCGAGAAGGAGTTTCCGCGGGTTCTTTAGCCCTGGGCCTGATCAGTTCCAGGAGCCAGAATTCTGCTGCTCTGGGCTTGGTGTATGTTCTGATGGGAACAGGCCTGAGTAATTTGTCTCCGAGACACAGGCGAATGGCAGCCTGAGATTACCTGTTCTATAGCTGAATGAGCTGCTATGAGTTGAAAACAGGAATGGTGACGTCAGCTCTCCAAGATGGTGGCCCCTGGCTTCCTCTGTGGTCTGACTGGTGTGGAAAACCGAATTGGACCGCGTCCTTCCCCGGTCTCAAACCCAGAATTCAGCAATGAGCACAGTGATTGTACAGCTGGCTGGAGCCCACAGAATCCGCACCACTGAATATTTGTGTTGCTATCTCATTGTTTGCCAGCATGCGTCACAGACTCTAGCCGCAGGGCGATTTGCTGAATAAGCAGCATGACGCTCTATGCGGACAAATCACTCACGTTTGAGCCCCGTAGCTAATCCTCATGAGATGGAAATACTTCCACTAGGTTTTGGAGCACCCAAATTTTGCTGGAAATTCGTCATTCTCTTGCACAGTGATGCTGTATATGGGGTTGATGCACTCCTTTCGCTGCCATCATATGATCCCCTGAAGTTAGTTTTCAGTACTGGAAACGAATATGTATTTCAGGTGGATGAACATTTCTGAGAATAAACTTGTGAAAAGTTGATTATAAATCCACATACATAAATATGAATGAATTTAGGGAGTGTAAAATAAGACAAATACATTTCATATTTTGAAAAATCTGGAGAGTGAATACATATATATATATATATAGATAGATAGATAGATAGATAGATAGATACACACACAGAGAGAGACATTAAAAAGTAGCATTATGTATGCCAATTGAAATTCACCATGAAATATATATCATCCACAGATCCAAAAATACTCATTTTCCTGAACATCAATTTATGTTGTTCAACTAGAAAGCTGACCCATATGTTGAATTTTCAGTTCCAACAGCGTTTAGTAGGAGTGATCTTTTCTTACAGTTTGTATCTGCCAAGTCAGCCACCTCACAAAATGTATGTGTGATACCAGGTAGAATTCAATATGTGCATAAAAAAATACATGTGCTGAATAGACTACAGAGAAAGGGAGACAGTTATTCACATATTAGTTAACTTTTAAAACACATAAAGAACTGTTTCAATAAAAATTTGCTAGATTTATAGCACCTACCATTTATCATAGGAAAGGCAAGTCCAAATATACACCATGCCTCCTGTGAACCTCTTGTATTTCTATTTTGTTTGGGTTATTTTTCTCCATCATATTAAGATTAGAAGTAAAAGTCTAGAAGGGAATTTGTTAGTGTCAGGGATTCAGTATTTCGAATGGAAAATTGGAAAATGTATCCAATGTGTATGCAAATATGTGCTACACAAAAATCTTCCCACTCTCATTCAGAACAATGCCTTGGCATTACCTTCACCCCATGTAAGACACAATTAGAGGAGAAGAGTTAGAAAATCTGTGAATACATTCCTGTTATAGAAAATGCTCAGGAGTTCACAAATTTGGAGGTGGTAGAGGAGTTTCCAAAAGTAAGGGACAGGGTAAACACTCCACAAACATGAAGCTCTGCTGGCCTAACATCTGGAGAAACTACCTCTGAGGGTGAGCACTTGAAATATATTTTGTTGTCAGGAGCATTAGCTTCCTTTGTAGTGAGACCATCAAAGCTGGGTCTGCATCTATGTGACATGGATGACATGGTTTCTTATTTTCCGATGAACATGAGGCAGCAGTGCTGAATTTTCTCTTTGTAGGTAAACTGTGGCCACTGAGGGCAAGTGTCTCCTCATCTGGACTGTGAAGCCATTTGGTCATCCTCCACTCTTTGTGGTGTTTTTTGCTGTTGCACTAGGAGTGTGGTATTTGCTTCATGAAATAAAAAGAGTTCAACTGGGACACAGTGCTGTAGGGAGTTCTTTCAGTTGTGGTGGGTTGGGTTCTGTTGGAGAATGCACCAACCAGGCTTCTATCCCACATAGCTTGCAACATTGACCATAGCAACCTGATTCTGAACATTGCCCTGAAACCTCTCCATATAACAAGATTCTTTTACATATAAGGGTCTACTGGCTGCAAAATGTCAGTCACAAGTTATTTGGACACCAATGGCAGATAAACATGGCCACACCAGAGATATTTTATCACACACCTGCCCGCCACGGCTCTAGGAACACTACTCAGCAGGTTCCAACTTACTTGCATCTCTGTTATACACCATTTTCATGAAACCCAGTCAATAAAGGCAATGTCTTGTATTCTCATGATCAGCTAGAGGACATCCAAAGGTTCTCCTGTGACACCTAGTCTTGGGAATTTCAAAAATTTCATGGTATTCATCTAGCCATTATTCAAGAAAGAAGTTGTAGGCACTGTGGGTTTCAATTCATTCATTAACCATTA
This sequence comes from Callospermophilus lateralis, assembly GCF_048772815.1. Taxonomy (NCBI): domain Eukaryota; kingdom Metazoa; phylum Chordata; class Mammalia; order Rodentia; family Sciuridae; genus Callospermophilus; species Callospermophilus lateralis. The sequence continues at coordinate 173,252 of NW_027517506.1, read as the reverse complement.
AATGTTGAGTAAGCTCACTTCAATGAAAGCTCTGGAGAACTCTCAGAGGCAAGGCTTCCCAAAGGGTGTCCAAAAGGTCACATGAAGCCAGGCCCATTGAGGTCTACAATGTGAGGTCCATGTGTGTTTTCACTCTCAACTATGGCTGCCAAGTCTTTCAGAATAAAATCATGTGATATCCTGGCTGAGATTCCCTTTGCTCTGTGGAAAGCCAACTTGGGCGTAGATCTCACTTTCCAAGGGCGACTCTCATGCATGGCCTTCTAAAAGCCCAACACAATCCATGACAATACTTCTCTGAGGTCAATTCCAGAACTCAGTCTCTATGTTGAATCACACAAGAGTTCAAGCACAGGTGTACCCAGTCATCTCTTCCTACCGCCATACAAATGTTCACAGTTAAAACCAAAACACCCCAACATGGCCCTCATCTTCTTCCATGTAGACACTCATCATTACCTCCGGCTGGAGGTTTCCATGAGGTACACAGCCCACGTCCGTGTCCAAAATAAGCTCCCTTGCCCCTCATTTGCCTAACATCAGGGTTGCCTGGACTGCCTTCCTGTGAAACAGAAGTGAAAAAATAGGCCTGGCGTTAATACTGCTCTACTTCTCCAACTTGAGGCCTACTGAGTGTGGGGTTTAGATTCTTTATGTAAATTCATATTTTTTGTTGTTGTACTTTAACTTTTTAATATGTTTTCATTTTTTAAATATTTTTATTTTATTATTATTATTATTTTAAACTTTAATTTACATCTTTTAAATGATCATTATTTTTAAATTTTTTTCTTTCTTTCTTTCTTTTCTATTTTTTCTTTTGTCTTATCATTTCTTTTCAATTTTCTGATTTCCCCTTCCTCGAATTCTACCTGCCTACTCTCATTCTCTTTAGTGACTTCTTCCCTTTCCTTCTAATATCTTTTCTTCCAAGCATCAAATAAATTTAAAAGAGTAAGCAGTAACTCAACAGTCAAACAGAGCAAGAAGTAACATGAGCAGCACAAAAAATCAAGGAAGAAAATAAGTACAAACAACGAAGGACAGCCAAAATATTCAGGAGCACCTATAGTCATCAGAAAAATGGTCATATAAAGAACTCAAGGAATACCTTAGACAGATGGAATTGAAACTTAAAGAGGATACGAGACAGCAAATCCAAACAGTGAAAGAACACATTGAAAATGAATTACATAAACAGATAAAAGAAGAAGTTATGCATCTTTATCAGGAGATAGAGATTATAAAAAAATCAAACAATAATTCTAGAAATGAAGGAAACGATAAACCAAATTAAAAAGTCAATTGAGAGTATCACTAACACTGTGGAGCAAGTAGAAGACAGAATGTCAGATAATGAAGACAAAATATATCATCTTGAAATGAATCTAGCCAACACAGAAAGGCTGGTAAAAAATCATGAGTAAAACATCCAAGAGATATGGGATAACATAAAAAAAAAAATTAATGAGTCATCTGGATAGGTACACAGATTCAAACCAAGGGAATTAGTAATCTATTGAATGAAATAATTACAGAAATATTTCCAGAAATACAAAGTAAATAGACATACAAATTGGACATGCTTACAGGACACGGAGAACACAAAATCACAGTAGACCAACACCAAGACACATTGTTATGAAGATATCCAATATACAAAACAAAGAGAAAATATTAATAGCTCTAAGAGAAAGGAGGCAGATTACATTAAGGGGTAAACCAATAAGTTTGAGAATGGATTTTTCATCACAGTCGCTGAAAGCGAGAAGATCCTGGAGCAACGTATTTCAAACACTGAAAGACAATGAATGCCAACCAAGAATTCTGTATCCAGCAAAATTAAGCTGCAGGTATGACGATGAAATAAAAATATTTCATGATAAACAAAAGGTAAAAAAATTTGTAGCCAGAAAACCAGCATTGCAAAGCATCTTGAGCAAAACAATACACGAAGAAGAAATGAAAATCAACAACCAAAACCATCAGTGGGAAGTGCCTCAGTAATGACTGAGGGTGGGGGAAAAGCTAATCATGCAGAAACAAACTAAATTAAAAAAAAAAAAGATGAATCATCAATCATGAGCGGCAGTACAAACCATATATCAATAGTGACTCTAAATGTTAATGGCTTAAACTCTCCAATAACGCGACATAGGCTGGTAACTTGGATTAAAAATGAATCCAACAATATATTGCCTCCAGGAGGCACATCTGAATGGAAAAGACATACACAGGCTGAAGGTGCAAGTTTTGGAAAAAATATACCATGCAACGCTCCCCATAAGCAGGCAGGGGTGGCCATGCTCATATCGAATAAAATCGACTTCAAGACTAATTTAATCAAAAGGGATAAGAAAGGACATTATATACTGTTAAAAGGAACCATTCATCAACAAGACATAAAAATTATCAATATTTATGCACCAAATAATGGTGCTGCAATGTTCAAAAAACAAATTCACCTCAAGTTCCAGAATGAAATAGACCACAACACAATAATTATGGGTGACTTCAACACACCTCTCTCACCATTGGACAGATCCTCCAAACAAAAGTGAATAAAGAAACTATAGAACTCAATATCACAATCAATAACCTAGACTTAACTGACATATATCGAATATATCAATCATCATCAAGTGGATATACTTTTTTCTCAGTAGCACGTGGATCCTTCTCAAAAATAGACCATATATTATGTCATAGGGCAACCCTCAGTAAATATACAGGGGTTGAGATAATACCATGAATTTTTTCTGATCATAATGGAATGAAACTGGAAACCAATGATAAAAAAAGGAAGGAAAAATCCTACATCACATGGAAAATGAACAATATGTTACTGAATGATCAGTGGGTTACAGAAGATATAAAGGAGGAAATCAAAAAATTCTTAGAGATACATGAAAATAAAGACACAATATATCAGAATCTATGGGACACAATGAAAGCAGTTTTAAGAGGGAAATTCATCGCCTGGAGGTCATTCCTGAAAAAAAGTAAAAACGAACAAATAAATGAGCTCACACTTCAACTCAAAGCCCTAGAAAAGGAAGAGCAAAACAACAAAAAATGTAGCAGAAAGCAAGAAATAATTAAAATCAGAGCAGGAATCAACGAAATTGAAACAAAAGAAACTATTGAAAAAATTAACAAAACTAAAAGGTGGTTCTTCGAAAAAATAAATATGTTCGACAGACCCTTAGGCATGCTAATGAAGAGAAGAAGAGAGAGAACTCAAATTACTAACATATGGGATGAAAAAGGCAATATTACAACAGATGCTTCCGAAATACAGAAGACAATTAGAAATTATTTAGAAAACCTATATTCCAATAAAATAGAATATAGTGAAGACATCGATAAATTTCTTAAGTCATATGATATTCCCAGACTGAGTCAGAAGGATACACACAATTTAAACAGACCAATGTCAATGGATGAAACAGAAGAAGCAATCAAAAGACTACAAACCAAGAAAAGCCCAGGAACGGATGGCTATACAGCGGAGTTTTACAAAACATTTAAAGAAGATTTAATACCAATACTTTTCAAGTTATTTCAGCATAGAGAAAAAGAGGGAGCTCTTCCAAATTCATTCTATGAGGCCAACATCACGCTGATTCCGAAATCAGAAAAAGACACCTCAAAGAAAGAAAACTACAGACCAATATATCTGATGAACCTACATGCAAAAATCCTCAATAAAACTCTGGTGAATCGAATACAAAGGCACATCAAAAAAATTATGCACCATGATCAAGTAGGATTCATAGCTGGGATGCAAGGATGGTTCAATATACGGAAATCAATAAATGTTATTCACCACATCAATAGACTTAAAGATAAGAACCATATGATCATCTCGATAGAAGCAAAAAAAGCATTTGACAAAGTACAGCATCCCTTTATGTTCAAAACATTAGAAAAAATAGGGATAACAGGAAGTTACCTCGACATTGTAAAAGCTATCTATGCTAAGCCTCAGGCTAGCATCATTATGAATGGAGAAAAATTGAAGGCATTTCTTCTAAAATCTGGAACAAGACAGGGATGCCCTCTCTCACCACTTCTATTCCATATAGTTCTCGAAACACTGGCCAGAGCAATTAGACATACTAAACAAATAAAAGGCATAAAAATAGGAAAATAAGAACGCAAATTATCACTATTTTCGGGTGACATTATTCTATACATAGAAGACACAAAAAGGTGTACAAAAACTACTAGAACTAAAAAATGAATGACCTGCGACCCACCGGCAGGTCAGGCCCAGAAACCTGCAGAGGGGCACAGCTGCCCCACCCACCTGCAAGGTAGGCGATACCGTGACCACTGATAAAACAGGCCCAGTGGCCGTCTGACACATCACCCCGTTTGGGGGAGGGGCAGAACCGCCACCAGCACCTGTTAGGTAGACAGACCTGCAAACGACAGACAGAACAGGCCTAGCGGCCAGCGGAGGTGCAGAGCCGCTTCTCACGCCTGCAAGGGAGGCGAACCTGTGACCACCGAAAGAACAGGCCCACCGAAAGTAGAGGCACAGCAGCCTGCCGGCGTAGTAGGCACATTGCCCCAATTGGAGGAGGGGCAGAACCACCGCCAAAGCCTGCAAGGGAGACTTTGCAACTATATAAGAGCAATATAAATATATAGGGGGAAAATCAATAACAAAACAGTTTCACCAAGCAGAAAGAAACGCGATCAGTATGAAAAGACAAGGAAAGAAAGGACCACAAGCAATGCAGGTCAACTCAACTTTAGAAGAGGTAATATCTGCAGCAGATGGAATATCAGATAAAGAATTCAGGATATACATGCTTCAGATTATCTGGAGTCTCAAGGAAGACATTAGACAGCATAATCAGACAATGAAAGACCACTTCGAGCACTTCAAAAATGAATTACATAAACAAATATAAGAAGCAAAAGATCAATTATACAGGGAGATCAAGGTTATAAAAAACAAACAAAAAGAAATCCTGGAAATGCAGGAAACAATAAACCAAATTAAAAACTCAATTGAGAATACTACCAGCAGAGTAGAACACTTAGAAGATAGAACATCAGAAAATGAAGACAAAGTATTTCAACTGGAGAAGAACATAGACAGCTCAGCAAAGCTGTTAAGAAACCATGAGCAGAACATTCAAGAAATATGGGATAACATAAAGAGACCAAACTTAAGAGTCATTGGGATACAGGAAGGTATAGAGTTCCAAACAAAAGGAATGAGCAATCTATTCAATGAAATAATACGAGAAAACTTCCCAGACTTGAAGAATGAGACAGAATCCCATATCCTAGAAGCCTACGGGACGCCGAATGTGCAAAATCATAAGAGATCCACACCTAGACACATTATAATGAAGATGCCCAACATACAGAATAAGGAGAGAATTTTAAAAGCTACAAGAGAAAGGAAGCAGATTACATTTAGGGGTAAACCAATCAGGATAACAGCTGATCTTTCAACACAGACTCTGAAAGCTAGAAGATCCTTGAATAACATATTTGAAACACTGAAAAAAAATGGGTTCCAACCAAGAATTGTGTATCCAGCAAAATTAAGCTTCAGTATGGAAGATGAAATTAAAACCTTCCATGATAAACAAAAGTGAAAAGAATTTGCAGCTAGAAAACCATCTCTTCAAAACATCCTCGGCAAAACATTGCAGGAAGAGGAAATGGAAAATAACAATGAAAACCAACAGCGGGAGGGAGTACAGTAAAGAGGGGGAATAATCAAAGAGGAAAACAAACCATGTTTAGTAACATAAATAAACCAATATGACTGGAAGAACAACCCATATCTCAATAATAACCCTAAATGTTAATGGCTTAAACTCACGAATTAAGAGACACAGGCTAGTAGAATGGATCACAAAACAAGACCCAACAATATGCTGCCTTCAGTAGACGCATTTGATAGGAAAAGACATACATAGACTGAAGGTGAAAGGTTGGGAAATATCATATCACTCTTATGGACTTCGGAAACAAGCACGAGTGTCCATACTCATATCAAATAAAATAGATTTCAAGCCAAAGTTAATCAAAAGGGATGAAGAGGGACACTACATACAGCTCAAGGGAACCATACACCAACAAGACATCACAATCATAAATATATATGCCCCAAACAATGGTGCAGCTATGTTCATCAAACAAACTCTTCTCAAGTTCAAGAGTCTAATAGACCACCATACAATAATTATGGGAGACTTCAACACACCTCTCTCACCACTGGATAGATCTTACAAAGAAAAGTTGAATAAGGAATCTATAGAACTCAATAACATAATTAATAACCTAGACTTAATTGACATATATAGAATATACCACCCAAGATCAAGCAGTTACACTTTTTTCTCAGCAGCACTTGGATCTTTCTAAAAAATAGATCATATATTATGTCACAGGGCAACTCTTAGACAATATAAAGGAGTAGAGATAATACCATGCATCTTATCTGAACATAATGAAATGAAATTGAAAATCAACGATAAAAGAAGTAAGGAAAAATCATGCATCAATTGGAGAATGAAAAATAGGTTACTGAATGATAAATGGGTTATAGAAGACATCAAGGAGGATATTAAAAAATTCTTAGAGATAAATGAAAACACAGACACAACATATTGGAATCTATGGGACACATTGAAAGCAGTTCTAAGAGGAAAATTTATTGCTTGGAGTTCATTCCTTAAAAAAAGAAACAAACCAACAAATAAATGATCTAATACTTCAACTCAATGTCCTAGAAAAAGAAGAGCAAAACAACAGCAAAAAAGTAGAAGACAAGAAATAATTAAAATCAGAGCAAAAATTAATGAAATTGAAACAAAAGAAACAATTGAAAAAATTGACAAAACTAAAAGTTGGTTCTTTGAAAAAATAAATAAAATTGACAGACCCTTAGCCACGCTAATGAAGAGAAGAAGAGAGAGAACTCAAATTACTCGCATATGGGATGAAAAAGGCAATATCACAACAGACACTTCAGAAATACAGAAGATTATCAGAAATTATTTTGAATCCTTATACTCCAATAAATTAGAAGATAGTGAAGGCATCGATAAATTTCTTAAGTCATATGATTTGCCCAGATTGAGTTAGGAGGATATTGACAACCTAAACAGACGAATATCAACTGAGGAAATAAAGAAACCATCAAAAGACTACCAACTAAGAAAAGCCCAGGACCGGATGGGTATACAGCAGAGTTTTACAAAACCTTTAAAGAGGAACTAATACCAATACTTTTCAAGCTATTTCAGGAAAATGAAAAACAGGGAGAACTTCCAAATTCATTCTATGAGTCCAACATCACCCTGATTCCTAAACCAGACAAAGACACTCCAAAGAAAGAAAACTACAGACCAATATCTCTAATGAACCTAGATGCAAAAATGCTCAATAAACTTCTCGCGAACCGGATACAAAAACATATCAAAAAAATTGTGCACCATGATCAGGTAGGATTTATCCCTGGGATGCAAGGTTGGTTCAATATACGAAAATCAATAAATGTTATTCACCACATCAATAGGCTTAAATATAAGAACCATATGATCATCTCGATAGATGCGGAAAAAGCATTCAACAAAGTACAGCATCCCTTTATGTTCAAAACTCTAGAAAAACTAGGGATAACAGGAACATACCTCAATATTGTAAAAGAAATCTATGCTAAGCCTCAGCCTAGCATCATTCTGAATGGAGAAAAACTGAAGGCATTCCCTCTAAAATCTGGTACAAGACAGGCATGGCCTCTCTTACCACTTCTGTTCAACATAGTTCTCGAATCACTGGCCAGTGCAATTAGACAGACAAAAGAAATTAAAGGCATAAAAATAGGAAAAGAAGAACTCAAATTATCACTATTTGCAGATGACATGATTCTATACCTAGCAGACCCAAAAGGGTCTACAAAGAAACTATTAGAGCTAATAAATGAATTCAGCAAAGTGGCAGGATATAAAATCAACACGCATAAATCAAAGGCATTCCTGTATATCAGCGACAAATCCTCTAAAATATATATGAGGACAACCACCCCATTCACAATATCCTCAGAAAAAATAAAGTACTTGGGAATCAACCTAACAAAAGAGGTGTAAGACTTATACAATGAATACTACAGAACCCTAAAGAGAGAATTGAAGAAGATCTTAAAAGATGGAAAAATATACCCTGTTCATGGATAGGTAGAATTAACATCATCAAAATGGCGATATTAACAAAAGTTCTCAATAGGTTTAATGCAATGCCAATCAAAATCCCAATGGCATTTCTTGTAGAAATAGAGAAAGCAATCATGAAATTCATATGGAAAAATAAAAGACCCAGAATAGCAAAAACATTGCTAAGCAGGAAGTGTGAATCAGTCGGTATAGCTATACCAGACTTCAAACTATACTACAGAGCAATAGAAACAAAAACAGCATGGTACTGGTACCAAAACAGGCGGGTGGACCAATGGTACAGAATAGAGGACACAGAAACCAATCCACAAAACTACAACTATCTTATATTCGATAAAGGGGCTAAAAGCATGCAATGGAAGAAGGCTAGCATCTTCAACAAATGGTGTTGGGAAAACTGAAAATCCATATGCAACAAAATGAAACTGAATCCCTTTCTCTCACCATGCACAAAAGTTAACTCAAAGTGGATCAAGGAACTTGATATCAAATCAGAGACATGGCGTCTGATAGAAGAAAAAGTTGGCTATGATCTACATACTGTGGGGTCGGGATCCAAATTCCTAAATAGGACACCCATAGCACAACAGTTAATAACTATAACCAACAAATGGGACTTACTCAAACTAAAAAGTTATTTTCTCAGCAAAAGAAACAATAAGAGAGGTAAATAGGTAGCCTACGTCCTGGGAACAAATCGTTACTCCTCACACTTCAGACAGAGCCCTAATATCCAGAATATACAAAGAACTAAAAAAATTAGACAATGAGATAACAAATAACCCAATCAACAAATGGGCCAAGGACCTGGACAGAAATTTCTCAGAGGAGGACATACAATCAATCAAGAAGTATATGAAAAAATGCTCACCATCTCTAGCAGTCAGAGAAATGCAAATAAAAACCACCCTAAGATACCATCTCACTCCAGTAAGATTGGCAGCCTTTAGGAAGTCAAACACCAACAAGTGCTGGCGAGGATGTCGGGAAAAGTGTACTCTTGGTGGGACTGCAAATTGGTGCACCCAATTTGGAAAGCAGTATGGAGATTTCTTGGAAAGCTCGGGATGGAACCACCATTTGATCCAGCTATTCCCCTTCTCGGTCTATTCCCTAAAGACCTAAAAAGAGCACACTATAGGGCCACTGCTACATCCATGTTCATAGCAGCACATTTCACAATAGCAAGACTGTGGAACCAACATAGATGTCCTTCAATAAAAGAATGGATAAAAAAATGTGGCATTTATACACAATGGAATATTACTCTGCATTAAGAAATGACAAAATCATAGAATTTGGAGGGAAATGGATGGCATTAGAGCAGGTTATGCTAAGTGAAGCTAGCCAATCCCTTAAAAACAAATGCCAAATATCTTCTTTGATATAAGGAGATTAACTAAGAACAGAGTAGGGACGAAGAGCATGAGAAGAAGATTAACATTAAACAGGGATGAGAGGTGGGAGGGAAAGGGAGAGAGAAGGAAAATTGCATGTAAATGGAAGGAGACCCTCAGGGGTATACAAAATTACATACAAGAGGAAATGAGGGGAAAGGAGGAAAAATATAAGGGGGAGAAATGAATTACAGTAGAGGAGGTAGAGAGAGAAGAGGGGAGGGGAGGGGGAGGGGGGATAGTAGAGGATAGGAAAGGCAACAGAATACAACAGTCACCAGAATGGCAATATGTAAATCAATGGTTGTGCAATTGATGTGATTCTGCAATCTGTATATGGGGTAAAAATGGGAGCTCATATCCCACTTGAATCAAAGTGTGAAATATGATATATCAAGAACTATGAAATGTTTTGAACAACCTACAATAAAATTAATTAAAAAAAAACCAGCATGGTACTGGTACCAAAACAGGCGGGTGGACCAATGGTACAGAATGGAGGACACAGAGATTAATCCAAAAAGCTACAACTATTTTATATTTGATAAAGGAGCTAAAAGCATGCAATGGAGGAAATATAGTATCTTCAACAAATGGTGTTGGGAAAAATGGAAATCCATGTGCAACAAAATGAAACTGAATTCCTTTCTCTCGCCATGCACAAAAGTTAACTCATAGTGGATCAAGGTGCTAGATATCAAATCAAAGACTCTGTGTCTGATAGAAGAAAAAGTTGGCTCTGATCTACATATTATGGGATCGGGCTCCAAATTCCTTTATATGACATCCATAGCACAAGAGTTAATAACAAGAATCAACAAATGGGACTACTTAAACTGAAAAGTTTTTTATCAGCAAGAGAAAGAATAAGAGAGGTAAATAAGGAGCATACATCATGGGAACAAATTTTTACTCCTCACACTTCAGATAGAGGCCTAATATCCAGAATATACAAAGAACTCAAAAAATTAGACAATAAGATAACAAATAACCCAATAAACAAATGGGTCAAGGACTTGAACAGACACTTCTCAGAGGAGGACATACAATCATTCATCAAGTACATAATAAAATGCTCACCATTTCTAGCAGTCAGAGAAATTCAAATCAAAATCACCCTAAGATACCATCTCACTCCAGTAAATTGGTAGCCATTATGAAGTCAAACAACAACAAGTGCTGGCAAGGATGTGGGGTAAAAGATACTCTTGTACATTGCTGGTGGGACTGTAAACTGGTGTGGCCAATTTGGAAAGCAGTATGGAGATTCCTGGGAAAGCTGTGAATGGAACCACAATTTGACTCAGCTATTGCCCTTCTCTGACTATTCCCTGAAGACCTTAAAAGAGAGTAATACAGGGATACTACCACATGGATTTTCATAGCAGTACAATTCACAATTGATACACTGTGGATCCAACCCAGATGCCCTTCAATAGATGAATGGATAAAAAAATGTGGCATTTATACACTATGGAGTATTACGCAGCACTAACAAATGACAAAATCATAAAATTTGCAGAAAAATGGATGGCACTGGAGCAGATTATGCTTAGTGAAGATAGCCAATCCCTAAAAAATAAATACCAAATGTCTTCTTTGATATAATGAGAGCAACTAAGAACAGAGCAGGGAGCAATAGCAGGAAGAAAAGATTAACTTTAAACAGAGACATGAGGTGGGAGGGTAAGTGAGAGAAAAGGGAAATTGCATGGTAATGGAGGGAGACCCTCATTGTTACACAAAATTACATATTGTTGTGAGTGGAATGGGAAAATAAACATGGAGTGAAATAAATTACAGTAGATGGGGAAAAAAGAGAAGATCGGAAGGAAGGGGAGGGGAGATAGTAGAGTATAGGAAAGGTAGCAGAATACAACAGTAGCTAATAGGGCATTATGTAAAAATGTGGATGTGTAATCGATGTGATTCTGTAATCTCTATTTGGGCTAAAAATGGGAGTTCATAAGCCACTTGAATCTAATGTATGAAATATTATATGTCAAGAGATTTTTAATGTTTTGAGCAACCAATAAAAGAAAAAAAGTAGCAATATATATGCCAATCGAAATTCATCATGAAATATATATAATCCACAGATCGAAAAATATTCATTTTACTGAACATGGATTAATGTATAATGTTATTCAACTAGGAAGCTCACCCATAGGTTGAATTTTCAGTTCCAACAGCATTTAGGAGGAGTTATCCTTTCTCACAATTTGCATCTGCCAATTCAGTTACCTCACAAGTATGCACGTGTGGTACCAGGTAGAATTCTATATGTGCATATAAAAATACATGTGCTGAATTGGCTACAGAGAAAGGGAGACAGGAATTCACATATTTGTTAATTTTAAAAACACATGTAGAACTATTTCAACAAAAAAATGACTAGATTTATAACTCCTACACTATATAATGCAAAAGGCAATTGTAACAATACACCATGCCTCCTCTGAACTGCTTGTATTTCTATTCTGTTTGAGTTATTTTTCACCATCATATTAGAATTATTAGTCAGAGCATAGTAGGGTATGTGTTAGTTTCAGGGCTTCAGTATTTCAAATAGAAAATTGAAAAATGAATCGAATGTGTATGTAAATATGTGCTACACAAAAATCTTCCCACTCACATTCAGAACAATGCCTTGATATTACCTTGGCCCAAGTAAGACACAATTAGAGTAGAAAAGTGTGAAAATCTATGAATACATATCTGGAATGGAATATGCTCGGGAGTTCACAACCTTGGTGGTGGTAGAGGAGTTTCCAAAAGTAAAGAACAGTGTAAACACTCCACAAACATGGAGCTCTGCTGGCCTAAGACTTCTTGGAAAACTGCCTCTGAGGTTGGGCACTTGAAATATATGTTGTTGTCATGAGCTTTAACTTCCTTTGTAGTGAGACCATCAAAATGGGTCTGCATCTATGTGACCTGGAAGACATGGTTTCTTATATTCCAATGACCATGAGGCAGCAGTGCTGAATTCTCTCTTTGTATGTAAACTGTGGCCACTGGAGGCTAAGTGTCTCCTCGTGTGGACTGTGAAGACATTTGGTCATCCTCCACTTTTCGTGGTGTTTCTTGCTGCTGCACTGGGAATTTGGTATTTGCTTCACCAAATACAAGGAGTTCTACTAGGATACAGTGCTGAAGGGAGTTCTGTCACGTGTGGTGGGTCAGGGTCTGCAGGAGAATGCACCAACCAGGCTTCTATCCCACACAGCTTGCCCCAATAACCATAGTAAACTGATTCTGAACATTGCCCTGAACCTCTCCATATAAAAAATGCCTTTACATATAAGTGTCTGATTTCTGCACTATGTCAGTCATAATCCATTTGGAAGCCAAAGGCCGATCCACATGGCCCCACCATGGTGTTTTATCACACACCTGCCCACCACTGCTCTAGGCCCACTAATCAGCAGGATACAAATTACTGGCATCTCTGTTCTACACCATTTTCATAAAACCCAGTAAAACAAGGCATTCTCTGGTATACACATGATCAACCACAGGACTTCCAAAGATTCTCCAGTGCCACCTGGTCATGGAAATTTCAAAAATTTCATGGTATTTATCTAGCCATTTTTCAAAGATTAAGTTGGAGGCACTGTGGGTTTCAAATCATTCAGGAACCATTAAGTGTTGAGAAAGCTCATTTCAATGAAAGCTCTGGAGAACACTCACAGGCAAGGCTTCTCAAAGAGTTGCCAAAAGGTCACATGAAGCCAGGCAAATTGAGGCCTACAATGTGAGGTCCATGTGTGTTTTGACTCTCAACTATACCTGCCAATCTTTCAGAATAAAATCATGTGATATCCTGGCTGAGGTTCCCATTGTTTTGTGGAAAGACACCCTGGGCCTAGATCTCAGTTTCCATGGGTGAGTCTCATGCATGGCCTTCTAAAATCCCAACACAATTCATGGCAATACTTCTCTGAGTTCAGTTCCAGAACTCAGTCTCTAAGGGGAATCACGCCAGAGTTCAAGCCCAGGTGGAACCAGTCATTCCTTCCAACCACCACAAAAATGACCACAATTAAAATCAAAACACTCCCACAGGGCCCTCATCTTCTTCCATATAGACACTCATCATAACCTCTGGCTGGAGATTTCTATGAGGGGCACAGCCTAAGAAAGTGTAAAAAATAAGCTCACTTGCCCCTCATTTGCCTAAAATCATGGTGGCCTGGACACTCCTCCTGTGAACCTGGAGTGATCAAATATTCCTGCTGTTAAAGTGTTCCGCTTCTCCAATTTGAGGCCTACTGGCTGTGAGGTATAGATTCTTTATGTGATTTGGAGTCATGAGAAAACCCAAGCACATATGGGCAAGCCTCTGCAGGGATTTGAAGAACTCATTTAATCCAAAGAATCCCTATTCTCACTTAATGGAGGTCAGGAACCTAAAACAAGAAGGCAAAAAAATTCATCCACAATGACTTCTCTTTTGGCCATTTCGGTTTGGGAAGCACATGGGATTTTTCTTTAGATCCATTGGGTGCTGAGAATCTAAGTCACAGCCTCACACAAGGACCAGAGACTGATTCAGACACATCCCATTCCAAAGCAATTAAGCAAAGAGCCACAGGTGAAGCCCATTCATTTCCATATGAAAACAGTTTTCTTCAGGCTTCACAAAGGGTTGGCATGAGGCAAAGACCTTCCTGAAATTCAGGGTAATTGAAACACAAGTAAGCAAATTGCCCAAGAAGGGTTTCTTCACTGAGACTTTACTGGTCACACTGATATCTGAGTTTTCTGAGATGCTCTCAATCTCTTCAGCTATCCAGTACATGGCCATGTCACAGAGCCTTGTGGTGTTACATATCTGGGACACAAAACCATGAGCGTATTCTGTAGAGTGGCCAGAATTCACGAAGAAAACAGTAACTTAAGAAGACAGTAGGTGTTGCCCATCCATAAGGCAAAGTGAAGTCCATTAATCTATTGGGCAGTATTAATGTGGGGAAGCTTTCTACTAGAGAAAACAAATCCATTGATGCATTCTCTTTTCTAATGTCTACAACCACGGATACAGTGGGATACACAGACATAGAAACCCTCACAATGTCAAAGGACTTACTAGAAACAGTCCACTCCACACCAGAAAAAAACGCCTTTCCTACCTATTCTCAGAACATGAGAAAAAAACCACAAACTCACACCCACAACGGCAAAGCCACCTCCTTCCCCCAAGTAGGTCTGTGACTATCCAGAGTGTCTTCTGACTGGTGGGCCATATTATGTTCCCCCGAAATGGCCTGTCCTCTCTCAGATCTGGTCTCCTTGGCCAACTATGTGAGTTGTCAGGAGACAGCGGTGAGCCACTACCTGCTTTCTCAGGGAAGGTGCCTCTTCAGAGCTCTGCTGGCAATTGGCCATCCTCACATCAGTAGGTACCAAGAAAGACTGACTCTGTCCTTGGAAAAAGCAAACAAGTTAGCCCAATGGGACTAGGACTGGGACTGGCTCTGGGTGCCTGTCTTCCTGGATCCCAAGTTCAGAGAATTCAATCACCAAGGAAGTGAGGAGAGGTCACTTCCTTCAGGAACTGAATGAGGTCACTGCCTTGAAAACCACTTTGTCCTAACAGTTGCTTCCAAGGGTCCCATGAGATGGAGGCTGCCCCAACATCCTCTGACACATTCAGAAGTTAGAATGGAATATCAACCTTAGGCACCCAGGTACAGCTCTCCACACAGGCCTGGTTTCTTCCAACTTCTTTACAATAAGAAAAGAGAGGCTGACTTAGACCCATCAATTCATCCTGACCAGGTTGTTTGCCATGGAAGATTTCTATTGCTCTCTCAGGTCCAACATAGCTGCATAAATCTTCTCCAAGGATCATTTCTGCATGGATCTTTGAGGTTCTCAGAAGGTGGAAGATCACCTACATTCCTATATTGTAAGACCAACTCTGTCCCTGCTCTTCTGTAAGTTATATTGATGGAACAGTGTATGTTTAGGGTTAATAACATGTTTGATTTGGGTTAGGAATCATTTTGCGAGATGAATAATGGTATTGGCAACCTTCGATATTTACAAGAGTATATAGGTGAAATATAAGTATGAAAGCAGAAAATTAGGAAAGATTTGAAGCCCAGAAGGGAATTGGACCCTTAAGTGGTATACTTAGCTTTGAGTTATGTGCTGCACAGTTGTCTCAGATAAATCAATATACAATGGCATAGGACCTTGTACCTTGGATGATTGAATGTTGAAGAGAACATCCAGTCAAAAAGCGATATTCAGTACGATGAGGAAGGTAGTAGTTAGGTTTAGAATGAAGAGTGAGTATTGGATTTGGACAAAAAGTTCTTTAGCAATAGGGTTTCGGTTAGAGAGTGAGTGTTAATGTCAGCACATGTGAAGAGTCAGTCACAATGATGAACTGGGGAAAATATGAGGGAAAGCAGATATCAATAAAGACATTAGGAAATCAAGCAAAGTACAAAGTGAGTGATAGGATTAGACATTTTCAACAGGCTTGAGGTTGAATATATAATCTTAGGAAGAATCAAATATGTAGTCACCAATAGGATTGACATTTGAGAGCATTATGCAACCTGGACATAGATGTTTTTAGTAATCCATGCTCACTTTCCATTTAGGCTTTGGTACAATTGAAAGTGTGACCTTTGCTTCTTGTGTCCAGAATATTTCTGTGATAAAATGTATATGTATATCACGTGACATGAGTATTTCTTCCACCATTTCCAGGAGCAATATTTTGAAGACATATAAATTTGTATTGGGGTACAAATAGGTATACCCTCTGTCTATGAATATAGCAATAACGCATGAATAGACCATACTGGGAATAAATAATATAACTGGATCCACTTTAAATAATGGATTGAATGGATATCTGAAAATATATAAGAAATGTTATAAAGATGCACAATCAATCATTCCAACCAGTTATATATCTAATGGTCATCTTAGGGTTATGTTTTATCATGAAGGATGTGTCAGTTTTGCTTAAAAATTGATCATGGAAATTGAAAATAATATATTTGAAAAAAGTCTCATGAAAAGACCAGTCAAGAAACATAGGGAAATACATGTGTTCTGGAGCAAGAAGTGATTGAAAGTGAAACAAATGCCTATAAATTTGCTAAGTAGTGGATGAAATATATATCCTATGATGTGCATAAACTGAAGAAATAGTAATGTACCAGTGTTGAATAATAATTAATGTCAAAATACACATCATGTCCCATAGGAATCTACTAGCATTGATGTTAAACTAGGTCAGTTAATGTAGAAATACTAGGATTTGTTTGCACCTTTCACTGAAGTTAGTTTTCAGTACTAGGAAACAAATATGTATTTCAGGTGGATGAATATTTCTGAGAATAATCTTGTGAAAAGTTGATTATTAATCCACATACATGAACATGAATGAATTTAGGGAGTGTATATAAGACACATATATTTCATATTTTGAAAAATCTGGAGATTTATTTTGTATATATATATATATATATATATATATATATATATATATATATATATATATATATATACACACACACACACACACACAAACACACACACAAACAAAGACATTCAAAAGTAGAATTATATATGCCAATCGAATTTCACCATGAAATATATATCATCCACAGATCCAAAAATATTCATTTTACTGAACATGGATTTATGTATAATGTTATTCAACTAGGAAGCTCACCATTAGCTTGAATTTTCAGTTCCAACAGCATTTAGGTGGAGTAATCTCTTCTCACAACTTGTATCTGCAATATCAGGCACCTCACAAAAATGTACGTGTGATATCAGGTAGGATTCTATATGTGTATATAAAAATTAATGTGCTGAATAGGTTACAGCGAAAGGGAGATAGGAATTCACATATTTGTTAACTTTAATACACATATAAAACTATTTCAATTAAAAAATGACTAGATTTATAACACCTACCTTTTATCTTGCAAAAGGCAAGTCCAATATACACCATGCCTCCTCTGAACTGCTTGTATTTCAATTCCGTTTGGGTTATTTTTCTCCATCATATTAGTATTTGTAGTTAGCGTCTAGAAGGGTATGGGTTATTGTCAGGAATTCAGTATTTCAATTGGAAAATTGGAAAGTGAATCCAATGTGTATGCAATTATGTGCTGCACAATATTCTTCCCACTCTCATCCAGAACAATGGCTTGACATTAACTTCGCCCCAAGTAAGACGCAATTAGAGAAGAAGAGTTAGAAATTCTGTGAATACATATCTGGAATGGAAAATGCTCAGGAGTTCACAACCTTGGAGGTGGTAGAGGATTTTCCAAAAGTAGGGGACAGGGTTGATCACCCAACATGATCTTTCATTAAAATTGTGAGCCATCTTGCCACAAAGCCATGAAAAGATAATTTTTGCTTTACTATAAATTTCTGCAAATTCTGAACCTGCTTAGAATGCCTGACCATGTTTTGAACTCACCCATGCCTGGCTCTCTGACCAGAAAACGGCCCTCTCTGAAACTTTAATGACACCTCATAAATATTCGCCTTCCCTGGCCAGACAATGACCCTCTCTGAGGCTCTAATGGTCCTCATAATTTCTGATGCTGGGGCCAGAAAAAACAAATGTAAACTACAATTAGTGTGATGCTTGTCAAAGTTCTGTTTTCTGTAACCCCCCTTTTGTGTAACTTTCTGGGCTATAAAGCTGGGCTGTAGGAAAGGTGGGGTTGCTGTCTTGTTCCCGCCATTTTGAGAGGGAGAGGCAGCCCGGCTGCTTGAAATATTAAGCTTGCCTTAATTTGATTTTAATTGGAGTCAGTGGTCTTTTCTTGTGTCCTGGACTAACATTTTGGAGTTCCCCAGCAACATGACCCGACCAGATCACAAAGCCATACTGCTGGAAATTCTGAAGCTGGCCTATCCTCCAGGACTCCAGGCTGGAGAGCCAAGTTCCAAGGCCTTGGAATGAGCCTTCAGTCCGTGGATCACTGCAGTGAACCATCGCACTAAAACTATTATCAAGCACCTGGTGGAGGAGGCCTTCATAGGTAAGAGGCGCCTTTATAACATCTGATATCCGGTTAAGGAAGTTCTCTTCTGATGACAGAGAGGTGGCCTGGGAAGGCTCACATATACTCCTGTCCGGGACAGTAATAGGAATCCTTCTTTCCTCTGTTCTTTTCTGTAGGGAATACCTCTGAAAGTGTAGAGAGGTGCCGACTGGCACGCAGGAGCTCCTACCCCGGAGCTTTAGCAAGACGCTGCATTGCTCCTCTGGTTTTCTGTTTATTCGCCGAGTTTCTGTTTTTTTGTGTGTGTTTTGTTCTGTGTTCTAAATGTTTTTTATTTGTTTGTTTTTGTGCATTTTGTTGTGTGATTTCTGTGGTAAAAACTTAAGGATATTGGACTTGAAAATGGGTAATAAAGCATGTAAGCCTGTCACCCCTTTGGACTATGTTTTAAAGAAATGGGATGCACTATACCCCCCTTTGTTAAGCAGGATGAGAGAAGCCCCTAGCTGGCTGTCTGGAGCACACCCACTGCAGAGGGCAATTCCTGCTGGAGACCTAATAACTGAGTATCTCCCAGGTTAACAAGTGAAGCTCCTTTAAAACCCCTTGTCCCTCCAGATCAAGAGAGTCACAACTTTGGACAGAGTCCCCTGTTTTTATCCTTTGTTAGCAAAGCAGTAAACCTCCCTTTTACTTTTTCTCAAACCCTGTCCTTATATTAAATTGGTATTAATTGGCTTCAAGGTCCAGAACCGAAATTTAAGTTACAAATTTTGATACCCCCCCGACCCCGGAATTTTTGAGAG
This sequence comes from Callospermophilus lateralis, assembly GCF_048772815.1. Classification (NCBI taxonomy): domain Eukaryota; kingdom Metazoa; phylum Chordata; class Mammalia; order Rodentia; family Sciuridae; genus Callospermophilus; species Callospermophilus lateralis. The sequence continues at coordinate 153,837 of NW_027517506.1, read as the reverse complement.
CTGACTACTGAAATGTTAGGAGATTCAGCGTGCTTGGGGTGGAACCAAACCAGAGGAGCTAATCCTGTTTAAGTAAAAGACGGGACTGAGGGACTCCCAGCAGCTGCCGAAGTCCTGTTGCTTCAGTAAATTCCCTCCTTCCTTCCCTGCACTGTAAGTATTATGCCACCTCTGTTTTCTTAAAAAAGAGAAAAAGAAAAGGGAGACACTAAATGCAGTAAAGTCACCATGGAGACCTTTGATATTACATTTCAGGTTGCCCCTCTGTGAAAACATCTGATGCCCTTGTGGGGACATCTATCATGCTACTGGTGTAGGAGATTTTTCTCTTATCTGCTGTTTTAAAGGCTTCTGTCCTGTCAGCCATAGTCTGGAGCTCCTTTCTGTCTGTCTTTTGTCTTTGTTTCTGGCCATTTAAGACATGTGCAATAATGTGTTGATATTATAAATTGTTTCTTGGGAATGATCTTAGCTGAATGTGTGTCTAAATGATGATGTTTTATTGTAACAATATGGTATCTGGATGGGTTTTTGTAGCATTGCTCAATCTTGCAGTTAAAAGTCGGGTTTAGGTAATTTTTTAGTTTATGATTTCAGATAATTCATGCCAGAGAACTTAAATACTTAAAATGGAAAACTAAAGAATTCTACTTCCAAGTTGGCAAGTAACTTCCCAATCATTTAGTCTTTTTTTTCACCAATTTTTAATTGGGTAGCCTGGGTAAATGTCACAGTGTGTCAGTGCATTAATTTGGACAAGGATAGTAAATCATAGTATGGTATCTGTTGACAAAACAAGATGTTAAGGTATAAAATTTTGAATTGTATCTTAAAATTGTATCATAATTTTCAACATCCTCACCTGAAAATTATGGTTAAAGTGCCTTAGGCCTGAGGTGTCCGCTCAGAATAGCAGTTTTGTCCAGCTCCTTCCAGAACTCAGCCAGGACTTATGTTGAAATGTAAATGAAAGAAGCCTACAAGCTCAGTAGGAGACTGATCTGATGTCTAAGTGGGAAAAAAAAAGGTAAATCGTATGGTATTTACTAATTACTGGCCAGTCATTTTTTCTACGACTCTGATTTTTTTCCTTAGATTCTGTATTTTTTTTGAGCTCATTATTTTGATCCTAGAGAACTAGGTTAATATTTTTCTCATCAGTTCTATCTTTGACCAACAGTGGAGTTCTGAAACATTACAATGGAGATTTCACCTGTGAAAAGCTACAAGGCGTTACTATTATTATTTGTGCACACTTTTGTTATGTGTTGTATGTCCATATATCCATATGTTCGTATATCATATATATGATATACAAATTAACATATATAAGGAGCGATCATTAAAAAAAAGCACTCATAAAAACAAATTTTAAAAAGTGGATTCGAAGATCTTTAATTCACGTGAGTTAAATGGTTCACTTTAAATTTGGATAAACAAATAACAATAAATGTCTTTAAATTTAAGCTTACAAGTTTTTCTAGCTGCTCAAAAATCTAATAAAATATTAATGTCTATAAAATGTCTAATATGCCTTGGTTCTAGGACTTTTCCTTTAACAAAAAAATGGTTTACACTGTTCAATACATTTCTCTAATATTTTGATAAATAAGTGAAGTAAATTTGATATGGGATTACTCATTCATGAGTACTTTTGTTAGATATCTGATTGATTTAGTAAGGTCTGTATAAGTTTGTTCTAAAGTCTGTATAAGATTGTAAAAATCAGTCATGTGATAAAGCGACACAAATTTCTGAAAACAAAAGTTTACCCATAACATTGTGTTTATTTTTATTTTTCTAGAGCAAGCAACCATAAAAATTAAACAACTGATTAAATAAGAACTGTTATTTTAGAGCACTGTACTGGAATTTCTTTAAAAGCTAAATTTGGTTAATGTAAAAACATCAATGTCATTGTGATGCTATTAATGTGCTCATATCTTCCAGGTATACAAGTCTGTAATGTAGAAACTTTAAAAGAGCATTACATCAAGCTGGTGTTCTGAAGTTGTATGGTAAAAAAAATATATATATATATATTGGGGATTTATTTACTTGTTATCAATAAGATATGTAAAGTTTTAAGTTACTTTTTACATTGGGGAAAAATTTAAATATATTTTTAAGTTAATGAGCTCCTAATCTATGTAAAGGTTAAAAACTTTCAGCCTTTCTTTAATTCATGTTTTAAATGTGATATCATATGGTGTTAGCTAATGTTCATGTGACCTCAAACAATTTATGTAAACTGTGTAAGATGATATTTAAAAAAAAAAGATCAGCTTTAGAACTAAAAGACTTAAGATTTATATAGAGCCCTGCCTTACCTGAGATAAGGCTCTGTGTCTCATCTTACAACATGTGAGAATAACTACGAAAGCAGTAGGTCAGATGTTATTTAATTTAAAGTTACGTTCAGAAGTTTTTTTTTTTTCTGTCAAGATTACTAGGATCTCAAAAAGGGGATATAATTTATAACTCAGCCAAAAATTCAGGGTAGCTATTACACGAACTAAGTATTTTTACTCTTGTTAATTTTATTTTGTAATTTCCTTATAAGTTAACTAAAGATTCCCTGTTAGTGTTTTACAAAAGAGTTGCTTTTGAACACAACATTGGTTAATTTAAGATAATAAGGCATCACCTACAAGACAGAAAAATACAGATCCCAAATAATAAAAAGATAAATAATTTTAAATTATAGACATTAAAGCACAGTACTCTTAATATAAGGCTGTTAAAATTTATTTGCTGGATGTTTAAGATTAGGATTTAAAATTTAATTTAAATGAAAAGGGACAATAAAACAAATTTTGGCTCTTGACCTCTGAGTCAGTTTGTATCCAGGGAAGAGGAGACTTCTCTAAAGAACTTTGCAACTCTCAGCCACATAAACACCTGATCAGGAAGATTAATGAGGCCACTGGAGAACAGAAAGCCAATCAGTGCATTTTCTACGAAGAAGAGAGTCATCAGAGAAGGGAGATATTGCTGATGCTTCTGAGAGAAGCCACATGGTCAAGCAAGACCTGGAATCACCTAGCGCAAATGGCACTAGCAGAACTGAGAAGCTGCTCTCAAGTTTCCCCAGAAATGACTCCCATAAAATCTCAGCTGACTGTTAACAATAGATAGAAACAAAAGTCAGTTTTACTGCTTCATCTTAAACTCTTAGCAAAGACAGATAAACCCAAAATACAGCCATTCCTGGGCATTTTAAATAATAATAGTTATAATAATATTTTAACGTATACACTTTATGGTAGCCTCCCAAAATAAGTAAGACTGGAGGCTACAAAGAAAGATTCTCAGAGAGGAATGCCTGATGAGAATAAAAAGAGACTATCAAGAGGAGCTACCAGAGGCAGAAGTTTTTTGTTTAAGGCCTACAGATATTCCTAACCTACACAGGTAGGCTTGGTGTTTGCTAGTATGATTATCCAGCCCTGACTAACAGAATTAAAGGTTTCTCTATTACACACAGAGGTCATACTAGTAAAAGGAATTTGCAAGATCAGATGACATTAAATTATTAAACTGTATCTTATGGGGTGGGACAACTGTGACACTAAAAGTTAAATATTAAGTTGAAAGTCCTGATAACTGGGGATATTGAAGACAGATGAGGGGACATCTATACAGTGACTTGTTTCAGCAGCTGCAACATTTATTCAGTACTCATGGTTTTTGTTTCTCTCATAGAAGAACCCATCCCCAGATGACTTTACAAACTGTTCTACCACAACCAGACTTCAAACCGAACTGACTTCTAAAAGGCAACTCATGTCCCTCATGCTGTGCCCCCTCATGTCACCCTCTCTCAGCTCAGAAGAAGCCAAAATGAGTGACGCCACTCTTCTTACAACAATGGAGCCAAAAATAAATAGACTTTCATTTTAAGTAATTAATTAAGTCAGGTAAAATCAGGGAGACTGGTTTTGTGTGAGTTCAAAAAATATGGAGACTGTTACGTGAGGTATTAAAATTCCCTCAGTGCTCTTCCCCTACCCTATCAAAGATTTGAAAGGGACACATTAGAAAAGGCGGGAATGATAGACCCAACCTGATCTTTTATTAAAATTGGGATCCATCTTGCCACAAAGCCATGAAAAGAAAATTTTGGCTTAACTATAAATTACACCAAATTCTGAACCTGCTTGCAATGCCTGCCCGTGGCCTTGAACTCACCCATGCCTGGCTCTTTGACCAGGAACAGCCCTCTATGAAACTTTATTGACACCTCATAAATACTGGCCTTCCCTGGCCAGACAATGACCCTCTCTGGGGCTCTAATGGTCTTCATAAATTCTGATGTTGGGGCCAGCAAATATATATATATATATATATAAACTACGATTAGTTTGATGCTTGTCAAAGTTCTGATATTTTAACCCCCCTGTAGTGTAAAATTCTGGGTTATAAACCTGGGCTGTAGGAAATTTGGGTGGCTGTCTTGTTCCCACTGTTTTGGGAGGGAGAGGCCACCTGGGCAGTGGAAAATATAAGCTTGCTTTAACTTGATTTTAATTGGAGTCAGTGGTCTTTTCTTGCATCCTGGTCTAATAGGTAAATGCTATCAAACAAGGAGCTCTGCCAGCCTGAAGACTTCCTTAGAAACTGCCTCTGACGATGGGCACTTGACATATATGTTTTTGTCAGGAGCTTTAGCTTTCTTTCTAATGAGACCATCAAAGCTGGATCTGCATCTATGTGACCTGGAGGGCATGGTTTCTTGTTTTTCAAAGGACATGAGGCAGCAGTGCTGAATTCACTCTTTGTAGGTAAACTGTTGCCACTGAAGGCTAAGTGACTCCCCGTGTGGACTGTGAAGCAATTTGGTCATCCTCCACTTTTCGTGGTGTTTCTTGCTGCTGCACTGGGAATTTGTTATTTGCTTCACAAAATACAAGGAATTCAGCTGGGACACAGTGCTGGAGGGAGTTCTTTCACATGAGATGGGTCAGGGTCTGCAGGAGAATGCATCAACCAGGCTTCTATCCCACATAGCTTGTCCCCTTGACCATTGCACCTGATTCTGAACATTGTCCTGAAACATCTCCATATAACAAGATGCCTTATATGGAGAGTTATCAGACATATAAGTGATTCCTGGCTGCACAATGTCAGCCACAAGCCATTTGGAAGTCAATGGCAGATACACATGGCCCGACCACAGATGTTTTATCACACACCTGCACACCACAGCTCTGGGCCCACTACTCAGCAGGCTCCAACATACTGGTATCTCTGTTCTACATCATTTTCATGAAACCTAGTCAATCAAGGCACTGTCTGGTACACACTTCATCAGCAAGAGGATATTGAAAGGTTCTCCAGTGCCACCTGGTCATGAAAATTTCAAAAATTTCATGGTATTTATCTAGCCATTTTTCAAGGATGAAGTTGGAGAAATTGTGGGTTTCAATTCATTCAGGAACCATTAATGTTTGAGGAAGCACATTTCAAGGAAACTCTGGAGAATTCTCAGAGGCAAGGCTTCCCAAAGAGTGGCCAAAAAGACACATGAAGCCAGGCCCATTGAGGTCTACAATGTGAGGCCCATGTGTGTTTTGACTGTCAACGATGGCTGCCAAGTCTTTCAGTATAAAATAATGTGATGCCCTGGCAGAGATTGACAATGCTCTGTGGAAAGCCACCCTGGGCATTGATCTCAGTTTCCAAAGGCAACTCTCATGCGTGGTCTCCTAAAATCCCAACACAATTCATGGCAATACTTCTCTGAGGTCAGTTCCTGAACTCAATCTGTAAGGGGAATCACACCAGAGTTCAAGCCCAGGTGGACCTAGGCATCTCTTCCAACCACCAAACAAATGACCACAATTAAAACCAAAACACTCCCAAATGGCCCTCATCTTCTTCCACATAGACACTCTTCATAACCTCTGGCTGGAGGTTTCCATGAGGGGCACAGCCCAAGACAGTTTTCCAAATGAACTCCCTTGCCCCTCATTTGCCTAAAGTCAGGGTGGCCTGGACTCCCTTCCTGTGAACCAATAGTGATCAAATAGTCCTGCTCTTAATACTGCTCTGCTTCTCTAATTTGAGGCCTACTGACTGTCTGGTATATATTCTTTATGTGAATTGGTGTCATGAGAAAACACAAGCCCTTATGTGCTAGCCTCTGTAGGGCTTTGAAGAACTGATTTGACACAAAGGATCCCTATTCTCACGTGATGGAGGTCAGGAAGCTTACAGAGGAAGGCGAGAGACTTCATCCACAATGACTGCTCTTTTGGCCATTTTCGTTTTGCATGCACACTTGGAAACTTTCTTTAGATCCATCAGGTGCTGAGAATCTAAGCCGCTGCCTCACACAGGGCAAAGAGGATGATTCAGCCACATCTCTTTCCAAAGCAATTAAGCAAAGAGCCACAGGTGATGCCCATTCATTTCCATTTGAAAACTCTTTTTTTCTGGCTTCACAAAGGGGTTTCCTGAGGCAAAGATCTTCCTGACATTTAGGAAAACAGAACAATAGGTAAGCAAAAGGCCCAGTGCAGTGTTTTTCCACTGAGACTTTAATGGTCACACTGATATGTGAGTTTTCTGAGATGCTTCTATTCTCTTCAGCTATCCAGTACATGGCCATGTCACAGAGCTTGGAGGTGGTACATATCTTGGAAACCAAACCATGAGGCTATTCTGGAGAGTGGCCAGTATTCAGGAAGAAAACAAGAACTTAGGAAGATAGTAGGTGTTGCCCATCCATAAGGCAAGCCTCTCTCCATTCTTAAATTCTGCAGTATGAATGTTGGGAAGCTTTCTACTAGATAGGACACAACCATTGATGCATTCGCTTTTCAAATGTCTACAACCACAGATACAGTGGAATGCACAGACATAGAAACACTCGCGTTGTCAAACGACTTTCTAGAAACATTCCAGTCCAAACAAACAAACAGTCTTTCCTACCTATTCTCAGAAAAGAGACAAAACCACAAACTCACACCAACACCCACAACGGCACATGCTTCCCCCAAGTATGTTGGTGAATATATTGAGTGTCCTCTGACTGGTGGTCCATACTATGTTCCCCCAAAATGGCCTGTTCTGTCTCAGATCTGGTCTCCTTCGCCAACTCTGTGAAGTTGTCAGGAGCCATGGTTGAGCCACTACCTGCTTTCTCAGAAAAGGCTCCTCTTCAGAGGTCTCCTGACATTTGGCCATTATCACTTCAGTAGGTACCAACAAAGACTGACTCTGTCCTTGGTAAATCCAAACAATTGAGACCACTGGGACTGGGACTGGGACTTACTCTGGGTGCCTGGCTTCCTGGATCCCAAGTTCAGAGTGTTCCATCACCAAGGAAGTGTGTACTGATATTTGCTTCTAAGGGTCCCAGGAGATGGAGACTGCCCCTACTTTCTGTGACAGTTTCACAAGTTAGAATGGTATATCAACAATAGGCACCCGGGAACAGCTCTTCTCACAGGCCTGGTTTGGTCCATCTTCTCTATATTAAGAAGAGAAAGGCTGATTCAGATACATCTCTTCATCCTGACCCGGTTGTTTAACATTGAAAATGACTTTTGCTCTCTCAGGTCCTTCATAGCTGCCTTCTTCTCCATGTATCATTTCTGCATGGACCTTTGAGGTTCTCATCAGGTGGAAGATACCCTACAATCCAGTATTGGAAGACCAACTCTCTCCCTGATCTTCTGTAAAGTTAGATTGAGGGAACAGTGTATGGTTAGGGTTAACAACATGTTCAATTGGGTTAGGAATAATTCTGCAGGATGAATAATGGTTATGGGAACATGTGATATTTACAAAATATACAGTTGAAATATAGGTATGAAAACAGAAATCTAGGTGAGATTTGATGCCCAGAAGGGCATTGGGCCCTTGATTGGGATACTTAGCTTTGAATTAATTTCTGCACAGATGTCTCAGATAAATCAATATACAACGGTATAGGATATTGTACCTTGGATGATTGAATGTCGAAGAGAACATGCAGTCAAAAAGGGATAGTCGGTAGGATTAGAAAGATAGACGGTAGTTTTAGAAAGATGAGTGAGTATAGGATTTGGACAAAATGGTCTTTAGCAATAGGGTTTCATGTAGAGAGTGAATGTAAATGTCAGCACATGTTAAGAGGCAGTCACAATGATGAACTGGGGAAAATATATATCAATAGAGACATTAGGAAATCAGGCAAAGTATAAGGTGAGTAATAGGATTAGACATTTTCAACAGGTTTGAGGTTGAATATATAATCTTAGGAAGAAACAAATATGTAGTCACCAATAGGATCCACATTTGAGAGCAATAGGCAAACTGGACATGGATGATTTTAGTAATCCATGTTCAATTTCCATTTAGGCTTTAGTACAATCATAAGTGTGACATTTGCTTTTTGTTTCCAGAATATTACTGTGATAAAATGTATATGTAGATCAGGTGACATGAGTATTTCTTTCACCATTTCTAGGAACAGTATTTTGAAGACGTGTAAATTAGTATTTTGAATACAAATAGGTGTACACTGTGTCTATGAATATAGAAATAATGCATGAATAGACCATACTGTGAATAAATAATATAACTGGTTCCAACTTAAATAATGGTTCAAATTGATATCTGAAAATATACAGGAAACCTTATATTGATATATATCCATTCATTCAAACCAGTTATACATCTAATGGTAATATTAGGGTTATGGTTTATCATGAAGAATGTGTGAGTTTTGCTTCAAAAGTAATTGTGGAAATCGAAAATAATGTGTTTGGAAAGAAGTCTCATGAAAAGACCAGTCATGTAACCTGGAGGAATACATGTGTTCTGAAGCAGGAAGTGATTGAAAGTGAAACAAAAGCCTTTAAATTTGTGAACTTGTGGATGAAATATATATCTTATGATGTGCATAAACTGAGGAAATAGTAATGTACAAGTGTTGAAAAAAAATGAACGTCAAAATACACATCATGTCCTATAGAAATCTACTTGCATTTATATTAACCTGGGTCAATTAGTGTAAAAATATTAGGATATGTATGCACAATTCACTTAACTTAGTTTTCAGTACTAGGAAACAAATACGTATTTCAGGAGGATGAATATGTCTTAGAATAATCTTATGAAAAGTTGATTATAAATACGCACTTAAATATTAATGAATTTAGGGAGTACATAATAAGATACATTTATTTCATATTTTGAAAACTCTGGAGAGTGTATATATATATATATATATATATATATATATATATATATATATATATATATATATATTAAAATACACACACAGAAATTAAAAAGTATTAATATACAAGCCAAATGAAATTCACCATGAAATATATATCATCCACAGATCTAAAAATATTCATTTTACTGAACATGAATTTATGTATAATGTTGTTCAGCTAGGATACTCACTCATAGGTTGAATTTTCCGTTTCAACAGTGTTTAACAGGAGTGATCTCTTCTCACAATTTGTATCTGCCAAGTGAGCCACCTCACAAGAATATACGTGTGGTACCAGGTAGGATTCTATATGTGCATATAAAAATATATGTGCTGAATAGGCTACAGAGAAATGGAGACATGAATTCACATATTTGTTAACTTTAAAAACACATGGAGAAGTGTTTCAACAAAAAAATGACTAGATTTAAAACTCCTACCATATATAATGCAAAAGGAACGTCCAAATGTTAACCTTGCATCCTCTGAACTACTTGTATTTCAATTTGGTTTGGTCTATTTTTATCCATCATAATAGGATTTGTAGTCAGAGTCTAGTAGGGAGTCGGTTACTATGAGGGATTCAGTATTTTGAATGAATAATTGGAAAATGAATCCAATGTGTATGCAAATATGTGCTACAAAAAAATCTTCCCACTCTCATCCAGAACAATGCCTTGACATTACCTTAGCCCCAAGTAAGATACAATTAGAGGAGAAGAGTTAGAAAATCTAGGAATACATATCTGGAATGGAAAATGCTCTGGAGTTCACAACACTGGAGGTGGTAGAGGAGTTTCCAAAAGTAATGGAGACTGTAAAAACTCCACAAACATGGAAGTGTGCAGGCCTCAAGACATCTGGGAAACTGTCTTTGAGGTTGTACACTTGAAATATATGTTGTTTTCAGGAGCTTTAGCTTCCTTTTTAGTGAGACCATCAAAGCTGTGTATGCATCTGTTACATGGAGGACATGGTTTCTTATTTTCCAATGAACATGAGGTAGCAGTGCTGAATTCTCTCTTTGTGGGTTTACTGTGGCCACTGGGGTCTAAGAATCTTTCCGTGTAGACTGTGAAGCCATTTGGTCATTCTCCAATTTTGTTGTGTTTCTTGTTGCTGCACTGGGAGTTTGGTATTTGCTTCACAAAATACAAGGAGTTCCACTGGGACACAGTGCTGGAGGGAGTTCTGTCACGTGTGGTGTGTAAGGGTCTGCAGGAGAATGCACCAACCAGGCTTCTACGCCACATTGCTTGCCCCCTTGACCATAGCAACTTGATTCTGAACATTGCCCTGAAAACTCTCCATCTAACAAGATGGCTTAATATACAAAGGTATGCTGGCTGCACCATGTCAGTCACAAGCCTTTGGAAGCCAAAGTAAGATCCACATGACCCCACCACAGATATTTTATCACACAACTGCACACCACAGCTCTGGGCCCACTACTCAACAGGCTCCATCATACTGGCAGCTCTGTTCTACACCATTTTCATGAAACCCAGTCAAGGAAGGCACTGTCTGGTACACTCTTGATCAGCAACAGGACATCCAAAGGTTCTCCAGTGCCACCTGGTCGTGGAAATTTCAAAAATTTCATGGTATTTATCTAGACATTTTTCAAGGATGAAGTTGGAGAAACTGTGGGTTTCAATTCATTCAGGAACCATTAAATTTTTAGGAAGCACATTTCAAGGAAAACTCTGGAGAATTTTCAGAGGCAAGTCTTCGCAAAGAGTGGCCAAAAGGCCACATGAAGCCAGGCCCATTGAGGTCTACAATGTGAGGTCCATGTGTGTTTTGACTCTCAACAATGGCTGCCAAGTCTTTCAGAATAAAATCATGTGATGTCCTGGCTGAGATTGACAGTGCTTGGTGAATAGCCACCCCAGGCTTAGATCTCAGTTTCCAATGGCGACTCTCCTGCATGGCCGCCTAAAATCCCAACACAATTAATGGCAATACTTCTCTGAGGTCAGTTCCAGAAATCAGTCTTTAAGGGGAATCGCACCAGAATTCCAGCCCAGGTGGACCCAGGATTCTCTTCTAACCACCAACAATTGACCACAATTAAAACCAAAAAACTCCCACATGGCCCTCATCTTCTTCAATATAGACTCTCTGAATAACCTCTAGCTAGAGGTTTCCATGACGGGCGCAGCCCAAGACCGTGTCCAAAATAAGCTCCCTTGCCCCTCATTTGCCTAAAGTCAGAGTGGACTAGACACCATTCCTGTGAACCAAGAGTGATCAAATAGCCCTTCTTTAATACTGCTCTGCTTCTCCAGTTTGAGGCCAACTGACTGGTATAGATTCTTTATGTGAATTGGTGTCCTGACAAAACCCAAGCACCTATTGGCTAGCCTCTGCAGAGCTTTGAAGAACTGGTTTGACCCAACGGATCCCTATTCTCACTTGATGGAGGTCAGGAAGCTTACAGAGGAAGGCGAGAGACTTCATCCACAATGACTGCTCTTTTGGCCATTTTGGTTTTGGATGCACACTTGGAAACTTTCTTTAGATCCATCAGGTGCTGAGAATCTAAGCCACTGCCTCACAGAGGGCAAAGAGGCTGATTCAGCCACATCCATTTCCAAAGCAATTAAGCAAAGAGCCACAGGTGACGCCCATCCTTTTCCATTTGAAAACTGATTTCTTCAGGTTTCACACAGGGGTGGCCTGAGGCAAACACGTTCCTGACATTCAGGACAACAGAACAATAGGTAAGCAAAAGTCCAAAGTAGTATTTCTCCACTGAGACTTTACTGGTCGCACTGATATCTGAGTTTTCTGAGATGCTCTCATTCCCTTCAGCTATCCAGTACATGATCATGTCACAGAGCTTGGAGGTGGTACATATCTTGGAAATAATACCATGAGGCTATTCTGGAGAGTGGCCAGTATTCAGGAAGAAAAGAGGAACTTAAGAAGATAATAGGTGTTGCCCATCCATAAGGCAAGCAGCTCTTTATTCTTTAATTTGGCAAGATGAATGCTGGGAAGCTTTCTACTAGACAGGACACAACCATTGATGAATTCTCTTTTCAAATGTCTACAAAAACGGATTCAGTGGGATACACAGACATAGAAACACTCGCGTTGTCAAACGACTTTCTAGAAACATTCCAGTCTAAACAAACAAACCGCCTTTCCTACCTATTCTCAGAACATGAGACAAAACCACAAACTCACACAGACACCCACAACGGAATCTCCTTCCCCCAAGTATGTCTGTGAGTATCCTGAGTGTCCTCTGACTGGTGGGCCATACTATGTTCCACCAAAATGGCCTGTCCTATCTCAGACCTGGACTTCTTTGCCAACTCTGTGAAGTTGTCAGGAGCCATGGTTGAGCCACTACCTGCTTTCTCAGAAAAGGCCCCTCTTCAGAGCTCTCCTGGCATTTGGCCATTCTCACTTCAGTAGGTACTAAGAAAGACTGACTCTGTCCTTGGTAAATCCAAACAAATGAGACCACAGGGACTGGGACTGGGACTGGCTCTGGGTGCCTGGCTTCCTGGATCCCGAGTTCAGAGAGTTCCATCACCAAGGAAGTGTGATAGGTCACTTCCTTCACGAACTGAATGAGGTCACTGGGTTGGCAACCACTTTTTCCTAACAGTTGCTTCCAAGGGTCCCATGAGATGGAGGCTGCCCATACTTCCTGTGACACTTTCACAAGATAGAATGGTATATCAACCATAGGCACCCGGGAACAGCTCTCCACACAGCCCTGGTTTGGTCGATTTAATCTACATTAAGAAGAGAGAGGCTTTCAGACACATCCCTTCATTTTGACCAGGTTGTTTTACATGGAAGTTGACTTTTGCTCTCTCAGGTCTTTCATAGGTGTCTACATCTTCTTCAGGGATCATTTCTGCACGGAACTTTGAGGTTCTCAGCAGGAGGAAGATCCCCTACATTCCTGTATTGTAAGACCAACAATATCCTTGTTCTTCTGTTAAGTTATATTGAGGAAATATTGCATGGTTAAGGGTAATAACAGGTTCGATTTGGTTTAGGAATCATTCTGCAGGATGAATTATGGTATTGGGAACCTGCGATATTTACAAGAATATACTGGTGAAATATAAGTATGAAAACAGAAATCTAGGTAATATTTGAAGTCCAGAAGGGCATTGGGTGGCCTGAACACCCTTCCTTTGAATCAGGAGTGATCAAATAGCCCTGCCGCTAATACTGCACTGCTGCTCCAATTTGAGGCTTACTGACTGTCAGGTATAGATTCTTTATGTGATTTGGAGACATGAGAAAACCCAAGCACCTATTGTCTTATGCCACAGCAAATGGTTTATTGGGGGTCCAGCATGCTGGGGCTCAAAGCTCACTTCAGAGGAGGAAAGAACAAAGAGCCCTGAGAACAACTTGAGAAGAGATTATATACAATCTTTAGAGAGTGCAGGGACTTTATATACATCATAGCCTCCTTTAGCAAATATCATATACTGTGGGAAAATCAAATAACAACTCTAAAACATGATTAGCACATTCATTGGCGGGAACAGTTCGGGCAGGGGGAAATTTTCATGACCAGATGGCACTGGAGAACCTTTTGATGTACTTTTGCTGATCATGAGTATACCAGACAGTGCCTTGATTGACTGGGCTTCATGAAAATGTTTAGAACAGAGATGCCAGAAAGTTGGAGACTGCAGAGTAGTGGGCCTAGAGCAGTGGTGGGAAGGTGTGTGATAAAACATCTGTGGTGGGGCCATGTGGATCTGCCATTGACTTTCAATTGTCTTGAGACAGACATGGTGCAGCCATCAGACCATTGTATATAAAGGCATCTTGTTATATGGAGAAGTTTCAGAGTAATGTTTAGAATCAGGTTGCTATGATCAAGGGGGCAAGCTATGTGGGATAGAAGCCTGGTTGGTGCATTCTACTGTAGACCAGGGTACACGTACCACACGTGACAGAACTCCCTCCAGCACTGTGTCCCAGTTGAACTCCTTGTATTTCGTGATGCCAATACCAAACTACCAGTGCAGCAGCAAGAAACACCACGAAAAGTGGAAGATGACCAAATGGTTTCACAGTCCACACGGGGAGACACTTAGCCCCCAGTGGCAATAGTTTACCTACAACGAGAGAATTCAGCATTGCTGCCTCATGTTCATTGGAAAATAAGATGCCATGTCCTCCAGGTAACATAGATGCAGACCCAGCTTAGATGGTCTCACTATAAAGGAAGCGAAAGCTCCTGAAAACAACATATATTTCAAGTGCCCAACCTCAAAGGCAGTTTCTCAAGAAGTGTTTAGGCCAGCAGATCTTCATGTCTGTGGAGTATTTCCCATGTCACTTACTTTTGGAAACTCCTCTACCACCTCCAAGGTTGTGCACTCCTGAGCATTTTCGTTGCAGATATATATTTACAGATTTTCTAACTCTTCTCCTCTAATTGTGACTTACTTGGGGCAATGGTAATGTCAAGTCATTCTTCTATATGAGAGAAGGAAGATTTTTTTGTAGCACATATTTGCATACACATTGGATTCATTTTTCAATTTTTCATTCGAAATACTGAATCCTTGTCACTAGCCCATACCCTTATAGACTCTGACTACTAATACTAATATGATGAGAAAAATAACCAAAACAGAATAGAAATACAAGCAGTTCAGAAGAGGCATGGTGTGTAGTTGTACTTGCCTTTTGCATGATATAAGGTAGGAGTTATAAATCTAGTCAATTATTTGTTGAAATAATTCTCCATGTGTTTTTAAAGTTAAGAAATATGTGAATTTCTGTCTCTCTTTCTCTTTAGCCTATTAAGCACATGTATTTTTATATGCAAAAATAGAATCCTACCTGGTTTCACACGTACATTCTTGTGAGGTGGCTGACTTGGCAGATACAAATTGTGAGAAGAGATCACTTCTCCTAAAGGCTGTTGGAACTAAAAATTCAACCCATGGGTGACCTTCCTAGATGAACAACATTATACATAATCCATGTTCAGTATAATGAATATTTTTTGATATGCAGATGAGTTATTTTTCATGATGAATTTCAATTGGCATATATATTGCTACATTATAATGTGTGTGTGTTTGTGTCTATATATATATATATAGTCTCCAGATTTTCAAAATATGAAATATAAGTGTCTTACTATACACTGCCTAAATTCATTCATGTTCCTGTATGGGGATATATAATCAATTTTTCACAAGATTATTCTTAGAAATATACATCCACTGAAATACATATTTGTTTCCTAGTACTGAAAACTAACTTCAGGGAATGGTGCTAAGAAATCCTAATATTTCTACAGTGACTCACCCAGTTTAACATCAATGCAAGTAGACACCTATGGGACATGATGTGTATTTTGAAGTTCATTTTTATTCAACACTGGTACATTACTATTTCTGCAGTTTATGGGCAATATAGGATATATCATTTCATCCACAATTTTACAAATTTATAGGCATTTGGTTCAATTTCAATCACTTCCTACTTGAGAAGACATGTATTCCTCCATGTTTCTTGACTGTTCCTTTCATGAGATTCTTTCCAAACACATTATTTTTGATTTCCATAATCACTTTTGAAACAAAACTCACACACTCTTCATAATAAACCGTAACACTAATATTATCATTAGATGTATAACTGTTCGGAATGAATGTATGTATATCAATGTAAGATTTCTTGTATATTTTCAGATATCAATTCAATCCATTATTTAAATTTTGAACCAGTTATATTATTTATTCACAGTATGGTCTATTAAAGAATCATCTCTATATTCATAGACCCAGGGTATACCTATTTGTATCCCCAATACTAATTTATAAGCCTTTAAAATATTGCTTTCAAAAATGGTGGAAGAAATATTCTAGTCACCTGATATACATATGCATTTCATCACAGTAATATTCCTGACAAAAAATGCAAGTGTCACACTTATGATTGTACCAAAGCCTATATTGAAAGTGAGCATGTATTACTAACAACATCCATGTCCTGATTCACTAATGATCTCGAATATCATTCCTATTGGTGACTACATATTTGTTTCTTCCTAAGATTGTATATTCAAACTCAACCCTGTTAAAAATGTCTTATCCTATCACTCTCTTTGTACTTTGCCTGATTTCCTAATATCTCTATTGATATCTGCTTTCCTACACATATTCCCCAGTTCATCACTGTGGCTGACTCTTCACATATGCTGAAATTTACATTCACTCTCTAACCAAAACCCTATATCTAAAGTCTTTTGATCCAACTCCTTGGTTCACTCAAATGGGTTCTTCAAATCCCTTCAGAGGGTAGCCCATAGGTGGTTGGGTTTTCTCATGACCCCAATTCTCATAAAGAATCTATACCCCACAGAGAGTAGGCCTCAAATTGGAGAAGTAGAGCACTATTAATGGCAGGCCTATTTGATCACCCCTCGTTCACAGGAAGGGTTTCCATGTCACCCTGACTTTAGGCAAATGAGTGGCAAGTGAGCTTATTTTGAACACTGTCTTGGGCTGCGCCCCTCATGGAAACCTCCAACCAGAGTTTATTATGACTGTCTATATGGAAGAAGATGAGGGCCATGTTGGAGTGTTTTGGTTTAATTGTGGTCATTTGTGTTACGGTTGGAAAAGATTCCAGGGTCAACCTGGGCTTT
Organism: Callospermophilus lateralis; assembly: GCF_048772815.1. Lineage (NCBI taxonomy): Eukaryota > Metazoa > Chordata > Mammalia > Rodentia > Sciuridae > Callospermophilus > Callospermophilus lateralis. The sequence continues at coordinate 136,963 of NW_027517506.1, read as the reverse complement.
AACTCTTGTGTGATTCCCTTTAGAGACTGAGTTCTGGAACAGATCTCAGCGATGTATTGGCATGAATTGTGTTTGGAATTTAGGAGGCCACACATGAGAGTTGCCCTTGGAGACTGAGATCTAGGCCCAGGTTGGCTTTCCAAAGAGCACTGGGATTCTCAGCCAGGATATCACATGACTTTATTCAGAAAGACTTAGCAGTCATAGTTGAGAGTCAAAACACACATGGACCTCAATTGTAAACCTCAATGGGCCTGGCTTCATGTGACCTTTTGGCCACTCCTTGGGAAGCCTTGCCTGTGAGAGTTGTCCCGAGCTTTCATTGAAATGAGCTTCCTCACTATTTCATGGTTCCTGAATGAATTGAAACCCACAGTGCCTCCAACTTCATCCTTGAAAATTGGCTAGATAAACACCATAAAATTTTTGATATTCCTATGAACAGGTGGCACTAGAAAATCTTTGGATGTCTGTTGCTGATCACGAGTATACCAGACAGTGCCCTGATTTACTGGGTTTCATGAAAATGTTGTAGAACAGAGATGCCAGAAAGTTGGAACCTGCTGAGTAGTGGGCCTAGAGCAGTGGTTGGCAGGTGTATGATAAAACATCTGTCGTGGGGCCACATGGATCTTCCCTTGGCTTCCAAATGGATTGTGACTGACATGGTGCAGCCAGCAGACCCTTACAAATAAAGGGATCTTGTTATATGGAGAGGTTTCATGGCAATGTTCAGAATCAGGTTGCTATGGACATGGGTGCAAGCTTTTTGGGATAGAAGCCTGGTTGGTGCATTCTCCTGCAGACCCTCACTCACCAGACATGAGAGTACTCCCTCTAGGACTGTGTCCCAGTTTATCTCCTTGTACTTCATGAAGCCAATACCAAACTCAGAGTACTGCAGTAAATAACACCACAAAAATTCGAGTATGACCAAATGGCTTCACAGACCACACGGTTAGACACTTAGACCCCAGTGGCCTCAGTTTACCTACAAAGAGAGAATTCAGAACTGCTGCCTCATGTTCAATAGAAAATAAGGAACCATGTCATCCAGGTCACATAGATGCTGACCCAGATTTGATGGTCTCACTACAAAGGAAGCTAAAGCTCCTGACAACAACAAATATTTCAAGGGCCCAAACTCAGAGGCAGTTTCTCAAAAATTTATTAGGCCACCAGAGCTCCATGTTTGTGGAGTGTTTATCCTTTCTTTTACATTTGGAAATTCCTCTACCACCTCCAAGGTTGTGAACTCCATTCATTTTTTTTTCCAGATATATATTCACAGATTTTCAAACTGTTCTCCACTAATTGTGTCTTACTTGTGGTGAAGGAAATATCAAGGCATTGTTGTGGAGGACAGTGGGAAGATTTTTGTCTAGCATATATTTGTATACACATTAGATTCATTTTCCTATTTTCTATTTGAAATACTGAATTCCTGACAGTAAGCCATACCCTAGTAGACTCTGACTGTTCCCGGGTGCCTATGGTTGTTATACCATTCTAACTTGTGAATGTGACACAGGAAGTAGGGGCAGCCTCCATGTCATGGAGCCATTGGAAGCAAATGTTAGAACAAAGTGGTTGCCAAGGCAGTGACCTCATTCAGTTCCTGAAAGAAGTGACCTACCTCACTTCCTTGGTGATGGAACCCTCTGAACTTGGGATCCAGGAAGCCAGGCACCAAGAGCCAGTCCCAGTCCCTTTCCCAGTGGGTTCACTTGTTTGGATTTACCAAGGACAGAGTCAGTCTTTCTTGTGGATCACTAAATGCCAGGAAAGCTCTGAAGAGGGGCCTTTCCTGAGAAAGCAGGTAGTGACTCACCGATGGCTCCTGAAAACTTTAGAGAGTTGGTAAAGGAGACCAGATCTGAGACAGGACAGGCCATTTCAGGGGAACATAGTATGGCCTATCAGTCTGAGGACACTCTGGTTACTCACAGACCTATGTGGGTAAACGATATGCCTTTGAGGGTGTAGATGTGAGTTTATGGTTTTGTCTCATGTTCTGAGAATAGGTAGGAAAGGCAGTTTGTTTGGTTTGGAGTGGACTGTTTTTAATAAGTCATTTGACATGGTGAGTGATTCTATGTCTGTGTATCCCACTTTGTCGGTGGTTGAAGATATGAGAAAAGTGAATGCATCAATGCATGTGTCCTGACAAGTAGAAAGCATTCCAGGACACATCCTGCCCAATTTATGAATGGACTGTTGCTTGCCTTATCGATGGGCAACACCTACTATTTTCCTTAGTTCCTGTTTTCTTCCTGAATTCTGGCCATTCTCCAGAATAGGCTCATTTTTTTTTTTGTCCAAGATATGTACCACCTCCGAGCTCTGTGACATGGCCATTTACTGGATACCTGAAATGAATGGGGAGGATCTCAGAAAACTCAGATATCAGTGTGACCAGTAAAGTCTCAGTAGAGAAACCCTGCTTTGTGCCTTTTGCTTACCTACTGTTCTGTTGACCTGAATGTCAGGTAGGTCTTTGCCTCAGACCACCAGTTTGTGAAGCCTGAAGAAACTGCTTTCAAATGGAAATGAATGAGCATCACCTGTGGCTCTTAGATTAATTGCTTTAGAAAAGGATGTGTCTAAATCATCCTCTCGGCTCTGTGTGAGGCTGTGGCTTACAATCTCAGCACCTGATGGATCTAAAGAAAGATCCCATGTGTGCATCCAAAACCAAAATGGGAAAAAGATCAGACATTGTGGATGAAGTCTCTTGCTTCCTCTGTTAGGCTCCTCACCTCCATCAAGTACGAATAGGGATCCTTTGGGTCTAATGAGTTCTTCAAAGACGAGAAAAGGTGCTTGGGTTTCACATGACTCCAAATCACATAAAGAATCTATACCTCACGTTCAGTAGGCCTCAAAAAGGAGAAAAAGAGCATTATTAATGGCAGGCCTATTTGATCAATCCTGGTTCACAGGAAGGGTGTCCAGGAAACCCAGACTTTAGGCAAATGAGGGGCAAGGGAACTTATTTTGGACACTGTCTTGGGCTTCGCCCCTTGTGGAAACCTCCAGCCAGACGTAATGATGAGTGTCTATATGGAAGAATATAAGGGCCATGTGGTAGTGTTTTGGTTTTAATTGAACATGTTAATAACACTAACCATACATTGTTCCATCAATTTAAGTATTCAGAAGAGCAGGGACAGATTTGTTCTTACAATACAGGAATGTAGGGGATCTTCAACCTGCTGAAAACCTCAAAGGTCAATGCAGAAATTATCCCTGGAGAAGATGTAGGCAGCTATGAAGGACCGGAGAGAGCAAAAGTAATCTTCCATGGAAAACAACCTGGTCAGGATGAAGGGTTGAGTCTGAATCAACTCTCTATCCTTAACGTAGAGGAGATGGAGCAAACCGGGCCTGTGTGGAGAGCTGTTCCTGGGTACCTATGGTTGGTATACCATTCTAACTTTTGAAAGTGTCTCAGGAATTAGGGGCAGCCTCCATCTCATGGGACCCTTGGAAGCAAGTGTTAGGACAAAGTGGTTGCCACGGCAGTGACCTCATTCAGTTCCCGAAGAAATGACCTTCCTAACTTCCTTGGTGATGGAACTCTCTGAACTTGTGACCCAAGTAGCCAGGCACCCAGAGCCAGTCCCAGTCACAGTTCCAGTGGGCTCACTTGTTGGATTTACCAAGGACAGCGTCAGTCATTCTTGGTACCTACTGATGTGAGGATGGCCAAATGCCAGGAGTGCTCTGAAGAGGGGCCTTTCCTGAGAAAGCAGGTAGTGGCTCAACACTGGCTCCTGACAACTTCACAGAGTTGGCCAAGGTGACCAGATCTGAGGCAGGACAGGCCATTTCGGGAGAACACAGTATGGCCCACAAGTCAGAGGACATTCCGGATAGTCACAGACCTACTTGGGGGAAGAAGTTGAATTTGTGAGTTCGGGTGGGGTTTGTGGTTTTGTCTCATGTTCTCAGAATAGGTAGGAAAGGAGGTTTGTTTGGTTTGGAATTATCTGATTCTTCTAAGTCCTTTGACAATGCGAGTTTTTCTATGTCTGTGTATCCCACTGTGTTAGTGGTTGTAGACATTAGAAAAGAGAATGCATCAATGGATGTGTCCTGTCTAGTAGAAAGCTTCCCAGCATTCATCCTGCCCAATTTATGAATGGACTGCGGCTTGCCTTATGGATGGGCAACACCTGCAATCTTCCTAAGTTCCTGATTTCTTACTCAATTCTGGTCACTCTCAAGAATAGACTCATGGTTGTGTGTCCAAGATATGTACCACCTCCAAGGTCTGTGAAATGGCCATGTACTGGATAGCTGAATGGAATGGCCGAGCATCTCAGAAAACTCAGATAGCAGTGTGACCAGGAATATCTCAGTGGAGAAACCCTGCTTTGGGCCTTATGCATACATATTTTTCTGTTGCCCTGAATGTCAGGAAGGTGTTTTCCTCAGGCCAAAACTTTTGGAAGCCTTAACAAGAGACTTTTCAATTGGAAATAAATGTGCATCTCCTGTGGCTCTTTGCTTAATTGCTTTGGAAAGGGATGTGTCTGAATCAGCCTCTTGACCCTGTGTGAGGCTGTGGCTTAGATTCTATGCACCTTATGGATCTAAAGAAAGATTCCATATGTGCATCCAAAACCAAAATGGCTAAAAGTAGAGTCATTGTGGATGAAGTCTCTTGCCTTCCTCTGGTAGGGCACTTACTTCCATCAAGGAAGAATAGGGATCCTTTGTGTCAAATGGGTTCTTCAATGCTCTGCAGTGGCTTGCCCATAGTTCTTGTGGTTTCTCATGCGTCCAATTCCCAAAAAGAATTTAAACCCCTCAGTCAGTAGGCCTCAAATTGGAGAAGTGGAGCAGTATAAATGTCAGGCCTATTTGATCACTCCTGGTTCATAGGAAGGGTGTCCAGGCAAACGTGACTTTAGGCAAATGAGGGACAAGGAAGCTTATTTTGGACACTGTCTTGGGCTGTGCCCTCATGGAAACCTCCAGCCAGAGGTTATGATGAGTGTCTATATGGAAGAAGATGAGGGTCATGTGGGAGTGTTTAGGTTTTAATTGTGAGAGATTACTGGTTCAACCTGGGTTGAATTCTGGTGTGATTCCCCTTAGAGACTCAGTTCTTGAACTGACCTCAGAGAAGAATTGCCATGAATTGTGTTAAGATTTTCGGAGGCAACGCATGAGAGTCGCCATTGGAAGCTGTGATCTAGTCCCAGGGGGACTTTCCACAGTTCACTGGGACTCTCAGCCAGAGAATCACATAATTTTATTCTGAAAGACATGGCAGCCACAATTGAGAGTCAAAACACACATGGACCTCACATTTTAGACCTCAATGGGCCTGGCTTCAAGTGACGTTTTGGCCACTATTTGGGAAGCCTTGCCTGTGAGAGTTCTCCAGAGCTTTCATTAAAATGAGATTCCTCACCGTTTAATGGTTTCTGAATAATTGAAACCCACAATGCCTCCAACTTCATCCTTGAAAATGGTTACATAAATATCATGAAATTTTTAAAATTACCATGACCAGGTGGCACTGGAGAACCTTTGGATGTCCTGTTGCTGATCATGAGTATACCAGAGAGTGCCTAGATTGACTGGGTTTCTTTAACATGGTGTAGAACACAGATGCCAGTAAGTTGGAGTCTGCTGAGAAGTGGACCTAGAGCAGTGGTGGGCAGGTGTGTGATAAAACATCAGTGGTACGGCCATGAGGATCTAGCATTGGATTCCAAATGCCTTGTGACTGACATGGTGCAGGCAGCAGACCCTTCTATGTAAAGGCATCTTGTTATATGCAGAGGTTTCAGGGCAATGTTCAGAATCAGGTTGCTATGGTCAAGGGGGAAAGCTATCTGGATAGAAGCCTGGTTGGTGCATTCTCCTGCAGACACTGACCCACCACACGTGACAGAACTCCCTCCAGCACTGTGTCCCAGATAAACTCGTTGTATTTCATGAAGCAAACACCAAACTCCCAGTGCAGCAGCAAGAAACACAACGAAAAGTGGATCATGACCAAATTGCTTCACAGTCCAAACGGGGAGACACTTAGCCCCCAGTGGCCACAGTTTACCTGCAAAGAGAGAAACCAGCACTGCTGCCTCATGTTCATTGAAAAATAAGATGCCATGTCCTCCAGGTCACATAGATGCAGACCCAGCTTTGATGGTCTCACTAGAAAGAAGCTAAAGCTCCTGAAAACAACATATATTTCAAGTGCCCAAACTCAGAGGCATTTCTCAAGAAGTCTTTAGGCCAGCAGAGCTCCATGTTTGTGGAGTGTTTATCCTGTCCCTTACTTTTGGAAACTCCTCTACCACCTCCAAGGTTGTGAATTTCTGAGGATTTTTCATTGAATATATGTATTCACACATTTTCTAATTCTTCTCCTCTAATTGTGTCTTTCTTGGTGCGAAGGTAATGTCAAGGCATTTTTCTGGTTGAGAGTGGGAAGATTTTTGTGTAGCATATATTTACATACACATTGGATTCATTTTCCAAATTTCCATTAGAAATACTGAATCCATGACACTAACCACTACATTACTAGACTCTGACTACTAATCCTAATATGATGGAGAATAAAAACCCAAACAGAATAGAAATATAAGCAGTTCAGAGGATGCATGTTGTATAGTGGGACTTGCCTTTTGCATTATATAGGGTAGGAGTTATAAATCTAGTCAAATTTCTGTTGAAATATTTCTCCATGTATTTCTAAAGTTAACAAATATGTGAATACCTGACTCCCTTTCTCTGCAGCCTATTCAGCACATGTAATTTTATATGCACATATAGAATCCTACCTGGAATCACACGTACATTCTTGTGAGATGGCTCACTTGGCAGATACAAATTGTTAGAATAGTTCACTCTTCCTAAATGATGCTGGAACTGAAAATTCAACCAATGGGTGAGCTTCCTGGTTGAACAACTTTACACAAAAACCCATGTTCAGTAAAATAAATATTTCTGATCTGTGGATGATATATATTTCATGGTGAATTTCAATTGGCATATATATTCCTACTTTTTAAAGTCTGTTTGTGTGTGTGTGTGTATACATACTCTCCAGATTTTTCAAAATATGAAATATGTGTCTTATTATACACTCCCTAAAATAATTCATATTCATGTATGTGGATTTTTAATCAACTTTTCACTAGATTATTCCCAGGAATATTCACACACCTGAAAAACATATTTGTTTCCTCATACTGAGAACTATCTTCAGTGAATGGTGCATACAAATCCTTGTATTTCTGCAGTAACTTACCCAGTTTAACATCAATGCAAATAGATTTCTATGGGACATGATGTGTATTTTGAAATTCATTTTTATTCAACACTGGTACATTGCAATTTCTTCCGTTTATGCACATCATAAAATATATATTTCATCTAGAAATTCGAAAATTAATACGCATTTGTTTCATTTTCAATCACTTCCTGCTTCAGAACACATGTATAACTCCATATTTCTTGACTGATCTTTTCATGAGGTTTCTTTTTCGATTTCCTTAATCATTTTTGAAGTAAAACTCACACACTCTTCATGATGAACCATAACCCTAATATTACCATTAGATGTATATTTGGTTTTAATGAATGTATATATATCAATATAAGATTTCCTCTATGTTTTCATTTATCAATTCAATCCATTATTCAAAGTTGGAACCAGTAATACTATTTATTCACAGTATGGTCTATTCATGCATTATCTCTATATTCATAGACACAGGGTACACCTATTTGTACCCCCAGTACTAACTTATACGTCTTCACAATATTGCTCCCAGAAATGGTGGAAGAAATACTCATGTCACCTGATCTACATGTACATGTTATCACAGTAATATTCTGGAAACAAAATGCAAAGGTCACAGTTATGATTGTACCAAAACCTAAATGAAAAGTGAGCATGGATTATTAAAAATATTCCTGTCCAGGTTGCTACCGCTCTCAAATGTCAATCCTATTGGTGACTATATATTTGTTTCCTCCTAAGATTATATATTCAACCTCAAGCCTGTTGAAAATGTGTAATCCTATCACTCACTTTATACTTTGCCTGATATCCTAATGTCTCTATTGATTTCTGCTTTCCTAAATATTTTCCCAGTTTATCATTTTGACTGACTCTTCACATGTGCTGACATTTAAATTCACTTTCTAACCGAAACCCAATTGCTAAAAACATTTCCTCCAAAACCTATAATCACTATTCTTTCTAAACCTACCGACACTTTTCCTAATTTTACCGACTATAGCTTTTTGACTGGATATTCTCGTGACATTCAATCATCCAAGGTACAAGGTCCTATGACATTGTATATGGATTTATTTAAGACATCTGTGCAGAACGTAAGTCAAAGCTAAGTATCCCAATTAAAGGCCCAATGCCCTTCTGGGCTTCAAATTTTACCTAGATTTCTGTTTTCATACTTATATTTCACCTAAATATTCTTGTAAATATCGCACATTCCCAATACCATTATTCATCGCTCAGAATGATTCTTAATCCAAATCGAACCTGTTATTAAGCCTAACCAAACACTGTTCCCTCAATCTAACTTTACAGAAGAGCAGCGACAGAGTTGGTCTTACAATACAGGAATGTAGGGGATCTTCCAGATGCTGAGATCCTCAAAGTTTTAAGCAGAAACGATCCCTGGAGAAGACATAGGCAGCTATGAAGGACCTGAGAGAGCAAAAGTCATCTTCCATGGCAAACAACGTACTCAGGATGAAGCATTGTGTCTGAATCAGCCTCTCTTTTCTTAATGTAGAGAAGAGGGACCAAACCAGGCCTGTGTGGAGAGCTGTTCCCGGATTCCTATGGTTGATATACCATTCTAACTGTTGAAACTGTCTCGGGAAGTAGGGGCAGCCTCCACCTCATGGGAACCTTGCAATCACCTGTTAGGACAAAGTGGTTGCAAAGGCAGTAAAGTCACTCAGTTCCTGAATGAAGCAACCTACCTCACTTCCTTGGTGAAGAAACTCCCTGACCTTGGGCTCCAGGAAGACAGAGAATACCAAGACCTTGTCACAGTTCCAGTGCCAGTGGGCTCCATTGTTTGGAAAAACCAAGGATAGACTAAGTATTCCTTGGTACCTACTGATATGAGGATTTCAAATGCCAGGAGAGCTCTGAAGAGGGGGCTTTCCTGAGAAAGCAGGTAGTGGTTCACCGCGACCAGATCTGAGACAGGACAGGCCTTTTGGGGGAACATAGTATGGCCCACCAGTCAGAGGACACTCCAGATAGTCACAGACCTACTTGAATGAAGGAGGTGCGTTTGCGCATGTGTGTGTGATTTTGTGGTTTAGTCTCTTCTTATGAGAATAGGTAGGAAAGGCGGTTTGTTTGGTTTGGAGTGGACTGCTTCTAGTAAGTCGTTTGACAAGGCGATTTTTTGCATGTCTTTGTAACCCACTGTGTTCGTGGTTGTAGACCTTAGAAAAAAGAATGCATCAATGTGTCCTGTCTAGTAGAAATCTTCCCAGCATTCATCCTGCCCAATTTAGGAGTGGACTGCCCCTTGCCTTATGGATGGGCAACACCTGCAATCTTCCTAGGTTCCTGATTTCTTCCTCAATTCTGGTCACTCTCAAGAATAGGCTCATTGTTTTGTGTCCAAGATATGTACCACCTCCAATCTGAGTGACATGGCCATGTACAAGATAGATGAAGGGAATGGCGAGCATCTCAGAAAACTCTAATATCAGTGTGTCCAGGAAAGTCTCAGTGGATAAACCCTGCTTTGGGCCTTTTGCTATTGTTCTGTTGCCCTGAATGTCAGGAAAGTCTTTGCCTCAGGCCATCCCTTTGTGAATCCTGAAGAAAACAGCTTTCAAATGGAAATAAATGGACATCAACTGTGGCTCTGTGCTTAATTGTTTTGGAAAGGGATGCGTCTGAATCAGCCTCTTGGTCCTATGTGAGGCTATAGCTTAGATTCTCAGCACCTGATGGATCTAAAGAAAGATCCCATGTGTGCATTCAAAACCAAAATGGCAAAAAGATCAGTAATTGTGGATGAAGTCTCTTGCCTTCCTCTGTAAGGTTCCTGACCTCCATCAAGTGAGATTAGGCATTCTTTGGGTCAAATGAGTTCTTCAAAGCCCTGTGGAGGCCATTAACAGGTGGCACTGGAGAACTCTTAAATGGTCTGTTGCTGATCATGAGTATACTAGCCAGGGCCTTTATTGACTGAGTTTCATAAAAATTATCTAGAACAGCAATGCCAATAAGTTGGAGCCTGCTGAGTAGTGGACCTAGAGCAGTAGTGTGTGATAAAATATCTGTGGTGGGACCATGTGGATCTGCTATTGACTTCCAAATGGCTTGTGACTGACATGGTGCAGCCAGCAGACCCTTCTATGTAAAGGCATCTTGTATATGGAGAGGTTTCAGGGTAATGTTAAGAATCAGGTTGCTGAGGTTAAGGGGACAAGCTATCTGGTATTGAAGCCTGGTTGGTACATTCTCCTGCAGAACGTGACCCACAACACGTGACAGAACTTCCTCCAGCACTGTGTTCCAGTTGAACTCATTGTATTTCGTGAAGCAAATACCAATGTCCCAGTTCAGCAGCAAGAAACACCACAAAAGTTGGAGGATGAACAAATGGCTTCAGAGTCCACATGGGGTGACACTTAGCCCCCAGTGGCCACAGTTTACATACAAAGAGAGAAATCAGCACTGCTGCCTCAGGATCATTGGAAAATAAGAAACCAAGATCTTCATGTCACATAGATACAGACCCAGCTTTGATGGTCTCACTAGAAAGGAAGCTAAAGCTTCTGACAAACACATATATTTCAAGTGCCCACCCTCAGAGGCAGTTTCTCAAGAAATCTTTTGGCCAACAGAGCTCCATGTTTGTGGAGTGTTTACCCTGTCCCTTACTTTTGGAAACTGCTCTACAACCTCCAAAATTGTGAACTTTTGAGCATATTCCACTACAGATATATATTCACAGATTTTCTACCTCTTCTCTTCTAATTGTGTCTTATTTGGGGTGAAGGTAATTTCAAGGCATTGTTGTGGATGAGAGTTGGAAGATTTTTTTGTAGCACATATTTGCATACACATTGGATTTATTTTCCAATTTTCCATTCGAAATACTGAATTCCTGACACTAACCCATAACCTACTAGAATCTGACTACTAATCCTAATATGATGGAGAACAATAACCCAAACAGAATAGAAATCCAAGAAGTTCAGAGGAGGCATGGTGTATAGTTGAACTTGCCTTTTGCATTATATAGTGTAGGAGTTATAAATCTAATCAATATTTTGTTGACATAGTTGTCCATGTGTTTTTAAATTTAACAAGTATTTGAATTCCTGTCTCCGTTTGTCTGTAGCCTATTCAGCACATGCATTTTTATATGCACATATAGAATCCTACCTGGTATCAAATGTACATTCTTGTGAGGTGGCTGACTTGGCAGATACAAATTATGAGAAGAGATCACTCCTCCTAAACGCTGTTGGAACTGAAAATTTAACCTAAGGGGGAGCTTCCTAGTTGAACAACATTATACACAAATCCATGTTCAGTAAATTAAATATTTTTGGATCTTTGGACGATATGTATTTCTACATCAATTTCAATTGGCATATATATTGCTACATTTCAATGTCTCTGTGTGTATATGTGTTTGTTTGTGTGTGTGTGTGTATATATATATATATATATATATATATATATATATATATATATATACTCTCCAAATTTTTAAAAATATGAAATACTTCTGTCTTCTTTTACACACCCTAAATTCATTCATATTCATGTATGTGGATTTATAATAAACTTTTCACAAGATTATTCTCAGAATTATTCATCCACCTGAAATACATATTTGTTTTCTAGTACTGACAAGTAACATCAGTGAATGGTGCATACAAATCCTAATATTTCTACAGTAACTGACCCAGTTTAACATCAATCCAAGTAGATTACTATGGGACATGATGTACATTTTGACGTTCATTTTTATTCAACACTGGTACTTTACTATTTCTTCAGTTTATTCACATCATAGGATATGTATTTCATCCACAAGTTAGCAAAATTATTTGCATTTGTGTCACTTTCAATCACTTTCTACTTCAGAACACATGCATTCCTCTATGTTTCTTGACTGGTCTTTTCATGAGACTTCTTTCCAAACACATTATTTTCCTTTTCCATTCTCACTTTTGAAGCAGATCTCACACACCTTTCATGATAGAATATAACCCTAATATTACCATTAGATGTATAACTCATTGGAATGAATGATTCTATATCAATATAAGATTTCTTATATATTTTCAGATATCAATTCTAGCAATCCATTATTTGAAGTGGAATCAGTTATATTATTTATTCACAGTATTGTCAATTCATGAATTACTTCTATATTCATAGACACAGGGTACACCTCTTTGTACCCCCAATACTAATTTATTTTTTTTTATTTTGCATTCTTTCTTAAAGTATTTTTATATTATTTTCAACAACATTTGAAACAACAGGATTTTCTAAATAGACTTGTCTTTAGCATACCCAGATGAAAAAATATAATTCTATTTCATATCCCTTTGTGGGATAATGTGGGTTTTTTGTACTGAAAAAATGCTAGGAATATTAGAATATATGATCCGTTAGCCAACTTTGTTTGTTTGTTTGTTTGCTTTTGCAAAGCTAGGAATTGAACCCTAGTAGTAACTAGTAATTCTACTCATTCAGAAAAGTTAGTGTGTCATTTTATTGAAATAACCATACTGGATATAAAATAGATACACATGTGATACAATAGATTGCATGGTATATAAATTTGTATCTCAGTAAAGCTGTAATTAAAATAAAATTTAAAGTATTGAAATTCAGGCAAAGGATAGGAAAGATATTTGTGTCTGTTTTTCAGAAGTTTATTGTCATCCATTTAAAAAATCTTTTAAAAGAGATTGCATTTGAACAAAAGGTATTGTTTAGTGTGCTTTCTCTGTATTCTTAGTGGTTCTTCACTATTACTATTTTATTCACACCCACTTAATTTCTTATTGTTGAGCCAATTCTGCATCTAAATGTAGTGGCAAGATATATTCAGGAGTCTGGTGCAATAGTGCATGCCTGAAATCCCAGCTACTAAGACCCTTTCTCAAAACAACAAAAAAGTAGTGGGGGTGGGGAGCATGGATGTAGTTTAGCAGTCAAGTGCTTTCCGAAGCATGTGGAGGCCCTGGGTTCTATCTGCAGCACCGAAAAAGCAAAACAAACAAAAGACGTATTCCAGAGATTTTGATTATTTCTGCAGGAGACATGCAGTCAAGACTAAGTAATTTGAAACAGGAGTGGCACAAGAAGTGGAAGATAAAGTATCAATTTTTTTTTCTTTTTTTTTTTTGGTTAGAATTAGTTCACTTTGCATTCCTTGCGTATGCTCCTCTACCTTTGGAACCACATTGGTAAAAGTTTGTGTAAGAATTGTTTGTTGGCATATCCTAGAGTGCTCAATTTATACGTCTTCAAAATATTGCTCCCAGAAATTGTGGAAGAAATACTCATGTCACCTGATCTACATATACATTTTATCACAGTAATATTCGGAACACAAAATGCAAAAGTCACACTTATGATTGTACCAAAGGCTAAATAGAAAGTGAACCTGTATTATTAAAAACATTCATGTCCAGGTTGCCTAATACTCTCAAATGTCAATCCTATTGGTGACTACATATTTGTTTCTTCCTAAGATTATATATTGAAACTCAACCCTGTTGATAATGTCTAATCCTATCACTCACTTTATACTTTGCCTGATTTCCTAATGTCTCTATTGATATCTGCTTTCCTACATATTTTCCCCAGTTCATCATTGTGACTCATTCTTCACATGTGCTGACATTTACATTCATTCTCTAACCGAAACCCTATTACTAAAGAACTTTTGGTCCAAATCCTATACTCACTCTTCTTCCTAAACCTACGGACTATATTCCTAATCCTACTGACTATCCCTTTTTGACTGGATGTTCTCTTCTACATTCAATCATCCAAGTAAAGGTCGGTCGAGTGTCGGAAGAGGAGACCACCAAGAATCTATCTCATGTAACAGCAAAGGGTTTATTGGGGGTCCAGCATGCTGGGGCTCAGAGTTCACTTGAAAAGAGTAGAGAGCCCTGAGAACAGCTTAAGCAGAGGTTAAATACTTTCCCTTGCGAGTGCAGGGAGGGAAGTTTATTGATGTGTCAGGGCGAGTGGTCAATTTGCATGCAACCTGGTGAAGGAGTACATTCTGCAGTTTGACAGTTGGGGACAGCACATTCTGGGAACAAGATTGGCAAACATTTCTCAAGATTTCAACAGTGTTTTGTTAAGCGTACAGAAAAACAGGAAGTGACAACTACATATTTTATTAACCTTTCATTCGACACTTCTTTTTCTGGCTACTTTTAATCATAAAAATGATCATTGGGGGGTGTCACATTCTATGTCTGCTAGTGGGGTATTACCATTAGTTTAACTTGTCCAATTTGAGCTTGGAGAAAATAAATTACATGGTTGAGCAAGCAGGGTTTAATAGTTAGCAATAATATGAGGATTATTATTGGACCGGCCAGCCGACAAGACAAGACAAGACAATAAAGACAAGACAAGACAATAAAGACAGGATATGGAAGTCCAACACTGAGACCAGGACTTAGTAGTTGGCAGAACCCGATCGGTTGGCAATAACGAATCTGAAACAAAATATCACTGAGTCATGGAGACTATTGTTCCTCAATTTACTGAGTCCTCTATGACGTCACCCAGGGACTTGGCCTGTGGCTCTGTGACATGACTGTCAGCCATCGTTGGAGAGAGTTCACGCTCTTCATTGACATCCATTTTGCCAAGCCCTGACCTGAAACCTGACCAGAAAGAGGCACCTTACTTACCCTGAGAGGAGTTTGTTGGGGTCTCTTGTCCACCGCTGCCGGATCTCAGTGGAACCTCCATATGTAAAGGTCCGGTGACAATCGGGGGAAGAGACCACCAAGAGACTGTCTCATGCAAAAGCAAAGAGTTTATTGGGGGTCCAGCATGCTGGGGCTCAGAGCTCACTTGAATAGAGCAGAGAGCCCAGAGAACAGCTTAAGCAGAGCTTATATATTTCCCTTGGACAGGGCAGGGGGGTAAGTTTATTGATGGGTCCGGGCGAGTGAGCGGTTTGCGTGCAACCGGTTGAGGGAGTACATTCTGCAGTTTGGCAATTGGGGACAGCACATTCTGGGAATAAGATTAGCAAACAGTTCTCAATATTTCAAAAGTGTTTTGTTAAGCATACAGAAAAACAGGAAGTGACAAGTACTTATTTTATTAACCTTTCACTGCGAACTATACTTTGCCAGAATTCCTAATGTCTCTATTGTGTTTGTTAAAGTTCATTTTTATTCAAACCTGGTACGTTATTATTTCTTCAGTTCATGGACATCATAAGATATTTCCTTTCATTCACAAGTTCACAAATTTATAAACATTTGGTTCACTTTCAATCACTTCCTCCTTCGGAAGACATATGTTCCTCCATGTTTCTTGACTGGTCTTTTTACTAGACTTCTTTCTAAACATATTATTTTCGATTCCATAATCATTTTTGAGGCAAAACTCACACACTATTCATGATAAATGATAACCCTAACAATACAATTAGATATATAACTGGTTGGAATGAATGTATGTATATCAATATAAGATTTTCTATATATTTTCACATATCAATACAATCCATTATTTAAATATGGAACCAGTTATATAATTTATTCACAGTATGGTCTATTAATGCATCATCTCTATATTCATCAAAACAGGGTAAACCTAATAGTATCCCCAGTACTAATTTATAAGTTTTCAAAATATTGCTCACAGAAATGGTGAAAGAAATATTCATGTCACCTTAGCTACATATACATATTATCACACTAATATTCTGGACACAAAATGCAAAGGTCACACAGAACATAATTTAAGCTAAGTATCCCAATCAAGGGCCCAAAGTCCTTCTGGGCTTCAAATATTACCTAGATTTCTGTTTTCATACTTATATTTCACCTCCATGTTCTTGTAAATATCACAGGTTCCCAATATCATTATTCATCCAGCAAAATGATTCATAACCCAAATCGAACATGCTATTAACCCTAACCATTCTGTAAACTGAGATTGTTCACTCAATCTCACTTTACAGAAGAGCAGGGACAAAGTTAGTATTACAATACAGGAAGTTAGGAGATCTTCCACCTGCTGAGTACCTCAAAATCCATGCAGAAATGATCCCTGGAGAAGACGTAGGCAGCTATGAAGGACCTGAGACAGCAAAAGTCATCTTCCTTTGCAAACAACCCGATCAGGATGAAAGGATGTGTCTGAATCATCCTATCTCTTCTTAATGTAGGGAAGATGTATGAAACCAGGCATGTGTGGAGAGCTGTTCCCAGGTGCCTATGTTTCTATACCATTCTAACTTGTGAAAGTGTCACAGGAAATAGAGGCAGCCTCCTTTTCCTGAGACACTAGGAAGCAACTGTTAGGACAAAGTGGTGGCCAAGACAGTGGCCTCATTCATTTTCTGAAGAAAGTGACCTCACCTCACTTTTTTCATGATGGAACTCTCTGAATTTTGTGATCCAGGAAGCCAGGCACCAAGAGCCAGTACCAGTCCCAGTCCAAGTGGGCTCACTTGTTTGGATTTACCAAGTAAAGAGTCAGTCTTTCTTGGTACCTACTGATGTGAGGGTGGCCAAATGCCAAGAAAGCTTTGAAGAGGGTCCTTTCCTGAGAGGGCAGGAAATGGCTCGCCACTGCCTCCTGAAAACTTCACAGAATTGGCCAAGGAGACCAGATCTGAGACAGGACCGGCCATTTCTGGGGAACATTCTATGGCCTACTCGTCAGAGGACACTCCGGATGGTCACAGACATACTTGGGGAAGGAGGTGACTTTGTGTGTGTGGTTGTCAGTTTGTGGATTTGTCTCATATTCTGAGAATAGGTAAAAAAGGAGGTTTGTTTGGTTTGGAGTGGACTGTTTCTAGTAAGTCATCTGACAAGGAGACTGTTTCTATGTCTGTGTATCCCACTGTGTCCTTAGTTGTAGATATTAGAAAAGAAAATGGCTCACTGGGTGTGTCCTGTCTAGTAGAAAGCTTCACAGCATTCATCCTGCCCAATTAATGAATGGACTGAGGCTTGACTTATCCATGGGCAACACCTAGTATCATCCTAAGTTCTTGAATTCTTCCTGAATTCTGGCAACTCTCCAGAAAGGCTCATGGTTTTTTTGTCCAAGATATGTACCACCTCCAAGCTCTGTGACATGGCCATGTACTAGTTAGCTGAAAGGAATGGCGAGCACACCGGAAAACTCAGATATTGGTGTGACCAGGAAAGTCTCTATGGTGAAACCTGGCTTAGGGCCTTTTGCTTAACTATTGTTCTGTTGCCCTGAATGTCAGGAACCTCTTTGCCTCAGGCCACCCCTTTATAAAGCCAGAAGAAAACAATTTTCAAATGGAAATGAATGGGCATCACCTGTGCCTCTTTGATGAATTGTTTTGGAAATGGTTATGTCTGAATCAGACTCTGGGCCCTGTGTGAGGCTGTGGCTTAAATTGTCAGCACCTCTTGCTGATCATGAGTGTACCAGACAGTGCCTTGATTGACTGGGATTTATGAAAATGGTGTAGAACAGAGATGCCATTAAGTTGGACCCTCCTGAGTAGTGAGCCCTGAGCTGTGGTGTGCAGGTGTGTGATAAATCTTCTGTGGTTGCGCCATGTGGTTTTGCCATTGAATTCCAAATGGTTTGTCACTGACACGGTGCAGTGACCAGACACTTATATGTAAAGGTGTCTTGTTAAATGGATAGTTTTCAGGGCAATGTGCAGAATCAGGTTGCTATGGAGAAGGGGGCAAGTTATGTGGGAATAAAGCCTGCTTGGTGCATTCTCTTGTAGACCCTGAAAAACCACAAATGACAGAACTCCCTCCAGGACTGTGTTCCAGTTGAACTCCTTGTATTTTGTGAGGCAAATACCAAACTCTCAGTGCTGCAGCAGGAAACTCTACGAAAATGGAGGATGAACAAAAGGCTTCACAGTCCACACAGGGAGACACTTAGACCTCAGTGGCCACAGTTTACATACGAAGAGAGAATTCAGCACTGCTGCCTCATGTGTATTGGAAAGCAAGAAAGAATGTCCTCCAGGTCACATAGATGCAGACCCAGCTTTGATGATCTCACTACAAAGGAAGCTAAAGCTACTGACAACATATATTTCAAGTGCCCATCCTCAGAGGCAGTTTCTCTAGAAGTCTTTAGGCCAGCAGACCTCCATGTTTGTGGAGTGTTTACCCTGTCCCTTACTTTGGGATACTCCTCTACCACCTCCAAGTTTGTGAACTCCTGAATATTTTCCATTCCAGATATGTATTTACAGATTTTCTAATTCTTCTCCTCTAATTGTTTATTTGGCGTGAAGGTAACGTCAAGGCATTGTTCTGGATGAGAGTGGGAAGATTTTTGTGTAGCACATATTTGCATACACATTGGATTCATTTTCCAATTTTCCATTCCAAAGACTGAATCCCTGACACTAACGCATACCCTACCAAACTCTGACTACTAATCCTAATATGATGAAGAAAAATAACCCAAACAGAATAGAAATACAAGCACTTCTGAAGAGGCATGGTGTATAGTTGGACTTGCCTTTTGCATGATAAATTGTAGGTGTTATAAACCTAGTCAATTTTTCATTGAAATAGTTCTCCATGTGTTTTTTTTCTTTTAATATTTATTGTTGGTTCTACAAAACATTACATAGTTCTTGACATGTCATATTTCACACTTTGATTCAAGTAGGTTATGAACTTCCATTTTTCTTCGTATACAGATTGCAGTATCTCATCAGTTACACATCCACTATTTTACATATTGCTATACTAGTGTCTGTTGTATTCTGCTGCCTTTCCTGTCCTCTACTATCTCCCATCCCCTCCCCTCCAATCCTCTCTCTCTACCCCATCTATTGTAATTCATTTCTTCCACTTGTTTTTGTCCCCTTTCACCTCTCTTCATCTTGTATTTAATTTTGTATAACCATGAGGGTTTCCTTCCATTTCTATGTAATTTTCCTTCTCTTTCCTTTTCCCTCCCACCTCTCATCCCTGTTTAATATTAATCATCTTCTCATGCTCTTCCTCCCAACTCTGTTCTTAGTTACTCTCTTTATATCAAAGAAAACATTTGGCATTTGTTTTTTAGTGATTGGCTATCTTCACGTAGCATAATACGTTCTAATGCCATCGATTTCTCTGCAAATTGTATGATTTTGTCATTTTTTAATGCAGAGTAATACTCCATTGTGTATAAATGCCACATTTTTTTTAATCCATTCATCTATTGAAGGGCATCTAGGTTGGTTCCACAGTCTTCCTATTGTGAATTGTGCTGCTATGAACATAGATTTATCAGTGTCCCTGTAGCATGCACTTTTTGGGTCTATAGGGATTAGACCGAGAAGGGGAATTGCTGGGTCAAATGGCGGTTCCATTCCCAAGTTTCCAAGAAATCTCCATACTGCTTTCCAAATTTGCTGCACCAATTTGCAGTCCCACCAGCAATGTACAGGTGTACCCTTTTTCCCACATCCTCGCCAGCACTTGTTGTCGTTTGACTTCATAATGGCTGCCAAGCTTACTGCAGTGAGATGGTATCTTAGGGTGGGTTAGTTTAGCATTTCTCTGAATGCTCGAGATGGTGAGAATTTTTTGATGTACTTATTGATTGATTGTATGTCCTCCTCTGAGAAGTGTCTGTTCAGGTCCTTGGCCCATTTGTTGATTGGGTAATTCATTTGCTTATTGTTTAATTTTTTGAGTTCTTTGTATAACTCTGGATATTAGGGCTCTATCTGAAGTGTGAGGAGTAAAGATTTGTTCCCAGGATGTAGGCTCCTTTTTTACCTCTCTTATTGTTTCTTTTTCTGAGAAAAATCTATTTAGTTTGAGTAAGTCCTGTTTGTAGATTCTAATTATTAACTCTTATGCTATGGGTGTCCTATTGAGGAATTTGGAGCCCGACCCCACAGTATGTAGATCATAGCCAAAGTTTTCTTCTATCAGATGCCGTGTCGCTGATTTGATATCAAGCTCCTTGATCCATTTTGAGTTAACTTTTGTGCATGGCGAGAGAAAGGGATTCAGTTTCATTTTCTTACATATGTAATTCCAGTTTTTCCAGCACCATTTGTTGAAGATGCTATCCTTCCTTCAGTTTATGCTTTTAGCTCCTTTATCAAATATAAGATTGCTGTAATTTTGTGGATTGATTTCTGTGTCCTCTATTC
The DNA here is from genome assembly GCF_048772815.1 of Callospermophilus lateralis. Taxonomy (NCBI): domain Eukaryota; kingdom Metazoa; phylum Chordata; class Mammalia; order Rodentia; family Sciuridae; genus Callospermophilus; species Callospermophilus lateralis. The sequence continues at coordinate 116,567 of NW_027517506.1, read as the reverse complement.
TGTACCATTGGTCCACCCGCCAGTTTTGGTACCAGTACCATGCTCTTTTTGTTACTATTGCTCCGTAGTATAGTTTGAGGACATGTATCGCTATACCGCCTGATTCACACTTCCTGCTTAGAGTTGTCTTTGCTATACTGGGTCTTGTATTATTCCATATGTATTTCATAATTGTTTTATCTATTTCTACAGGAAATGCCGTTGGGATTTTGATTGGCATTGCATTAAACCTATAGAGAACTTTTGGTAATATCGCCATTTTGATGATGTTAATTCTGCCTATCCATGAACAGGGTATATTTTTCCATCTTGTAAGATCTTCTTCTATTTCTCTCTTTAGGGTTCTGTAGTTTTTATTGTGTAAGTCTTTCACATCTTTTGTTACGTTGATAACCAAATATTTTATTTTATTTTTTTTGAGGATACTCTCAATGGAGTGGTTGTCCTCATTTCCGTTTCAGAGGATTTGTTGCTGATATTCAGGAATGCTTTTGATTTATGATTGTTGATTTTATATCATGCCACTTTGCTGAATTCATTTATTATCTCTAATAGTTTCTTGTAGACCCTTTTGGGTCTACTAGGTATAGAATCATGTCATCTGCAAATAGTGATAATTTAAGTTCTTCTTTTCCTATTTTTATGCCTTTAATTTCTTTCATTTGTCTAATTGCTCTGGCCAGTGTTCGAGAACTATGTTGAACAGAAATCGTGAGAGAGGGCATCCCTGTCTTGTTCCAGATTTTAGAGGGAATGCCTTCAATTTTTTCTCAATTCAGAATGATACTAGCCTAAGGCTTAGCATAGATTGCTTTTACAATATTGAGGTATGTTCCTGTTATCCCAGTTTTTCTAGAGTTTTAAACATAAAGGGATGCTGTACTTTATTGAATGCTTTTTCTGCATCTATTGGGGCAATCATATGGTTCTTATTTTTAAGTCTATTGATGTGGTGAATACCATTTATTGATTTCCGTATATTGAACCAGCCTTGTATCCCAGGAATGAATCCTACTTGATCATGTTGCACAATTTTTTAAATATGTTTTTGTATCTGATTCGCCAGAATTTTATTGAGGATTTTTGCATCTAGGTTCATTAGAGAGATTGGTCTGTATATTTGTTTCTTTGAAGGGTCTTTGTCTGGTTTAGGAATCAGGGTGATATTGGCCTCCTCTGCTGTATACCCATTCGGTCCTGGGCTTTTCTTAGTTGGTAGTCTTTGGATGGTTTCTTCTATTTTCTCAATTGATATTGGTCTGCTTAGGTTGTCTATATCCTCCTGACTCAATCTGGGCAGATCATATGACTTAAGAAATTTATTGATGCCTTCACTATCTTCTAATATAATTTCTGATTATCTTCTGTATTTCAGAAGTGTCTGTTGTGATATTGCCTTTTTCATCCCTTATGATAGTAATTTGAGTTCCCTCTCTTCTTCTCTTCATTAACATGGCTAAGAGTCTGTCGATTTTATTAATTTTTCAACTTTTAGTATTTTCAATTTTTTCAATTGTTTCTTTTGTTTTGATTTCATTAATTTCAGCTCTGATTTTAATTATTTCTTGCCTTCTACTTCTTTTTCTGTTGTTTTGCTCTTCTTTTTCTAGGATTTTGAAATGAACTATGAGATCATTTATTTGTTGTTGTTTTTTTTTTCTTTTTTTAAGGAAAGAACTCCAAGCAATGAATTTTCCACTTAGAACTGCTTTCAATGTGTCCCATAGATTCTGATATGTTCTGTCTGTCTTTTTCATTTATGTCTAAGAATTTTTTTTATTTTTCTCCTTGATGTCTTCAATAACCCATTGATCATTCAGTACGTATTGCTCATTCTCCAAGTGATGCATGAATTTTCCTTCCTTCTTTTATTGTTGATTTTCAGTTTCATTCCATTACGATCAGATAAGATGCCTGGTATTATCTATACTCCTTTATATTGTCTAAGAGTTGTTCTGTGACATAATATATGATCTATTTTTGAGAGGTATCCATGTGCTACTGAGAAAACAGTGTAACTGCTTGATGTTGGGTGGTATATTCTATATATGTTAATTAAGTCTAGGTTATTATTTGTGTTATTGAGTTCTATAGTTTCCTAATTCAACTTTTGTTTGGAATATCTGTCCAGTAGTGAGAGAGGTGTGTTGAAATCTCCCATGATTATTGTATGGTGGTCTACCAGACTCTTGAACTTGAGAAGAGTTTGTTTGATTAACATAGCTGAACCATTGTTTGGGGCACATATATTTATGATTGTTATGTCTTGTTGGTGTATGGTTCCCTTGAGCAATATGTAGTGTCCCTCTTTATCCCTTTTGATTAACTTTGTCTTGAAATCTATTTTATTTGATATGAGTATGGACACTTCTGCTTGTTTCCGAAGTCAATATGAGTGATATGATTTCTCCCAACCTTTCACCTTTAGTCTATATATGTCTTTTCCTATCAAATGTGTCTCCTGTAGGCAGAAAATTTTTGGGTCTTCTTTCGTGATCCATTCTACTAGCCTGTGTCTCTTAATTGGTGAGTTTAAGGCATTAACATTTAGGGTTATTTTTGAAATATGGGTTGTTCTTCCAGCCATATTTGTTTATTTATGTTACTAAACATGGTTTGTTTTTCTCTTTGATTATTTTTCGCCCCTTTACTGTACTACCTCCCACTGTTGGTTTTTATTGTTATTTTCCATTTCGTCTTCCTATAATGTTTTGCCAAGGATCTTTTGAGGAGATGGTTTTCTAGCTGCAAATTCTTTTAACTTTTGTTTATCATGGAAGGTTTTAATTTCATCTTCCATCCTGAAGCTTAAAATCGCTGGATACACAATTCTTGGTTGGAACCCAATTTCTTTCAGTGATTGAAAAATGTTATTCCAGGATCTTCTAGCTTTCAGAGTCTGTGTTGAAAGATCAGCTGTTATCCTGATTGGTTTACCCCTAAATGTAATCTGCTTCCTTTCTCTTGTAGCTTTTAAAATTCTCTCTTTATTCTGTATGTTTGGCATCTTCATTATAATATGTCTCGGTGTTTATCTCTTATGATTTTGCACATTTGGCGTCCTGTAGGCTTCTAGGATTTGGGATTCTGTCTCATTCTTCATGTCTGGAAAGTTTTCTCATATTATTTCATTGAATAGATTGCTCAATCCTGTGGTTTGGACCTGTATACCTTCCTGTATCCCAATTACTCTTTAGTTTGGTCTCTTCATGTTATCCCATAATTCTTGGATGTTCTGCTCATGGTTTCTTAACAGTCTTGCTGAGCTTTCTATGCTCTTTTCAAGTTGAAATACTTTGTCTTCATTGTTCTAAGTGATCTATTCTGCTGGTAGTATTCTCAATTGAGTTTTTAAGTTGGTTTATTGCTTCCTGCATTTCTATGATTTCTGTTTGTGTGTTTTTTATAACCTCTATCTCCCTGTATAGTTGATCTTTTGCTTCTTGGATTTGTTTTTGTAATTCATTGTCAAAGCGATCTTTCATTGTCTGATTTTGCTGTCTAATGTCTCCCTGGAGACTTCAGATCATCTGAAGCAAGTATATCCTGATTCTTTATCTGACATTCCATATGCTGCAGATATTACCTCTTCTAATGTTGAGTTGACCTGCGTTGCTTGTGGTCCTTTCTTTCCTTGTCTTTCCCTACTGTTCACGTTTTTTTCGGCTTGGTGAAACTTTTGTGTTATTGAATTTTACCCCTAAATGTTTATATTGCTATTGTATTCTTGAAAAGTCTCCCTCACAGGCGTAAGCAGCGGCTCTGCCCCTCCTCCAATTGGGGCAATGTGCCTACCACACCAGCACGCCGCTGGGCCTGTTCTGCCTCTTGGTAGCTGGTCCGCCTACCTTGCAGGAGCGGGCAGTTGATCTACCCCTCTGCGGGTGCTGGTCCTGTTCAGCCAGTGGGTAACAGGTCCAGCTACCTTGCAGGCACAGGCGTCGGCTCTGCCCCTCCGCGCTCCGCTGGGCCTCTTCTGTCTGTGGGTTGCAGGGCTGTCTACATTGCAGGCGTGAGTGGCATCTCTGCCCCCCCCCAAACCGGGGCGATGTGTCTACCACGCTGGTAGGTCGCTGGGTCTGTTGTGCCTCTGGGTGAGAGGTCTACCTGCTTTGCAGGCACGGGCAGCGGCTCGGCCCCTCCCCAAACCTGGTTATGTGTCTAGCACCCTGGCGGGGCCTAGCACCTGGTCTGTCGGTGTTCGCAGGTCCACCTACTTCGCAGGCGCGGGGGCCGGCTCTGCCCCTCTGAAGGCAGCTGGGCCGCTTCAGCTGGTGGGTCGCAGGTTCACCTATTTTGAAGTCACAAGGGGTGTCTCTGCCCCTCCGCGGGTGTCTGGGCCTGTTCTGCCTGTGGGTTGCATGTCCGCGTTCCTTGCACGCGTGCAGTGGCTCTGCCCAACCCCCAACCAGGGTGATGTGTCTTTCACGATGGCGGGCCGCTAGGCCTGTTCTACGGGTGGCTCGCAGGTCCGCCTACCTTACAGGAGTGGTTGGCGGCTCTGCCCCTCCCTTCTCCATGTGTTTCTAAAGTTAACAAATATGAGAATTCCTGTCTCCATTTCTCTGTACCCTATTCAGCACATGCATTTTTATATTCACATATAGAATCCTACCTGGTATCACATGTACATACTTGTGAGGTTGCTGACTTTGCAAATACAAATTGTGAGAAGGGATCACTCCTCCTAAATGCTGTTGGAACTTACAATTCAAACTATGGGTGAGCTCCCTAGTTGAACAACATTATACATAAATCGATGCTCAGAAAAATGAAGATTTTTGGATTTGTGGATGATATATAATTCATGATGTATTTCGATTGGCATATATATTGCTACTTTTTAATGTATACGTGTGTGTGTGTGTGTGTGCATATATATATATGTATAAACTCTCCAGATTTTTCAAAATATGAAATGTATGTGTCTTATTATATACTCCCTAAATTCATTGATGTTCATGAATGTGGATTTATATTCAACTTTTCATAAGAATGTTCTCAGAAATATTAATCCACCTGAAATACATATTTGTTTCCTAATACTGAAAACTTTCTACTAGACAGGACAAATACATTGATGCATTCTCGTTTCTAATGTATACAACCACGGACACAGTGGAATACACAGACATAGAAACACTCGCCTTGTCAAACGACTTACTAGAAACAGTACACTCCAAAAAAAAAAAAAAAAACAAAAACTAACCGCCTTTCCTACCTATTCTCAGAAGATGAGACAAAATCATAAACCCACAACCACACCCACAAAGTCACCTCCTTCCCCCAAGTAGGTCTGTGACTCTACGGAGTGTCCTCTGACTGGTGGGCCATACAATGTTTCCCCGAAGTGTCCTGTCCTGTCTCAGATCTGGTCTACTTGGCCAACTCTTTTAAGTTGTCAGAAGGGAATTTTGAGCCACTACCTGCTTTCTCAGGAAAGGCCCCTCTTCAGAGCTCTCCTTGCTTTTGGCATCATAATATCAGTAGGAACAAAGAAAGACTGACTCTGTCTTTGGTAAATCCAAGCAAGTGAGCCCACTGGGACTGGGACTGGGACTGGCTCTGTGTGCCTGGCTTCCAGGATCCCAAGTTCAGAGAGATCCATCACGAAGGAAGTGAGGTGAGGTCACTTCCTTCAGGAACTGAATGAATTCACTGTCTTGTAAACCATTTTGTCCTAATAGTTGCTTCCAAGGGTCCCATTAGATGGAGGGTTCCCCTACTTCCTCTGAAATGTTCACAAGTTAGAATGGTATGTCAACCTTAGGAACCCGGGAATAGCTATCCACACAGGCCTGGTTTGGTCCTTCTCCTCTACATTAAGAAGAGAGAGGCTGATTCAGACACATCCCTTCATCCTGACCAGGGTGTTTGACATGGAAGATGACTTTTGCTCTCTCAGGTCCTTCATAGATGACTATATCTTCTCCAGGGTTCATTTCTACATGGATCTTTGAAGTTCTCAGCAGGTGGAAGATCCCCTACATTCCTGTATTGTAAGACCAACTCTGTCCCTGCTTTTCATTAAATTTAGATTGAGGGAACAGTGTATTCTTAGGGTTAATAAAATGTTTGAATTGGGTTAGGAATCATTCTGCGGGATGAATAATGGTATTGGGAACCTGCGATATTTATAAAAATATAGAGGTTAAATATATGAATAAAAACAGAAATCTAGGTAATTTTGAAGCCTAGAGGGCATTGGGCCCTTGATTGGGATACTTAACTTTGATTTACATTGTGCACAGATGTCTCAGAAAAATAGATATATAATGGCATAGAACTTTGTACCTTGGATGATTGAATGTCGAAGAGAACATCCAGTCAAAAACGGATAGTCGGTAGGATTAGGTAGATAGTAGGTTTAGGAAGAAGTGTCAATATAGGATTTGGAATATATGTTCTATCGCAATAGTGTTTTGGTTAGAGAGTGAAAGTAAACATAACTTCATGTGAAGGGTCAGTCACAATGATGAACTGGGGAAAATATGTAGGAAACCACATATCAATAGAGACATAATGAAATCAGGCAAAGTATAAAGTGAGTGATATGATTAGGCATTTTCAACAGGGTAGAGTTTGAATATATAATCTCTGGAAGAAACAAATATGTAGTCACCAACAGGATTGATAATTGAGAGGATTAGGCAACATGGACAGGAATGTTTTTAGTAATCCATGTTCACTTTCCATTCAGACTCCGGTACAATCATAAGTGTGACATTTACTTTTTGTGTCCCGAATATTACTGTGATAAAATGTGTATGTAGATCTGGTGACATGAGTATTTCTTACACCATTTCTGGCAGTAATATTTAGAAGACATATACATAAGTATTGGTTGTACAAAGAGGTGTGCCCTGTGTCTATGAATATAGAGATAATGCATGAATTGACCACACTGTGAATAAATAATATAGCTGATTCCACTTTAAATAATGGATGGAATTGATATCTGAAAATATTTAAGATATCTTATATTGATATAAAATCATTCATTCCAACCAGTTATACATCTATTGTTAATATTAGTGTTATTGTTTATCATGAACGGTGTCTGAGTTTCACTTCAAAAATGATTATGAAAATTGAAAATAATGTGTTTTGTAAAGAAGTCTCATGAAAAGACTAGTCAAGAAACATGGATGAATACATGTGTTCTGAAGAAGGAATTGATTGAAAGTGAAACAAATGCCTATAAATTTGCGAAACTGTGGATGAAAAATATATCCTATGATGTGCATAAACTGAAGAAATCATAATGTACCAGTTTTGAATAAAAATGAACGTCAAAACACACAGCATGTCCCATTGGAATCTACTCGCATTGATGTTAAACTGGGTCAGTTACTGTAGAAATATTAGGATTTGTATGCAACATTCACTGAAGTTAGTTTTCACTAGTAGGAAAAAATATGTATTTCAGGTGGATGAATATTTCTGAGAATAATCATGTGAAAATTTGATTATAAATCCACATACGTGAATATGAATGAATTTAGGAAGTGTGTAATAAGACACATATATTTCATATTTTGAAAAATCTGGAGACTGTATATATATATATATATATATATATATATATATATATATATATACACACAGACATTAAAAAGTAGCAATATATATGCCAATCGAAATTCACCATGAAATATAAATCATCCACAGATGCAAAAATATTCATTTTACTGAACATGGATTTATGTATAATGTTGTTCATCTAGGAAGCTCACCCATAGGTTTAATTTTCTGTTCCAACAGTGTTTAGGAGCTGTGATGTCTTCTCGCAATTTGTATCTGCCAAGTAAGCCACCTCACAAGATTGTACGAGTGGTACCAGGTAGGATTCTGTATGTGCATATAAAAATACATGTGCTGAATATGCTACGGAGAAAGGGAGACACGAATTCATACATTTGTTTACTTTAAAAACACATGGAGAACTCTTTCAATAAAAAAATTAACTAGTTTATACCTTCTACCCAATATAATGCAAAACACAATTCCAACTACACACCATGCCTTCTCTGAACTGCTTGTATTTCTATTCCGTTTGGGTTATTTTACTCCACCATATTAGGATTAGTAGTCAGAGTCTAATAGGGTATATGTTAGTGTCAGGGATTTAGTATTCTGAATGGAAAATTGGAAAATGAATCCAATGTGTATGCAAATATGTGCTACACAAAATTTTTCCCACTCTCATCCAGAACAATGCCTTGACAATACTTTCACCCCAAGTAAGACACAATTAGGGAAAAAGAGTTAGGAATTCTGAGAATACAAATCTGGAATGGAATATGATCAGTAGTTCACAAACTTGGAGGTGGTAGAGGAGTTTCCAAAAGTAAGGGACAGGGTCAAAACTCTCCATATAACAAGATGCCTTTACAAATAAGGGTCTGCTGGCTGCATCCTGTCAGTCACAAGGCATTTGGAAGCCAATGGCAGATCGAAATGGCCCCAGCGCATATTTTGTGTCACACACCTGCCCAACATTGCTCTAGGCCCACTGCTCAGCAGGCTCCAACTTACTGGCATATCTGATCTACACCATTTTCATGAAACCCAGTCAATCAAGGCACCGTCTGGTATACTCATGATCAGCAACAGGACATCCAAAGTTTCTCCAGTGCCACCTGGTCATGGGAATTTCAAAAATTTCATGGTATTTATCTAGCCATTTTTCAAGGATGAAGTTGGAGGCACTATGGGTTTCAATTAATTCAGGAACCATTAAATGGTGAGGAAGCTCATTTCAATGAATGCTCTGAAGAACTCTCACAGGCAAGTCTTCCCAAAGAGTGGCCAAAAGGTCACATGAAGCCAGACCCATTGAGGTCTACAATGTGAGTTCCATGTGTGTTTTGACTCTCAACTATGGCTGCTAAGTCTTTAAAAATAAAATCATGTTATATCCTGGCTGAGATTCCCAGTGCTCTGTGGAAATCCACACTGGCCTTAGATCTCAGTTTCCAAGGGTCACTCTCATGCGTGGCCTAATAAAATCCCGACAAAATTTATGGCAATACTGCTCTGAGGTCAGTTCCAGAACTCAGTCTCTAATGGGAGTCACACCAGAGTTCAAGCCCAGGTGGACCCAGTCATCTCTTCTAACCACGATACAAATGTCCACAATTAAAACCAAAACACTCCCACATGGCCCTCATCTTCTTCCATATAGACACTAATCATTACCTCTGGTAGCAGGTTTCCATGAGGGGCGCAGCCCACAACAGTGTCCAAAATAAGCTCCCTTTTTCCCTCATTTTCCTAAAGTCTGTGTGGCCTAGACACCCTTCCTGTTAACCAAGAGTGATCAAATAGGCATGCCGTTAATGCTGCTTTGCTTCTCCAATTTGAGGCCAAATTACTGTGCGGTTTAGATTCTTTATGTGAACTGGAATCATGAGAAAACCCATGCACCTATAGGCTAGCATCTACAGGGCTTTAAATATCTCATTTGACCCAAAGTATCACTATTCTCACTTAATGGAGGTCAGGAACTTTACATAGGAAGGCGAGAGACTTCATCTACAATATCTGCTCTTTTAGCCATTTTTGTATTGGATGCACACATGAGATATTTCTTTGGATCCATCTAGTGCTGAGAATCTAAGCCACAGCCTCACACAGTGCCAAGAGGCTGATTCAGACACATCCCTTTCCAAAGCAATTAAGCACAGAGCCACAGGTGATGCCCATTCATTTCAATTTGAGAACTCTTTTCTTCAGGCTTCACAAAGGGGAGGCCTGAGGCAGAGTCCTTCCTGACATTCAGGGCAATAAAACAATAGGTAAGCAAAAGGCACAAAGCAGGCTTTCTCCACTGAGACTTTACTGGTCATACTGATATCTGAGTTTTCTAAGAAGCTCGTCATTCCCTTCAGGTATCCAGTACATGTCCATGTCACAGAGCTTGGAGGTGGTACATATCTTGTGCACAAAAGCATGAGCCTATTCTTTAGAGAGGCCAGAATTCAGGAAGAAAACAGGAACTTTGGAGGATAGCAGATGTTGCCCATCCATAAGTCAAGTAGCAGTCCATTCATAAATTGGGCAGTATGAAGGCTGGCAAGCTTTCTACTAGACAGGACACATCCATTGATGCATTCTCTCTTCTTATGTCTACAACCACGAACACCGTTTTATATACAGACATAAAAACACTCGCCTTGTCAAAGTATTTACCAGAAAGAGTTCACTCAATCCAAACAAACCGCCTTTGATACCTATTCTCAGAACAAGTGAAAACCACAAACCTACACCTACACCCATAAAGGCACCTTCTTTCCCTAAGTAATTCTGAGACTATTTGGAGTGTCCTCTGACTAGTGGGCCACAGTATGTTCCCTTTAAATGGCATGTTCTCTCTCAGATCTGTCCTCCTTAGCCAACTCTGTAAAGTTGTCAGGAGCCAGCATTGAGCAACTACCTTTTTCTCAGGAAAGGCCCCTCTTCAGAGCTCTCTTGGCATTTTGCCATCCTCACATCAGTAGGTACCAAGAAAGACTGACTCTGTCTTTGGTAAATCCAACCAAGTGAGACCACTGGGACTGGGACTGGGACTGGCTCTGAGTGCCTGGCTTCCTGGATCCCAAGTTCAGATAGTTCCATCAACAAGGAAGTGAGGTGAGGTCAATTCCTTCAGGAACTGAATGAGGTCACTGCCTTGGCAACCACTTTGTCCTAACATTTGCTTCCAAGGGTCCCATGAGATGCAGGCTGCCCCTACTACCTGTGACAGTTTCACAAGTTAGAATGGTATATCAACCATAGGCACCCGGGAACAACTCTCTAAACAGGCCTGGTTTGGTCCATCTTCTCTACATTAAAATTTGAGACCCTGATTCAGACACAACCCTTCATACTGACCAGGTTGTTTTCCATGGAAGATGACTTTTGCTCTCTCAGGTCCTTCATAGCTGCCTACATCTTCTCCAGTGATCATATCTGCATGGGTCTTTGAGGTTCTCAGCAGATGAACAATCCCCTACATTCCTGTATTGTAATACCAACTCTGTGCCTGCTCTTCTGTAAAGTTAGATTGAGGGAAGAGTGTATGGTTATGTTTAATAACATGTTTGATATGGGTTAGGAATTATTCTGCTGGATGAATAATGGTATTGGGAACCTGAGATATTTATAAGAATATAGAGTTGGAATATTGTAATGGTCGGGCAGGCATAGGAGGAAGAGACCACCAAGAGACTGTCTCATGCAACAACAAAGGGTTTATTGAGGGTCCAGCATGCTGGGGCTCAGAGCTCACTTGAATAGAGCAGAGAGTCCTGAGAACAGCTTAAACAGAGCTTATATACTTTCCTTGGAGAGGGCAGGGAGGGAAATTTATTGATGCGTCAGGGAGAGTGGGCAGTTTGCTTTCAACGGGATGATGGAGTACATTCTGCAGTTTGGCAGTTGGGGACAGCACATTCTGGGAACAAGATTAGCAAACAGTTCTCAAGATTTCAACAGTGTTTTATTAAGCATACAGAAAAATAGGAAGTGACAAGTACCTATTTTATTAACATTTTATTCCCCAATTCTTCTTCTGGTTACTTTTAATCATGAAAGTGATCATTGAAGGGTGTCACATTTTATGTCTCCTAGTGGGGTATATTGTTGTCTGATTACCATAAGTTTAAATTGTCCAATTTGAGCTTTGAGAAAGGAAACTACATGGTTGAGCCAACAGGGTCCTACAGTTAGCAATAATATGAGGATTATTAATGGACAGGCCTGGGCTTATGAAAGCATAGTTAACCAGAGGGACTGTGTGAACCAAGACTCAAACCACCCTTTTTGGGCCTCTCTCTCTCGTTGACACTCTTAAAGGCATTTTCTTAATATACTCATAGGTTCTTATACAATTCCAGTATGGTCGGCATAAAAACAACCTTCTTCCCTCAATGCAGCACAAAGTCCCCCTTCTCTCATGAAGAGAAGGTTTAACCCTCGCCTGTTCTGTAAAACAACTTCAGAGAGAGAGGTTAAACATTCCTGTAAAGCTGTGATGGAGGTTTTATTATCTTTAATTTTTGGTCTATTGCTGCTTCTAATTGGGTCATTTGTTGTGTCCCATGGACTAGGGTTCCTGTGCTCACTCCTGCAGCAACTCCTATTCCTAATAGGATGGCTAAAGTGAGAGATACAGGTTCCCGGTGGAAACAGGTTGTATGCCCTCCGATTTGATCTTTAAATGAACATGCATCATCCTAGGACACTCTGGGAAACATCTGCACCATTACATAATTAATCACATCTGTTGACCATTTCATGAAAACATAAACAATGTTTAAGTATATAGAATTATACTGTTGTAGGTACGGAAAAGGAAAGGAATCTAAGATAGCACCGAAGACAGGGAAACAGCCTGTCTTCGGTGCTATCTTAGAAACAGCCCTATTTGGTTGCAAACGGATTTAGAGGGTATTGCTTCTGTTGTAATCAATTAATCTTCTGAGCCCCAAGTTTAGGTAGTTTCAGAATTTGTACCCAACATGTAAGGGAAGGGGCTCAGAAGTTCACAGTCTGCAGAAGTTCACAAAAAGCAGTTTTTGTTTCTCTTATTTTTTCCTCTGTTCTCGGCAAGTTAACTTTTCAAGGACACTTGGGACAGGGAGAGCTTTTTTTTTTCTCTTTTTTTTCTCCCTGCCAGCTGTTACCATGGAGCCTAGTTGGTAACTTCTTTACTTAGAATTGTAGCCATCTCTGAGAATCCCCAGCTCAAGGCCAGAGGCCTTGTTCACTTATTTTGTGAAAAACTCGTAAGGGGGTGTCTAGCTTAGGAGTGCTGATTTTTCCAGCCACTGGCCAAGTAGAACAGGGCGACATGAAAACACGGAGTTTATCTACATTGAATTCTTTTATAGGGACTCTTTTGCTGAAAGTCCTAAAGTCAGCAATGGTGAAGACTTCTGGAGAAGGTCATATAAGACTTTTCTGTGGGCCTGGTGAAGAGGGGAAAGACGTGGAAAGCAAGGCTGAGAGCAGCTCCGTTTATCTGAGAATTAGGAAGGAGAGATGTAAAAGAATATTGGGAAAGGGGTTTGTGATTTTCCTGGCAACAAAAACTTGAGCAGTAGAACAGGTAGAGCAGAGGGGACGACAGGAGTGAGTATCCCAAAAAGCCTGTGAGGGACTTTAAATTCTTAGTCACCTGTTTTCAGTGATGACAAGGCAACTTTAAAGGTCACTTTTATTACATCTTGTATAGTGGTCTGAGGGATCTCCTCAGCTGGTTTGAGCTTTGGGTTAGCTGGTAAGAGGACCTGATGGGACCTGCTCTGGGCACTTACTGGAGAAAAGGGGACTGAGTGGGTGGAGGGGTACCTCAGTACCTGATACCTCAGCAAGGGCGCAATTGTCTGAGAACCGGCCGAGGTTTGGTTTTTTGATCTAGTAAATGGAGGGGAGAAATCAGGTTGCTCAGGTGGGAGTGAAAGCAGAGAGTCTGGAGCAGAAGGCTGAGGGTTAGGATCTATTGGAGAAGCATAGTTCAGGACGTGAGTGAAGGAGGGAAAAGGTCTTCACATAGGGGAATCTCCTTCCACCCTTTTGATCACTTGTAGAAGTTAAAAATGTCATGCATAATTTGAGGATCTAGAGAGCCTTCTGGGGTCCATCGGTTTTGGTTGTCTAATTGGTAATATGGCCAATGCTGTGTACTGAATTTGATGGGGAGTTTGGGTTCCACCAGGCAGTCCCTGTATGCTAACATCCCCATGACTTACAGAAGAAGTTGGCTTTTTCCCCTCACAGCCGTGGCTCTTTGTGGCTTTGATAGTCTGCCATGCAAACATAGTAATCTGGGCTAGCCAACCTGCATCTTGCTCGCGTGTCCCTACATCCATAATGTTTGTTTCCATTATCGATGATACAGAAGGTATTTAATAGAATTTTAGTGGGATCCACTTTATCAGATATATCCCAATAGGAAAAACCTATAGCCAGCTGACAAATGTCTGGGTGGAGAGATGGCCACCAGGTCCCTATGGGGGCTGTAAGCGAGATAGACCATACTTCTTCTCTAGTAGGATTTGTGATCAGCCATCGCTGATGAACCACCTAATGAGGTTTAGGACTACTGGTGGCCAAGGGGAGAGTCTATAGCCTTATTCATATGGTGAATACACAATTTGAAAGGGTTACTAGTCATTTCCAGTTTCCAGCAAGAGTCTGGACAGAGCGCAGGCTTGAGATGAGAGGCATGGATCCAGGAATTGATTCCGTATACATTTACTGATGTAGGTGTTATAAGTAGTACCTGGTATGTTCCTTTCCATCGGGGTTCGAGGAATGAAACCTGATGTCTTCTTATGTAGATGAAGTCTCTTACATTATATTGAAGTGGAGTCCCCTTGTCCCCAGTTTGGTAGGCCGTGGCCAGCTGTTTGAACAGATATCAATGAGTTCTTTCAAGAGCTTTAAGTCTGTCAAGCTAGGGGGTGTGGAAGGGATCCTTAGGTCTTAGAGTTGGGGTTAGGTCCCTTACTGGAGGAAGGGCACCATAGAGAATTTCACAGGTGGTGAGGTTACACAAAGAAACAGAGGGAGTATTTCTTGCATGAAACAGTGGATAAGGCAGGAGCATAGTCCAATCTTTTATGCAGGTCTCTAAGAGTAATTTCGTAAAGGTCTATTTAATGGTTCTATTTATTTTTTCTACCTGTCCTGAGTTCTGGGGTCTATAAGCCTAATGTAACTACCAATTAATAACCAGGGTACTGGTTAACCTATTCTCAGAACATGAGACAAAAAAAGAATCCCACACCAACACCCACAAAGGCACCTGCTTCCCCCAAGTACATCTGTGACTATCTGGAGTATTCTCTGACTGGTGGGTCATACTATGTTCCCCAAAAATAGCCTGTCTTGTCTCAGATCTGGTCTTCGTGGCCAACTCTGCGAAGATTTCAGGAGCCAGCATGAGCCACTACCTGCTTTCTCAGGAAAGGCCCCTCTTCAGAGCTCTTCTGGCATTTGGCCATCCCCACATCAGTAGGTACCATGAAAGACTGACTCTGTTTCTGGTAAATCCAAAGAAGTGAGCCCACTAGGAGTAGGACTGGGACTGGCAATGGGTGCCTGGCTTCCTGGATCCCAAGTTCAGAGAGTTCCAACACCAAGGAAGTGACGTGAGGTCACTTCCTTCAGAAACTGAAAGAGGTCACTCCCTTGGCAACCACTTTGTCCTAACAGTTGCTTCCTATGGTCTCGTGAGATGGAGGATGCCCCTACTTCCTGTGACACTTTCACAAGTTAGAATGGTATATAAACCATAGGCACTCAGGAATAGCTCTCCACACAGGCCTGGTTTGATCCATCTTCTCTACATTAATAAGAGAGAGGCTGATTCAGATACACTCCTTTATCCTGACCAGGTTGTTTGCCATGGAAGATGACTTTTGCTCTCTCAAGTCCTTCATAGCTGCCTACATCTTCTCCAGGAATGATTTCTGCATGGACCTTTGAGTTTCTAAGCAGGTGGAAGATCCCCTACATTCCTGTATTGTAAGACCAACACTGTCCCCGCTCTTCTGTAAAGTTAGATTGAGGGAACAGTGTATGTTAGGTTTAATAACATGTTCAATTTGGGTTAGGAATCATTCTTCGGGATGAATAATAGTATTGGGAAACTCTCTCAGATCTAGTCTCCTTGGCCAACTCAGTGAAGTTTTCAGGAACCAGTGGTGAGACACTGCCTGCTTTCTCATGAACTGGCCCTCTTCAGAGCTCTCCTGGCATTTGGCCATCCTCACATCAGTAGGTACCAAGAAAGTCTGACTCTGTCCTTGGTAAATACAAACATGTGAGCCCACTGGGATTGGGACTGGGACTGACTCTGGGTGCCTGGCTTCTTGGATCCCCAGTTCAGAGAGTTCCATCACCAAAGAAGTGAGGTAGGTCACTTCATTCAGAAACTGAATGAGGTCACTGCCTTGGCAAACACTTTGTCCTAAAAGTTGTTTCCTAGGTTCCCATGAGATGGAGCCTGCCCCTACTTACTGTGACACTTCAAGCTAAGAATTTTATATCAAAAATCGGCACCCGGGAACAGCTCTCCACACATGCCTAATTTGGTCCAACTACTCTACATTAAGAAGAGAGAGGCTGATTCAGACACATCCCTTCATTTTGACCTGGTTGTTTTCCATGGAAAATGAATTTTTCTCTCTCAGGTCCTCCATAGCTGTCAACATCTTCTCCAGGGATCATTTCTGTAAGGACCTTTGAGGTTCTCAGCAGGTGGAAGATCCCCTACATTCCTGTATTGTAAGACAAACTGTGTCCTTACTCTTTTGTAAAGTTAGATTGATGGAAGAGTGTATGGTTAGGATTAATAACATATTCGATTTGAGTTAGGAATCATTCTGCAGGATGAATAATGGTATTGGGAATCTGCGATATTTACAAGAATAAATAGGTGAAATGTAAGTATGAAAACAGAAATCTAGGTAAGATTTGAAGCCCAGAAGGGAATTGGGCCTTTGATTGTGACACTTAGCTTTGAATTATGTTCTGCACAGATGTCTCAGATAAATCGATATAAAATGGCATAGGACCTTGTACCTTGGATGATTGAATGTCGAAGAGAATATCCAGTCAAAAGGGGACAGTAGGTGGATTAGGAAGATAGTAAGTAAGTTTAGAAAAAAGAATGAGTATAGGAATTGGACCAAAAGTTCTTTAGCAACAGGGTTTCGGTTAGTGAGTGAATGTCAATGTCAGCACATGTGAAGAATGAGTCACAATGATGAACTGGGGAAATTATGTAGGAAAGCAGATATCTATAGAGACATTATGAAATCAGACAAAGTATAAAGTGAGTGATAGTATTAGATATTTTCAACAGGGTTGAATTTGAATATATAATCTTAGGAAGAAACAAATATGTAATCATTAATAGGATTGACATTTGAGAGCATTAGCCAAATTGGACATGGATTTTTTTAGTAATCCATGTTTACATTCCATTTAGTCTTTGGTATAATCATAAGTGTGAACTTTGCATTTTGTGTCCAGAATATTACTGTGATAAAATGTTTATGTACATCAGTTGACAGAGTATTTTTTTCCACCATTTCTGGGAGCAATATTTTGAAGACATATAAATTAATATTGGGGGTACAAAGAGGTGTACCCTGTGTTTATGTATGTAGAGATAATGCATGAAGAGACCATACTGTGAATAAATAATATAACTGATTACACTTTAAATAATCGATTGAATTTATATCTGAAAATATGCAGAAAATCTTATATTGATATACAATCATTAATTCCAACCAATTATACATATAATGGTAATATTACTTTAATGGTTTATCAAGACGGGTGTGTGAGATTTGCTTCAAAGCGATAATGGAAATTGAAAATAATGTGTTTGGAAAGAAGTCTCATGAAACGAGCAGTCAAGAAACATTAAGGAATACATGTGTTCTGAATCAGGAAGTGATTGAAAGTGAAACAAATGCCTATCAATTTGATAAATTGTGGATGAAATATTTATCCTATGATGTGCATTAACTGAAGAAATAGTAATGTACCAGAGTTGAATAAAAATGAACGTCAAAATACACTTCATGTCCCATAGGAATCCATACGCATTGATGTTAAACTGGGTGAGTTACTGTAGAAATATTAGGATTTGTGTGCACCATTCACTGAAGTTTGTTTTCAGTACTAGGAAACAAATATGTATTTCAGGTGGATGAATATTTCTGATAATAGTCTTGTGAAAAGTTGATCATAAATCCACATATATGAATATGAATGAATTTAGGGAGTGTATAATAAGACACATATATTTCATATTTTGAAAAATCTGGAGAGTATATATATATATATATATATATATATATATATATATATATATATATATATATAAAACACACACACACAGACATTAAAAAGTAGCAATATATATGGCAATCTAAATTAATCATGAAATATATATCATCCACAGATCCAAAAATATTCATTTTACTGAACATGGGTTTATGTATAATGTTGTTCAACTAGGAAGCTCACCCATAGGTTGAATTTTCAGTTCCAACAGCGTTTAGAATGAGTGATCTATTCTCACAAATTGTATCTGCCAATTCATCCACCTCACAAGAATGTACGTGTGGTACCAGGTAGGATTTGATATGTGCATATAAAAATACATGTGCTGAATAGGCTACAGAGAAAGGGAGACAGGAATTCAAATATTTGTTAACTTTCAAACACATGGAGAACTATTTAAATTGAAAATTTGCTAGATTTATAACTCCTACACTACATAATGCAAAAGGGAAGTCCAACTATGCACCATGCCTCCTCTGAACTGCTTGTATTTCTATTTTGTTGGGGTAATTTATCTCCATCATATTTGCATTAGTAGTCAGAGTCCAGTAGGGTAGGTTTTAGTGTCAGGGATTAAGTATTTTGAATGAAAAATTAGATAATGAATCCAATGTGTATGCAAAAAATCTTCCCATTCTCATCCAGAACAATGCCTTGACATTACATTCGCCCCAAGTAATACACAATTAGAGGAGAAGAGTTAGAAAATCTGTGAATACATATCTGGAATGGAAAATGCTCAGGAGTTCACAAGCTTGGATGTGGAAGGGGAGTTTCCAAAAGTAAGGGACAGGGTTGATAGACCCAACCTGATCATTTATTAAAATTGGGAGCCCACTTGCCAGAAAGCCATGAAAAGATAATTTTGGATTTATTATAAATTACTGCAAATTCTGAACCTGCTTGGAATGTTTGCCCATGCCTTAAACTCACCCATGCCTGGCTCTCTGACCAGATTGCAGCCCTCTCTGAAACTTTAGTGACACCTCATAAATATTTTCTTTCCCTGGCCAGACAACGAGTCTCTGAGGCTCTAATGGTCCTCATAATTTCTGATGTTGGGGTGAGCTTAAAAAAAAATGTAAACTACCGTTAGTGTGATGCTTGTTAAAGTTCTGTTATCTGTAACCCCCTTTTTGTGCATCTTTCTGGGCTATATAGCTGGGCTATAGGAAAGGTGGGTTTGCTGTCTTGCTCCCGCCATTTTGGGAGGGAGAGGTAGCCTTTCCCTTTGAAATAATTAGCTTGCCTTAATTTGATTTTACTAGGAGTCAGTGGTCTTTGCATGCGTTCCTGGTCTAATATTTTGGAGTTCCCCAGTGAGATGACCCTGCCGGACAAGATCACAAGACCAGACTGCTGTAAATTCTGAAGTTGGCCTTCCTTCCAGGGCTCCAAGCTTGAGAGCACCTCTAGGGTTTGTGCAACTTGAGATGGTCCAAGGCCTTGGAGTTAGCCTTCAGTTCAGGGAGCACTGCAGTGAACCACCGCATTAAAACTATTAGCAAGCTCCTGGTGGAGGAGGCATCCATAGGTAATTGGTGCCTTTATAACATCTGATATCCGGTTAAGGGAGATCTCTTCTGATGACAGAGAGGTGGACTGAGGAGGCTCACATATACTCCTGTCTGGGACAGTAACAAGAATCATTCTGTCATCTGTTCTGTTCTCTAGGGAATTCATCTGGAAGGGTAGAGAGGTGCCAACGGGCACGCATGCGCTCCTAGGGGGAGCTTTAGGAAGACATTGCATTGCTCCTCTGTTTTCCTGTTTCGGCGCCGGATTTCTGTTTTTTTTTTTTTTTTTTTTTTTTTTTTTCTTGTTTTGTTCTGTGTTCTATATGTTTTTTGTTTGTTTGTTTTTGTGCATTTTGTTGTGTGATTTCTGTAGTGAAAACTTAAGGATATCGGACATGAAAATAAAGCAAGTAAGCCTGACACCCTTTGGACTGAGTTTAAAGGAACTGCATTGAACTTTACACCAGTTTGTTAAGCAGTATGATAGAAGCCCCTAGCTGGCTGCCTGGAGCACACTCACTGCAGAGGGCAGTGCCTGCGGGGGACCTAAGAACTGAGTATCTCCCAGGTTAATAAGTGAAACTCCTTTAAAATCCCTTGTCCCTCCAGATAAAGAGAGTCACAACCTTTTGGCAGAGTCCCTGTGTTTATCTTTGTTAGCAAAGCAATAAACCTTCGTTTTTCTTTTTCTCAAAACCCTGTCCTCATTTTTAAATTGGCATTAAT
The DNA here is from genome assembly GCF_048772815.1 of Callospermophilus lateralis. Taxonomy (NCBI): domain Eukaryota; kingdom Metazoa; phylum Chordata; class Mammalia; order Rodentia; family Sciuridae; genus Callospermophilus; species Callospermophilus lateralis. The sequence goes on along the minus strand of NW_027517506.1, from coordinate 96,468 downwards.
TGGCTTCAAGTTCAGGAACCCAACTTTAAGTTACAAATTTTGATAACCCACCCGCACCCTGGAACTTTTTGAGAGCTGACTACAGAAATGTTAGGAGATGGAGCATGCTTGTGGTGGAACTGAAACAGAGGAGCAAATCCTGTAAGTAAAAGGAGGGACTGAGGGACTCCCAGCAGCTGCTGAAGCCTTATTTTTTCAGAGAATTCCCTAGGTCTTTCCCTGCAATTTAACGATAATGCCACCTCTGTCATCTTAAAAAAGAGGGAAAAAAAGGGGACACTAAATGCAGGAAAGTCACTATGGAGACCCTTGATTTTACATTTCAGGATGCTCCTCTGTGAAAACATCTGGTCCCCTTGTGGGGACATCTGTGGTGCAACTGGTGTAGGAGATTTTTCTCTTATCTGCTCTGTTTTAAAGGCTTCTGTCTGTCAGTCATAGTCTGGAGCTCCTTTCTGTCTGTCGTGTGTCTTTGTTTCTGGCACTTTAAGACATGTGCAATAATGTGTTGATATTATATATTGTTTCTTGGGAATGATTTTACCTGAATGTGTGTCTAAATGATGATGTTTTATTGTAACAATCTGGTAGCTTATTGGGTTTTTGAAGCATTGCAGAATCTTGCCGTTAAAAGTCAGATTGAGATAATTGTTTAGTTTATGATTTCAGATAATTCATGCCAGAGAACTTAAATACTTAGGATGGAAAACTAAAGAACTCTACTTCCAAGTTGGCAAGAAATTTTCCAATCATTCAGTCTTTTTTTTTTCACCAATTTTCAATTGGGTAGCCTGGGAAAATGTCACTGTGTGTACCAGTGCATTAATTTGGACAAGGATAGTAAATCATAGTATGGTATCTGTTGACAACACAAGATGTAAAGATATAAAATTTTGTAAATTTTGTCTTAAGCTTGTATCAAAATTTTCAACATCCTATCTGGAAAATTATGGTTAAAATGCGTTAGGCCTGAGGTGTCTGCTCAGAATAGCAGTTTTTTCCTGCTCCTTCCAGACCTCAGCCAGGACTTAGATTGAAATGCAAATGAAAGAAGCCTGCAAGATCAGTAGGAGACTGATATGAGGCTTAAGGAAAAAAAAAAGTAAATAGTATGGTATTTACTAATTACTGGTCAGTTATTTTTTCTAGGACTCTTATTTTTTTCCTTAGATCCTTTAATTTTTCTAACTCATAATTTTGATCCTACAGACCTAGGTTAATGTTTTTCTGATCAGTTCTATCTTTGACCAACTGTGGAGTTTTTAAAACATGGCAATGGAGATTTCACCTGCTAAAAGCTACAAGGCCTTTACTATTATTATGTGTGCACACTTTTGTTATTTGTTGTATGTCTATATATATATATATATATTCTTAATCATATATATGATACAGAAATTAACATATATAAGGAGCGCTCATAATAAAAAAAGCACTCATAAAAACAAATTTTAAGGGATGCCCTCTCTCACCACTTCGGTTCAACATAGTTCTCGAATCACTGGCCAGAGCAATTAGACAGAAGAAAAAAATTAAAGGCATAAAAATAGGAAAAGAACTCAAATTATCACTATTTGCAGATGACATGATTCTATACCTAGCAGACCCAAAAGGGTCTACAAAGAAACTACTAGAGCTAATAAATGAATTCAGCAAAGTGGCAGGATATAATATCAACACACATAAATCAAAGACATTCCTGTATATGAGCCACAAATCCTCTGAAATGGAAATGAGGACAACCACCCCATTCACAATATCCTCAAATAAAATAAAATACTTGGGAATCAACCTAACAAAAGAGGTGAAAGACTTATACAATGAAAACTACAGAAACCTAAAGAGAGAAATATAAGAAGATCTTAGAAGATGGAAAAATATACCCTGTTCATGGATAGGTAGAACTAACATCATCAAAATGGCGATATTACCAAAAGTTCTCTATAGGTTTAATGCAATGCCAATCAAAATCCCAACGGCATTTCTTGTAGAAATAGAGAAAGCAATCATGAAATTCATATGGAAAAATAAAAGACCCAGAATAGCAAAAACAATGCTAAGCAGGAAGTGTGAATCAGGCGGGATAGCTATACCAGACTTCAAACTATACTATAGAGCAATAGTAACAAAAACAGCAGGGTACTGGTACCAAAACAGGTGGGTGGACCAATGGTACAGAATAGAGGACACAGAAACCAATCCACAAAACTACAACTATCTTATATTCGATAAAGGGGCTAAAAGCATGCAATTGAAGAAGGATAGCATCTTCAACAAATGGTGTTGGGAAAACTGGAAATCCATATGCAACAAAATGAAACTGAATCCCTTTCTCTTGCCATGCACAAAAGTTAACTCAAAGTGGATCAAGGAACTTGATATCAAATCAGAGACATGGCGTCTGATAGAAGAAAAAGTTGGCTATGATCTACATACTGTGGGGTTGGGCTCCAAATTCCTCAATAGGACACCCATAGCACAAGTGTTAATAACTAGAATCAACAAATGGGACTTACTCAAACTAAAAAGTTTTTTCTCAGCAAAAGAAAGAATAAGAGAGGTAAATAGGGATCCTACATCCTGGGAACAAATCTTTACTCCTCACACTTCACACAGAGCCCTAATATCCAGAATATACAAAGAACTCAAAAAATTAGACAATAAGATAACAAATAACCCAATCAACAAATGGGCCAAGGGCCTGAATAGAAATTTCTCAGAGGAGGACATACAATCAATCAACAAGTATATGAAAAAATGCTCACCATCTCTAGCAGTCAGAGAAATGCAAATCAAAACCACCCTAAGATACCATCTCACTCCAGTAAGATTGGCAGCCATTAGGAAGTCAAACAACAACAAGTGCTGGCGAGGATGTTGGGAAAAGGGTACTCTTGTACATTGCTGGTGGGACTGCAAATTGGTGCGGCCAATTTGGAAAGCAGTATGGAGATTTCTTGGAAAGCTGGGAATAAAACCACCATTTGATCCAGCTATTCCCCTACTCGGTCTATTCCCTAAAGACCTAAAAAGAGCACACTATAGGGACACTGCTACATCCATGTTCATAGCAGCACAATTCACAATAGCAAGACTGTGGAAGCAAAACCTAGATGCCATTCAATAGACGAATGGATAAAAAATATGTGGCATTTTTACACAATGGAGTATTACTCTGCATTAAGAAATGACAAAATCATAGAATTTGGAGAGAAATGGATGGCATTAAAGCAGATTATGCTAAGTGAAGCTAGCCAATCCCTCAAAAACAAATGGCAAATGTCTTCTTTGATATAAGGAGAGTAACTAAGAACAGAGTAGGGATGAAGAGCATGAGAAGAAGATTAACATTAAACAGGGATGAGAGGTGGGTGGGAAAGGGAGAGAGAAGGGAAATTTCCTGTAAATGGAAGGAGACCCTCAGGGGTATACAAAATTACATACAAGAGGAAGTGAGGGGAAAGGAGGAAAAATATGAGGGGGGAGAAATGAATTACAGTAGAGGGGGTAGAGAGAGAAGAGGGGAGGGGATGGGGGAGTGGGGATAGTAGAGGATAGGAAAGGCAGCAGAATACAACAGACACCAGAATGGCAATATGTAAATGAATGGTTGTGCAACTGATGTGATTCTGCAATCTGTATATGGGGTAAAAACGGGAGTTCATATCCCACTTGAATCAAGTGTGAAATATAATATATCAAGAACTATGTAATTTTTTGAACAACCTACAATAAAAATTAATTTAAAAAAAGTGGATCCAAAGATCTTTAATTCACGTGATTAAAATTGTTCAATTTAAATTGGATAAACAGAAAAAAATAAATGTTTTTAAATTTAAGCTTACAAGTTTTTATAGGTGTTCAAAAATCTAATAAAATATTAATATCTACAAAATGTCTAAAATGCCTTGATTCTAGGACTTTTCCTTCAACAAAAAAATGGTTTACACTCTTCAATACATTTGTCTAATATTTTAATAAATAAGTAAAGTAAATTTGATGTGGAATTTCTCATTCTTGAGTACATTTGTTAGATACCCGATTGATTTACTAAGGTCTGTATCAGATTGTAAAAATCAGTCATGTGTTAAAGAGACAAAAATTTCTGAAAACATAAGTTTACCCATAACATTGTGTTTATTAAGTTTTATTTTTTCTAGAGCAAGCAACCATAAAAATTAAACAACTGATTAAATAAGAACTGTTATTTTAGAGCACTCTACTGCCATTTCTTTAAAAGCTAAACTTGGTTAATCTAGAAATATCAATGTAATTTTGATGCTATTAATGTGCTCATATCTTCCAGGTATACAAGTTTGTAAGTTAGAAACATTTAAAGAGCATTATATCAAGCTGGTATTCTGAAGTTGTATGGTAAAAAAAAATGTACTGGGGATTTATTTACCTGTTATCAATAAGATATGTAAAGTTTTATGTTACTTTTTTCATTGGGGAACAATTTAAATGTATTTTTAAGTTAATCAGAGCCTAATATATGTAAAGGTTAAAATCTTTCAGTCTTTCTTTAATCCATGTTTTAAATGTGATGTCATATGATGTTAGATAATGTTCATGTGACCTCAAACAATTTATGTAAACTTTGTAAAATGATATTTAAAAAACAATGATCAGCTTTAGAACTAAAACACTTAATATTTATAAAGAGGCCTGCCTTACCTGAGATAAGGCTCTGTGTCCCATCTTACTACATGTGAGAATGACTACAAAAGGAGTAGGTCAGATTTTATTTCATTTAAAGTTATGTTCAAAAGTTCTTTTGTTTTTCTGTGAAGATTACTAGGATCTCAAACAGGGCATATAATGTATAACTCAGCCAAAAATTTCAGGGTAGCTATTACAGAAACTAAGTATTTTCACTCTTGTTAAAAAATTTTATTTTTAATTTGCTTATAAGTGATCTAAAGATTCCCTGTTAGTCTTTTACAGAAGTGTTGCTTTAATAACACAACATGGGTTAATTTAAGATAATAAGTCATCACCTACAAGACAGACAGAATAATACATATCCCAATTAATGAAAAGATAAATAATAATTAAGTTATAGATATTAAAGCCCAGTACTCTCAATATAAGCCTGTTAAAATTTATTTGCTGGATGTTTAAGATTAGGATTTAAAATTAAAGTTAAATGAATCGGCCAAGAAAACAAATATTAATATTTTAAGGTATACACTTTATGTTAGCCTCCCAAAATAAGTAAGACTGGAGGTTACAAAGAAGGATTCTCAGACAGGAATGCCTGATAACTATAAAAAGAGACTATTAAGAGGAGCTGCCAGAGGCAGAAAATTTAGTTTAGGGCCTACAGATATTCCTAACCTACAGAGGTAGGCTTGGTGTTTGCTAGTACGATTATCCAGCCCTGAGTAACAGAATTAAAGGTTTCTCTATTAGACACAGAGGTCATACTAGAAAAAGGATTTTGCAAGATCAGATGACATTAAATTAATAAACTGTATCTTATGGGGAGGGACAACTGTAAAACAAAAAATTAAATATTAAGTTGACAGTCCTGATAACTGAGGATATTAAAGAATGGTGAGGGAACTTCTATACGGTGACATGTTCCAGCTGCTGCAACATTTATTCATTACTCATGGTTTTTGTTACTCTCATAGAAGAACCCATTCCCAGATGACTTTACAACCTGTTCTTCCCCAACCAGACTTCAAACCAAGCTGAAATCTAAAAGGCAACTCATGTCCCTCAACTAAATTCTAAAAGGCAACTCATGTCCCTCATGCCATGACCCTTACGTCACCCTCTCTCAGCGCAGAAGAATCCAAAATGCGTGAGGCCTCCCTTCTTACAACAATGGAGCCAAAAATAAATAGACTATCAATATACGTAATTAATTAAGTCAGGTAAAATCAGGGAGACCCGTTTTGGGTGAGTTCTAGAAATTTGGAGACTGTTACCTGAGGGATTTAAATTTCCTCAGTGCACTTCCCTTAATCTATCAAAGATTTGAAAGGAACACATAAGAAAAGGGGGGAATGATAGGCCCAACCTGATCTTTTATTAAAATTGGGAGCCATCTTGCCACAAAGCCATGATAAGATAATTTTGGCTTTACTATAAATTACTGCAAATTCTGAACCTGCTTGGAATGCCTGCCCATGCCTTGAACTCACCCATGTCTGGCTCTCTGACCAGATAGCAGCACTCTGTGAAACATTAGCGACACATCATAAATATTGGCCTTCCCTGGACAGACAATGACCATCTCTGAGGGTCTAATGGTCCTCACAAATTCTGATGTTGGGGCCAGCAAAAAAAAAAAAAAAAAAAAAAAAAAAAAAAAAAAATATATATATATAAACTACCATTAGTGTGATGCTTGTCCGAGTTCTGTTATCTCTAACCCCCCTTTTGTGTAACTTTCTGGGCTTTAAAGCTGGGCTGTAGGTAAGTTGGGGTTGCTGTTAGCCTGGAGAGAGTTAGCCTGGCTGGTGAAAATAATAAGCTTAGTTTAATTTGATTTTAATTGGAGTCAGTGGTCTTTTCTTGCATCCTTGTCTAACAGGTAAACACTCCACAAACATGGAGCTCTGCTGGCCTAACGACTTTTTGAGAAACTGCCTCTGAGGTTGGGCACTTGAAATATATGTTGTTTTCAGGAGCTTTAGCTTCCTTTGTTGTGAGACCATCAAAGCTGGCTCTGCATCTATGTGACCTGAAGAAATTGGTTTCTTATTTTTCAATGAAAATGAGGCAAAGTGCTGAATTCTCTCTTTGTAGGTAAACTGTGGCCACTGAAGGCTAAGTGTCTCCCTGTGTGGACTGTGTACCCATTTAGTCATCCTCCACTATTCATGGTGTTTCTTGCTGCTGCACTGGGAGTTTGGTATTTGCTCTACGAAATACAAGAAGTTCAACTGGGACACAGTGCTGAAGGTAGTTCTGTCACGTGTGGTCGGTCAGAGTCTGCAAGAGAATGCACCAACCAGGATTCTATCCCACATAGCTTGCCCACTTGAAGATAGCAACCTGATTCGTAACATTGCCCTGAAACCTCTCCATATAACAAGATGCCTTTACATATAAGGGTCTGCTGGCTGCACCATGTCAGTCACAAGCCATTTGGAAGTCAATGGTAGATCCAAATGGCCCCAACACAAATGTTTTATCCCACACCTGCACACCACAGTTCTGGGCCCAATACTCAGCAGGCTCCAACATACTGGCATTTCAGTTCTACACCATTTTCATGAAACCCAGTCAATCAAACCACTGTCTGGAACACTCCTGATCAGCAACAGGACATCCAAATGTTCTCCTCTGACACCTGGTTATGGGAATTTCAAAAATTTCTTGGTATTTATCTAGCATTTTTCACGGATGAAGTTGGAGGCACTGTAGGTTTCAATTCTTTCAAGAACCATTAAATGGTATGGAAGCTCATTTCAATGAAAGCTCTGGAGAATTCTCACAGTCAAGGCTTCCCAAAGAGTGGCCAAAAGATCACATGAACCCAGGCCCATTGAGGTCTAGAGTGTGAGGTCCATGTTTGTTTTGAATCTCATCTATGGCTGCCAAGTCTTTCATAATAAAATCATGTGATATCCTGGCTGAGATTCCCGATGCTCTGTGGAAAGCCACCCTGGGACTTGATCTGAGTTTCCAAGGGCGACTCTAATGCGTGGCCTCCTAAAATCCCAAGAGAACTCATGGCAATATTTCTCTGAGGTCAGTTTCAGAACTCAGTCTGTAAGGGGAATCACACCAGACTTCAAGCCCATGTGGACCCAGTCATCTATTTCAACCACCACACAAATGACCACAATTAAAACCAAAACACTCCCACATGGCCCTCATCTTCTTCCATATAGACACTCATCATAACCTCTGGCTGGGGTTTTCCATGAGGGGCAAAGCTCACGACAGTGTCCAAAATAAGCTCCCTTACCCCTCATTTGCCTAAAATCAGGGTGGCCTGGACACCCTTCCTGTGAACCAGTAGTGATCAAATATGCCTGCCATTTGTACTGCCCAGCTTCTCCAATATGAGGCCTACTGACTGTTTGGTATAGATTTTTTATGTGAATTGGAGTCATGAGAAAACCCAAGCAATTACGGGCTAGCCTCTGCAGGGTTTTGAAGAACTCATTTGACCCAATGGATCCCTCTTCTCACTTGATGTAGGTCAGAAACCTTACAGAGGAAGGCGAGGGACTTCAACCACAATGACTGCCCTTTTGGCCATTTTGGTTTTGGAAGCACAAAAGGAATGTTTCTTTAGATCCATCAGGTGCTGAGAATCTAAGCCACAGCCTCACACAGGGCCAAGAGGCTGATTCAGACACATCCCTTTTGGAAGAAATTAAGCAAAGAGCCACAGGTGATGCCCATTCATTTCCATTTGAAAACTGTTTTCTTCAGGCTTCACAAAGGGTTGGCCTGAGGCAAAGACCTTCCTGACATTCAGGGCAACAGAACATTATGTAAGAAAAGGCCCAAAGCAGGGTTTCTCCACTGAGATTTTACTGGTCACACTGTTATCTGAGTTTTCTGAGATGCTCGCCATTCCCTTCAGCTATCCAGTACATGGCCATGTCACAGAGCTTGGAGGTGGTACATATCTTGGACTCAAAACCATGAGCCTGTTGTGGAGAGTGGCCAGAATTCAGGAAGAGTACAGGAACTTAGGAATATTGTAGGTGTTGCCCATCCATAAGGCAAGCCACAGTCCTTTCATAAATTGGGCAGGATGAATGCTGTTAAACTTTCTCCTGGAGAGGACAAATCCATTGATGCATTATCTTTTCTAATGTCTACAAGCAGAGATACAGTGGGATACACAGATATAGAAACACTTGCCTTGTCAAACAACTTACTAGAAACAGTCCACTCAATACCAAACAAATAGCCTTTCCTACCTATCACGCCTTTCCTACTGTATCAACATACACTAGTTATTCATCACCCCCTGCCCCGGTTATTTTGCTGCAGTGGGACTGCTGCAGATTGTGGCCCATACAGGGAGCCCTGGGACACTTGGGGGTAAGTGACGAATAAAAGCTGCCCATCCATAGATAGGATGGGAGCAAATCTGCTCATCCCTAGGCAGATAGGGGGAGAGGAAAAACGGTCATTTCAAAAAATGGAGAAGATTGATACAGTATGATTGTGTCTTGTTTTATCTCAGTGTATTGTATTGTCTTTGTGATGAAAATAAGGAAGGGGTGAGAAGTAAATTGATAATGGAAAGAGGCACCCCAGTGGAAACAAGTGCAATTAGGGCATGTGTTGATGGAAGCCCAGGAAGTCTAATCAGAAAGAAAAAGAAAGTTAAGAAGAAGAAGGATTATCAGGAAAAAAGTTTCAGCAAAAGGCTGTTACTGAATACTTTTCGTTTCCGGAGTGTGTGTGAATAGGCGCCTCGGCTGCCACATGCTCAAGCCAGTCACTGTGCAGCAAGGGCTTTTCAAGCAGTGGCAGCCGGCAATTCCCCGCCCCCAGCCTGGGGAGCGGGGCCCCGTGGCAGTTTGAGTCCTGGACACTCCCCAGGGCCATCTGTGGCTGCCCAGGATGCTACAGCCAGCCATAGATGCTACTGGCTCCCTGATGTTTGGTCATTTTCAATGCCAATAACTAAGCTACAATGGTTCTCCCACACCCGGAAGATAATAAATAATAAGCACTATTAAGGCTTTTTTCAAATGTAAAAAACCTTGAGATAATGTACTAAATTTTTCAGAAGGTTGTTTTCTTAGCACCTGGTGGAATACTATAGGATTTTCTTTAGCCAGTGGTAGGAGTTCCTGCCTTCATCCCAGTGCGGGTGAGGACAAGGGTGGAAGAATTTCCAGTGTTGCTGAAAACCGGAGGAGACTTCGGCTGAGAAACGGAGGAGACTTTGGATCAAGCTAGCTGCCTTCAGAACTTTCCTGGGCTGTGATTTAAGCTAGCTGCCTGCAGAATTTACATGGACTGTGATTTAAGCTAGCTGCCTGCAGAACTTACCAGGACTGTGATTTAAGCTAGCTGCCTGCAGAACATACCTGGACTGTGGTTTACCTGAACTGTGAGTTAATCTATTGAGACACTGCTTTACCTGGACTGAGACAACAAACTGTAATCTATAACAAATTTTAACTCGGTGTCTTTGCTAACAGTGTCATTGCTGGTATTATTTCTCCAAGTGCTTCATCAATTGGCTTGTATTGTGACATTTTGTATCCTCCCTTTCTGTTTGTAGCAGGTTATTTATGGTGTTTCTGTAAAAACCACTGTGGTCTTTATTTAAATTAAATAAAAGGGGGAAATGTTAGAGTCTGTAAACATGTCAAAATAACACCTGGCATTTTGCCAGGGGAATGTTAGAGTGTGTAAACAAGTCTGGATGATGCCTGGCAAAATGCCAGAGGGAGTGGTTTGAGATGTAACAAAAGCGAGCCATTAAGTGTGGAGATTCCTGATTGGTTGACTGCAGTATCTAGTTTATGTTAATTAGATAACCTGGGTGGAATGTATAAATACCTCTATTGTCCTACAATAAATGGCTTCCACTCCTGCTATATCAACATACACATGTTATTCATAACCCCCACCCCCCGGTTATTTTGCTCCAACCGGACCGCGGCAGTATCTGCCAAGTCAGAAACCTCTCAAGTATGAACATGTGATACCAGGTAGGATTCTATATGTGCATATAAAAATACATGTGCTGAATAGGCTACACAAAAAGGGAGAGAGGAATTCACATATTTGTTAACTTTAAAAACACATGGAGAACTATTTTAATTAAAAATTGACTAGATTTATAACTCCTACCCTATATAATGCAAAAGGCAAGTCCAACTATACAACATGACTCCTCTGAACTGCTTGTATTTCTATTTTGTTTGGGTTATTAATCTCCATCATATTAGGATTAGTAGTCAGAGTCTAGTAGGGTATGGGTTAGTGTCCAAAATAAGCTCCCTTGCCCCTCATTTGCCTAAAGTCATGGTGGCCTGGACACCCTGCATGTGAACCAGGAGTGATAAAATAGGACTGCAGTTAATACAGCTCTGCTTCTCCAATTTGAGGCTTACTGAGTGTCAGGTAACAATTCTTTATGTGATTTGGAGTCATGAGAAAACACAACCACTTCTTCAGGGCATTGAAGAATTCATTTGAACCAAAGGATTCCTATTCTCACTTGATGTAGGTCAGAAACCTAACAAAGGAACGCAAGAGACTTCATTCACCATAACAGATCTTTTTGCCATTTTGGTTATGGATGCACACATGGGATCTTTCTTTAGATCCATGAGGTGCTGAGAATCTAAGCCACAACCGCACACAGGGCCAAGAGGCTGATTCAGACACATCCCTTTACAAAGAAATTAAGCAAAGAGCCACAGGTGATGCCCTTTCATTTCCATTTGAAAACTGTTTTCTTCAGGCTTAACAAAGGGGTGGGCTGAGGGAAAGAACTTCCTGACATTCAGGGCAACAGAAATATAGGTAAGAGAATGGCCAAAGCAGGATTTCTCCACTGAGACTTTCCTGGTCACACTGATATCTGAGTTTTCTGTGATTCTCCCATTCCATTCAGCTGTCCAGTACATGGCCATGGCACAGAGCTTGGAGGTGGTATATATCTTGGACACAAAACCATGAGCCTATTCTGGAGAGTGGCCAGAATTCAGGAAGAAAACAGGAACTTAGGAAGATAGTAGGTGTTCCCCATCCATAAGACACACCGCAGTCCATCCATCAGTTGAGCAGGATGAATGCTGGGAAGCTTTCTACTAGACAGGATGCATCCATTGGTGCATTCTGTTTTTTAATGTCCAAAACCACGTACACAGTGGGATACACCGAACTAGAATCACTCACCTTGTCAAACGATTTACTAGAAACAGTCCATTCCAAACCAAACAAACCACCTTTCCTACCTATTTTCAGAACATGAGACAAAACCACAAACTCACACCCACACCCACAAAGGCATCTCCTTCCCACAAGTAAGTCTCTGACTCTCCAGTGTGTCCTCTGTCTGTTGAGCCAAACTATGTTCCCCGAAATGGCCAGTCCTGTCTCAGTTCTGGTTGCCTTGGCCAACTCTGTGAAGTTGTCAGGATCCAGTGGTGAGCCACTACCTGCTTTCTCAGGAAAGACCCTCTTCATATCTGTCCTGGCATTTGGCCATTCTCTCAGCAGTAGGTACCAAGAAAGACTGACTCTGTCCTTGGTAAATCCAAACAACTGAGCCCAGTGGGAGTGGGACTGGGACTGGCTCTGGGTGTCTGGCATCTTGGATCCCAATTTCAGAGAGTTCCAATACCAAGGAAGTGAGGTAGGACACTTCCTTCAAGAACTGAATGAGTTCACTCCCTTGGCAACCACTTTGTCCTAACAGTTGGTTCCAAGGGTCCCATGAGATAGAGGCTGCCCCTACTTCCTGTGACACTTTCACAAGTTAGAATGGTATATCAACCATAGGCACCCGGGAACATCTCTCAACAAAGGCCTGGTTTGGTCCACCTTCTCTACATTTAGAATAGAGAGACTGATTCAGACACGACCCTTCATCCTGACCAGGTGGTTTGCCATGCAAGGTGACTTTTGCTCTCTCAACTCCTTCATAGCTGCCTACATCTTCTCCAGGTATCATTTCTGCATGGACCTTTGAGGTTCTCAGCAGGTTTAAGATGACCTACATTCCTGTATTGTAAAAACAACTCTGTCCCTGCTCTTCTGTAAACTTAGATTGAGGGAAGAGTGTATGGTTAGGGTTAATAAAAGGTTCGATTTGGGTTAAGAATCATTCTGCAGGATGAATAATTGTATTGGGAACCTGTAATATTTACAAGAATGTAAAAGTGAAATATTAGAATGAAAACAGAAATCTAGGTAAGATTTGAAGCCCAAAAGGGTATTGGGCCCTTGATTGGGATACTTAGCTTTGAATTATGTTCTGCAGAGATGTCTCAGATAAATCGATGTACAATGGCATAGGACCTTGTACCTTGGATGATGGAATGTCGAAGAGAACTTCTAGTCAAAAAGGGATACTCGGTATTATTTGAAAGATAGTCAGTAGGTTTAGAAAGCAGAGAGAGTGTAGGATTTAAACCAAAAGTTCTTTAGCAATAGGGTTTCGGGTAGAGAGTGAATGAAAATGTGAGCACATGTGAAGAGTCAGTCACAATGATAAACTGTGCAAAATATGTAGGAAAGCAGATATTAATAGAGACATTAGTAAATCAGGCAAATGATAAAGTGATTGATAGGATTAGACATTTTCAACAGGCTTGAGGTAAAATATATAATCTTAGGAAGAAACAAATATGTAGTGACCAATAGGATTCACATTTGAGAGCGTTAGGCAACCTGGACATGGATGTTTTTAGTAATGCATACTCACTTTCCATTAAGGCTTTGGTAAAATCATAAGTGTGAACTTTGCTTTTTGTGTCCAGAAAATTACTGTGATAAAATGTATATGTAGATCAGATGACATAAGTATTTATTCCACCGTTTCTGGGAGCAATATTTTGAAGATATATAAATTAGTACTGGCGTTACAAATGGGTGTACCCTGTGTCTAGGAATATAGAGATAATGCATGAATAGACAAAACTTTGATTAAACAATGTAACAAGTTCTAAATTTAAATAATGGATTGAATTGATATCTGAAAATATACAGGAAATCTTATATTGATATGCAATCATTCAATCCAACCAGGTATCCATCTTATTTTAATATTAGGCTTATGGATTATCATAAAGAGTGTGTGAATTTTGTTTCAAAGGTGATTATGGATTTCAGAAATAATGAGTTTGGAAAGAAGTCTCATGAAGAGACCAGACAAGAAACCTGGAGGAATACAAGAGTTTTGAATAAGGAAGTTATTGAAAGCGAAACAAATGCCTATAAATTTGTGAACTTGTTAATGAAATATATATCCTATGATGTGCATAAACTGAAGAAATAATAATGTACCAGTTTTGTTAAAAAATGAACGTCAAAATACACATCATGTCCCATAGGAATCTACAAGCATTGATGTTAAACTGGGACAGTTACTGTAGAAATATTTGGATTTGTATGCACCATTCACTGAAGTTTGTTTTTAGTACTAGGAAACAAATATGTATTTCAGGTGGATGAATATTTTTGAAAATAATCTTGTGAAAAGTTGATTATAAATCCACATACATGTACATGAATGAATTTAGGGAGTATATAATAAGACACATATGTTTCATATTTTCAAAAATCTGGAGAGTGTATATCTATCTATCTATCTATCTATCTATACACACACACACACACACACACTCAAACAGACATTAAAATGTAGCAATATATATATATATCATGAAATATATATAATCCACAGAGCCAAAAATATTAATTTTACTAAACGTGGATTTATGTATAATGTTGTTCAACTAGGAAGTCACCCATAGTTTGAATTTTCACTTCCAACAGCATTCAGAGGAGTGATCTCTTCTGACAATTTGTATCTGCTAAGTCAGCAATCTCTCAAGAATGTACATGTGATACCAGGTAGGATTCTAAATGTGCATATAAAAATACATGTTCTGAATAGGCTACAGAGAAAGGGAGAGAGGAATTCACATGGTTGTGAACTTTAAAAACACATGGAGAACTGTTTCAATTAAAAATTGACTAAATTTATAACTCCTACCCTATATAATGCAAAAGGCAAGTACAACTATACAACATGAATCCTCAAAACTTCTTGTATTTCTATTCTGTTGGGGTTATTATTCTCCATCATGTTAGGATTACTAGTCAGAGTCTAGTAGGGTATGGGTTAGTGTCCAAAATAAGCTCCCTTGCCGCTCATTTGCCTAAAGTCATGGTGGCCTGGACACCCTGCATGTGAACCAGGAGTGATAAAATAAGACCGCAGTTAATACTGATCTGCTTCTCCAATTTGAGGCCTACTGACTGTCAGGTATAGATTCTTTATGTGAATTGGAGTCATAAGAAAACCCAAGCACTTCTTCAGGGCTTTCAAAAATTTATTTGAACCAAAGGATCCCTATTCTCACTTGATGTAGTTCAGGAACCTAACAAAGAAAGGCAAGAGACTTCATCCATCATAACTGATCTTTTTGAAATTTTGGTTTTGGATGCACACATCGGATCTTTCTTTAGATCCATCAGGGGCTGAGAATCTAAGCCACAACCGCACACAGGGCCAAAGGGTGATTCAGACACATCCCTTTGCAAAGAAATTAAGCAAAGAGCCACAGGTGATGCCCATTCATTTTCATTTGAAAACTTTTTTTTTCAGGCTTCACATGAGGGTGGCCTGAGGCAAAGAACTTCCTGACATTCAGGGAAACAGATACATAGTAAGAGAATGGCCCATAGCAGGGTTTCTCCACTGAGACTTTCCTGGTCACACTGATATCTGAGTTTTCTGATATTCTCCCATTCCCTTCAGCTGTCCAGTACATGGCCATTTAACAGAGCTTGAGGTGGTACATATCTTAAACACAAAACTATGTGCCTATTCGGGAGAGTGGCCAGAATTCAGGAAGAAAACAGGAACTTAGGCAGATAGTAGGTGTTGCCCATCCATGAGGCAAGCCGCAGTCCATTCATCAATTGGGCAGGATGAATGCTGCGAAGCTTTCTACTAGACAGAACACATCAACTGATGCATTCTCTTTTCTAATGTCGACAACCATGGACACAGTGGGATACACAGACATAGAAAGACTCGCCTTGTCAAACGACTTACTAGAAACAGTTCACTACAATCCAATCAAACCGCCTTTCTTTCGTATTCTCAGAACATGAGACAAAACCACAAACCCACACCCACACCCGCAAAGGCACCTCCTTCCCCCAAGTAGGTCTGTCATATCCGGAGTGTCCTCTGACTGGTGGGCCATACTATGTTCTCCCAAAATGGCCTGTCCTGTCTCAGATCTGCTCTACTTTGCCAACTCTGTGAAGTAGTCAGGAGCCAGCGGTGATCCACTACCTGCTTTATCAGGATAGGACCCTCTTCAGAGGTTTCCTGGCATTTGGCCATCCTCAAATCAGTAGGTACCAAGAAATATTGACTCTGTCCTTCGTAAATCCAAACAAGTTAGACCACTGGGACTTGGACGGGTTATGGCTCTGGGTGCCTGGCTTCCTGGATCCCAAGTTCAGAGACTTCCATCACCAAGGAAGTGAGGTGAAGTCACTTCCTTGAGGAACTGAATGAGGTCACTGCCTTGGAAACCACGTTGTCCTAACATTTGCCTCCAAGGTTCCCATGAGATGGAGGATGCCCCTACATCCTGTGACACTTTCACAAGTTCGAATCGTATATCAAACATAGGGACCAGGGAACAGCTCTCCACACAGGCATGGTTTGGTCTATCTTCTCTGTATTAAGAAGAATGAGGCTGATTCAGACACATTCCTTAATTCTACCAGGTTGTTTGCCATTGAGATGACTTTTGCTCTCTCAGGTCCTTCATCGCTGCCTACATCTTCTCCAGGGATCATTTCTGCATGTACCTTTGAGGTTCTCAGCAGGTGGAAGATCCCATGCATTCCTGTATTGTAAGACCAACACTGTCACTGCTCTTCTGTAAAGTTAGATTGAGGGAACAGTGTATGGTTAGGGTTAATAACATTTTCATTTTCGGTTAGGAACCATTCTGCTGGATGAATAATGTTATTGGAACCTGTGATATTTATTAGAATACAGACGTGAAATATATGTACATAAACAGAAATCTAAGTAAGATTTGAAACCCAGAAATCATTGGGCCCTTGATTGGGATACCTATCGTTGAATTACATTCTGCAAAAATGTCTCAGAGAAATCGATATACAATGGCATAAGACCTTGTAACTGGATGATTGAATGTAGAAGAGAACCTCCAGTCAAAAAGTGATAGTCGGTAGGATTAGGAAGATAGTAGGTAGGTTTTAAGAAGAAGAGTGAATATAGGATTTGGACCAAAAGTTCTTTAGCAATAGGATTTCGATTAGAGTGTGAATGTAAGTTTCAGAACATGTGAAGATTTAGTCACAATGATGAACTGTGGAAAAGCAGATACCAATAGAGACATTACAAAAACAGGCAAAGTATAAAGTGAGTGAGAGGATTAGACATTTTCAACAGGGTTGAGTTTGAATATATAATCTTTGGAAGAAACTAATTTGTAGTTACCAATAGGATTTTCATTTGAGAGCATTAGGCAACCTGGACATGGATGTTTTTAGTAATCCATGTTCACTTTTCATTTAGCTTTGATACAATCATAAGTGTGACCTTTGCTTTTTGTGTCCAGAATATTTCAGTGATAAAATGCATATGTAGATCAGGTGACATGGGTATTTCTTCCAACATTTCTGGGAGCAATATTTTGAAGACGTATAAATTAGTGTTGGGGGTACAAAGAGGTGTACCCTGTGTCTATGAATATAGAGATAATGCATGAAAATACCACATTGTGAATAAATAATATAACTGGTTCCACTTTAAATAATGGATTGAATTGATATCTGAAACTAAGTAAGAAATCTTATATTGATATACAATCATTCATTCCAACCAGTTGTACATCTAATGGTAATATTAGGGTTATGGTTTATTATGAGGGGTGTGTGAGTTTTGCTTCAAATGTGATAATGGAAATCGAAAATAATGTGTTTGGAAAGAAGTTTCAAGAAAAGACCAGTCAGAAACGGAGGAATACATGTTTTCTGAAGGAGGAAGTGATTGAAAGTGAAATAAATGCCTATAAATTTGTGAACGTGTGGATGAAATATATATCCTATAATGTGCATAAACTCAAGAAATAGAAATGTACCAGTGTTGAATAAAAATAAACTTCAAAGTACATATCATGTCCCATAGGAATCTACTTGCATTGATGTTAAACTGGGTCAGTTACTGTAGAAATATTAGGATTTTTTTTTTTTTTGGTGTTATACTACAATTTATTTTAGCACTAGAATGCCACAGAATGTAGAGGAAAGAGCAATGGATTTTTAGTTATAGCACTAATAATCCAACATTTAATGACTTTTTTGGGGAGTCTAGAAATTACATAAGGCTATGTAACATATATTTTATTATTTAACATTCATAAATGCTTGGGATTTTAGTAATATTTCTAGTTTTTTATTTTTTATTTTTTAAGTTGTTGATGGATCTTCATTTTCTTTATTTGTATGTGGTGCTGAGAATAGAACCCAGTTCCTCACACATACTAGGCAAACATGTTAACACTGAATCACAAACCCAGCCGCTCCACTTTTGTCTTAACATCGAACACGCCTCTCCCTCTTCTTTACTCACTTTCTTCCTCATTTTTCCCCTTCTCTCTCTTCCTTTTTCGTTTTTCCTCCATACCTATTTTTCTCTCATGGCATTACAAACAGTTGTATGCTATGAAATTTAAATTTGAGACTGTTTTTTATAGTCACTATTTTTTTTTAAAAAATTTAATAATTATAATCACCTGATAGATATATTACAATACATTTATTATACATATGTGTCTATATTCATGCATATGCATTACATATATTATGTATATATATATATACATATATATTTAAAAGTACTTTGATTAGCCTGTTAGAAATAATATACACCAAGACTTTCTTAATTCTGAAGTCTTCCAGAATTAACATCTTACAATGAAAATCAAATAAACATATTTAAGAAAAAAGGTATCATTCTTTATTATCAATATTGATAATTTAATGTTTTTTATCACGTTACGCTGTAATATGGCATATTATATCTTATGAATTAGAGAAATTTTTTTGAACAACCTATTATTTAAGGACCATATGCACTGACATTTTAAATGGCTTTCTTATGATTTCAATTTCTATCAATTATGTATTAATTGCCAAATACTTATTTTAGTACTTTTCATATTCATAATTGATATAAAGTGAATTGTTTAATTTTTCTGGTAATTAGTTACTTATTACAGTAGGGACATTATTAATAGTTCTAAATTTTTATAAGTAAATGGTACAAAGATATTTTCATGCAAAATTAAGAATAATTGCATGCTCTAAATGTTTGATTGTTGATACATATAATACAGAGCTTTTGATGAGTCTCTTCCCAGTAAAACATAAAATGCAAAGATATCGTTGGGTATGTATGTCCAAATAAAGATAATGAAAAATACACATTATCAGCTAGAAACTATTAAATAAAAGATGAAAAGAACAATCCAACACATTGTACCAACTTATCAGATGAGGCAGTATTCTGAAAGAATAGCCTAAGACTAGACCTGGTCCATGACAAAATATTTACCAAAAATTGAAATATGAAAAATATAGGAAATGCTATGAATTTTTCATGAAGGTAGGTGGATTATCCTTTAATCTCAATTAAGTGTATTTTCAAAAGCCAGTTTTCTGGTAAAATAAATTTGTGATAGATACAACTACACAAAACAAAGTTTCTGCTTAGCAAAATGAATGCATCTCAACACTTTTTTAGCTGATTTCTTGCCACTCAATTTTAAACCTTTATTTATTTATTTATTTTTATTGATTGTTCAAAACATTACAAAACTCATGATATATTATCTTTCATACATTTGACTCAATTGGGTTATGAACTCCCATTTTTCCCCAAATACGAATTGTAGAAGCACATTGGTTACACATTCACATTTGTACATAATGGCATAATAGTGATGTTGTATTCTGCTACCTTTTCTATCCCCTACTATCCCCCCTCCCCTCCCCTCCCATCTTTCCTCTCTACCTCATCTGCTGTTGTTCAATTCTCTCCATTGTTTCCCCCCCATTTCCCCTCACAAGCTCTTATATGTAATTTTGTGTAACATTGAGGGTCTCCTACCATTTCCATATGCTTTCCCTTCTCTCCCCCTTTCTATCACCCACTCGTCTTTGTTTAATGTTAATCTTTTTCTCATGCTCTTCCTCCCTGTTCTGTTCTTAGGTGCTCTCTTTATATCAAAGAAGACATTTGGCATTTTTTAAGGATTGGTTAGCTTAGCTTAGCATAATCTGCTCTAATGCCATCCATTTCCTTGCAAAGTCTATGATTTTGCCATTTTTTAGTGCTGAGTAATACTCCATTGTGTATAGATGCCACAGTTTTTTAACCATTCATCTATTGAAGGACATCTAGGTTGGTTCCACAGTCTAGCTATTGTGAATTGTGGCGCTATGATCATTGATGTGGCAGTATCCCTATAGTACGCTCTGTTAAGACCCTCTAGTCCGAGAAGGGTGATAGCTGGGTCAAATGGTGCATTCATTCCCAGCTTTCCAAGAAATCTCCATACTGCTTTACAAATTGGCCTTATCAATTTTCAGTACCACCAGTAGTGTACAAGTGTACCCTTTTCTCCACATCCTCGCCAACACTTATTGTTGTTTGACTTCAAAATGGCTGCTAATCTTACTGGAGTGAGATGGTATCTTAGGGTGGTTTTGATTTGCATTTCTCTGACTGATAGAGATGGTGAGCATTTTTTTATGTACTTGTTGATTGATTGTATGTCCTCCTCTCTGAAGTGTCTGTTCAGGTCCTTGGCCCATTTGTTGATTGGGTTATTTGTTATCTTATTGTTTAATTTTTTGAGTTCTTTGTATATTCTGGATATTAGAGCTCTATCTGAAGTGTGAGGGGTAAAAAATTGTTCCCAGGATGTAGACTCTCTATTTACCTCTCTTATTGTTTCTCTTGCAGAGAAAAAACTTTTTAGTTTAAGTAAGTCCCATTTGTTTATTGTTGTTATTAACTCTTGGGCTATGGGTGTCCTATTAATGAATTTGGAGCCCGACCCCACAGTATGTAGATCATAGCCATCTTTTTCTTCTATCACATGCAGTGTCTCTGATTTCATCACTAGCTCCTTGATCCATTTTGAGTTAACTTTTGTGCATGGCGAGAGAAAGGGATTCAGTTTCATTTTGGTGCATATGGATTTCCAATTTTCCCAGCACCATTTGTTGAAGATGCTATCCATCTCCCAATATGCTTTTAGCCTCTTTATCATATATAAGATTGTTGTAATTTTGTGGATTGATTTCTGTGTCCTCTATTCTCTACCACTGATCCACCTGCCTGTTTTGGTACCAGTACCACGCTGCTTTTATAACTATTGCTTTGTAGTACAGTTTGAACTCTGGTATCGCTATACCTCCAGATTCAAATTCCTGCTTAGAATTGCTTTTGCTATTCTGGGTCTTTTGTTTTTCCATATGAATTTCATGATTGCTTTATCATTTCTACAAGAAATGCCTTTGGGATTTTGATTGGCATCCATTTTAACCTGTAGAGAACTTTGGGTAATATCACCATTTTGATGATGTTAGTTCTGCCTATCCATGAACAGGGTACATTTTTCCATCTTCTAAGATCTTCTTCTATCTCTCTCTTTAGGATTCTGTAGTTTTCATTATATAAATCTTTCACCTCTTTTGTTAGGTTGATTTCCAAGTATCTTATTTTCTTTGAGGATATTGTGAATGGAGTGGTTTTCCTCCTTTCCATATCAGAAGTTTTGCTCCTGATATACATAAATGCCTTTGATTTATGCGTGTTGATTTTATATCCTGCCACTTTGCTTAATTCATTTATTATCTCTAGCAGTTTCTTTGTAGACCCTTTTGGGTCTGTTATATATATTATCATGTCATCCACAAATAGTGATAATTTAAGTTCTTGTTTTCCTATTTTTATGCCTTTAATTTCTATTGTCTAATTGCTCTGGCTAGAATTTCAAGAACTAAATTGAATAGAAGTGGTGATAGAGGGCATCCCTGTCTTGTTCCAGATTTTAGAGGCAATCCCTTCAGTTTTTCTCCATTTAGGATGATGCTAGCCTGAGGTTTAGCATATATAGCTTTTACAATGTTGAGGTAAGTTCCTGTTATCCCTAGTTTTTCTAGTGTTTTGAACATAAAGGGATGCTGTACTTTGTCAAATGTTTTTTTCTGCATCTATCGAGATGATCATATGGTTCTTGTCTTTAAGTCTATTGATGTGGTGAATAGTATTTATTGATTTCCGTATATTGAACCAGCCTTGCATCCCAGGGGTGAATCCTACTTGATCATGGTGCACAATTTTTTTTGATATGCTTTTGTATTCGATTCATCAGGATTTTATTGAGAATTTTTGTATCCAAGTTCATTAGAGATATTGGTCTGTAGTTTTGTTTCTTTGAAGTGTCTTAGTCTGATTTCAAGATCAGGGTGATTTTGGCCTCATAGAATGAATTTGAAAGAGCTCCTTCTTTTTCTATTTCTTGAAAGAGCTTGAAAAGAATCAGTATTAATTCTTCTTTGAAGGTTTTGTAGAACTCCGCTGTTTACCCATCCGGTCCAGGGCTTTTTTTAGTTGGTTATCTTTTGATGGCTTCTTCTATTTCTTCCTTTGTCATTGGTCTGTTTAAATTGTGTGTGTCTTCCTGACTCAATCTGGGCAGATCGTATGACTTAAGAAATTTATTGATATCTTCACTATCTTCTATTTTATTGGAATATAGGGTTTCAAAATACTTTCTAATTATCTTCTATATTTCTGTAGTGTCTGTTGTGGTATTGCATTTTTCACCCCCTATGTTAATAATTTGAGTTCTCTCTCTTCTTCTCTTCGTTATCATGGCTAAGGGCCTGTCAATCTTATTTATTTTTTCAAAGAACCAACTTTTAGTTTATCAATTTTTTCAATGATTTTTTGTTTCAATTTCGTTGATTTCTGCTCTTATTTTAATGTCGTCTACTACATTTGCTGTTGTTTTGCTCTTCCTTTTCTAGGTTTTTGAGGTGTAGTGTGAGTTCATTTATTTGTTGTTGTTTTTTTTCTTTTTTTGAGGAAAGAACTCCAAGAAATGAATTTTCCTCTTAAAACTGCTTTCATTGTGTCCCATAGATTACAGTAGGTTGTGTCTGTATGGTCATTTGTCTCTAAGAATTTTTTTGTCTCCTCCTTAATGTCTTCTGTAACCCATTGATCATTCAGTAGAATATTGTTCATTTTCCATGTGATGTAGGATTTTTCCTTCCTTCTTTTATCATTGATTTCCAGTTTCATTTCATTATGATCTGATATGGTGCATGGTATTATCTCCACGCCTTTATATTTACTAAGAGTTGCCCTATGACCTAATATATGGTCTATCTTTGAGTAGGATCCATCTGCTGCTGATAAGAAGGTGTATCCACTTGATGATGGTTGATATATTCTATATATGTCGGTTAAGTCTAGGTTATTGATTGTGGTGTTGAGTTCTATAGTTTCTTTATTCAGTTTTTGTCTAGAGGATGTGTCTAATGGTGAGAGCGGTCTGTTGACGTCACCTATAATTATTATGTTGTAGTCTATTTGACTCTTGAACTTGAGAAGAGTTTGTTTTATGAGTGTGGCAGCTCATTTGTTTGCTGCATACAAATTGGTAATTGTTATGTTATGTTGGTGGATGGTTCCTTTTAACGTTATATAGTGTCCTTCTTTATCCCTTTTGATTAACGTAGGTTTGAAGTTGATTGTATTTGATATGAGTTTGGCCACTCCTGCTTGCTTCCGTGTGCCCTGTGAGTGGTATGATTTTTCCCAACCTTTTACTTTCAGCCTATGTATGTCTTTACCTATCATATGAGTCTCCTGAAAGCAGCATATTGTTGGATTTGTTTTTTTGATCCAGGTTACTACCCTATGTCTCTTGAATGGTGAGTTTAGGCCATTAACATTTAAGGTTACAATTGAAATATGATTTGTACATCCATTCATGTTAATTTATTTATTTATTTTAGTTTGGCTAGTTTTTACTTTTTGGTTATTTTCCTCCCCCTTTACTGAGATACCTCCCACTGTTAGTTTGGGGCACTATTTTTCAATTCTTCTTCTTGTAGTATTTTGCCCAAAATTCTTTGCAGTGCTGGTGTTATGGGTGTGAATTCTTTTAGTTTTTATTCATTGTGAAAGATTTTAATTTTATTGTCAAATCTGAAGCTTAATTTTGCTGGATACAGTATTCTTTGTTGGAATTCATTATTTTTCAGTGTTTGAAATACATTGTTCCAGGATCTTCTCACTTTCAAAGTTTGTGATGAAAAATCAGTCGTTAATCTAACTGGTTTACCCCTGAATGTAATCCGCCTCCTTTCTCTCGTAGCTTTTAATATTCTCTCCTTGTTCTGTATTTTGGCTATCTTCATAATTATATGTCTTGGAGTTGGTCTATTATGGTTTTGAATGTTTGGGGTCCTGTAGGCTTCAAGGATTTGGCAATCCATTCCATCTTTCATCTCTGGGAAGTTTTCTAGAATTATTTCATTTAATATGTTGTCCATTCTTTCGGTTTGAATCTCTATGGCTTCTTCTATTCCGATGACTGTGAAATTTGTTTGTTTTTATGACATCCCATATCTTTTGAATAGACTGCTCTTGGGACTTAAGCATCTTTTCTGTGTTGACTATATTCTTTTCAAGTTGATAAACGTTGTCGTCATTATCTGATGTTCTGACTTCTATTTGATCTAGTCTATTTGTAATATTCTCGTTTGAGTTTTAATTAATAGTTTCCTGCATTTCTAGGATTACTGTTTGATTTTTTTTAAGATCTCTATCTCCTGGTAAAGCTTGTTCTTTGCCATTTGAATTTGTTTAATTCATTTTCAAAATATGCTTTTATTGCTAGGACTTGCTGATTCATGTATTCTCTAATATCCCTTTCCATCTGAGTTAGGTAAGCCTTGAGTTTTTTTTCCTATCCCTGTTTCTGATGATTCTAGGTCCTCCTGTAGAATTAAGTTGTCCTGCATTGTTAGTACACATTTTTTTCCTTTGTTTTTTCATGATGTTCACGTTGTTTTCCATCTCTATTTGATTGCTGTTTTTCTGCTCTATTCTATAGATTTGTTTTGGTTTAATATATCTGTTGTCTCTCCTTTGTGTTGGTAGACTATGCCTGCTAAAGTGAATTCTGCTTGGAAGGAATTGCGATGGCCGAGCTCCAGTGATGTCACCTGTCTGCTATGGCGGGCCCCAGGCTCCTTGCCAGGGTGTTCAAATGGGAGTGGGCTGGGACTGATCTGTCTCTGTTTGTTTTCAACTCCCGGTCGCCGGCGGGCGGGCGGTCTCCAGCTGTCCAGTCACACAGTCAGCGGGTGGGCTGTCACTGGTGGGCGGGACATCTCTAGCCACCCAGTTGCACGTGCAGCCAGCGGGCGATTGGTCGCTGGTAGGCAGGCGGGCACCAGCCACCCAGTCGCACCAGCAGCGGGCTGTTTGTGACCAGTGGGCGCGCGTTCTCCAGCCGCCCAGTCACGCGGGCCTGGCCTCTAGTCCCCTGTTATCTCCTGCTAGTCCTGGTTTCTCGTGCTAGACCAGATTTCCCCTGAGTGATGCCTCTCGGCAGCTCATACTGTCCTCTGGGCCTGCCGTTTCTTGGGTGTGGATGGTGTCTATGGGGAACCCCGGCACTCTATTGTTTTGATTTTTTCCTCTTGCCCCTCTCCCAGCTCTGGCTAGACAGGTTTCGTTTTCGCCGCTGATGGGAGGGGAAGTTGAAGTTCAGGTGCCTGTAGTTTTCCCGACGTCTTTATGCAGGCTCTCTCTGATAATCTCTCCAATGGAAAGCCTAAGAGAGATTTTATGTGAATTTCCTGCTGTATGGGAGATGAGCTGAGTAACACAAACCTGTTTTATTGTTGCAATCTGTTGGAGAGTGGCGGTGGTTACTTCTGCTCTCCAAGATGGTGACCGTTGGTTTCCTTGGTGGAGTTTTTATTGTGGGGGGATAGAACTGTAGCACTTCCTTCCCCGTTTGAAATCCCAAACTCAGCCCGGGGCTCAGTTGGAGGTCAGCCAGCAGGATTCCACAGAATCTGCAGCAACGTTTCTCCCTGCCGGCTGGTCGCTTCTAGGTGGTGCCCTGCTGTCTCTAGCCACGGGGCAGGCCACACAGATTTGTCAGCCCGGATCTCCGGTCGCACATTTGGCTCGTGTTTGAGACTCAATTACCGGACCTCATTGGTGGAAATCATTCTTCTAGGTTTCGGTGCACACCCATTTTTCTGTAAGATCCTAACAAGATAATTTTTTGTCGTTCTAACTCGTTATTCACCTGTGAAGTGGCGCAGTTCACAGGGTGTGAGTGGCAGATTCAGAGACATCCCTTCATCCTGACCAGGTTGTTTGCCATGGAAGATGACTTTTGCTCTCTCAGGTCCTTCATAGCTGCCTACATCTTCTCCATGGCTTATTTCTCCATGGACCTTTGAGGTTCTCAGCAGGTGAAAGATCCCCTACATTCCTGTATTATAAGACCAACTCTGTCCGTGCTCTTCTTTAAAGTTAGATTGAGGGAACACTGTAGGGTTAGGGTTAATAACATGTTTGATTTGGGTTAGGAATCATTCTGTTTATGAATAATTCTATTGAGAAGCTGCGATGTGTATAAGAATATATAGTTGAAATATATGTAGGAAAACAGAAATCTAAGTAAGATTTGAATCCCAGAATGGCATTGGGCCCTTAATTGGGATACTTAGCGTTGAATTACGTTCTGCACAGATGTCTCAGGTAAATTGATATACAATGTCATAGGACCCTGTACCTTGGAAGATTGAATGTAGATGAGAACATCCATTTAAAAAGGTATAGTTGTTATTGAATGGTTAATTAAATAGGTACTTGTCACTTCCTGTTTTTCTCTATGCTTAACAAAACACTGTTGAAATCTTGAGAACTGTTTGCTAATCTTGTTCCCAGAATGTGCTGTCCCCAGTTTTCAAACTGCAGAATTTACTCTCTCACCTGGTTGCATGCAAACTGCCCACTCCCACTGACCCATCAATAAACTTCCCTCCTTGCCCTCGGCAAGGAAAGTATATAAGCTCTGCTCAAGCTCTTCTCAGGGCTCTCTGCTGTATTCAAGTGAGCTCTGAGCCCCAGCATGCTGGAACTCCAATAAACCCTTTGCTGTTTCATGAGTCAGTTTCTTGGTGGTCTCTTCCTCCAATGCACGCCCGACCTTTACACATGAAGTTTCCACTGATATCTGGCAGCGGCAGATGAGAGACCCCAACGGGCTACTCTTGGGGTAAGTAAGTCTCCTATTCCTGGTTTCAGGTTTCAGGTTAGGACTTGGAAAAATGGCTATTGATGAAGAGTGTGAGCTCTCTCCGACAGTGGCTGACAGACGTGTCACAGAGCCACAGGCCACGTTCCTGGAGGACGCCCCAGAGGACTTGGGAAATTTAGTTATAATAGATTCCTCGACTCAGTGATATTTTGTTTTGGATTCGGTATTGCCAGCCCATTGGTTATTGCCGGCAACTCAGTCCTGATCTCAGTGTTGGACGTCCATTGCCTGTCTTTATTGTCTTGTCTTGTCTGTTTCATGTGTCATTGCTTTCACTGTTTGTGGATCTTTCATTATGGGACAGAGCACTTCAATGCTAGATCTCAGTTTAAAGGGCGACTCTTATGCGTGGTCTCATAAAATCCCAACACAATTAATGGCAATACTTCTCTGAGCTCAGTTCCAGAACTCAGTCTCTAAGGGGAATCACACCAGAGTTCAAGCCCAGGTGGACCCAGTCATCTCTTCCAAATGCCACACAAATGACCACAATTAAAACCAAAACACTCCCCAATGGCCCTCATCTTCTTCCATATAGGCACTCATCATAACCTCTGGCTGGACGTTTCCATGAGGGGCATAGCCCAAGACAGTGTCCAAAACATGCTCCCTTGCCGCTAATTTGCCTAAAGTCAGGGTGGCCTGGAAACCCTTCCAGTGAACCAGGATTGATCAAATACACCTGCCATTAATACTGATCTTCTTCTGCAATTTGAGGCCTACTGACTGTCAGGTGTAGATTCTTTATGTGAATTTCAGTCATAAGAAAACCCAACCACATCTGCAGTGCTTTGAAAAACTCATTTGACCCAAAGGATCCCAATTCTCACTTGATGGACGTCAAGAACCTAACAGAGGACGGAGAGAAACTTCACCCACAATGACTGCTCTTTTGGCCATTTTGGTTTTGGATGCACACATGGGATCTTTCTTTAGATCTATCAGTTGCAGAGAATCTAAGACACAGCCTCACACAGGGCATAGAGTTGGATTCAGACACATCCATTTCCAAAGCAAGTAAGCAAAGAGCCACAGGTTATGCCCATTCATTTAGATCTGAAAACTGTTTTCTTCAGGCTTCACAAAGGGGTGGTCTGAAACAAAGAACTTCTTGACATTCAAGGCAACAGAACATTATGTAAGCAAAAGGCTCAAAGAAGGGTTTCTCCACTGAGAGTTTACTGGTCACACTGATATCTGCGTTTTCTGAGATGCTCGCCATTCCCTTCATCTATCCAGTACATGGCCATGTCACAGAGCTTGGAGGTGGTACATATCTTGGACACAAAACCATGAGCCTATTCTGGAGATTGGCGAGAATTCAGAAAGAAAATTGAAAATTACTAAGATCGTTGGTGTTGCCCATCCTTAAGGAAAGCTGCAATCCATTCATTAATTGGGCAGGATGAATGCTGGGAAGCTTTCTACAAGACAGGACAAATCCATTGATGCATTCTCTTTTCTAATGTCTACAACCACGGACATAGTGGGATACACAGACATAGAAACACTTGCCTTGTCAAACGTCTTACTAGAAACAGTTCAACCCCAAAAAACAAACCACCTTTCCTACCTATTCTCAGAACATGAGACAAAATCATAAACCCAAAACCACACCCATATTGGCACCTCCTTCCCCCAAGTAGGTCTGTGACTCTAGGGAGTGTCCTCTGACTGGTGGGCCATACAATTTTCCCCTGAAAATTCCTGTCCTGTCTCAGGTCTGTTCTCCTTGACCAACTCTGTTAAGTTGTCAGAAGCTAGTGTTTAGCCACTACCTGCTTTCTCAGGAAAGGCCCTTCTTCAGAGCTCTCCTTGCTTTTGCCATCCTAACATCAGTAGGTACAAAGAAAGACTGACTCTGTCCTTGGTAAATCCAAACAAGTGAGCCCATTGGGACTGGAACTGGGACTGGCTCTATGTGCCTGGTTTCCAGTATCCCAAGTTCAGAGAGATCCATCACCAAGAAAGTGAGGTGAGGTCACTCCCTTCAGGAACTGAATAAATTCACTGCCTTGTAAACCATTTTGTCCTAATAGTTGCTTCCAAGTGTCCCATTAGATGGAGGCTTCCCCTACTTCCTTTGAAACTTTCACAAGTTAGAATGGTATGTCAACCTTAGGAACCCGGGAATAGCTATCCACACAGGCCTGGTTTGGTCAATCTCCTCTACATTAAGAAGAGAGAGGCTGATTCAGACACATCCCTTCATCCTGACCAGGGTGATTGCCATGGAAGATGACTTTTGCTCTCGCAGATACTTCATAGCTGACTATATCTTCTCCAGGATTCATTTCTGCATGGACTTTGGAGGTTCTCAGCAGGTGGAAGATCCCCTACATTCCTGTATTGTAAGACCAACTCTGTCCCTGCTTTTCTTTAAATTTAGGTTGATAGAACAGTGTATTCTTAGGGCTAATAAAATGTTTGATTTGAGTTAGGAATAATCCTGCGGGATGAATAATGGTATTGGGAACCTGAGATATTTATAAAAATATAGAGGTTAAATATATGAATTAAAACCGAAATCTAGGTAATTTTGAAGCTCAGAAGGGTTTGGGCCCTTGATTGGGATACTTAACTTTGATTTACATTGTGTACAGATGTCTCAGATAAATAGATATACAATGGCATCGGACCTTGTAGCTTGGATGATTGAATGTTGAAGAGAACATCCAGTCAAAAACGGATAGTAGGTAGAATTAGGTACAGAGTTGGTTTAGGAAGAAGAGTGAGTATAGGATTTGGAACAAAAGTTCTGGAGCATTAGGGTTGTGGTTAGAGAGTGAAAGTGAACATAAGTTCATGTGAAGGGTCAGTCACAATGGTGAACTGGTGAAAATATGCAGGAAACCACATATCTTTAGAGACATTATGAAATCAGGCAAAGTATAAAGTGAGTGATATGATTATGCATTTTCAACAGGGTTGAGTTTGAATATATAATCTTAGGAAGAAACAAATTTTCCCTTCCTCTCCTGTTTTCTCTTTTCTTTCCACTATACAAAGTCTAATCTGGGACAGAAAAGATCCGTCCTTTATAGGGCATATCAGGACATATACAGGATTGCCTGGAGCCCTTAGTTTGGGTAATGATTTAGCAGATAAAACTACGCATGACATACATATTTTCTCTACAGTAGAAGAAGCTACAAATTTTCATAAAAAATTCCATGTCAATGCTAATACTATACATAAGCGCTTTAAAATAACTAAGGAACAAGCTAGACAAATAATAAAACAATGTCAAAATTGTGTGACCATTTTACCACAAGTTAATCTTGGAGTCAATCCTAGAGGATTGATACCTAACCATATTTGGCAGATGGACGTCACAAACTTGCCAGAATTTGGAAAATTAAAATATTTGCATGTTACAGTTGATACATCTTCTGAATTTTTGATGGACTCCCTTCATGCCGGAGAAAAAAAACTAAAGATGTTATAGCTCATTGCTTACAAAATTTTGCCACTGTGGGCATTCCAAAACAGTTAAAAACAGATGTTGCCCCTGGTTATACTTTTACCTCTTTTAAAGAATTTTGCTCATCATTTTGCATTACTCATATAACAGGAATCCCATACAATCCGCAGGGGCAAGGCATAGTTAAATGAGCTCATCAAACTATTAAAACGTACTAATTAAACAAAAAAAAGAGGAATTGGGAAGGGGTATATATTCCCCAAAGATAAACTTAAAATAACCCTTTTTACTCTAAACTTTGGAAATTTGGATTCATCAGGGCTTATTCCTGTGGAAAGGCATATGTGTCCAAAAAATGTACATAAGCCCAAGGTACTTTGGAAGGATATTCTAACAGGACAATGGAAATGTCCTGACCCAGTAATTGTCTGGAGTTGGAGGTCTGTTTGTGTGTTTCCACAGGGAGAACAGCAGCCGATTTGGATTCCAGAGAGACTAACTAAAGCGATTTCTACAGATTAAAAAAATATGATTTGGCTCAAATCCATAACAGCTGATATCCAGAACTCCAGTTTGGCTATTCTTACATCTGTGACAAATCCAGGATGCTTTTTTCAATATCTATTTTATTATTACCCTTTCCCATGTCATGAAGTTCTATTTTGTTTTTTGAGCTCATACAAACCTAGGTTAATGTTTTGCTGATCAGTTCTATTTTTGGACTATAGAGTTTTTAGACATTGCAATGGAGATTTCACCTGTAAAATGTTATAAGGCCTTTACTCTTATGTTATGTGTTGTATGTATTATATTACGTGTGCACACTTGTGTTTTTTGTTATAAGTTTGAATGTACGTATGTCCATATATCATATATGATGAGCGCTCATGAAAAAATGGATCCAAATATATTTTTATACACTTGATGTAAATGTTTTAATTTAAATTGGGTAAACACCTGTTGAGGATTGTTTTAAAATGTGTACAAAAAAGGAGGTTAACAGATCTGTTTGTTTACTTTCACCTTTTCTTTTCATTATATTTAATAATTCTCTTCAAGACAATGTAAATTGTTAAGAAAATTGTTTTCTTTTAGTACCTTCTGGAATGTTACATAATTTTTCTTTGGCCATTATTGCCAAAATTCCTATCTTCATCCCAGTGCCTGTAAAGACAAAGATAAAACCAATCTACAGCTTCTGCAATAGCCATCACTGAACTGCTTGCAGAACTTGCCTCGACTATGTATCACCTGTATGCATTGTGAACTCACCTGCATGCATTGTGAACAATATGTTGGTGAATTGACTTGTGGTAGTGTTGGGGTATTTTTGCTGATGATGTCATCGGTGGTACAATTTTTCCAAAAGGAGCCGTCAATTGGCTTGGTGTATCTTCCTCCCTTCTGCTGTCATGGTCGTTCAGCTAAAATTTGGGGGCCAACAGAGGTGAGACAAAGAACCTCACCCCCCGCTGGTACAAAGACCTCTCCACAGGTGTGACTGTATACTGGACCTGTAGCTAGTGACGGGTAAGATCCAATTGCAATGGTACCAATCTAAGACTGGAGGCTGATACCTTGAGGTCAGCTCATTCGATAATGGGTAAGCACCATATGTACAATTGGACAACCTAAGGCAGGCATGGTCACTAAGCCACATGCTTGTTGTTTAAACAGAGAGGGGGAGGTGTTGAGAGGCACAGCCCAAGGGGCCAAACAAACTTTCAGACTGCCGGCTGATGATTGGCTAACAGCGGCCCCAGCAACATCAAGCTAATTGGCTCCTCTGCGGTGATGCTCATTGGAGATGCTCATTGAGCAGTTTCCCCACCCTTTCAGACTGCAAGCTGATGATTGGCTCACAGCAGCCCCAGCAATATCTAGCTGATTGGCTCCTCTGTGGTAATGCCATTGGGCTGTTTCCCCACCCTTTCAGACAACGGAGCTGCTCATTGTGGGACTTTTTGGGCTCTGCCCACACGACCCAGCCAATCGACCTCAAGAGAAGGAGTGTGGAGGTTGAGAGCTTGTGGGAAGCCAGTAGTGGCAGTTGGGCTCTGAGGGTTTTTTCCGAGGAGCTAATTTTTAGTCATGTGTGGTTCTAAAAGTAATTTTAGTTTCTTTTGACAAGTGGCTCCTGAATTGTGCCCAGCCAGATTGCAGCAATCCTAAAGTGATGGAGAAAAAGAACCCAAACAGAATAGAAATACAAGCAGTTTAGAGAGGCATGGTGTATAGTTGGATTTACCTTTTGCATGATAAAGGGTAGGTGTTATAAATCTAGTCAATTTTAAATTGAAATAGTTCTCCATGTGTTTTATAGTTAACAAATATGTGAATTCCTATCTCCCTTTATCTGTAGGCTATTCAGCACATGTATTTTTGAATGTACATATAGAATCCTACCTGGTATCACATGTACATTTTTGTTAGATGGCTGACTTGGCAGATACAAATTTTTAGAAGAGGTCACTCCTCCTAAACGTTGTTGGAATTGAAAATTAAAACTATGGGTGAGCTTCCTAGTTGAACAATATAATACATAAATCCATGTTCAGTAAAATGAATAGTTTTGGATCTGTGGATGTTATATATTTCATGATGAATTTCGATTGGCATATATATTGCTACCTTTTAATGCCTCTCTCTCTCTCTCTCTCTCTCTCTCTATATATATATATATATATATATATATATATATATATATATATATATATATATATACACACACACACTCTCCAGATTTTTCAGAATGTAAAATATATGTGTCTTATTATACAATCCCTAAATGCATTCATGTTCATGAATGTGGATTTATAACCAAATGTTCACAAAGTTATTTTCAGAAATATTCATCCACCTTAAATACATATTGTATCCTAGTACTGAAATCAAAATTCAGTGAATGGTGCATAGAAGTCCTAATTTTTCTACAGTAACTGACCCACTTTAACATCAATGCAAGTAGATCTCTATGGGACATGATGTGTATTTTGACCTTCATTTTTATTCAACACTGTTACATGACTATTTCTTCAGTTTATGCACATCATAGGATATATATTTCATTCACAATTTTGCAAATTGATAGGCTTTTGTTTCACTTTTAATCACTTCTTGCTTCAGTACACAAGTATTCCTCTATGTTTTTTGACTGGTCTTTTCATGATACTTCATTTTATTTTAGATTTCAATAATCACTTTTAAAGCAAAACTCACACACTCTTCATGATAAACCATAAACCTAATATTACCATTAGATGTATAAATGGTTGTAATGAATGTATGTATCTCAATATAAGATTTCCTGTAAATTTGTAAATATCAATTCAATCCAATATTTAAAGTTGGAACCAGTAATATTATTTATTCACAGTATGGTCTATTCATTCATTTTATCTATATTCCTAGACACAGGGAACACCTATTTGTACACCCTATACTAATTTATACACCTTCAAAATATTGCCCACAGAAATGGTGGAAGAAATACTGATGTCACCTGATCTACATATGCACTTTATCACAGTAATATTCTGGAAACAAAATGCAAAGTTCACACTTATGACTGTGCCAAAGCCTAAATGGAAAGTGTGCATGGATTACTAACAATATCCATGTCCAGATTGCCTAATTCTCTCAAATGTCAATCCTATTGGTGACTAAATATTTGATTCTTTCTAAGATTTTATACTCAACCTCTACCCTGTTGAAAATGTCTAATCCTATCACTCAATTTATACTTTGCCTGATTTCTTAATATCTCCATTAATATCTGCTTCCCCATATATTTTCCCCAGTTCATCATTGTGTCTGACTCTTCACATGTGGTGACATTTACATTCACTCTCTACCGCAAACCCTATTGCTAAAGAACTTTTTGTCCAAATCCTATACTCACTTTTCTTCCTAAACCTACTGACTGTCTTCCTAATCCTACCAACTATGCCTATATGAGTGGATGTTTTCTTCTACATTCAATCATCCAATTTTCAAGGTCCTATGCCATTGTATATCGATTTATCTGAGACATCTGTTTAGAAGATATTTAAAAGCTAAGTAACCCAATCAAGGGCCCAATTCTCTTCTGGGCTTCAAATCTTACCTAGATTTCTGTTTTTATACTTATATTTCACCTATATATTCTTGTAAATATCACAGGTTCCCAATACCATTATTCATCCAGCAGAATGATTCCTATCCCAAATAAAACCTGTTATTACCCTAACCATACACTGTTCCCTCAATGTAACTTTACAGAATAGCAGGGAAAAAGTTGGTCTTACACTACAGGAATGTAGGGGATCTTCAACCTGCTGAGATCCTCAAAGGACCATGCAGAAATGATACCCTGGAGAAGTTGTAGGCAGCTATGAAGGACCTGAGGGAGGAAAACTCAACTTCCATGGTAAACAACCTGGTCAGAATGAAGGGATGTGTCTTTATCAGCCTCTTTCATCTTAATGTAGAGAAGATTGACCAAACCAGGCCTGTGTGGAGAGCTGTTCTCGGGTGCCTATGGTTGATATACCATTCCAACGTGTGAAAATGTCACAGGAAGTAGGGGCACCCTCCATCTCATGGGACCCTTGGAAGCAACTCTTAGGACAAAGTGGTTGCCAAGGCAGTGACTTCATTCACTTCCTGATTGAGGTTACCTCACATAACGTCCTGGGTGATGGAACTCTCTAAACGTGGGATTCAGAAAGCCAGGCAAGCACAACCAGTCCCAGTCCCAGTCCCAGTGGTCTCACTTTTTTTGGATTTACCAAGGACAGAGTCTGTCTTTCTTGGTACCTACTGATGTGTGGATGGCCAAAAGACAGGAAAGCTAAGAAGAGGGGCCTTTCCTGATAAAGCAGGTAGTAGCTCACCACTGGCTTCTGACAACTTCACACAACATTCCTCCCTCAATGCAGCACAAAGGTCCCTTTCACTCATGAAGAGGAGGTCCAACCCTCAACTGTTCTGTAAAAGAACTTCAGAGAGAGAGGTTAAAGATTCCTGCAAAGCTGTTATGGAGGTTTCTAATATATTTAAGTTTTGGTCTATTTCTGCTTCTAACTGGGTCATTTGTTGTGTCCCATGGACCAGGGAAGTGGTTCCTGTGCCCACCCTTGTGGCAACTCCTATTCTTTATAGGATGGCTAAAGTGAGGGACATATGTTCCCAGTGAAACCGGGTTGTATGTCCCACCTATTCGATCTTCAAATGAACCTGCGTCATGATAGAGCATTATGGGTAACATATGCACCATTACACAATTAATCACATCCGTTTTTCATTTCATGAAAACATCAACAATGTTTTAGTATATAGAATTATACTGTTGTAGGGACGGACAAGGCAAGGCACCTAAGATAGCACCAAAGACAGTGAAACAGTCCTATTTGGTTGCACCCAGATTCAGAGGGCATTGCTTCGGTTGTAATCAATTAATCTTCTGAATTCCAAGTTTAGGTAGTTTCAGAATTTTGTACCCAACATGTAAGAGAAGTGGCTCAGAAGATCACACTCTGCAGAAGTTCACAAAAAGCTGTTTTTGTTTCTGTTTTTTTTTTTTTCTCTGTTCTGGGCAAGTTAACTTTTCAAGGACAACTGGGTGGGGGAGAGCTTTTACTTCCCTTTCTTTTTTTCCCCCTGCCAGCTGTTACCATGGAGCCCAGATGGTAACTTCTTTATCTTAGAAATGTTGCCATCTCTGTGAAACCCCAGTTCAAGGCCAGAGGAATTGTTCACATATTTTGTGAAAAACTAGTAAGGGGGTGTCTAGCTTAGGAGTGCTGATTATTTTTAGCCAGTGGCCAAGTGGAACAGGGCAACATTAAATGAGGAAGGTTATCTACACTGAAATCGTTTATAGGGACTTTTTTGCTGAAAGTCCTAAAGTCAGCCATGGTGAAGACTCCTGGAGAAGGTCAGTGAAAACTTTTCTGTGGGCCTGGTACAGAGGGGGGAGACAGAGAAGTCGGGGCTTAGAGCAGCTTCATGGATCTGAGAATGAGAAAGGAGAGATGTAAAAGAATAATGGGAAAGGGGTTTGGGATATTCCTAGCAACAAAACTTGAGCAGTAGAACAGGTAGAGCAGAGGGGAAGAAGGGAGTGAGTATCCACAAAGCCTGTGAGGGACTTTAAATTTTTAGTAACCTGTTTTCAGTGATGAAAGAGCAACTTTAAAGGCCATTTTCATTACATTTGGATAAGGGTCTGAGGGCTCTCCTCAGCTGGTTTGAGCTATGGGTTAGCTGGAAAGAGGACCTGGTGGGACCCAGTGCGGGCAGTGACAAGAGAAGAGAGGAGTGAGTCGGTGGAGGGGTACCTCAGTACCTGCTTCTCAGCCAGGGGGCAATGGTCTGAGAACCGGTGTTGGTTTGGGTTTTTGATCTAGTAATTGAAGGGAAGAAATCAGGTTGCTGAGTTTGGAGTGACAGCAGATAGTCTGGAGATGAAGGCTGAGGGTGAGGATCTATTGGAGAAGCATAGTTCAGGATGTGAGCAAAGAAGGGAAAAGGCCTCCACATAGGGGAATCTCCTTTTACCCTTTTGAGCACTTGCAGAAGTTAAAAAGGTCACACAGTATTTGAGAATCTAGAGACCCCTCTGGGGGCCATGGGTTTTGGTTATCTAATTGGTCATATGGCCAATGCTGTGTACAGAATTTGATGAGGAGTTCGGGTTCCATCAGGAAGCCCCTGTATGCTCACATCCCCATGACTTACAGAAGAAATTGGCTTTTCCTCCACACAGCTGTTGCTGTTTGTGGCTTTGATTGTCTGCCGGGCAAACATAGTAATCTAGGCTAGCCAACCTGCACCTGGCTTACCTGTCCCGACATCCATAATGTTTGTTTCCATTATTTATGGTACAAAAGGTATTTAATGGAATTTTAGTGGTATCCTCTTCATCAGGGATATCCTAATAGGAAAGACCTCTAGCCAGCTAACAAATGTCTGGGTGGAGAAATGGCCACCAGGTCACAAAGTGGGCTATATGTGAGATAGATTATACTTCTTCTCCAGTAGGATTTGTGATCAGCCATCGCTGCTGAAAGGGCTGATGAGGGTTAGAACTACTGGTGGTCAAGGAGAGACTCTATAGCTTCATCCACCTGGCGAATACACAATTTGAAAGGGTTACCAGTCTCTTCCAGTTTCCAGGCAGAGTCTGGACAGGGTGCAGGCTTGAGATGAGAGGCCAGGATCCAGGAAGTGATTCTGTCTACCTTTACCACTGTAGGTGTTATAAGTAGAACCTGGTATGGTCCTTTCCAGTGGGGTTCCAGGGATGACACCTGATGTTGTCTTACATAGACAAAGTCTCCTACTTGATATTGATGTGGAGTCCCCTCATCTCCAGATTGGTAGGCAGTGGCCAGCTGTTTTCACAGGTATCGCTGAGTTCTTTCAACAGCTGTAAGTCTGTCAAGCATGGTGGTGTGGAAGGGATCGTTAGGTCTTAGAGTTGGGGTTAGGTCCCTTACTGGAATAGGGGCCCCATAGGGAATTTCATAGTGGGTGAGGTTACACAAAGAAACAGAGAGAGAATTTCTTGCATGAAACATTGCATAAGGCAGAAGCATTGTCCAATCTTTTATGTCGGTCTCTAAGCTTAATTTCATTAAGGTCTCTTTAATGGTTCTATTCATTCATTCTACCTGTCCTGCACTCTGTGGTCTATAAGCACAATGTAATCCCCAGGGTACTGGCTAA
This sequence comes from Callospermophilus lateralis, assembly GCF_048772815.1. Lineage (NCBI taxonomy): Eukaryota > Metazoa > Chordata > Mammalia > Rodentia > Sciuridae > Callospermophilus > Callospermophilus lateralis. The sequence continues at coordinate 58,221 of NW_027517506.1, read as the reverse complement.
CCCCTAACGTACCTGGGTCATGAATGCAGGTCCATTATCAGACTCTGTTACCTTAGGCAGGTCGTATCTTGGAAAAAAATCTTCCAGAATCTTCTTGACCACCATTTGTGCTGTTTCTTTCTTTCTTTCTTTTTCTTTCTTTCTTTCTTTCTTTCTTTCTTTCTTTCTTTCTTTCTTTCTTTCTTTTTTTTTTGGTGGGGAAGGCTTTAATCCATCCTGAAAATGTATCTACAAAGACTAGGAGATATTTAAGTCCATACCTTGCATGCTTAATTTCAGTAAAGTTCACTTCCCAGAATTGTCCTGGTCTTTTTCCTCCTAGGTGCTTTCCTCCAGGAAGCTTGGAAGGGTAAGCATAAACCAATTGATGGACCCGACAGGCTTTTGTTACCCATTCAGTCCTTTTGCTGTGATTTGGTCAGTGGAAAACTCTGTTCTTGATCCTTCAGGAATGCCTGCAGTTTCTTTGAACAAAGTTGAGTGAGTTGATGTACATTTTCTACTGACATAGTTAGAGCCATGACTATAGGAGTTTTTACTGAAGGATTTAGAAATCCCACTTGGTTGCCTTCAGGGTTAAAAGTTATTTTGGCCCAGAGCTTGGTGAGCAGATCTCTGCCCATCAATGGGGCCAGGCATTCTGTGATTACTAGGAAGGATTGATGGATTTTCCTTTTCCCAGGTCTATGGTCCTCTTAGTTTTCCAAGCCCGATACTTACTGCCATTTGCCCCTTGAACTAGAGACCTTTTATTTGATAGATGGCCCAATGGGGCCTTGAGGGCTGAGTATATTGCCCCTGTATCCACTTCAAAGTTTACTGGGGTCCCCTACACTTCAAAAGTTACCCTGAGCTCCGGGAGGGGATGTTAGCCCCGACTTTTGGAGTCATCCTCAAGAGTCAGAATGGCTGGCAGGAGTGGCTGTCTCTTTCTAGGGAACTCTTTGGCCCAGTGTCCTTTTTTTTACAGTAGGCACAGTGATCTGAGGCAAGGAGTGGCCTCTGGCGTGGGCCCAGGTATCCCTTCCTGTCTCCCTGTTTCTTAATTTCTGGCCTATTTGTTGTTGTGACCAGGACCTTAGTCAGCGCCTTAGTCTGTCTTTTGTTTCTTTTATCCTCCCTTTGTTCCCTTCTCTTCCTCAGTTTCTCTCTTAAAGTATACCTTCTCAGCTTCTCTGACTAAATCTCTCAAAGTCATATCTTGTAATCCATCTAAGCATTTTAACTTTCTTTTAATATCCGGGGCAGCTTGCCCAATAAAGGCCATTGTGACAGATGACTTTTGATCCTCTGCCTGAGGATTGAAAGGAGTGTATCTTCTATATGCCTCCATAATTCTCTCTAGAAACATAGAGAGAGGTTCTTCAGGCCCTTGAATAATCTCTCTTACCTTGGCCTAATTAGTTGGTCGCCTAGCGGCCGCACGGAAACCCACTATTAGAGCCCGGTGATAAGTGAACAGATGCTCCCTACCTTCAAAGATTTGGGGGCCACAGTTGGGTTGGTTCAAAGGAAAGCTGGCTTTGATTATCTTGGGAAGTTGTGTCAGTCACGCATCTGGTCAGAGGATATTTTTTTCCAGCTTCCAGGAGTATTCTATTTTGACCCCCTGTCATGAAGACAGTCCCTATGAGTTGTTGGCAGTCATCTCAAGTAGGCTAGTGTGAAAACATCAATGACTCAACCAGACCTGTGTGCCAGGTGGGGTGCTCAGAAAAAGGGGGATTGTTATATTTCCAATTATGTACGTCTGAAGAGGAGAATGGCCAAAACTGGTAGGCTTGCATTTTTTCCCCCATGGCCGTCGTCAATCTTTGGCCCATAGGGATGGAGGGGGAGCATCATGGGAGTTCCAGTGTTTTCAACTATTCACTGCTGGCGAGTTCCTATAGCCGGGCCAGCTTCCTCAAGGGAAGGAAGGGCTGTGTGTGCCACTGGGGAGCTATCTGGAGGGTGCTGTGCTCCTCCAATTGCAGAGAGGCTGAGTCAGCAGCAGGGGAATCACTTAGAGGGTGTTGGGGATTGGGGGAAGAGGGCAGGGGATAAGGAGGGGGAGGAGAATCCAGTAGAGTCAAATCTTGTGACTCAGGGAGAACAGAGGGTGGAGAAGGAAGAAGAGCAGAGGGTTTGAGAGATCATGGGGGAAGGAGTAGGAGCAGGGGCAGTGGTAAGGAAAGGCTTCACCCATGGAGGAGGAGATTTGCAGAGGTCCTGCAAAGTTAAGATATATGGCGGAATGATCCAGATGGCTATGTGGCCCTGGCTAAAAGACAATATCTCTAACTTTTTAAATTAGTGGGAAGTAGAAAGATCCTTCTAGAGGCCATCCGACTCGAAAGGTGGGTCATTCTGAGGCACAGAGCGTCTTCCAGGTCCAGTGTTTTACTAAATAAAAAAGATTCTGAGCCCTTATGTGGACTTTGGGCCAGTGATCAATGGTCAGGGACAGAGGCATTGAAGTGCTCTGTCCCATAATGAAAGATACACAAATAGTGAAAGCCACGACACATGGGGTCTCACATTCGCCGCTGCTGGATTTCAGTGGAACCTCCATATGAAAAGGTCGGGCAAGCCTTGGAGGAAGAGACCACAAAGAGATTGTCACATGCAACAGCAAAGGGTTTATTGGGGGTCCAGCATGCTGGGGCTCAGAGCTCAATTGAAAAGAGATGAGAGCCCTGAGAACACCTTAAGCAGAGTTTATATAATTTTCTTGGAGAGGGCAGGGAGGAAAGTTTATTGATGGGTCCGGGTGAGTGGGCAGTGTGCGTGCACACGGGTGAGGGAGTACATTCTGCAGTTTGGCAGTTGGGGAGAGCACATTCTGGGAACAAGATTAGCAAAGAGTTCTCAAGATTTCAAAAGTGTTTTGTTAAGCATACAGAGAAACAGGAAGTGACAAGTACCTATTTTATTAACCTTTAACTACCGACTATCCCTTTTTGACTGGATGTTCTCTTCTACATTCAATCATCCAAGGTACAAGGTCCTAGGCCATTGAATATTGATTAATCTGACACATCTGTGCAGAACCTAATTCAAAGCTAAGTATCCCAATCAAGGGCCCAATTCTCTTCTGGGCTTCAAAACTTACCTAGATTTCTGTTTTCATACATGTATTTCACCTATATATTCTCATACATATCACAGGTTCCCAATACCATTATTCATCCAGCAGAATGATTCCTAACCAAATCGAAAATGTTATTAACACTAACCGTACACTTTCCCCTCAATCTAACATTACAGAGAGGAGGGACAGAGTTAGTCTTACAATACAGGAATGTAGTGGATCTTCCACCTGCTGAGAACCTCAAAGGTCCATGCAGAAATGTCCTCTGGAGAAGATGTAGGCAGCTATGAAGGACCTGGGAGAGTAAAAGTCATCTTACATGACAAACAACATGGCCAGGATGAAGGGTTGTGTCCAAATCAGCCTCTCTCGTCCTAATGTAGAGAAGATGGAACAAACCAGGCCTCTGTGGAGAGCTGTTCCCAGGTTCCTATGGTTGATATACCAATCTAACTTGTGAAAGTGTCACAGGAAGTTGGGGCAGCCACCATCTCATGTGACCCTTGGAAGCAACTGTTAGGACAAAGTGGTTGCCAAGCGAGTGAACTCATTCAGTTCCTGAAGGAAGTGACCTCACCTCACTTCCGTGGTGATGGAACTCTCTGAACATGGGATCCAAGAAGCCAGGCATCCAAGCCAGTCTCAGTCACAGTCCCTGTGGGCTCACTTGTTTGGATTTACCAAGGACAGAGTCAATCTTTCTTGGTACCTACTGATGTGAGAATGGCCAAATACCAGAAAAGCTCTGAAGAGGGGCCATTCCTGAGAAAGCAGGTAGTGGCTCACCACTAGCTCCTGACAACTTCACAGAGTTGACCAAGGAGACCAGATCTGATAAAGGACAGGCCATTTTGGGAGAACATAGTATGGTCCAGAAGTCAGAGGACACTCTGGATAGTCACAGACCTACTTGAGGGAAGCAGGTGCCTTTTTGGGTGTTGGTGTGGGTTTGTGGTTTTGTCTCATGTTCTGAGAATAGGTAGGAAAGACGGTTTTGAGGTTTGGAGTGAGATGTTTCTACTAAGTCGTTTCACAGGGCGTGTGTTTCTATGTCTGTGTATCTCACTGTGTCCGTGGTTGTAGACATTAGAAAAAAAGAATGCATCAATGGATGTGTACTGTCTATTAGAAAGCTTCCGAGCATTCATCCTGCCCAATTAATGAATGGACCAGGGCTTGCATAATCAATGGGTAACACCTGCTATCTTCCTAAGTTCCAGTTTTCTTCCTGAATTCTGGCCACTCTCCAGAATAGGCTCATGGTTTTGTGTCCAAGATATGTACCACCACCAAGCTCTGTCACATGGCCATATACTGGATAGCTGAAGGGAATGGCGAGCATCTCAGAAAACTCAGATATTAGTGTGACTACTAACATCTCAGTGGAGAAACCGTGGTTGGGCCTTTTGCTTAACAATTGTTCTTTTCCCCTGAGTCAGGAAGGACTTTGCCTCAGGCCAACCCGTTTGTGAAGCCTGAAGAAAACCGTTTTCTAATGGAAATGAATGGGCATCACCTGTGTCTCTTTGCTTAATTGCTTTGGAAAGGGATGTGTCTGAATCAGGCTCTTGGCCCAGTGTGAGGCTGTGGCTTAGATTGTCAGCACCTGATGGATGTAAAGAAAGATCCCATGTATGCATCCAACACCAAAATGGCCAAAAGAGCAGTCATTGTGGGTGAATTCTCTTGTCTTTCTCTGTAAGTTTCCTGACCTCCATCAAGTGAGAATAAGGATCCTTTGGGTCTAATGAGTTCTTTAAAGCCCTGCAGAGGCTAGCCCATTGGTGCTTGGGTTTTATCATGACTCCAATACACATAAATAATCTAAATCCCACAGTCAGTAGGCCTCAAATTGGAGAAGTGGAGCAGTATTAAATGCAGGCCTATTGGATCACTCCTGTTTCACAGGAAGGGTGTCCAGGCCACTCAAACTTTAGGCAAACGAGGGGCAAGGGAGCTTATTTTGGATACTGTCTTGTACTGTGCTCCTCATGGAAACCTCTAGCAAGAGGTTATGTTCAGTGTCTATATGAAATAAAATGAGGGCCATGTGGGATTTTTTTTGGTTTCAATTGTTTTCATTTGTGTGGCGGTTGGAAGAGGTGACTGGGTCCACCTGGGCTTGAACAGTGGCGTGATTCCCCTTAGAGAGTGAGTTCTGAAACTGACCTCAGAGAAGTATTGCCATGACTTGTGTTGGGATTTTAGGAGGACACGCATGAGAGTCGCCCATGGAAACTGAGATATAGGCCCAGGGTACCTTTCCACAGAGCACTGGGAATCTCAGCCAGGATATCACATGATTTTATTCTTAAAGGCATGTCAGCCATAGTTGAGAATCAAAACAAACATGGACCTCACATTGTAGACCTCAATGAGCCTGGCTTCATGTGACCTTTTGGCCACTCTTTGGAAAGTCTTGCCTGTGAGAGTTCTCGATAGCGTTCATTGAAATGAGCATCCTCACCATTTAATGGTTCCCGAATGAATTAAAACCCACAGTGCCTCCAACTTCATCCTTGAAAAATGCCTAGATAAATACCATGAAATTTTTGAATTTCCCATGACCTGGTCGCACTGGGAACATTTGGATGTCCTACATCATTCATGAATCTATCAGGCAGTGCCTTGATTGACTGGGATTCATAAAAATGGTGTAGAACAGAGATACCAGTAAGTTGGAGCCTACTGAGTGGTGGGCCTAGAGCAGAGGTGGGAAGGTGTATGATAAAACATCTTTGTGAGGCCATGTCAATCTGCCATTAGCTTCCAAATTGCTTGTGACTGACATGGTGCAGTCAGCAGAATGTTCAATGAAATGGCATATTGTTATATGGAGAGGTTTCAGGGCAATGTTCAGAACCAGGTTTCTATGGACAAGGGGGCAAGCTATGAGGGATAGAAGCCTGCTTGGTGCATTCTCCTGAGAACCCTGACCCACCGCACAAGACAGAACTTCCTCCACCACTGTGTCCCATTTGAACTCCTTGTATATCGTGAAGCAAATACCAAAGTCCCAGTGCAGCAGCAAGAAACACCATGAAAATTGGAGGATGACCAAATGGCTTCACAGTCCCCCAGGGAGACACTTAGCCCACAATGGCCACAGTTTACCTACAAAGAGAGAATTCCGCACTGCTACCTCATGTACATTGGAAAATAAGAATCCATGTCCTCCAGGTCACATAGATGCAGACCCAGCTTTGATGGTCTCACTAGAAAGAAATCAAAAGCTCCTGAAAACAATATATATTTCAAGTGCCCAACCACATAGGCAGTTTCCCAAGAAGTCTTTAGGGCACCAGAGCTCCACATTTGAGAAATGTTTACTGTGTCCCTTACTTTGGGAAACTCCTCTAACACCTCCAAGGTTGTGAACTCCTGAGCATATTCCATTCCAGATATGTATTCACAGATTTTCTAACTCTTCTTCTCTAATTCTGTATTACTTGGGGCGGAGTTAATTACAATAAATTTTTCTGGAAGAGAATAAGAAAATTTTTGTGTAGCACATATTTGCATACACATTGTGTTCATTTTCCAATTTTCCATTCGAAATACTGATTCCCTGACACTAACCCATAGCTTGCTAGACTCTGACTACTAATCCTAATGTGATGGAGAAAAATAACTCAAACAGAATAGAAATACAAGCAGTTCAGAGGAGGGGTGGTGTATAGTTGGGCTTGCCTTTTGCAATACATAGGTTTGGAGTTATAAATCTAGTCAATTTTTAATTGAAGTAGTTCTCCGTGTGTTTTTAAAGTTAACAAATATGTGAATTCCTGTCTCCCTTTCTCTGTAGCCTATTAAGCACATGTATTTGTATATGCACATATTGAATCCTACCTGGTATCACACGTACATACTTGTGAGGTGGCCAACTTGACAGATACAAATTGTGGAACAGAAAATTCAACCTATGGGGGAGCTTCCTAGGTGAACAACATTATATATAAATCCATGTTCAGTAAAATAAATATTTTTGAATATGTGGATCATATAAATTTCACGATGAATTTTGATTGGCATATATATTGCTACTTTTTAATTGCTCTGTGTGGGTTTTGTGTGTGTATGTGTATATATATTTTATATATATATATATATATATATATATTCTCCAGATTTTTCAAAATGTAAAATATATGTGTCTTATTATACACTCCTAAATTCATTAATGTTCATATATTTGGATTTCTAATCAACTTTTCACAAGATTATTCTCAGAAATATTCATCCACCTGAACTACATATCTGTTTCCTAGTACTGAAAACTAAATTCAGTGAATGGTATATACAAATGCTAATATTTCTACAGTAACTTACCCAGTTTAACATCGGTGCAAGTAGATTCCTATGTTCCATGATGTCTATTTTGACGTTCATTTTTATTCAACACTGGTATATTAGTTTTCTTCATTTTATGCACATCATACGATATATATTTCTTCCACAATTTAGCAAATTTATAGGCATTTGTTTCACTTTCAATCACTTCCTGCTTCAGAACACATGTATTCCTCCAGCTTTCTTGACTGGTTTTTTCATGAGACTTCTTTCTGAACACATTGTTTTCGATTTCCATAATCACTTTTGGGGCAAACTCACACACCCATCATGATAAACCATAACTCTATTATTACCATTAGATGTATAACTGTTTGGAATGAATGATTGTATATCAACATAAAATTTCTTATGTATTTTCAGATATCAATTGAATCCAATATTAAAAGTGGAACCTGTTATATTATTTATTCACAGTATGGTCTATTAAGGCATCATCTCTATATTCATAGACCCAGGGTCTATGTATTTGTATCCCCAATACTAATTTATAAGTCTTTAAAATATTGCTTTCAGAAATGGTGGAAAAAATACTCTAGTCACCTGATATACATATACATTTCATCACAGTAATATTCCTGACACAAAATGCAAGGGTCACACTTATGACTGTACCAAAGCCTAAATTGAATGTGAGCATGTATTACTAACAACATCCATGTCCTGGTTCCCTAATGCTCTCAAATATTATTCCTATTGGTGACTACATATCTGTTTCTTCCTAAAATTATATATTCAAACTCAACCCTGTTAATAATGTCTTATCCTACCACTCACTTTGTACTTTGCCTGATTTCCTAATGTCTCCATTGATATCTGCTTTCAAATACCTTTTCTCCAGTTATCATTGGGAATGACCCTTCAAATGTGCTGACATTTACATTTACTCTCTCACCAAAACCTTATTGCTAAAGAACTTTTGGTCCAACTCCTAGACTCACTCAAATGGGTTCTTCAAAGCCCTGCAGAGGGAAGCCCAGAGATTCTTGGGTTTTCTCATGACTCCAATTCACATAAAGTATCTAAACCCCACAGTCAGTAGGCCTCAAATTCGAGAAGCAGAGCAGCATTAATGGCAGTCCTATTTGATCACTCCTGGTTCACAGGAAGGGTGCCCAGGCCACCCTGACTTTAGGCAAATGAGGGGGAAGGGAGCTTATTTTGGACACTGTCTTGGACTGTGTCCCTCATGGAAACCTCTAGCAAGGGATTATGATGAGTGTCTACATGGAAGAAAATGAGGGCCATGTGGGAGTGTTTTGTTTTTAATTGTGGTCACTTGTGTGGCGGTTGGAAGAGATGAATGGGTCCACCTGGGCTTGAACTCTGGTGTGATTCCCCTTAGAAACGGAGTTTTGGAAATGACCTTAGAGATGTATTGCTATGAATTGTGTTGGGATTTTCGGAGGCCAGGCATGAGAGTCGCCCATGCATGACAATACGCGTCAAATTGGAGAAGCAGAACTTAATGTCCAAATCCTTTACTCACCCTTCTTTTTAATCCTACCGTCTATCTTCCTAATCTCAGATAAATACCATGATATATTTGAAATTCCTATGACCAGGTGGCACTGGAGAATCTTTGGATGTCCTGTTTCTGATCATGAGTGTACCAGACAGTGGCTTAATTGACTTGGTTTTATGAAAATGGTGTAGAACAGAGATGCCAGTAAGTTGGAGCCTGCTGAGTAGTGGGCCTAGAGCAGTGGTGTGCAGATGTGTGATAAAATATCTGTGGTGGGTCATGTGGATCTTCCATTGGCTTCCAAATGGCTTGTGACTGAAATAGTGTAGCCAGCAGACCCTTATATGTAAAGGCATCTCGTTATATGGAGAGGTTTAACGTCAATTTTAAGAAACAGGTTGCTATGGTCAAGGGGACAAGCTATGTTGGATAGAAGACTTGTTGGTGCATTCTCCTGGAGAACCTGACCCACCACACATGACAGAACTCACTCTAGCATTTTGTCCCAGTTGAACTCATTGTATTTCGTTAAGTAAATACCATACTCCCAGTGCAGCAGCAAGAAACACCACAAAAAGTGGAGGATGACCAAATGGCTTCACAGTCCACATGGGGAGACACTTAGACCCGAGTGGCCACAGTTTACCTACAAAGAGAGAATTCAGCACTGCTCCCTTATGTTCATTAAAAAAAAAGAAACCATGTTCTCCAGGTCACATAGATGCAGACCCATCTTTGATGGTCTCACTACAAATGAAGCTAAAGCTCCTGACAACAACATATATTTCAAGTGCCCGAACTCAGAGACAGTTTCTCAAGAAGTTTTTAGGCCAGCAGAGCTCCATGTTTGTGGAGTGTTTACCCTGACCCTAACTTTTGGAAACTCCTCTACCACCTTCAAGGTTGTGAACTCCTGATTATGTTCCATTTCATATATGTATTCACAGATTTTCTAACTCTTCTCCTCTAATTGTGTCTTATTTGGGGTGAAGGTAATGGCAATTCATTGTTCTGGATGAGAGTGGGAATATTTTTGTGTGGCACATATTTGCATACACATTGGATTCATTTTCTTATTTTCCAATCAAAATACTGAAACCATGACACTAACCCATACCCTACTAGACTCTGACTACTAATCCTAATATGATGGAGGAAAAATAACCAAAACAAAATAGAAATACATGCAGTTCAGTGGAGGCATGGTGTATATTTGGACTTGCCTTTTACATGATAAAGGGTAGGTGTTATAAATCTAGTCAATTTTTGGTTAAAATAATTCTCCATGTGTTTTTAAAATTAACTAATATGTGAATTCCTGTCTCCCTTTCTCTATAGACTATTCAGCACATGTATATTTATATGCACATATAGAATCCTACCTGGTATCACAGGTTAATTTTTTTGTTTTGTCTGACTTGGAAGATACAAATTGTGAGAAGAGATCCCTCCTCCTAAACGCTGTTGAAACTGAAAATTCAACCTATGGGTGAGCTTCCTAATAGAAAAACATTATACAAAAATCCATGTTCAGTAAAATAATTATTTTTGCATATGTGAATTATATATATTTAATGATGAATTTCGATTAGCATATGTATTGCTATTTTTATAGTCTGTGTGTATGTTTTGTGTGTATATATATATATATATATATATATATATATACTCTCCAGATTTTTCAAAATATGAAATATATGTGTCTTATATATACTCCCTAAATTTATTCATGTTGATGTATTTAGATTTATAATCGATTTTTCACAAGATTATTCTCAGAATTATTCATCAACTTGAAATATATATTTGTTTCCTAGTACTGAAAACTGACTTCAGTGAAAGCTGCACACAAATCCTAATATTTCTAGAGTAACTGACCCAGTTTAATATCAACGCAAGTAGACTCCTATGGGACATGACATATAATTTGACGTTCATTTTTATTCAACAATGGTACATTACTATTTCTGCAGTTTATGCACATCCTAGGATATATATTTTATCCACAAGTTCACAAATTTTTAGACATTTGTTTCAATGTCAATCACTTCCTGCTTCAGAACACAAGTATTCCTCCATGTTTCTTGACTGGTCTTTTCATGAGACTTCTTTCCAAAAATATTATATTTGATTTCCATAATCAGTTTGAAGCAAAACTCACACACACTTCAGGATAAACCACAACCCTAATATTACCATTAGATGTATTACTGGTTGAAATGAATGTATGTATATCAATATAAGATTTCCTGAATATTTTTAGATATCAATTTAATCCATCATTTAAAGTTGGAACAAGTAATATTATTTATTCACACTACGCTCTATTCATGCATTATCTCTATATTCATAGACACAGGGTACATCTATTTTTACCCACAATACTAATTTATACATCTTCAAAATATGGCTCCAAGAAATGGTGGAAGAAATACTCATGTTACCTGATCCACATATACATTTTATCACAGTAATATTCTGGTCAGAAAATGCAAACATCACACTTATGATTGTACCAAAGTCTAAATGGAAAATGAACATGGATTACTAAAAACATCCATGTCCAGGCTGCCTAATGCTCCCACTTGTCAATCTTTTTGGGGACTACATATTTGTTTTTTCCTAAGATTATATATTGAAACTCAATCATATTGAAAATGTCTAATCCAATCACTCACTTTACACTTTGCATGATTTCCTAATGTCTCTATGGATATCTGCTTTCCTACATATTTTCCCCAGTTCATCATTGTGACTGATTCTTCACACGTTCTGACATTCATATTCACTCTCTACCCGAAACCCTATTGCTAAAGAATTTTTGGTCCAAAACTTATACTCACTCTTCTTTTTAAACGTACAAACTGTCTTCCTAATACTACCAACTATCCGTTTTATCCTGGATGTTCTCTTCGACATTCAATCATCCAAGGTACAAGGTCCTATAACATTGTATATCGATTTATCTGAGACATCTGTGCAGAACATAATTCAAAGCTAAGTATCCCAATGAAGGTCCCAATGTCTTTCTGGGCTTCAAATCATACCTAGATTTCTGTTTCCATACTTATATTTTACCTATATATTCTTGTAAATATCGCAGGTTCCCAATACCATTATTCATCCAACAGAATGACTCCTCACCAAAATCGAACCTGTTATTAACCCTAACCATACACTGTTCCCTCAATCTACCTTTACAGAAGAGCAGGGACAGAGTCTGTCTTACAATACAGGAATGTAGGAGATCTTCCACCTGCTTAGAAACTCAATGGTCCAAGCAGAAATGATCCCTGGAGAAGTATTAGGCAGCTATGTAGGACCTGAGAGAGCAAAAGTCATCTTCCATGGCAAACAACCTTGTCAGGATGAAGGGTTGTGTCTGAATCAGCCTCTCTATTCTTAATGGAGAGAATATGGACCAAACCAGGACAATGTGGAGAGCTGTTTCTGGTTCCATATGGTTGATATACCATTCTAACTAGTGAAAGTGTCAGAGGAAGTAGGGTATCCTCCATCTCATGGGACCCTTGGAAGCAACTGTTATAACAAAGTGGTTGCCAAGGCAGTGAACTCATTAAATTCTTGAAATAAGTGACCTATCTCACTTCCTTGGTGATGGAACTCTCAGAATTTGGGATCCAGGAAGCCAGGCACACAGAGCCAGTCCCAGTCTCAGTCCCAGTGGGCTCACATGTTTGGATTTACCAAGGACAGAGTCTGTCTTTTTTGGTACCTACTGATGTGAGGATGGCCAAATGCGAGGAGAGTTCTGAAGACGGGCCTTCCCTGAGAAAGCATGTAGTGGTCAGAACAGGCTCCTGACAACTTCACAGTGTTTGACAAGGAGACCAGATCTAAGACAAGACAGGCCTTTTTGGGGGAACATAAAATGGCCCACCAGTCAAAGGACACTCTGGATAGTCACAGACTTACTTGGGGGAAGGAGGTGCCTTTTTGAGTGTGTGTGTGAGTTTGTGGTTTTGTCTCATGTTCTGAGAATAGGTAGGAAAGGCGGTGTGTTTGGTTTGGAGTGGACTATTTCTAGAAAGAACTTTGACAAGGCAAGTGTTTCTGTGTCTGTGTCTCCCACTGTGTCCATGGTTGTAGACATTAGAAAAGAGAATGCATCAATGGATGTGTCCTGTCTAGTAGAAAGCTTCCCAGCATTCATCCTGTCCATTTTAGTAATGGACTGCAGGTTGCCTTATCGATGGGCAACACCTACTATCTTACTAAGTTTCTGTTTTCTTCCTGAATTTTGGCCACTCTCCAGAATAGGTTCATGGTTTTGTGTCCAAAATATGTACCACCTCCAAACTCTGCGACATGGCTATGTTCTGGATAGCTGGAGGGAATTGGAGCATCTCAGAAAACTCAGATATCAGTGTGACCAGAAAAGCCTCAGTGGAGAAACCCTGTTTTGGGCCTTTTGCTAACCTATTGATCTTTTGCCCTGAATGTCAGGAAGGTCTTTGCCTCAGGCCACCCCTTGGTGAAGCCTGAAGGAAACAGTTTTCAAATGGAAATGAATGGGAATCACCTGTGGCTCTTTGCTTAATTGCTTTGGAAAGCCATGTGTCTGAATCAGCCTCTTGGCCCTGTGAGAGGCTATGGCTTAGATTTTCAGCGCCTGATGGATCTAAAGAAACATCCAATGTGTGCATCCAAAACCAAAATGGCAAAAACATAAGTCATTGTGGATGATGTCTCTTGCCTTCCTCTGTTAGGTTCCTGACCTTCTTCAAGGGAGAATAGGGATTTTTTGGGTCAAATGAGTTCTTCCAAGCTCTTCAGAGGTGCTTGGGTTTAATCATGAATCCAAATCACATAAGGAATTTATACCTGACAGTCAGTAGGCCTCTAATTGGAGAAGTAGAGCAGTATTAGCGGCAGACGTATGTGATCAATCCTAGTTCACAGGAAGGGTGTCCAGGCCACCCTGAGTTTAGGCAAATGAGGGGCAAGGAAGCTTATTTTGGACACTCTCTTGAGCTGCGCCATTCAAGGAATCCTCCAGCCAGAGGTTATGATGAGTGACTCTATGGAAGAAGATGAGGGCCATGTGGAATTGTTTTGGTTTTAATTGTGGTCATTTATGTGGTGGTTGGAAAAGATGACTGGGTGCACCTAGCCTTGAACACTGGTGTGATTCTCCTCAGAGACTGAGTTCTGTAACTGACCTCAGAGTAGTAATTGCTTTGAAAATGGTTGTGTCTTAATTAGCCTCTTGGCCCTGTGTGAGGCTGTGACTTAGATTATCATCACCAGATGGATCGAAAGAAAGATCCCATGTGTGCATCCAAAACCAAAATGGCCAAAAGAGCAGTCATTGTGGATTAAGCCTCTTGCCTTTCTCTGTAAGGTTCTGAAAGAATAAAAGAAATTGAAATTGAAATTGAAATGTAAAGAACCAGGTTTGTAAACTTTCCAAGCTGCACTTTCCTGTGGCAGTTTAGACAATTCCCGGATCTGCCCATTAGATGTGTGTTGAAATCTTCCTTGACTACCTAGTTACTTAACAACCCTTTCCCAGAATCCCTGCAGCTCAGCAAGTATACATCTCAGGTATTCAACCAATCAGTTTAAATGTATACCCCTTCTTAGGGCTGACCAATCACCCCTGCCCGAATTGTTCCCGCAAATGAAAGTGCTAATCATGCTTTAGAGTTGTTATTTGATTTTCCCATGGTATATGATGAATTGCTAAAGGAGGCTATCATGTATGTAAAGTCCCTGCCCTCTCTAAGGAATGTATATAAACTCTGCTCAAGTTGTTCTCAGGGCTCTTTGTTCTTTGCTCCTCTAAAGTGAGCTCTGAGCCCCAGCATGCTGGACCCCCAATAAAACCTTTGCTGTTGCATGAGAAAGCCTCTTGGTGGTCTTCTTCTCTGACGTTCGCCCCACCTATTCATCTGGAGGCCCCAGGTGAGATATCCGGCAGCGGTGGACAAAAGACCCCAATGGACTCCTCTCGGGGTAAGTAAGGCACCTCTTTCTGGTTTTGGGTTTCAGGTTATGGATTGGCAAAGTGGCTGTCAGTGAAGAGCATTAGCTCTCTCTGATGGTGGCTGACAGATGTGTCACAGAGCTACAGGCCACGTTCCTGGGGGACACTCCAGAGGACTAGAGAAATCAAGGAATACTAATTTCTTCAACTCGTTTATATTTTGCTTCAGGATTCGGTTCGCCAGCCCATCAGGTTTTGCCGGCTACTCAGTTTTGGTCATTGTTCTGAACTCATGTTGAGTTTTCCGGCTGTCTTTATTGTCTAACCCATCAGGTTTTGGCAGTTACTCAGTTCTAATCTTTGTCTTGGACTCATGTTAAACGTTTACTGTTTGTCTTTGTCTGTGTTGCGTTTGTGTCTTCACTGTCCCTGTTTGAGTAACTCTCATTATGGGACAAAGCACTTCCACTTCTCTGTCCCTGACACTTGATCATTGGACTGATGTCCGCTCAAGGGCCCAGAATCTTTCTTTTTCAGTAAAATGCCGTACCTGGCAGATTCTCTGTGCTTCAGAATGGCCTATTCTCAGAGTCAGGTGGCCCCCCAGAAGGATCCTTCTACTTCCCTCTAATCCGAAAAGTCAGAGATATTGTCTTTCAGCTGGGGCCACGTGGCCACCCAGATCAACAGCCATATACCCCTTCCCCCAGCATCCTATCATTCAAACCTTCCACTCCTCCCCCTCTTCCTTCCATTCTCCCTGAGTCACAAGACTGGACACTCCTCCCACTCCTTATCCTCTACCCTCGCTCTCCAACCCCCAACACGTTCCAGATGATATTCTCACCGCTGACTCAGCCTCTCCGCCGCTAGAGGCAATTGGGCCAGACCCAAGCACTCCAGGGGACTTCTCTGCAGCAGCATCAACCCCTCCTCCCCTGGAGGAAGCTGGGCCACCTAAAGGAACCCGCCGGTGACGGATAATAGAAAACTCGGAAGCCCCTATGATGCTTCCTCTCCGTCCCTACGGGCCAATGAACCGATCCAACTGGCACCCAAACACCTTTAAATGTAGGTAGCATCTGTCCACTTATCGCCAGACTCTAATAGTGGGTCTCCGAGTGGCCGCCAGAGGGCCGACTAATTTGGCCAAGGTAAGAGAGATTATCCAAGGGCCTAATGAGTCTCCCTCTATGTTTCTGGAGAGAATTATGGAAGCATATAGGAAATATACTCCTTTTGATCCTCAGGCAGAGGATGAACAAGCATCTGTTGCAATGGCCTTTATCGAGCAGGCTGCCCTAGATATTAAGAGAAAGTTACAACGTCTAGATGTATTACAAGATAAGACCTTGAGAGATTTAGTAAGAGATGCTGAGAAAGTATATTATAAGAGAGAAACTGAGGAGGAAAGGGAACAGAGGAGAGAGATTGAAAGGGAACAAAAGGAGGATGAAAGGAGCAAAAGGCAGACTAAAGCATTGACTAAGGTTCTGGTCAGAGCACCAAATATGCCAGAAGTTAAAAAGCAGGGAGTCAGAAAGGGATACCTGGGCCCCCGCCAATGGCTGCCCCTGGCCTCAGATCAGTGTGCCTACTGTAAAGAAAACAGGACACTAGGCCAAAGAGTGCCCCCGAAAGAAGCAGAGATGCCAGTCCGCCGTGCTGACTCTAGAAGAGGACTAGGAAAGTCGGGGCTCGGATCTTCTCTCCGAGCTCAGGGTAACATTTAAAGTGGAGGGGACCCCAGTGAACTTTGAAGTGGATACAGGAGCAGTATAATCAACCTTTAAGACCCCACTGGGCCCCCTATCAAATAAATGGTCCCCTGTTAAAGGTACTAATGGCAGTAGATATTGGGCTGGGACAACTAAGAGGACTATGGACCTAGGAAATGGAAAAGTCCACCACGCTTTCCAAGTAATCCAAGAATGCCCAGCCCCATTGATGGGCTGGGATCTGCTTACCAAACTCTGGGCTAGAATAACCTTTAACCCTGATGGTTCCCAAGTGGAGTTTCTAAAGCCTTCAGTAAAAACTCCCATAGTCATGGCTTTGACAACATCCGTAGAAGATGAACATCAACACTTCGCGCCTCCTAGGACTGATCAAACAGGCAAACTACCCCAGAAATGGATAAAAGATTATCCTAATGCCTGGGCAGAAACTGCTGGGTTAGGTCTAGCCATATAACAACCTCCAATAGTAGTAGAATTAAAAGCCTCTATCTCTCCAATCAGTGTTAAACAATATCCTCTAATCAAAGAAGCTAAGGATGGGATAAGGGCCCATATTCAGAAATACCTGGCTCTTGGGGTCTTAAGGCCCTGTCATTTGTCCTAGAATATCCCCCTGCTACCAGTAAGAAAGCCAGGAACTGGGGACTACCGGACGCTTCAATACTTAAGAGAGATCAACAACAGAGTGCAGGACATTCACCCCAATGTACCGAATCCATATAATTTGCTTAGCGCTCTGAATCTGGAGCAGGAATGGTACACTGTGCTAGACTTAAAAGATGCTCACTTTTGCTTGCCCGTACATAAGGACACTCAGTTGCTGTTTGCTTTTGAGTGGATAGACCCCGAAAAAGGAACATCTGTCCAACTAACCTGGACTAGACTCCCACAGGGGTTCAAAAACTCTCCCACTCTCTTTGATGAACCCCTCCACAAGGACTTCAATGACTTCAAAACTGCACACCCCGATGTCACCATACTCCAATATGTGGATGGTCTGCTACTGGCAGCCGACACCAAAGAGAACTATGAGTCTGGGACCCAAGCATTATTTTCCAAGCTTGCTCGGCTTGGATATAGGGCTTCTGCCAAAAAGGCCCAAATTTGTCAGCAAGAAGTAATCTTCCTGGGTTATTCTCTTAGGGGTGGCAAAGGATGGCTCACTGAGCCCACAAAACGAACCTTTGTGCAGATACTGCCCCCATCTAATAAGAGACAACTCAGGGAGTTTCTTGGGACTGCCGGCTTTTGCAGGTTATGGATTCCTGGGTTCGCGTCTCTGGCTGCCCCTTTATACCCGCTGATAAAGGGGGATGCCCACTTCCAATGGACCCCTGAGCACCAACAAGCTTTTGATAATGTCAGAAAAAAGGTGCTGCTATCTGCTCCGGCCTTAGCACTCCCAGATATAGAAAAACCCTTCAGTCTCTACATCGAGGAAAAGAAAGGAATAGCACGGGTTGTGCTCACTGAGACTTTGGGACCTTGGAAAAGGCCAGTAGAATACTTATCAAATAAACTGGACCCAGTGGCTAGTGGGTCGCCCCATTGCTTAAGAGCTATAGCAGCGGCAGCCCTTCTAATAAAAGATGCTGATAATTTAACGTTGGGACAGAAGCTAACGATTATAGTCCCCCATGCCCTGGAGTGCATCATCTGTCAGCCTCCAGAGATGTGGCTATCAAACTCTAGAATAACCCACTACCAGAACCTCTTGCTTGACAAAGACAGAATCACGCTGGGACCCGCTGCTCCACTCAACCCGGCTACACTGCTGCCAGAAGAATCATCAAGACCCGTTGCTCATGAGTGTCAACACATACTGGCAGAGGAAACCAGTATACGACGAGACTTGAAGGATCAGCCACTGCCTTGCCCTGAAGTTGTATGGTTTATGGATGGCAGCAGCTTCCTCCAAGATGGTAAGCGGTGGGCTGGAGAAGCAGTAGTTAGCAAAATTAATGTCATCTGTTCCTCTGGTCTCCCAGAACTGACATCAGCCCAAAAAGCAGAACTGATTGCCCTTACGAAAGTATTGGAACTAGCAGCAGGCAAAAGGGCCACCATATAAACTGATAGCCGCTATGCATTTGCCACTGCAAATGTGCACGGGGCTATTTACCATCAAAGGGGGTTATTAACCTCCACCTGGAAAGAAATAAAGAACAAAGATGAGATCCTCCAACTTCTCTCAGCAGTGCAGGGCCCTAAGGAACTAGCTATAGTGCACTGCCCAGGGCACCAGAAGGGAAACGAACCCTTGGCGGTTGGAAAAACAAGGGCAGATGAGGAAGCTTAATTGGCAGCCCTAAATGGAGTGACTGTGTTAACTTTTTCCACACCAGGGGGAACAACAATCAGGAGACTTGGCCGCACCGGAACATTCAGGCAACTTATCATCTGAGGAGACAGATACAGAACTCTGGGATCCTACAGAGCCAAGTTTACAATTTCAAAAAGCCCACCTTTATTTCAAAGACGTACACCAGCTCACCCACTTAGACTCAGAGAAGATATAGGCACTCTTAAAGGACCGGAGAAAGGACTTATTATTGACTGACTCACAGAGGAAAGAAATAGCTGAGCAGGTGACTAGAGCTTGTCAAGTCTGCCAAGTAGTTAATGCTTACCCATCCAAGCTTCCTGCAGGGAAGCGCTTACAAGGAACCAGACAAGGACAATTCTGGGAATTGAACTTTACTGAAATTAAGCCAGCAAGGTATGAATTGTCCTTGTCTGGTTCCTTGTAAGCGCTTCCCTGCAGGAAGCTTGGATGGGTAAGCATTAACTACTTGGCAGACTTGACAAGCTCTAGTCACCTGCTCAGCTATTTCTTTCCTCTGTGAGTCAGTCAATAATAAGTCCTTTCTCCGGTCCTTTAAGAGTGCCTATATCTTCTCTGAGTCTAAGTGGGTGAGCTGGTGTACGTCTTTGAAATAAAGGTGGGCTTTTTGAAATTGTAAACTTGGCTCTGTAGGATCCCAGAGTTCTGTATCTGTCTCCTCAGATGATAAGTTGCCTGAATGTTCCGGTGCGGCCAAGTCTCCTGATTGTTGTTCCCCCTGGTGTGGAAAAAGTTAACACAGTCACTCCATTTAGGGCTGCCAACCAACCGCCAAGGGTTCGTTTCCCCTGGTGCCCTTCCTCCAGTAGGGGACCTAATCCCAACTATGAGACTTAATGATTCCTTTCACACCCCCTTGCTTGACAGATTTAAAGCCCTTTAACAAACCCAGCACCCAGCGATACCTGTGGAAACATTTGGCCTCTGCTTATCAGACTGGAGACGAGGGAACCCCACATTGATATCAAGTGGGAGGCTTCGTCTACGTGAGATGGCGTCAGGTGTCATCCCTGGAACTCCACTGGAAAGGACCATACCAGGTGCTGCTTATAACACCCACAGTGGTGAAAGTGGATGGGATCACTTCCTGGATCAATGCCTCCCATCTCATGCCTGAGCCCTGTACAGACTCTGGCTGGAAACTTCTACAGACTGGTATCCATCTCAAGTTGCGTGTCCGTCATGTGGGTAGGGCTATGGATTCTTCCCATGACCACCAGCAGCCCTAATCCCCATCAGCGTGCTCAGCAACAAGGGCAAGTAATGAATCCTAATGGGCAAGTAGTGTGATCTATTTCACAAACAGCCACCTTATGGACTTGGTGGCCATCTCTCCACCCGGAAATTTGTCAGCTTGCCATAGGCTTCCCTGACTGGGATCTCCCTGACATAGAGGACCCCACACAGATCCCACTCAAACCCTAACTAGGGCAACATAGACCACCTTAACCCATGAATTGTGGATGTCATCTCCCCCAGCTCAGGTGTAAACTAGCCAGTCTTGACTATTATGTGTGCCCACCTGATTTCCAAAGTCATAAAACAGGCCCAAACCTGTGGAGGACCCAGTGACTTTTATTGTAGATCTTGGGGTTGTGAACAAACGAAAGCTGCATGGTGGAACCCAAACTCCCCAGAAAGGTATGATTCCGGTAGGATGAAATGACACCTGGATTGATCCCAAGAAATGTGCTGGTTGCCCAGTGGTGTCAAAAACTCGCTGTGGAAAGAATACTCTATGTTACCCCCTCAATATAACTTTCACTTCCAAAGAAAGGGGCTACCTCAGAAAAACCTGGCCTATGGGAAATACGTGGGGAATGCGATTCTATATTTATGGCCCAGGTGATGAATTTGGTCTCTGGTTCACCGTCTGGCTTAAAAAGAAAGAAAATCCCACAGCAATAGGACCCAATCCCCTCAAGCCAGGGATTAAGCCTCCTAAACCTTCCATGCCTAGATCTACCAGAACCCCTCTACCATCTAATACTTCCTGGATTCCGTCTTTGCCTACTTCCCCAGTCCAGAGTACATCTGACTCCTCCCCCTGGGAACTAATTAAAGGAACCTTTATGGTACTGAACTCCACACAGTCAGAACTCCTTGTATTTCAGCCCAGGTCTTTGACAGCCCTGTAAATTATTGTGTAATGGTGCAGATACTCTCCAGGGTACTCTATCATAATGCCTAATCATTTGAAGGTCTACTAGGGGGACAAACAACCCGATATCAAGGGGAACCATTGTCCCTTACTCTAGCCATCCTATTGGGGATAGGAGCTGCTGCAGGAGTGGGTATGGGAACAGCTTCTATGATGCGTGGTTAACAACAAATGGCCCAATTAGAAACAGCAATAAATCAAGACTTGAAGATGTTAGAGACCTCCATCACAGCTTTGCAGGAATCCTTAACCTCTCTCTCTGAAGTTGTTTTACAGAACAGGTGAGGATTAGACCTCCTCTTGATGAGGGAGAGGGCCTCTGTGTTGCACTGAGAGAAGAATGTTGTTTTTATGCTGACCATATTGGAGTTGCAAAATAATTCATGAGTAAATTAAGAAAATATCTTGAAGAGCGCCAGAGAGAATGGGAGATTCAACAACGGTGCTTTGAGTCATGGTTAACCGAGTACCCCTGGTAACTACACTAATATCAGACTTAGCTGGACCCCTGATCATCCTTATGGTGTTGCTAACTGTGGGACCTTGTTTGCCTAACCACATAGTTTCCTTTCTCCAGGCTCAGATTAGGCAGGTGAAACTCATGATAATCAGACAGAAATATGCTGCACTGGTAGGAATAGAATGTGAAACCCCACAATAATTTTGATTCATTACTTTTAAGATTAAAAGTAGTCAGAAAAAGGGGTGGGAAATGAAAGAATAAAAGAAATTGAAATTGAAACGTAAAGAACCAGGTTTTGTACATTTTCCAAGCTGCACTCAGAACCTGAAATTCCTGTGGCACTTAAGACAATTCCCGGATCTTCCCATTAGATGTGTGTTGAAATCTTCCCTGACCACCTCGTTACTTAACCACCCCTTCCCAGAAACCATGCAGATTTGCACGTATACATCTCAGTGCTTCAACCAATCAGTTTAAATGTATACTCCTTCTCACGGCTGACCAATCACCCGCTGCCCAACCTGTTCCCACCAATGAATGTGCTAATGATGTTTTAGAGTTATTATTTGATTTTCCCGCGGTATATGATGATTTTCTAAAGGAGGCTATGATGTATGTAAAGTCCCTGCCCTCTCTAAAGAATGTATATAAACTCTGCTCAAGTTGTTCTCGGGGATCTTTGTTCTTTGCTCCTCTGAAGTGAGCTCTGAGCCTCAGCATGCTGGACCCCCAATAAACCCTTTGCTGTGGCATGAGACAGTCTCTTGGTGGTCTTTTCCTCCGAAGTTCGCCCGACCTTTTCAGTTCCTGACTTCCGTCAAGTGAGAATAGGGATCATTTGGGTCAAATGAGTTCTTCAAAGCCCTACAGTGGATAGCCCATAGGTGCTTGGGTTTTCTCATGACTCCAAATCACATAGAAAATCTACACCTGACAGTCATTAGGCCTCAAATTGGAGAAGCAGAGCAGTATTAAAGGCAGGCTTATTTGATCACTCCTGGTTCAAAGGTAGGGTGTTTAGGCCACCCTGACTTTTGGCAAATGAGGGGCAATGGAGCTTATTTTGGACACTGTCTTGGGCTGCACCCCTCATGGAAACTTCCAGCCAGAGGTTATGATGCGTGTCTGTGTAGAAGAAGATGAGGCCCATGTGGGAGTGTTTTGATTTAAATTGTGGTCATATGTGTGGTAGCTGGAAGAGATTACTGGGTCCTCCTGGGCCTGAACTCTGGTGTGACTCCTTTTAGACACTGTGTCCTGGAACTGAGCTTAGTGAAGTATTGCCATGAGTTGTGTTGGGATTTGAGGAGGCCATGCATGAGAGTCGCCCTTGGAACCTGAGATGTAGGCCCAGGGTAGCTTTCCACAGAGCACTGGGAATCTCAGTCAGGATACCACAAGATTTTATTCTGAAAGACTTGGCAGCCATAGTTGAGATCAAAACACTCATGGATCTCAATTGTAGACCTCAATGAGCCTGGCTTCAGGTGACCTTTTGGACACTCTTTGGGAAGCCTTGCCTGTGAGAGTTCTCCAGAGTTTTCATTGAAATGATCATACTCACCATTTAATGGTTCCTGCATGAATTGAAATCCACTGTGCCTCCAACTTCATCCTTGATAAATGGCTAGATAAATAGTTTAAATTTTTGAAATTCCCATGAACAGGTGGCATACAGAACCTTTGGATGTCCTATTTCTGATCATGAGTGTACCAGACAGTGCCTTGATTGATTGGGTTTAATGAAAATGGTGTAGAACCGAGATGCCAGTAATTTGGAGCCTGATGAGTAGAGGGCCTAGAGCAGCGGTAGGCAGGTGTGTGATAAAACATCTGTGATGGGGCCATGTGGATCTGCCTTTGGATTCCAAATGTCATGAGACGGACATGGTGCAGCCAGGAGACCATTATAAGTAAACACATCTTGTTATATGGAGAGGTTTTAGGGTAATTTACAGAATCAGGTTGCTATGGTCAAGGGAGCAAGCTATGTGGTATAGAGGCCGGTTTCATGAATGCTCATGTGTGAGCCACCACATGTGATAGAACTCCCTCCAGCACTGTGTCCCAGTTGAACTCCTTGTATTTCATGAAGCAAATACAAAACTCGCAGTGCAGCAGCAAGAAACACCAGGAAAAGTGGAGGATTACTAAATGGCTTCACAGTCCACACGGGCAGACACTTAGACCACTGTGTCCCATTTGAACTCCATGTATTTCGTGAAGCAAATACCAAAGTCGCAGTGCAGCAGCAAGAAACACAATGAAGAGTGGAAGAGGAACAAATGAATATACAATCCACGCGGGGACACACTTAGCCCCAAGTGGCCATAGTATACCTACAAAGAGAGAATTCAGCACTGCTCCCTCATGTTCATTGGAATATTACAATTTATGTCCTCCAGGTCACATAGATGC
Source organism: Callospermophilus lateralis (assembly GCF_048772815.1). NCBI lineage: Eukaryota > Metazoa > Chordata > Mammalia > Rodentia > Sciuridae > Callospermophilus > Callospermophilus lateralis. The sequence continues at coordinate 34,258 of NW_027517506.1, read as the reverse complement.
TGACCCAGCTTTGATCGTCTCACTAGAAGGAAGCAAAAGCTCCTGAAAACAACATATATTTCAAGTGCCCAAACTCAGAGGCAGTTTCTCAAGAAGTCTTTAGGCCAGCAGAGCTCTGTGATTGTGGAGTGCTTACCCTGTCCCTTACTTTTGAAAACTCCTCTACCACCTCCATGGTTGTGAACTCCTGATCAAATTCCATTTCAGATATGTATTCACATATTTTCTATCTCTTTTCCTCTAATTGTGTCTTACTTGGGGCGAAGGTAATGTCAAGGGATTGTTCTGGATGAGAGTGGGAAGATTTTTCTGAAGCACATATTTGCATACACATTGGATTCATTTTCCTATTTTCCATTCAAAATACTGAATCACTGACATTAACACATACCCTACTAGACTCTGACTACTAATCCTAATATGTTGGAGAAAAATACCCCCAAAAGAATAGAACTACAAGCAGTTCAGAGGAGGCATGGTGGACAGTTGGGCTTGCCTTTTGAATTATATAGTGTAGGAGTTTTAAATCTTGTCAATTTTTTTTGAAATAGTTCTCCATGTATTTTAAAAGTTAAGAAATATGTGAATTCCTGTCTCCCTTTCTCTGAAGCCTATTCAGCACCTGTATTTTTATATGCACATTTAGAATCCTAACTGTTACCACACGTACGTTCTTGTGTGGAGGCTGAATTGGCAGATACAAATTGTGAAAAGGGATCACTCCTCCTAAACGCTGTTGGAACTGAAAATTCAACCTGTGGGTGAGCTTCCTAGTTGAACAACATTATACATAAATCGATGTTCAGTAAAATGAATTTATTTGGATCTGTGGATGATATATATTTCATGGTGATTTTAAATTGGCATATAGTGCTACTTTTTAATGTCTGTGAATGTTTGTGTGTGTGTGTGTGTATATATATATATATATATATATATATATATATATATATATATATATATACACACACTCTCCAGATTTTTCAAAATATGAAATATATGTGTATTATTTTACACATCCTAAATTTTTCATATTCATGAATGTGGATTTATAATCATCTTTTCACAAGATTATTCTCAGAAATATTCACATACCCTACTAGACTCTCACTACTAATCCTAATATGATGGAGAAAAGTAACGCAAACAGAATAGAAATACAAGCATTTCAGAGGAGGCATGTTGTATATTTGGACTTGCCTTTTGCATGATAAATGGTAGGTGTTATAAATCTGGTCAATTTTCAATTGAAATAGTTCTCCATGTGTTTTTAAAATTAACAAATATATGAATTCCTGTTCCTTTCTCTGTAGCCTATTCATCACATGTATTTTTATATGCATTTATAGTATCCTACCTGGTATCACATGTACATTTTTGTGAGTTGGCTGACTTGGTAGATACAAATTGTGAGAAGAGATCACTCCTCCAAATCGTTGTTGGAACTGAAAATTCCACCTATAGGGGAGCTTCCTAGTAGAAAAACATTATACATAAACTCATGTTCAGTAAAATAAATATTTTTGCATCTTTGGATGATATATATTTATAGATGAATTTTGAGTGGCATATATATTGCTACTTTTTAATGTCTGTGTGTGTGTTTTGTGTAAATATATATATATATATATATATATATATATATATATATATATATATATATATATATATATATATACACTCTCCAGATTTTTGAAAATATGAAATATATGTGTCTTATTTACACTCGCTAAATTTATTCATGTTCATGGACTTGGATTTATAATCAACTTTTCACAAGATTATTCTCAGAAATATTCATCCACCTGAAAAACAGATTTAACTAATATTTCTACAGTAACTGACCAAGTTTAACATCAATGCACCTTGATTCCGATATGACAAGCTGTGCATTTTGACGTTCATTTTTATTAAACCCTGGTACATTAATATTTATTCGTATTATGGACATCATAGGATATATATTTCATCCACAAATTCACAAATTTATGGGCATTTGTTTCACTTTCAATCAATTCCTGCTTCAGAACACATGTATTCCTCCCGGTGTCTTGACTGGTCTTTTCATGTGACTTCTACCCAAACACATTATTTTCGATTTTCATAATCAATTTTGTAGCAAAACTCACACCCTTTATGATAAACCATAACCCTAATATTACAAATAGATGTATAATTGGTTTGAATGAATGTATGTTTATCAATATAAAATTTTCTTTATATTTTCAGATACCACTTCAATCCATTTTTTAAAGTTGAAACCAATTATATTCTTTATTCACACTATTGTCTATTCATACATTTTCTCTATATTCAGAGACACAGGGTGCACGTATTTGTACCCCCAATACTAATTTATATGTCTTCAACATATTGCTTCCAGAAATGGTGGAAGAAATACTCATGTCACCTGATATAAATATACATTTTTTCAGTGTAATATTCTGGACACAAAACGCAAATGTCACACTTATGATTGTACCAAATCCTAAATAGGAAGTGAGCATGGATTACTAAAACCATCCATGTCCAGGTGGCCTAATGCTCTCAAATGTCTATCCTGTCGGTGACTACATATTTGTTTCTTCCTAAGATTATATATTAAATCTCAACCTGTTGAAAATGTCTAATCCTATCACTCACTTTATACTTTTCCTGATTTCCTAATGTTTCTATTGATAAATGCTTTCCTACATATTTTTTCCAGTTCATCACTGTGACCAACTCTTCACATGTGCTGACATTTACATTCACTCTCTAACCAAAACTCTATTGCTAAAGTACTTTTGGTCCAAATCCTATTCTCACTCTTCTATCTAAACCTACACTATCTTCCTAATCCTACCGACTATCCCTTTTTGACTGGATGTTTTCTTACACATTCAATCAGCCAAGGTACATGGTCCTTTGCCATTATATATCGATTTATCTGAGATATCTGTGCAGAACATTGTTCAAAGCTAAGTTTCCCACTCCAGTGCCCAGTGCACTTCTGGGCTTCAAATCTTATCTAGAATTCCATTGTCATACTTATATTTCACCTCTATATTCTTATAAATACCACAGGATCCCAATATTCTTATTCATCCAGCAGAATGATTCCTAACACAAATCGAACCTGTTATTAACCCTAACCATATACTGTTCCCTCAATCTATCTTTACAAAAGAGCAGGACTGAGTTGGTCTTACAATACAAAAATGTAGGGAGACTTTCACCTGCTGAGAAGCTCAAAGGTCTATGCAGATATAATCCCTGGAGAAGATATAGGGAACTATGAAGTACCTGAGAGAGAAAAAGTCATCTTCAATTGCAAACAACCTGGTCATGACGAAGGGATGTGTCTGAATCAGCCTCTATCTTCTTAATGTAGAGAAGATGGACCAAACCAGGCCTATGTAGAGAGCTGTTCCCAGGTGCCTATGGTTGATATAACTTTCTATCTTGTGAAATTGTAACAGGAAATAGGGGCAGCCTCCATCTCATGAGACCCTTGGAAACAACTGTTAGGACAAAGTGGTTGCAAAGGCAGCAAATTCAATCAGTTCCAGAAAGAAGTGACCTCATCTAATTTTCTTGTTGAAGGAACACTCTAAACTTGGAATCCAGGCACCCAGAGGCAGTCCCAGTTCCAGTCCCAGTGGGCTCACTTGTTTAGATTTACAGAGGACAGAGTCCGTCTTTCTTGGTAAATACTGATGTGAGTATGGCCAAATGCCAGGTGAGCTCTGAAGAGGGGCCTTTCCTGAGAAAGCAGGTAGTGTCTCACTGCTGGTTCCGGACAATTTCACAGAGTTAGCCAAAGAGACCTGATCTGAGACAGGACAGGCCGTTTCGGGGGAACATAAAATGGTCCACCAGTCAGAGGGCTCTCCAGATACTCACATACCTACTTGGAGGAAGGAGGTGCCTTTGTGGTTGTGGGTGTGAGTTTGTGGTTTTGTCTCATGTTCTGAGAATAGGTAGGAAAGGCAGTTTGTTTGGTTTGGAATGGACTGTGTCTACTGAGTGCTTTGACAAGGCAAGTGTTTCTATGTCTGTGTATCCCACCGTGTCTGTGGTTGTAGACATTAGAAAAGAGAATGCATCAATGGATTTGTCATGTCTAGTAGAAAGCTTCTCAGCATTCATCCTGCCTAATTTATGAATGGACTGTGGATTGCCTTATGGATGTGCAACACCTACTATCTTCCAAAGTTCCTGTTTTCTTCGTAGAATTATGGCCACTCTTCAGAATAGGCTTATGATTTTATGTCCACCATATGAACCACCTCCAAAATCTGTGACATGGCTATGTACTGGATAGCTGAAGGGAATGAGAGCATGTCAGAAAACACAGATATCATTGGGTCCAGGAGAGTCTCAATGGAGAAACCCTGCTTTGGGTCTTTTGCTTACCTATTTGTCTGTTGCCCTGAATGTCAGGAAGTTCTTTGACTCAGGCCACCCCTTTTTGAAGCCTGAAGAAAACAGTTTTCAAATGAAAATGAATGGGCATCACCTTGGGCTCTTTGCTTAATTGCTTTAGAATGGGATGTGTCTGAATCAGCCTCTTGGCCCTGTGTGAGGCTGTGGCTTTGATTCTCAGCACCTGATGGGTCTAAAGAAGGATCCCATGTGTGCATCCAAAACCAAAATGGCCAAAAGAGCGGTCATTGTGGATGGAGTCTCTCGTCTTCCTCTGTAATGTTCCTGCCTCCATCAAGTGAGAATAGGGATCCTTTGGGTCAAATGAGTTCTTCAAAGCCCTGCAGAGTCTAGCCCATAGGTGCTTGGGTTTTCTCATGACTCCCATTTACAAAAAGAATCTAAACCCCACAGTCAATAGGCCACAAATTGCAGAAGTGGAGCAGTATTAACGGCAGGCCTATTTGATCACTCCTGGTTCACAGGAAGGGAGTCCGGGCCTTTAGGCATATGAGGGGTAAGGAAGCTTCTTTTGGACATTGTCTTGGGCTGTGCCCCTCATAGAATCCTCCAGCCAGAGGTAATGATGAGTGTCTATATGGAAGAAGATGAGGTCCATGTGGGAGTGTTTTGGTTTTAATTGTGGTCACTTGTGTGGCGGTTGGAAGAGATGAATTGGTCCACGTGGGCTGGAACTCTGGCGTAATTACCCTGAGAGACTGCATTCTGGAACTGATCTTAGAGAAGTATTGCAATGAGTTGTGTTGGGATTTTAGGAGACCACGCATGGAGTCCTTGGAAAATGAGTCTTGACCCAGGGTTGCTTTCCACAGAGCACTGGGAATCTCAGCCAGGATATCACATGATTTTATTCTGAAAGACTTGGCAGCAATAGTTGAGAGTCAAAACAAACATGGACCTCATATTGTAGACCTCAATGGGCCTGGCTTCATGTGAACTTTTGGCCACTCTTTTGGAAGCCTTGCCTGTGAGAGTTCTCGAGAGCTTTCATTAAAATGAGTTTCCTCAACATTTAATGGTTCCTGAATGAATTGAAACCCACAGTGCCTCCAACTTCATCCTTTAAAAATGGTTAGATAAATACCATGAAATGTTTAAAATTCCCATGAGCAGGTGGCACTGGAAAACCTTTGGATGTCCTGTTTCTGATTAAGAATATACCAGAAGGTGCCTTGATTGACTGGTTTTCATGAAAATGGTATAGAAAAGAGATGCAAGTAAGTTCGAGCCTGCTGAGTAGTGGACCTAGAGAAGTTGTGGGCAGGTGTGTGATAAAAAATCTGTGGTTTGGCCATGTGGATCTGCCTTTGGCTTCCAAATGGATTATGACTGATATGGTGCAGCCAGCAGACCCTTCTCTCAAAAGGCATCTTGTTATATGTAGGAGTTTCAGGGCAATGTTCAGAATCAGGTTGCTATGCTCAAGGAGGCAAGCTGGTGGGATAGAAGCATGGTTGGTGCATTTTCCTGCAGACCCTGACCCACCACACGTGACAGAACTCGCTCCAGCGCTGTGTCCCAGTTGAACTCCTTGTTTCATGAAGCAAATGCCAAATTGCGAGTGCAGCAGCAAGAAACAGCACGAAAAGTGGAGGATGACCAAATGGGTTCACAGTGCACACGGGGAGACACTTAGCCCCCATTGGTCACAGTTTACCTACAAAGAGAGAATTTAGCAAGGCTGCCTCATGTTCATTGGAAAACAAGAAACCATGTGCTCACAAAGGTCACAAAAATGCAGACCAGCTTGGATGGTCTCACTACAATGGAAGCTAAAGCTCCTGACAACAACATATATTTCATGTGCCCAACCTCAGAGGCAGTTTCTTAAGAACTCTTTAGGCCAGCAGAGCTCCATGTTTGTGGAGAGTTTACATTGTCCCTTAATTTTGGAAACTCCTCTACCTTCTCCAAATTTGTGAAAATTGAGCAGTTTCCATTGCAGATATGTATTCACAGATTTTCTAACTCTTCTGCTCTAATTGTGTCATACATGGGGAGAAGGTAATGTCAAGGCATTGCTCTGGATGAGAGTGGGAAGATATTTGTGTAGCACATATTTGCATACACATTGCATTCATTTTCAATTTTCTATTCGAAATACTGAATCCCTGACACTAGCCCATACCCTACTATCCTCTGACTACTAATCCTAATATGATGGAGAAAAATACCCAAACAGAATAGAAATACAAGCAGTTCAGAGGAGGCATGCTGCATACTTGGACTTACCTTTTGCATGATAAATGGTAGGTGTTATAAATCTAGTCAATTTTTAATTGAAATAGTTCACCATGTGTTTTTAAATTAAACAAATATATGAATTCCTGTCTCCCTTTCTCTGTAGCCTATTCATCACATGTATTTTCATATGCACTTATAGAATCCTACCTGGTATCACATGTACATTTTTGTGAGGTGGCTGACTTGGCAGATACAAATTGTGAGAAGAGATCACTCCTCCAAATTGCTGTTGGAACTGAAAATTCCACCTATAGGGGAACTTCCTAGTAGAACATCATTATACATAAACTCATGTTCAGTAAAATAAATATTTTTGCATCTGTGGATGATATATATTTAAAGATGAATTTTGATTGGCATATATATTGCTACTTTTAAATGTCTGTGTGTGGTTTTTTTTGTGTGTGTGTGGGTATGTGTGTGTGTGTATATATATATATATATACAGTCTCCAGATTTTTCAAAATATGAAATATATGTGTCTTATATACACTCTCTAAATTCATTCATGTTCATGCATGTGGATTTATAATAAACTTTCCAAAATATTAGTCTCAGAAATATTCATCCACCTTAAATACATATTTGTTTCCTAGTACTGAAAACTAACTTCAGTGAATGGTGCATACAAATGTTAATAATTCTACAGGAACTGATCCAGTCTATCACCAATGCAAGTAGATCCCAATGGGACATGATATATAATATGATGTTCATTTATATTCAACACTGGTACATTATTATTTCTTCAGTTTTTGCTCATCATAAGATATGTATTTCATCCACAAGTTCACAAATTTGTAGGCATTTCTTTAAACTTTAATCACTTCCTACTTCACAACACATGTATTGTCAGGGTTTCTTGACTGGTCTTTTCATGAGACTTCTTTCCAAACACATTATTTTCGATTTCCATAATCACTTTTGAAGTAAAACTCACACACTCTTCATGATAAACCAAAACACTAATATTGACATTAGATGAATAACTGGTTGGAATGAATGATTGTATATGCATATAAGATTTCCAGTAATTTTTCAGATATCAGTTCATCCCATTATATTAAGTCGGAACAAGTTATATTACTTATTCACAGTATGGTCTATTCATGCTTTATCTCTATATTCATAGACATAGGGTACACCTCTTTGTACGCCCAATACTAATTTTATGTCTTCAGTATATTGCTACCAAAAATGGTGGAAGAAATACTTATGTCACCTGATCTACATATACATATTATCACAATAATATTCTGGAAAAAAAGGTAAATGTTACACTTATGAATGAACCCAGCAAAGCCTAAATGAAATGTGAACATAGATTACTAAAAACATCCATGTCCAGGGTGCCTAATGCTCTCAAATGTCAATATTATTGGTGACTTCATATTTGTTTCTTTCTAAGATTCAACCTCAAGCCTGTTGAAAATGTCTAATCCTCTCACTCACTTTATACTTTCCCTGATTTCGTAATATCTTTATTGATATCTTCATTTCTACATGTTTTCCCCACTTCATCATCGTGACTGGCTCTTCATATGTGCTGACATATACATTCACTCTCTAACTGAAATCCTATTGCTAAAAAACTTTTGTTCCAAATCATATACTCACTCTTCTTCCTAAAACGACCGACTATCTTCCTAATCCTACCGACTATCCCTTTTTGAAGGGATGTTCTCTTCTACATTCAATCTTCCAAGGTACAAGGTCCTATGCCATTGTATATCAAATTATCTGAGACATCTTGCAGAACATAATTCAAAGCTAAGTATCCCAATCAAGGGCCCAATGCCCTTATGGGTTTAAAATCATACCTGGATTTCTGTTTTCATACTTATGTTTCACCTCTACATTCTTGTAAATATACCAGGTTCCCAATACCATTATTCATCCAGAAGAATGATTCCTAACACAAATCGAAATCAAACCTGTTATTAACCCAAAACATACACTGTTCCCTCAATCTCATTTTACAGAAGAGCAGGGACAAAGTTGTTCTTACAATACAGAAAAGTAGGGGACCTTCCACCTGCTGAGATCCTCAAAGGTCCATGCAGAAATGATACCTGGAGAAGTTGTAGACAGGTATGAAGGACCTGAAAGAGCAAAAGTCATCTTCGATGACAAACCACCTGGTCAGGATGATGGGATGTGTCTGAATCAGCCTCTCTCTTCTTATTGTGGAGAAGATGGACCAAACCAGGCCTGTGTGTGTGCCTATGGTTGATATACCATTCTAAATTGTGAAAGTGTCAGAGGAAGAAGGGGCAGCCTCCATCTCATGGGGCCCTTGGAAGCAACTGTTAGGACCAAGTGGTTGCAAAGGCAGTGACCTCATTCAGTTCCAAAGAAAGTGTCATACCTCATTTCCTTGGTGATGGAACTCTCTGAACTTGGTATCCAAGAAGCCAGGCACCCAGATGCAGTTCCAGTCCCAGTCCCAGTGGGCTCACTTGTTTGGATTTACCAAGGACAGAGTCAGTCTTTCTTGGTACCTACTGATGTGAGGATGGCCAAATGCCAGGAGAGCTCTGAAGAGGGACCTTTCCTGAGAAAGCAGGTAGTGGCTCACCACTTTTTCCTGACAACTTCACATAGTTGGCCAAGGAAACCAGATCTGAGAGAATACAGGCCATTTCGGGGGAACATAGTATTGCCCACCAGTCAGAGAACCCTCCGGATAGTCACAGACCTACTTAGGGGAAGGAGGTGCCATTGTGAGTGTGGGTGTGTGGTTTTGTCTCTTGTTCTGAGAATAGGTAGGAAAGGCGGTTTGTTTGGTTTTCAGTGAACTATTTCTAGTAAGTCATTTGACAAGGTGAGTGTTTCTATGTCTGTGTATCCCACTATGTCCGTGGTTGTAGACATGAGAAAAGACAATGCAACAATGGATGTGTCCTGTGTAGTAAAAAGATTCCCAGCATTCATCCTGCCCAATTTATGAATGGACTGCAGCTTGCCTTATGGATTGGCAAAACCTACTACCTTCCTAAGTCCCTGTTTTCTTCCTGAATTCTGGCAACTCTCCAGAATAGTCTCATTGTTTTGTGTCCAAGATATGTACCAACTCCAAGGTCTTTGACATGTCCATGTACTGGATACCTGAAGGGAATGGCCAGTATCTCAGAAAACTCAGATATGAGTGTGACCAGAAAAATCTCAGTGGAGATACCATGCTTTGGGCCTTTTGCTTACCTATTGTTCTGTTGCCCTGAATGTCAGGAAGATGTTGGGCTCAGGCTACCCCTTTGTGAAGCCTGAAGAAAACAGTTTTCAAATGGAAATGAGTGGGCATCACCTGTGGCTCTTGCTAAATTGCTTCGGAAAGGGATGTGTCTGAATCAGGCTCTCTACCCTGTGTGAGGCTGTGGCTTAGATTCTCAGCACCTGATGGATCTAAAGAAAGATCCCATGTGTGAAACCAAAACCAAATTCGCAAAAAATTTCAGTCATTGTGAATGAATTCTATTGCCTTTCTCTGTAGGTTCCTGAAATCAATCAAGTGAGAATAGCGATCCTTTTGGTCAAATGAGTTCTTCAAATCTCTGCAGAGGTGCTTGTCTTTTCTCATGACTCCAGTTCACATAAAGAATCTAAACCCCACAGTCAGAAGGCCTCAAATTGGAAAAGCGGAGCAGTATTAATGACAGGCCTATTTGATCACTCCTGGTTCACAGGAAGGGTGTCCTTCCCACCCTGACTTGAGCCAAATGAGGGGCAAGGGAGCTTATTTTGGACACTCTTTTGGAATGTGCCCCTCATGGAAAGCTCCAACCAGTGGTTATGATGAGTGTCTATAAGGAAGAAGATGGGGCCATGTGATAGTGTTTTGTTTTTAATTGTGTTCATTTGATTGGCGGTGTGAAGAGATGACTGGGTCAACCTGGGCTTGAACTCTGGTTTGATTCCCCTTAGAGACTGCATTCTGGAATTGACCTCAGAGAAGTATTGCCATGAAAAGTGTTGGGATATTAGGAGGCCACGCATGAAAGTCACCCTTGGAAACTGAGATCTAGGCCCAGGGTGGTTTTCCAAAGAGTACTGGGAATCTCAGCCAGTATATCACATGATTTTATTCTGAAAGACTTGGCAGGGATAGTTTTGAGTCAAAACACACATGGACCTCACATTGGAGACCTCACTGTGCCTGGCTTCATGTGACCTTTTGGCCACTCTTTTGGAAGCCTTGCCTGTGAGAGTTCTCCAGAGCTTTCTTTGAAATGAACTTCCTCAACATTTAATGGTTCCTGAATGAATTGAAACCCACAGTGCCTCCAACTTCATCCTTGAAAAATGGCCAGATAAATACCATGAAATTTTTAAAATTCCCATGACCAGGTGGCACTGGAGAACCTTTGGATGTCCTGTTGCTGATCTTGAGTGTACCAGACCCTGCCTTAATTCACTGGGTTTCATGAAAATGGTGTAGAACAGAGATGCCATTGAGTTATAGCCTGCAGAGTTGTTGGCCTAGAGAAATGGTGTGCAGTTTTGTGATAATACATCTGTGTTGTGACCATGTGGTTCTGCCATTGGCTTCCAAATTCATTGTGACTGCCATGGTGCAGCCAGGAGACCTGTATATGTAAAAGCATGTTTTTATATTGAAAGATTTCAGGGCCATGTTCAGAATCAAGTTGCTATGGACATGGGGGCAAGCAAGTTAGAGCCTGCAGAGTATTGGGCCTAGAGAAGTGGTCTGCAGTTGTGTGATAATACATCTGTGTTATGGCCATGTGGATTTCTCATTGGCTTCCAAATTTTTTGTGACTAACATGGTGCAGCCAGGAGACCCGAATATGTAAAAGCATGTTTTTATATGGAGGGATTCAGGGCCATGTTCAGAATCATGTTGCTATGGACAAGGGGGCAAAGTATGTGGGAAAGAAGCCTGGTTGTTGCATTCTCCTGCAGACCCTGACCCACAACACGTGACAGAACTCCCTCCAGCACTGTGTCCCTGTTGAACTTCTTGTATTTTGTGAAGCAAATACCAAACTCCCAGTGCAACAGCAGGAAACACCACGAAAAGTGGAGGATGACCAAATGGCTCCACAGTCCACATGGGGAGACAATTAGACCCCAGTGGCCACTGTTTACCTACAAAGAGTGAATTCAGCACTGCTGCCTCATGTTCACTGGAAAATAAGAAACCATATCCTCCAGGTCACATAGATGCAGACCCAGATTTTATTGTCTCACTACAAAGGAAGCTAAAGCTCCTGAAAATAACGTATGTTTCAAGTGCCCAACCTCAGAGGCAGTTTCTCAAGATGTCTTTACGCCAGCAGACCTCCATGTTAGAGGAGTGTTTACCATGTCCCTTACTTTTGGAAACTCCTCTACCACCTCCAAGGTTCTGAACTCTGAGCATTTTCCACTCAAGATATGTATTCACAGATTTTCTAACTCTTCTATTCTAATTGTGACTTACTTCAGGCGAAGGTAATGTCAAGGATTTGTTCTGGATGAGAGTGGGAAGATTTTTGTGTAGCATATATTTGCATACACATTTGATTCATTATTCTATTTTCCATTTGAAATACTGATCCCTGACACTAACTCATAACCTACTGGACTCTGACTACTACTCCTAATATGATGGAGAAAAATAACCCAAACAGAATAGAAATCCAAGCAGTTCAGAGGAGGCATGGTGTATAGTTGGACTTGCCTTTTGCATAAAAAAAGGGTATGTGTTATAAATCTAGTCAATTTTCTGTTGAAATAGTTATCCATGTGTTTTTAAAGTTAACAAATATGTGAATTCCTGTCTCCCTCTCTCTGTAGCCTACTCAGCACATGTATTTTTATATGCACATATAGAATCCTACCTGGTATCACACGTACATTCTTGTGAGGTGGCTGACTTGGCAGATACAAAATGTGAGAAGAGATTACTCCTCCTAAATGCTGTTGGAACTGAAAATTCAATGTATGGGTAAACTTCCTAGTTAAACAACATTATACATAAATCTATCTTCAGTAACATGAATATTTTTGAATCTGTGGATGATGTATATTTCATGGTGAATTTCAATTGGCATATATATTGCTATTTTTATAGTCTCAGTTTGTGTGAGTGTGTGTGTGTGTGTGTATATATATATATATATATATATATATATATATATATATATATATATATATATATATACTCTCCAGATTTTCCAAATATGAAATGTATGAGTCTTATTATACACTCCCTGAATTCATTCATGTTCATGTATGTGGATTTATAATCAACTTTTCACAAGATTATTCTCAGAAATACTCATCTACCTGAAATACATATTTGTTTCCTAGTACTGAAAACTAACTTCAGTGAATGGTGCATACAAATTCTAATATTTCTACATTAACGGACGCAGTTTAACATCAATTCAAGTAGATTCCTATGGGACATGATGTGTATTTTAACGTTCATTTTTATTCAACACTGGTACATTACTATTTCTTCAATTTCTGCACATCATCGTATATATTTATCATCCACAAGTTAGCAAATATATAGGCGTTTGTTTCACTTTAAATCACTTTCTGCTTCAGAACACATGCATACCTCCAGGTTTCTGGACTGGTCTTTTCATGAGACTTCTTTCCAAACACATTATTTTCAATTTCCATAATCACTTTTGAAGCAAAACTCAAACACTCTTCATGAAAATCCATAACCCTAATATTTCATTCAGATGTATAATGGGTAGGATTAAATGTAGTATATCAATATAAGGTTTTCTGTATATTTTCAGATATCAATTCAATCCATTATTTAAAGTTGGAACCAGTAATATTATTAATTCACAGTATTGTCTATTCATGCATTATCTCTATATTCATAGACAAATGGTACACCTATTTCTACCCAAAATACTAATTCATATATCTTCAAAATATTGCTCCCATAAATACCTGATCTACATATATTATTTATTATAGTAATATTCTGGACACACATAGGAATGTTCACACTTATGATTCTACCAATGTAAAGTCGGGCGAGCGTCGGAAAAGAGACCACGAAGAGACTGTCTCATGCAACAGCAAAGGGTTTATTGGGGGTCCAGCATGCTGGGGCTCAGAGCTCACTTGAATAGAGAAGAGAGCCCTAAGAACAGCTTAAGCAGAGCTTATGCAATTTACGTGGTGAGAGCAGGGAGGGAAATTTATTGATGTGTAGGGTCGAGTGAGTGGTTTGCATGCCAATGGGAGAGGGAGTACATTCAACAGTTTGGCAATTGGGGACAGCACATTCTGGGAACAAGATTAGCAAACAGTTTTCAAGATTTCATCAGTATTTTGTTAAGCATACAGAAAAACAAGAAGTTAAAAGTACATATTTTATTAACCTTTCATTCCCCACTTCTTATTCTGGTTAATTTTAATCATAAAAATGAGCATTGCGGGGTCTCACATTTTATGTCTTCTAGTGAGGTATATTGTTGTCTGATTACCATAAGTTTAACTTATCCAATTTAAGCTTGTAGAAAGGAAACTAGATGGTTGAGCAAACAGGGTCCTACAATTAGCAATGAAATGAGGATTATTAATGGACTGGCCAGGGCTGATAAAAGCGTAGTTAACCAGGGGGACTGTGTGAACAAAGACTCAAACCACCCTTTTTGTGCATCTCTCTCTTGTTGATGCTCTTCTAGGCGTCTTCTTAATTTACTCATAGATTTTTTTACAACTCCAGTATGGTCGGCATAAAATCAACTTTTTCCCTCAATGCAGCACAAAAGCCCCCTTCTCTCACGAAGAGGAGGTCCAACCCTCGCATGTTCTGTAAAACAATTTCAGAGAGAGAGGTTAAAGATTCCTATAAAACTGTGATGGAGGTTTTTAATATCTTTAAATTTTGGTCTATTGCTGCTTCTCATCGGGTCATTTGTTGTGTCACATGGACTAGGACAGTGATTCCTGTGCCCACACCTGCAGCAGCTCCTTTTCCTAATAGGATGGCTAAAGTGAGGGATACAGGTTCCCAGAGGAACCGGGTTGTATGCCCCCGTATTTGATATTTAAATTAACCTGCCTCATGATAGAGCACTCTGGGAAACATCTGAACATTACATAATTAATCACATCTGTTGACCATTTTATGAAAACATAAACAATGTTTAAGTATATAGAATTATACTGTTGTAAGGACGGACAATTCAAGGCACCTAAGATAGCACCGAAGACAGCGAAACATACCTATTTGGTTGCAACGGATTTAGAGGGCATTGCTTCTGTTGTAATCAATTAGTCACCTGATCTCCAAATTTAGGTAGTTTCCGAATTTTGTACCCAACATGTAAGGGAAGGGGCTCAGAAGTTCACAGTCTGCATAAGTTCACAAAAAGAAGTTTTCGTTTCTATTGTTTTTTTCATCTGTTCTGGGCAAGTTAACATTTTAAGGACACCTGGAGTGGGAGAGCTTTTTTCTTCTCTTTTTTTTTTCTCACTGCCAGCTGTAACAATGGAGCTCATTTGGTAACTTATTTATCTTAGAAATGTAACCATGTCTGTGAAGCCCCAGCTCAAGGCCAGAGGCCTTGTTCACATGTTTTGTGAAAAACTAGTAAGGGGGAGTCTAGCTTAGGAGTGCTGATTTTTCCAGCCAGTGGCCAAATAGAACAGGGAAACACGAAAAGGGGAAGTTTATCTACATTGAACTCTTTTATAGGGACTCTTTGGCTGAAAGTCCTAAAGTCAGCCATGGTGAAGACTGCTGGAGAAGGTCATTTAAGACTTTTCTGTGGGCCTGGTATAGACGGGGAAGACAGGGAAGGCGGGTCTGAGAGCAGCACCTTGGGTCTGAGCATGAGGAAGGAGACATGTAAAAGAATAATGGGAAAGGGGTTTGGAATTTTCCAGGCAACAAAACTTGAGCAGTAGAACAGATAGAGCAGAGGGGAAGATGGGAGTTTGTATCCCAAAAAGCCTGTGAGGGACTTTAAATTCTTAGTAACCTGTTTTCAGTGATGACAGAGCAACTTTAAAGGCCATTTTCATTACATCTTGGATAGGGGTCTGAGGGCTCTCCTTAGCTGGTTTGAGCTTTGGGTTAGCTGGTAAGAGGACCTGGTGGGACCTGGTGCGGGCACTGACAGGAGAAGAGAGTAGTGAGTGGGTGGATGGGTACCTCAGTACCTGCTACCTCAGCAAGGGGGCAATAATCTGAGAACCGGCGGTTTGGGTTTTTGATCTAGTAATTGGAGGGAAGAAATCCGGTTGCTGAGGTGGGAGTGGCAGCAGAGAGTCTGGAGCAGAAAGCTGAGGGTGAGGATCTATTGGATAAGCATAGTTCAGGATGTGAGCGAAGGAGGGAAAATGCCTCCACTTAGGGGAATTTCCTTCCACCCTTTGTGCACTTGCCGAAGTTAAAAAGGTCACGGAGAATTTTAGGATCTAGAGACCCCTCTGGGGGCCATCGGTATTGGTTGTGTAATTGGTAATATGGCCAATGCTGTGTATTGAATTTGATGAGGAGTTTGGGTTCCACCAGGCACCCCTGTATGCTCACATTCCCATGACTTACAGAAGAAGTCGGCATTTCCCCCACACAGCCATGTCTGTTTGTGGCTTTGATAGTCCGCTGGGCAAACATAGTAATCTAGGCTAGCCAACCTGCATCTGGCTCTCGTGTCCCTACATCCATAATGTTTGTTTCTATTACCTATGATACGGAAAGGATTTATTGGAATTTTAGTTGGATCCCCTTCATCAGGGATATCCCAATAGGAAAGACCTATAGCCAGCTGACAAATGTCTGGGTGGAGAGATGGCCACCATGTCCCTAAAGGGGCTGTATGCAAGATAGACCATACTTCTTGTACAGTAGGATTTGTGATCAGCCATTACTGCTGAACAGGCTGATGAGGGTTAGGACTACTCTTGGCCAAGGGGAGAGTCTGTAGCCTTATCCACATGGCGAATACGCACTTTGAAAGTGTTACCAGTCTTTTCCAGTTTCCAGTCAGATTTTGGACAGGGCGCAGGCCAGAGATGAGAGACATGGATCCATGAAGTGATTCCGTCTACATTTACCACTGTAGGTGTTATATGTAGCACCTTATATGGTCCTTTCCAGTGGGGTTCCAGGGATGACACCTGATGTCGTCTAATGTAGACGAAGTCTCCTACTTGGTATCGATATGGAGTCCCCTCGTCCCCAGGTTGGTCGGCAGTGGCCAGATGTTTCCACAGATATTGCTGATTTCTTTCAAGAGCTTTAAGTCTGTCAAGCAAGGGGGTGTGGAAGGGATCGTTAGGTCTTAGAGTTTGGGTTAGGTCCCTTACTGGAGGAGGGACCATAGAGAATTTCATAGGGGGTGAGGTTACACAAGGAAACAGAGGAGTATGAGTATTTCTTGCATGAAACAGTGCATAAAGCAGGAGAATAGATCGATCTTTTATGCCGATCTCTAAGCTTGATTTTGTTAATTCTCTTTAATGGTTCTATTATTTTTTTTTTTTTACCTGTACTGAGCTCTGGGGTCTATAAGCACAATGTAATTTCCAATTAATCCCCAGGGTCCTGACTAATCCCTGACTTATCAGGGCAATTAACGCCAGTCCATTATCAGACCCTATTGCCTTAGCCAGTCCGTATCTTAGAAAAATATCTTTCAGGATCTTCTTGACCACAATTTGTGCCATTTATTTTGTTGTTGTTGTTTTTTTTTTTGTGTGTGTGTGTGGGGGGGGAAGGCTTCAATTAATTCATCCTGAAAATGTATCTACAAAGACTAGGAGATATTTAAGTCCATAACTTCCTGGCTTAATTTCAGTAATGTCCACTTCCAAGAATTGTCCTGGTCTGGTTTCTTGTAGGTGCTTTCCTGCAGGAAAGTTGGAAGGGTAAGCATTAACCAATTGACAGACCCGGCAGGCTTTTGTTACCCGTTCAGTTATTTCTTTCGCTCTGAGTCGGTTAGTGGAAAACTCTGTTCTTGATCCTTCAGGAATGCCTGCAGTTTCTTTGAACCAAGGTGAGTGAGTTGATGTACATTTTTAACTTAGTTTAGGGCTTTCTGAAAATGCAAGCTGGGCTCAGTGAAGTTGAGGGTTTCAGTGTCAGTGTCCTTAGATGTTATCAAAAGCTTGCTGGTGCTCAGGGGTCCATTAGAATTGGGCATCTCTCTTTAACAGCGGGTATAAAGGAGCAGATAAGGACGCAAACCCAGGTATCCATAAGCTACATAAGCCAGCAGTCCCAAGAAACTCTCTGAGTTGTCTGCTGTTAGATGGGGGTGGTATCTGCTCAATGGATTGTTTTCTGGTCTCAGTGAGCCATCGCTTACTGCCCCTAAGGGAATAGTCCAGGAAGATTACTTCTTGCTGGCAAATTTGGGCTTTTTTGGCAGAAGCACTATACCAGAGTTGAGCAAGCTCGTATAATAATAATTGGGTTCCAGACTCACAGTTTTTCTTGGTGTTGGCTGCCAGTTGCAGGTCATCGACATATTGAAGCAGGGTGACGTCAGGGTGCATAGTTCTGAAGTTGTTGGGGTCTCTGTGGAGGGCTTCATCAAAGAGAGTGGGGGAGTTTTTGAACCCCTGTGGGAGTCTAGTCCATGTTAGTTGACCAGACGTCCCGGTTTCTGGGTCTACCCACTCGAAATCAAATAGCAACTGACTATCTTTATGCAGAGGCAAGCAAAAGAAAGCATCTTTTAAGTCCAGAACAGTATACCATTTTCGCTCATGGTTCAGAGTGCTAAGCAGATTGTACAGATTATGTACTGTGGGGTGAATGTCCTGCACTCTGTTGTAGATCTCTCTTTGGTCTTGAACGGTGCGATAGTCCCCGGTTCCTGGATTTTTATACTGGTAACAGGGCAGTGTTCCAGTTCAAATGACAGGGCCTTAGGACCCTTAAGGCCAGATATTTCTGAATATGGGGCCTTATCCCATCTTTAGCTTTTTTGCTCAGAGGATATTTTTTGACATTGATGGGGGGGCTGAAGTTTTTAACTCCACTGTTATTGGAGGATGTTTCACGGCTACGTGTAACCCAGCAGTTTTTTCCTAGGCATCTGCGTAATCTGTTATCCATTTCCGGGGTAGCTTGCCTGTTTGATCAGTCTTGGGGGGTTTGACAAGTTGATGTTCATCTTCTACTGACATAGTAAAAGCCGTGACTATAGGAGTTTTTACTGAAAAATTTAGAAATTTCACTTGGGGGCCTTCAGGGTTAAAAGTTATTCTGGCCTGGAGCTTTTTGAGCAGATGTGTGCCCATCAATGGGGTCGGGCATTCTGGGATTACTAGGAACGAGTGATGGATTTTTTCTTTCCCCAGGTCCATGGTCCTCTTAGTTGTCTAAGCCCCATATTTACTCCCATTAGCCCCTTGAACTAGAGTCCTTTTTGTTTGATAGATGGCCCAATGGGGCCTTAAGGGCTGAGTATACTTACCCTGTATCCACTTCAAATTTTAACCCCCCCAGCGAGTACTTTGTGTTCTTTTGGCCGGGCCAGCTACCTCCAAGGAAGGAGGGGCTGTGTGTGCCGTGGGGTAGTCACCTGGAGGGCGCTGGCCTGGCCTATATTCCTCCAATGGTGGAGAGTCTGAGTCAGCAGCAGGGGAATCACTTAGAGGGTGTTTGGGGTTGGAGGACAAGGGCAGGGCCTAAGGAGGGGGAAGAGAGTCCAGTAGAGTCTTGAGACTCAGGGACAACAGAGGGTGGAGGAGGGGGAGCAGAGGGTTTGAGAGATAGAAAAGTGGGAGAACCAGTAGGAGCGGGGACAGGGACAAGGAAAGGCTTCAACCATGGAAGAGGAGATTTGCAGAGGTCCTGCAAACTAAAGATATATTGCTGTTGATCTGGATGGCTATGTGGCCCCGGCTGAAAGACAATATCTCTGAGTTTTTGAATTAGTGTGAAGTAGAAAGATCCTTCTGGGGGCCATCCGACTCCAAAGGTGGGTCATTCTGAGACACATAGAGTCTTCCAGATCTGACGTTTTACTGAAAAAAAGAAGATTCTGAGCCTTTAAGCAGACTTTGGTCCAGTGATCAAGGTTCAGGGACAGAGGCATTGAAGTGTTCTGTCCCATATGAAAGATACACAAATAGTGAAAGCAATGACACACGACACAGACAAGACAAGACAATAAAGACAGGCAATGGACGTCCAATACTGAGAACAGGACTGAGTAGCCAGGAAAACCTGATGGGCTGACAATACCGAATCCAAAACAAAATATCACTGAGTTTAGGAGACTATTGTTACTCGGTTTCCCGAGTTCTCTGGGGCGTCCCCCAGAGATGGGGCCTGTGGCTCTGTGACACTTCTGTCAGCCACCGTCAGAGAAAGCTCATGCTCATCACCAATAGCCATTTTGCCCATCCCTAACCTGAAACCTGAAACAAGAAAGTGGCGCCTTACTTAACCTGAGATGAGCCTATTGGGGGTCTTTTGTCCAACGCTGCTGGAACTCGCTGGGGCCCTCAGATGTAATGGTCAGGTGACCATTGGAGGAAGAGACCACCAAGACACTGTCTCATGCAACAGCAAAGCACCCAAAATTCTGGGGCTCAGACCTCACTTGAATAGAGCAGAGAGCACTGAGAACAGCTTAAGCAGAGCTTATATACTTTTCTTGAAGAGGGCAGGGAGGGAAGTTTATTGATGGGCCAGGGCAAGTGGGCGGTTTGCATGTAAACGGGTGAGGGTGTACATTCTGCAGTTTGGCAGTTGGGGACAGCACATTCTGGGAACAAGATTAGCAAAAAGTTTTCAAGATTTCAAGAGTGTTTTCTTAAGCATACAGAAAAACAGGAAGAGACAAGTACCTATTTTATTTATTTTCAACAAAGCCTAAATGGAAAGTGAGCATGAATTACTAAAAACATTCATGTCCAGGTTGCCTAATGCTCTCAAATGTCAATTCTATTGGTGACTACATATTTCTTTCTTCCTAAGGTTATATATTCAACCTCAACCCTGTTGAAAATGCCTAATCCTATGACTCACTTAATAATTTGCCTGATTTCCTAAGGTCTCTATTGATACCTCCTTTCCTACATATTTTCCCAAATTCATTATTGTGACTGACACTTAACATGGGCTGACATTAATATTCACTCTCTAACCGAAACCCTATTGGTAAAGAACTTTTTTCCAAATCTTATTCTCACCCTTCTTTCTAAACCTACTGACTATCTTCCTAATTCCACCGACTATCCCTTTTTGACTGGAGGTTCTCTTCGACATTCAATCATCCAAGGTACAACGTCCTATGCCATTGTGTATGGATTTATCTGAGACATTTGTGCAGAAAGTATAACATTGCTAAGTATCCCAATGAAGGTCTCAATGCCCTTCTGGGATGCAAATCTTACCTAGATTTCTGTTTCCATAATTTTAACTCACGTCTATATTCTTATAAATATCACAGATTCCCAATACCATTATTCATCCTGCAGAATGATTCCTAACCCAAATCTAAACTGTTATTAACCGTAACCACACAGTGATCTCTCAATCTAACTTTAGAGAAGAGCAGGGACAGAGTTGGCCTTAAAATATAGGGATGTAGGGGATCTTCCACTTGCTGAGAACCTCAAAGGTCCATGCAGAAATGATCCCTGAAGAAGATGTAGGCAGCTATGAAGGACCTGAGAGAGCAAAAGTCATCTTCCATTGCCAAAAAACCTGGTCAGGATGAAGGGATGTGGCTGAATCAGCCTCTCTCTTAATGTACAGGAGACGGACCAAACCAGGCCTTTGTGGAGCGCTGTTTCTTGGTGCCTTTGATTTATATATCATTCTAACTTGTGAAAATGTCACAGGAAGTAGGGGCAGCCTCCATCTCATGGAACCATTGGAAGCAACTGTTAGGACAATGTGTTTGCCAAGGCAGTGACCTCATTAAATTCCTGAAGGAAGTAACCTACCTCACTTCCTTGGTGATGGAACACTTTAAACTTGGGATCCAGGAAGCCAGGCACTGAGAGCCAATCCAAGTCCCAGTCCCAATGGGCTCACTTGTTTGGTGTTACTAAGGACAGAATCAGTCTTTCTTGGTACCTACTGATGTGAGGATGGCCACATGCCAGGGACCTTTCCTGAGAAAGTAGGTATTGGCTCTCCACATGCTCCTGACAACGTCACAGAGTTGGCCAAGGAGACCAGATCTGAGAATGGATAGGCCATATCAGGGGAACATAGTATGACCCACCAGTCAAAGGACACTCTGGATAGTTACAAACCTACTTGGGGGAAGGAGGTGCCTTTGTGGGTGTGGGTGTGAGTGTGTGGTTTTGTCTCATGTTCTGAGAATAGGTAGGAAAGGTGGTTTGTTTGGATTGGAATGGACTTTTTCTAGTAAATTGTTTGACAAGGCGAGTGTTTCTATGTCTGTTTCTCCCACTGTGTCCGTGGTTGTAGATATTAGAAAAGAAAATGCATCAATGGATGTTTCCTGTCTTGTAGAAAGCTTCCCAGCATTCATCCTGCCCAATTAACGCATGGACTGTGACTTGCCTTATGGATGGGCAACACCTACTATCTTACTACGTTTCTGTTTTCTTCCTGAATTCTGGCCACTCTCAAGAATTGGCTCATGGTTTTGTGTCCAAGATATGTACCACCTCCAAGCACTGTGACATGGCCATGTACATGATAACTGAAGGGAATGGGAGGATCTCAGAAAACTCAGATATCAATGTGACCAGTAAAGTCTCAGTGGAGAATCCTTGCTTTGGGCCATTTGCTTACCTATTGCTTCATTGCCCTGAATGTCAGGAAGGTCTTTGCCTCAGGCCACCCCTTTGTGAAGCCTTAAGAAAACAGTTTTTAAATGGAAATGAATGGGCATCACCTGTGGCTCTTTGCTTAATTGCTTCCAAAAGGGATGTGTCTGAATCAGCCTCGTGAACCTGTGTGAGGCTGCTGCTTAGATTCTTAACACCTGATGGATCTAAGGTAAGATTCCATGTGTGCTACAAATACAAAATGGTCAAAATAGCAGTCATTGTGTATGAAGTCTCTCGCCATCTTCTGTAAGGTTCCTGACCTCCATCCTGGCCTGCAAAGGCTAGACCATAGATGCTTGGGTTTTTTCATGACTCCCATTCATATAAAGAATTTATACCTGGCAGTCAGTAGGCCTCAAATTGGAGAAGTGGAGCAGTAATAAGGTCAGGCCTATTTGATCACTCCTGGTTCACAGGAAAGGTGTTTAGGCCACACTGACCTTAGGCAACATAGGGGCGAGGGAGCATATTTTGGACAGGGTCTTGGACTTCACCCCTTTTGGAAACGTCCAGCCAGAGGATTTGATGAGTGTCTACATGGAAGAAGACGAGGGCTATGTGAAAGTGTTTTGGTTTTAATTGTGGTCATTTGTGTGGCAGTTGGAAGACATCACTGTGTCCACCATGGCTTGAACTTTGGTGTGATTCCCCTTAGAGACTGCGTTCTGGATCTGACCTCAGAGAAGAATTGCCATGAATTGTGTTGGGATTTCAGGAGGCCACGCATGAGAGTCCCCATTGGAAACTGAGATATAGGCCCAGGTGGCTCTCCACAGAACACTGGGAATCTCAGCTACGATATCACATGATTTTATTCTGAAAGACTTGGCAACCATAGTTGAGATTCAAAACACACATGGACCTAGCATTGTAGACCTCAATGGGCCTGGCTTCATGTGACCTTTTGGCCACTCCATGGGAAGCCTTGCCTGTGAGAGTCCTCCAGAGCTTTCATTGAAATGAAATTCCTCACCATTTAATGGTTCCTGAAAGAATTGAAACTCACAGTGCATCCAACTTCATCTTTGAAAAATGGCTAGATAAATACCATGAAATTTTTGAAATTCTTATGACCAAGTGGCACTGAAGAACATTTGGATGTCCAGTTGCTGATCATGAGTGTACCAGAGAGTGCCTTGATTGACTGGGTTTCATGAAAATGGTGTAGAAGAAAGAATCCTGTATGTTGGCGCCTGCTGAGTAGTGACCCAGAGCTGTGGTGTGCAGTTGTGTCACAAAATATCTCTGGTGGGGCCATTTGGATCTGCCATTGACTTCCAAATGTCTTGTGGCAGACATGGTGCAGCCAGTAATCCCTATATGTCTGATCTCTTCATATAATGGCATCTTGTTATATTTAGAGGTTTCAGGGCCATGTTCAGAATCAGGTTGCAATGGTTGAGGGGGCAAGCTATGTGGGATATAAGCCTCATTGGTGGATTCTCCTGGAGACCCTGACCCACCACACGTGTGAGAAATCCCTCCAGCACTGAGTCCCTGTTGATCTCCTTGTATTTCATGAAGCAAATACTAAACCCCCAGTGCAGCAGCAAGAAACACCATGAAATGTGGAAGATGCGCAAATGGCTTCACATACCACATGGGGAGACACTTAGCCTTCAGTGACAACAGTTTCCCTACAAAGAGAGAATTCTGCACTCCTGCCTCATGTTCATTGGAAAATAAGAAACCATGTCCTCCAGGTCACATAGATGCAGACCCAGCTCTGATGGTCTCACTACAAAGAAGCTAAAGCTCCTGACAACAACATATATTTCAAGTGCCCAAGGTCAGGGAGAGTTTCTCAATAAGTTTTAGGCCGGCAGAGCTCCATGTTTGTGGAGTGTTTACCTGTTTCACCAGGACAGGAGAAAAGACCACTGACTCCAATTAAAATCAAATTAAAGCAAGCTTATTATTTTTCCACTGGCTGAGCTGCCTATCCCTCTCAAAATGGCAGAAACAAGACAGCAACCCCACCTTTCCTACAGCCCAGCTTTATAGTCCAGTAAGTTACACAAAAGGGGGGTTACAGATAACAGAACTCGGAGAAGCATCACGCTATTGCTAGTTTACAATTTTTTTTTTTTTTTTTGCTGGCCCCATCATCAGAATTTATGAGGACCATTAGAGACTCACGAGAGTCGTTGTCTGGCCAGAGAAGGCCAATATTTATGAGGTGTCACTAAATTTTCAGAGAGGGCTGCTATCTGGTCAGAGAGCCAGGCATGGGTGAGTTCAAGGCACGGACAGGCATTCCAAGCAGATTCAGAATTTGCAGTAATTTATAGGAAAGCAAAATTATCTTTTCATGACTTTGTGGCAAGATGGCTCCCAATTTTAATAAATGATCAGGTTGGGTTTATCATTCCCCCCCCCATTTTTTTTTGCTTTTTAATATTTTTTAAATTAATTTTTATTGTAGGTTGTTCAAAACATTACATAGTTCTTGATATATCATATTTCACACTTTGATTCAAGTGGGATATGAGCTCCCATTTTTACCCCATATACAGATTGCAAAATCACATCAGTTGCAGAACCATTGATTTACATATTGCCATTATGGTGTCTGTTGTATTCTGCTGCCTTTCCTATCCTCTACTATCCCCCCTCCCCCCTCCCCTCCCGTCTTCTCTCTCTACCCCCTCTACTGTAGTTCATTTCTCCCCCTTAAATTTTTCTCCTTTCC
This sequence comes from Callospermophilus lateralis, assembly GCF_048772815.1. Classification (NCBI taxonomy): domain Eukaryota; kingdom Metazoa; phylum Chordata; class Mammalia; order Rodentia; family Sciuridae; genus Callospermophilus; species Callospermophilus lateralis. The sequence goes on along the minus strand of NW_027517506.1, from coordinate 9,135 downwards.
CCTCACTTCCTCTTTTATGTAATTTTGTATACCCCTGAGGGTCTCCTTCCATTTACATGCAATTTCCCTTCTCTCTCCCTTTCCCTTTCACCTCTCATCCCTGTTTAATGTTAATCTTCTTCTCATGCTCTTCGTCCCTACTCTGTTCTTAGTTACTCTCCTTATATCAAAGAAGACATTTGGCATTTGTTTTTAAGGCATTGGCTAGCTTCACTTAGCATAATCTGCTCTAATGCCATCCATTTCCCTCCAAATTCTATGATTTTGTCATTTCTTAATGCAGAGTAATACTCCATTGTGTATAAATGCCACATTTTTTTTATCCATTCGTCTATTGAAGGGCATCTAGGTTGGTTCCACAGTCTTGCTATTGTGAATTGTGCTGCTATGAACATGGATGTAGCAGTGTCCCTATTGTGTGCTCTTTTTAGGTCTTTAGGGAATAGACCGAGTAGGGGAATAGCTGGATCAAATGGTGGTTCCATTCCGAGCTTTCCAAGAAATCTCCATACTGCTTTCCAAATTGGCCGCACCAATTTTCAGTCCCACCAGCAATGTACAAGAGTACCCTTTTCCCCACATCCTCGCCAGCACTTGTTGCTGTTTGACTTCCTAATGGCTGCCAATCTTACTGGAGTGAGATTTGCAACAAAATGAAACTGAATCCCTTACTCTCGCCATGCACAAAAGTTAACTCAAAGTGGATCAAGGAACTTGATATCAAATCAGAGACATGGCATTTGATAGAAGAAAAAGTTGGCTATGATCTACATACTGTGGGGTCGGGCTCCAAATTCCTCAATAGGACACCCATAGCACAACAGTTAATAACTAGAATCAACAAAAGGGACTTACTCAAACTAAAAAGTTTTTTCTCAGCAAAAGAAACAATAAGAGAGGTAAATAGGGAGCCTACGTCCTGGGAACAAATCTTTACTCCTCACACTTCAGACAGAGCGCTAATATTCAGAATATACAAAGAACTAAAAAAATTAGACAATGAGATAACGAATAACCCAATCAACAAATGGGCCAAGGACCTGAACAGAAATTTCTCAGAGGAGGACATACAATCAATCAACAAGTATATGAAAAAATGCTCACCATCTCTAGCAGTCAGAGAAATGCAAATCATTCCCCCTTTTTTAATGTGTCCCTTCCAAATTTTTGATAGGGTAGGGAAAGAGCAATGAGGGAATTTTAATCCCTCAGGTAACAGTCTCCAAATTTTTAGAACTCACCCAAAATTGGATTCCTGGTTTTACCTGACTTAATTAATTACTTATATTGATATTCTATTTATTTTTGGCTCCATAGTTGTAAGACGAGAGGCGTCACTCATTTTGGCTTCTTCTGAGCTGAGAGAGAGTGACGTGAGTGGGCACAGTATAAGGGACATGAGTTGCTTTTTAGAAGTCAGTTGAGGAACATGAGTTGCCTTTTAGAAATCAGTTCGTTTTGAAGTCTGGTTGGGGAAGAACAGGTTGTAAATTCATCTGGGGATGGGTTCTTCTGTGTGAGAAACAAGAACCATGAGTACTGAAAAAATGTTGCATCAGCTGGAACATGTCACTGTATAGAAGTTCCCTCAGCAGGCTTTAATATTCCCAGTTATCAGGACTGTCAACTTAATATTTAACATTTAGTGTTACAGTTATCCCTCTCCATAAGATACAGTTTAATGATTTAATATCATCTGATCTTGCAAAATCATTTTACTAGTATGACCTCTGTGTGTAATAGAGAAACCTTTAATTCTGTTACTCAGGGCTGGATAATAGTACTAGCAAACACCAACCCTACCTGTAGGTTAGGAATATCTGTAGGCCTTAAACTAAAAATTTCTGCCTCTGGCAGCTCCTCTTGATAGTCTCTTTTTATAGTTATCAGGCATTCCTTTCTGGGAATCCTTCTTTGTAGCCTCCAGTCTTACTTATTTTGGGAGGCTAACATAATGTGTATAAAAAATTATTATTATTATTATTAATGTAATTATTTAAAATGCCCAGGAATGGCTGTATTTTGGTTTTAACTGTCTTTCCTAAGTGTTTATCATGAAACAGTCAAACTGACTTTTGTTTCTATCTATTGTTAACAGTCAGCTGAGCTTTTATGGGAGTCATTCCTGGGGAAACTTGAGAGCAGCTTCTCAGTTCTGCTAGTGCCATTTACGCTAGGTGGGTCCAGGTCTTGCTTGACCATGTGGCTACCCTTGGAAGCATCAGGGATGTCTCCCTTCTCTGATGACTCTCCTCTTCTTAGCAAATGCACTGATTGGCTTTCTGTTCTCCAGGGGTCTCATTAATCTCCCTAATTGGGAAGATATGAGGCCCAGAGTTGCAAAGGTCTTTGAGAAGTCCCTTGTTCCCTGGATTCAGACTGACTCAGAGGGCAAGAGCCAAATATTGGTTTTCTTGTCCCTTTTCATGTAACTTTAATATAAATCCTAATCTTAATCATCCAGCAAATAAATTTTAACAGCCTTATATTAAGAGTACTGGGCTTTAATGTCTATAACTTTATAATTATTTATCTTTTTTATTAACTGGGATCTGTATTATTCTGTCTGTCTTTTAGGTGATGACTTATTATCTTAAATTAAACCATGTTGTGTTCTTAAAGCAACACTTCTGTAAAACACTAACAAGGAATCTTTAGATCACTTATAAGGAAATTACAAAATAAAATTTTTTAACAAGAGTAAAAATACTTAGTTCGTGTAATAGCTACCCTGAAGTTTTAAGCTGAGTTATACATTATATCCCCTGTTTGAGATCCAAGAAATCTTGACGGAAAAAAAAACAACTTTTGAACATAACTTTAAATGAAATAATATCTGACCTACTGCTTTCGTAGTCATTCTCACATATAGTAAGATGGGACACAGAGCCTTATCTCAGGTAAGGCAGGGCTCTTTATAAAACTTAAGTGTTTTACTTCTAAAGATGATCTTTGTTTTTTTAAATATCATTTTACAAAGATTACATATATTATTTGAGGTCACATGAACATTAGTTAACACTATATGATATCACATTTAAAACATGAATTTAAGAAAGGCTGAAAGTTTTTAACCTTTATATAGATTAGACTCTCATTAACATAAAAATACATTTAAATTGTTCCCCAATGTAAAAAGTAACATACAAATTTACATATCTTATTGATAAGAAGTAAATGAATGCCCAATATATTTTTTTACCATACAACTTCAGAACACCAGCTTGAAATAATGCTCTTTTAAAGTTTCTACCTTACAGATTCGTATACCTGAAAGATATGAGCACATTAATAGCATCACAATTACATTGAAGTTTCTACATTAACCAAGTTTAGCTTTTAAATAAATGGCAGTACAGTGCTCTAAAATAACAGTTCTTATTTAATCAGTTGTTTAATTTTTATGGTTGCTTGCTCTAGAAAAAATAAAACTTAATAAACACAATGTTATGGGTAAACTTATGTTTTAAGAAATTTTTGTCTCTTTAACACAAGACTGATTATTACAATCTTATACAGACATTAGTACAAACTTATACAGACCTTAGTAAATCAATCAGATATCTAACAAAAGTACTCATGAATGAGTAATCCCATATCAAATTTACTTTACTTATTTATCAATATATTAGACAAATATATTGAACAGTGTAAAACATTTTTTTGTTGAAGGAAAAGTCTTAGAACCAAGGCATATTAGAACATTTGTAGACATTAATATTTTATTAGATTTTTGAACACCTAGAAAAACTTGTAAGCTTAAATTTAAAGACATTTATTTTTATCTCTTTATCCAATTTAAATTCAACTATTTAAATCACTTGAATTAAAGATCTTTGGATCCACTTTTTAAAATTTGTTTATATGAGCGTTTTTGTTTTAATGAGTGCTCTTTATAAATGTTAATTTGTGTATCATATATATGATATACGGACAAATGAATATATAGACATACAACACATACCAAAATTGTGCACACATAATAATAGTAAAGGCCTTGTAGCTTTTCCAGGTGAAATATCCATTGCAATGTTTCAAAAACTACACAGTTAGTCAAAGATAGAACTGGTCAGAAAAACATCATCCTAGGTCTTTAGGATCAAAATCATGAGCTCAAAAAAAAATAAAGAATCTAAGGAAAAAATAAGAGTCCTAGAAAAATTGACTGGCCATTAATTAGTAAATACCATACAATTTAATTTTTTTAGGCCTCAGATCACTCTCCTACTGAGCTTGCAGGCCTCTTTCATTTGCCATTCAACATAAGTCCTGGCTGAGGTCTGGAAGGAGCAGGAAAAAGCTGCTATTCTGAGCAGACACCTCAGGCCTAAGGCATTTCAACCATAATTTTCAGGTTCAGATGTTGAAAATTATAATACAATTTTAAGACAAAATTCACAAAATTTTATGATACAAGTTTAAGACACAGTTTACAAAATTTTACATCTTTATATCTTGTTTTGTCAACAGATACCATACTATGATTTACTATCCTTGTCCAAATTAATGCACTGGTAGACACAGTGACATTTTCCCAGGCTACCCAATTAAAAATTGGTGAAAAAAAAGCCTGAATGATTGGGAAGTTACTTGCCAACTTGGAAGTAGAGTTCTCTAGTTTTCCATCCTAAGTATTTAAGTTCTCTGGCATGAATTATCTGAAATCATAAACTAAACAATTTCCTAAACCCGACTTTTAACTGCAAGATTGTGCAATGCTTCAAAAACCCATTCAGATGCCAGATTGTTACAATAAAACATCATCATTTAGATACACATTCAGCTAAGATCATTCCCAAGAAATGATTTATAATATCAACACATTATTGCACATGTCTTAAAGGGCCAGAAACAAAGACACAAGACAGACTGAAAGGAGCTCCAGACTATGGCTTACAGACAGAAGCCTTTAAACCAGAGCAGATAAGAGAAAAATCTCCTACACCAGTGGCACCATAGATTTTCCCACAAGGGAACCAGATGTTTTCACAGAGGGACAACCTGAAATGTAAAATCAAGGGTCTCCATGGTGACTTTACTGTATTTAGTGTCCCCTTTTTCTTTTTCTCTTTTTTAAGAAAACAGAGATGGCAAAATCCTTACAGTGCAGGGAAGGAAGTAGGTAATTCTCTGAAGCAACAGGGCTTGGGCAGCTGCTGGAAGTCCCTCAGTCCCTCCTTTCACTTACAGGATTAGCTCCTCTTGTTCGGTTCCACCCCAAGCACGCTCCGTCTCCTAACATTTCAGTAGTCAGCTCTCAAAGAGTTCCGGGGTGTGGGGGGTACCAAAAATTGTAACTTAAAGTTTGGTTCCTGATTTTGAAGCCAATTAATACCAATTTAATAATGAGGACAGGGTTTGAGAAAAAGAAAAAGGGAGATTTACTGCTTTGCTAACAAAGGAGAAAAACAGGGGTCTCTGCCCAATGGTTGTGATTCTATCGATCTGAAGGGACAAGGGGTTTTAAGGAGTTTCACGTGTTAACCTGGGAGATACTCAGTTCTTAGGTCCCCAGCAGGCATTTCCCTCTGCAGTGGGTGTGCTCCAGGCAGCCAGCTAGGGGTTTCTCTCATCCTGCTTAACAAAGGGTATTAAAGTTCATCACAGTTCTTTAAAACACAGTCCAAATGGGTGTCAGTTTACTTGCTTTATTACCCATTTTCAGTTAAGTTTTACCACAGAAATCACACAACAAAACACACTAAAACAAACCCCCCCCAAAAAAAAACATATGAAACACAGAACAAAACACACAAAAAAACAGAAAACCAGCGCAGAAACAGAAAAACAGAGGAACTATGCAACGTCTTGCTAAAGCTCTGGGATAGGAGCTCCTGCGTGCCCATTGGCACCTCTCTATGCTTTCAGAGGAATTCCCTACAGAACATAACAGAGGACAGAATGATTCTCGTTACTGTACCAGACAGGAGTATATGTGTGTCTCCCCAGGACACCACTCTGTCATCAGAAGAGATCTCCCTTAACCGGATATCAGATGTTATATAGGCGCCAGTTACCTATGGAGGCCTCCTCCACCATGTGCTTGCTAATAGTTTTAGGGCGGTGGTTCACTGCAGTGCTCCCTGGACCAAAATCTCACACCAAGGCCTTGGAAATTGCCTCTTCATGCCGGAGCCCTGGAGGGAAGGCCAGCTTCAGAATTTCCAGTAGTCTGGTCTTGTGATCTATTGGGGCAGGGTCATCTCGATGGGAAACTACAAAATATTACACCAGGATGCAAGAAAAGACCACTGACTCCAATTAAAATCAAATTAAGGCAAGCTTACTATTTCAAAGTGGATCCAAAGATCTTTAATTCACGTGATTTAAATGGTTCGATTTAAATTGAATAAACAGATAAATATAAATGTCTTTAAATTTAAACTTACAAATTTTTCTAGGTGTTTAAAAATCTAATAAAATATTAATGTCTACAAAAGGTCTAATATACCTTTGTTCTAGGACTTTTTCTTCAACAACAACAAAAAAAATGGTTTAAACAGTCTCCTACTCTAAGCCATTTTCTACCATCAATGGACCCTTCAGGGGGAAACCATGGACACAATTCTCCTATGTATGAAAAGAATAATTTTAAGTCCTTTTTCTTAACATGTGCCCCCTATGTCTTGAGGGCCTCCTTGAGGCCTGACAAAAACAAATCATGTGACGAAACTGCTTGTCCCATGGTGGGTCACTCACCATGTGTCATCCCCACTCTCCTCCTGGATCTGTCTTTCGGTGGTGTCTGCTGAGGCAATCGCAAGCTCCGCTTTTTTAAGTCTTCCCTGAGGACAGGTTTCCCCCTCAGTCAAAGGCTCGAGCCCCTATTGATCCTCAGGCAGAGGATCAAAAGGCATCTGTCATGATGGCCTTCATTGGGCAAGCTGCCCTGGATATTAAAAGAAAGTTACAACTCTTAGAGGGATCACAAGATATGACTTTGGGAGATTTAGTCAGAGAAGCCGAGAAAGTATACTATATGAGAGAAACAAAGAGAAAGAAAGGGAGCAAAGGGAAGATGAGAGATGCAAAAGACAGACTAAGGCATTGACTAAGGTCCTGGTCACAACAATAAATAGGCCAGAAATTAACAAACAGGAAGACAGGAACGGAAACCTGGGCGCACGCCAGAGGCCACAATGGAGTTTAACTCAGCATTAAAAAATGACAAAATCATAGAATTTGCAGGGAAATGAATGGCATTAGAGCAGATTATGCTAAGTGAAGGAAGCCAATCCCTAAAAATCAAATGCCAAATGTCTTCTTTGATATAAGGAGAGTAACTAAGAACAGAGTAGGGATAAAGAGCATGAGAAGAAGATTAACATTAAACTGGGATGAGAGGTAGGAGGGAAAGGGAGAGAGAAGGGAAATTACATGGAAATGGAAGAAAACCCTCAGGGTTATACAAAATTACGGACAAGAGGAAGTGAGGGGAAAGGGAAAAATACAAGGGGGAAAAATAAATTACAGTATAGGGGGTAGAGAGAGAAGATGGGAGGGGAGGGGAGGGGAGGGAAGATAGTAGAGGATAGGAAAGGCAGCAAAATACAACAGACACTAGTATGGCAATATGTAAATCAATGGATGCGTAACTGATATGATTTTGCAAACTATATACTGGATAAAAATGGGAGTTCATAACTCACTTGAATCAAAGTGTGAAATATGATATATCAAGAACTATATAATGTTTTGAACAACAAACAACAAAAGTTAAAAAAACACATGGAGAACTATTTCAACAAAAAATTGACTAGATTTATAACTCCAATTCTACATAATGCAAAAGGCAAGTCCAATTATACACCATGCCTCCTCTGAAATGCTTGTATGTCTATTCATTTTGGGTTATTTTTCTCCATTATATTAGGATTAGGAGTCAGAATATAGAGTCTAGTAGGGTATGGGTTAGTGGGAGTGATTCAGTATTTCGAATGAAAATTAGGAAAATCAATCCAATGTTTATGCAAATATGTGCTAAAATAATCATCCCACTCTCATCAAGAACAATGCCTTGACATTACCTTCGCCCCAAGTTAGACACAATTAGAGGAGAAGAGTTAGAAAATCTATAAATACTTATCTGGAATGGAATATGCTCAGGAGTTCACAACTTTGGGGGTGGTAGAAGAGTTTTCAAAAGTAAGGGACAGGGTAAACACTTCACAAACATGGTGCTCTGCTGACCGGAAGACTTATGAGAAACTGCCTCTGAGTTTGGGCACTGGATATATATGTTGTAGTCAGGAGCTTTAGCTTCCTTTGCAGTGAGACCATCAAAGCTGGGTCTGCATCTATGTAACCTGGAGCACATGTTTTCTTATTCTTTAATGAACATGAGGCAGTAGTGCAGAATTCTCTCTTTGTATGTAAACTGTGGCCAATGGGGGCTAAGTGTCTTCCTGTGTGGACTCTGAAGCCATGTGGTCATCCTCCATTTTTCATGGTCTTTCTAGCTGCTGCAATGGGAGTTTGGTGTTTGCTTCACGAAATACAAGTAGTTCAACTGGGACACAGTGCTGGAGGGAGTTCTGTCATGTGTGGTGGGTCAGGGTCTGCAAGGAGAATGCACCAACCAGTCTTATATCCAACATAGACTTCCCCCTTGTCCCTAGCAACTTGATTCTGAACATTGCCCTGAAACCTCTCCATATAACAAGATGCCTTTACATGCAAGGGTCTGCTGGCTGCACCATGTCAGTCAAAAGCCATTTGGAAGCCAATGGCCAATCCACATGACACCAACACAGATGTTTAATCACACACCTGCCCACCACTGTTCTAGGCCCACTACTCAGCAAATTCCAACTTACTGGCATCTCTGTTCTACACCATTTTCATGAAACCCAGTGATTCAAGGCACTGTCTGGTACACTCATGATCAGCAACAGGACATCCAAAGGTTCTCCAGTGCCACCTGGTCATGGGAATTTCAAAAATTTCATGGTATTTATCTAGCCATTTTTCAAGTATCAAGTTGGATGCACTGGTTTTTCAATTCATTCAGGAACCATTAAATGGTGAGGATGAAAGCTCTGGAGAACTCTAAAAGGCAACGCTTCCCAACGAATGGCCAAAATGTCACATGAAGCCTGACCCATTGATGTCTACTCAATGTGAGTTCAATATGTG